>NW_025319019.1:700245-1400491 GCF_016746245.2 Drosophila santomea
CGACCAGTTCTATGTGAGCCTCGTTGTTCCTGAGGAATTCGCATCTAGCCTGACCACCCTTGAGTAGCTTGGGGATGCAGCTGTTTTCATCTTTAGGAGACTCTTTTCCGGGCAAACAGTTGTGTTGCCTATGGAGAGGCAATCGTTCACCATGGCATAGGTTTCCTCGGAGTTTAAGGCGACATTGTCATGTTTGACCATGACTTGTTTTCTTTCTAGGGTAGCAGGAAGGAGAAGGAGCAGGCGGTAGTCCTTGGGGGCAACCTTAGGCATAGACAGAATGTACAAGAGCGTCGTTCCATTAGTTAACACGGACGGGCGGGAAAACTCCAGTATTCTGGTACGGTAGGTTCCTGACTTCAGTCAAGATCGATTGTACCTCATCGTGGTCTAGCAAGCGGGAGTTGACAATCCCTGTCATAGCCAACTGGCACGCTTGAGTCAGCTCGTCGACCTGACTATCGATGATCAAGGCCTTGTGCAGTAAGGTCGTAGCCGCGTGTAAGTCCCCGTCGATGGCATTGACCCTTGCAGTAACCTCGTTCAGTTGCCTCAGGGACTCGTGAGAGGCATCAAACAGTCCAGCGTTTATCCGTACTTGTTGGTCGGCTGATTTCACGACGTTTTCTTGGGCATGAAAAATCCACTTCCAGGCGGACCCAATCCAATCTAGTGATCGACGTCTACGCTGCGTACCCTTCAGTCTCGACAGGCCCTCCTGGACTCCTCCAAGTAGTGCGCCACCAGTGCTGAAATCCTGGGATCCGTTAGCTGCACTGCCTCGCGTTGAGCCTCCTGTATCAGCGACTCGAGCCTTCTCAAGTCGATTACGTGTGACAGTTTGAAATGGCCGTTGACACGCCAGAGGGTGCCCTCCTGTAGTGGGACGAGCAGAGCCTCATATTTAAAGATATTCGCGTCAATGATACTTGCAATATTGGATGCAAAGAGTAGTCTTATGAAGGAGACTTTGGTTCTTTTTTAAGGTGTTGGTTAAATTAGCTTAGAGGTGAGGGGTTAAGTGTGTAAGTATTAGGGAAAGGTTGTGCTTTGCTTTGTAAGAGTGCGTTATTCATTGGTGTAGGTAGATGTTTTTATACCCGTTACTCGTAGAGTACAAGGGTATACTAGATTCGTTGAAAAGTATGTAATAGCAATAGCAACCAACTCGTTTAGTTTGAAGCCAGGGTGTTCGGTCTTCAAACAGCGGTAAATCTCGAGGAAGGTAGAATGAAACCTTTCGATTTGGCCATTAACTTCACTTCTCTGGGTCGGTGTGTTCTACAGAACGTGCCCAACGAACGCAGATAATTCAAAGCCGTCGGGCACAGAATACCCCTCTCATTGTCAGAGACCAATAACCTTGGAACGGTAAAGTAGTGAAGCCACTCAACTAGCTTTTCCCGTAGATGAATCGAGGATTTCGATTCGAGAGGGAAGAGCTTGGCAAACTTAGTGAATTTGGTGAATTTGTCTATGCAGCTCAAGTAAATTTTCTTTTTCAAGGTGAAAATTTCGACGTGACGAATTTCGCACGGATATTTTGGGATAGGCGTCGGTTGGAGAAATGGTTTATAGGGGTGCCTCTCGTACTTGACGAGAGTTGCTTGCGGATGGTGCTAGCCATCTGGGGGAAATAGTATTTCTCCAGCAGCTGCAAGTGTACCTCTTTGGCACCCCTATGAGCTCTGCGTTGCTTTCGTTCAATGACTTCGCAGAACTCCTCGGGATCAGACAAATCTATTACCAGCCTTTGCGTTATTCGAATTTTGAACACAGCTAAATTCTCTAAGCAAAGGCGCTGAAATGATGACAGGTAAGTTTCCGGGATCTTAACTTTATTGACCACCGATGGTTTAAGGTATTTTCTCAGGGTAACGACTAACTCAGATAAAAGACCAGTACCAACGGGAATAAGTACAAGTACTCTGCGCGCTCGGGGTCAAAACCAGTTGATTCCGATAAACGTTGATAGGTACTTCCACGTGAGGTAGCAGGGATGTGTCTTCGTCCGCGCTATGAATGGTGGAGTCCCCTTCAGTGTCCAATGCAGTGTCCGAACGACATTCATCAAGGTAATGGTTCATCGGAACTTTACCGGGCTTGTAAATGAGTACGCAATTGTACCTCTCAATTCTCGCCTTCCAACGTTTCAGTTTGGCATTGAAATTCCTGCTCCATAGCAGAAACGTCAAAGGTTGATGGTCTGTATAAACCTTAACAGATGCAGCGCCATAAAAATAGGGCCTGAGGCTGTCTAGTGCCCATACTATAGCAAGCATCTCCTTTTCTAAAGTATCATAGTTTTCCTCAGTTTTGAAAAGAGTGCGCGAGAACAGCTATGGGGCGGTCTTTTCCCTCAATGTCTTGTGACAATATAGCTCCCAGAGCATAGTTAGACGCATCTGTGGTCAAACGGAATGGCTTGCCGAAGTTTGGAAAGGCGAGCACTTCTGAAGAGGATAAAGTTGTTTTGAGGTCGTCAAAAGCCTGTAAGGCCGTGTCATCGAGCTTGACCGGGAGCTTTTTAGATTGGCTCGCCTTAACGCGAGCGGATTCCCCGCGGGTCAAATTGGTCAGGGGTTTGGCGAATTTTGCATAATCGCGAATAAACTTCCTATAGTAGGATGTCATCCCAAGGAAGCTTTTCAGTTCTTTGATATTGCCAGGGGGTTTCATTTTCGATATAGCTTCGACCTTTTTATTGTCAGCTCTGATACCGTCATGACTGACGATATAACCGAGAAACTCAACCTGGGTGGACAAGAATTGGGTCTTGCTCAGATTAATCTGAAGCCGGGCCTTTTTAAGGCATTCAAATACCAGGCGAAGGTTTTCCCAGTGGCTATCATTGTCGTTACTAAAGACGATATTGTCGTCAATATATACGAAACAAATTTTGCCGATGTGTTCCCGAAGGACATCATCGATCATGCGTTGGAAGATAGCTAGGGCGTTTTTCAAGCCGAAGGGAAGGCGAAGGAACTCATATTTCCCTCATAAATGCCGTTTTCACGGTGTCGGATGGTTTCTTGTGTATTTGGTAAAACCCCAAAGTAGGGTCAAGTGTTGTAAAATATTTGGCGGAATTTATGTCCGGGCTCGGGTAGGTGTCGGAAATTGTGACCGCATTCAGTCGTTTGAAATTGATGACTAACCGCCATTGCTTTTCGCTATCCGGTTACGCCTTTTTTGGTACCATCCACACTGGAGAGTTATACGGACTGTTGGACGGACGTATGATACCCTCACTCAGGATTTCTCTGATTTGCCTATCCACTTCAGACCTTAAGTTTGCTGGGTAGGGGTAGCTTTTTACGTAAATTGGGTCTGAAGTATTTGTGCGGATTTATGCCTTTACACAAGTATCGACGGCCTCGCCCGGTGACAAGGGATCGAAGAGGTGCGAGTACTCGTCGATTAAGGCCTTCAAGGTTTGTTTTACCTCATTCGGATGTGTTGGATCTAGCAAAGCATTGACGTTGGGGGACCTTTTAGCAAGAAGGGGGATCTTTATCCCAGGGGATATAACTAAGCAGTTGTTCATCCTGTCTACTAAGGCTTTTAAATCTTTGAGTGTGTCGTCCCCAATGATACCATCGATGGTATTCAGGCCGGGGAGTACCAAAAAAGTAAGGGTCAAGTTGTTTCCTAATTTTTTGAAAAACTTCCCGGCTACGCAGTGCGTTATTCTAACAGAGCCCGTAGCCGATTGGACGCTAAAGGGAATAGGGAGGACATTCGACCCGGCGGCGATTATGGGGCTGATGAAATTTTCATTTGCGCCGGTATCGATCAGGAATTGTAACTTAGCCCCATCTTACCCTTCGTATTCTAAGTATGGGACGCTGGAGAGGCCTCGGTCATGATAGGAAGAGGCAAAGCGGGGGCCGCTCGCCGGCCGGTAAAACCGGTTGTTCGGTGCAAAATTTGCCGGTGGGGGAGACGGGGCGAACGAACCACCCCTCGGAGAAACCGCCTCTAGCTCCTTACAGATGAAGTAGGCTTCTTGTAAGTCTTTTGGTCTACGCATGACCAACAGCCTGGATGCGTCGTTACCGAGTTTTCGAATCAAGACATCAAGGGCCTTGTCCCTAGAATGCTCGGGCCCTGCCCTGACCACTTCCGTTGAGGATAAGAGAGAGGTGTTTATTCACCTCTAAATAGTATTCTTCCAAAGTTTTGTTTCCTTGGCTCAACTGGCCAAGCTGATATGCTAGCGTTCGCACATCGCGCTTATCTGCGTAATGTAACGCTAATACTCTTTTTATTTCCGACAAGTCGTCGTCCAAAATCTCATAAAAGTCGAGAGCTTCTTCGGCTTCGCCTCTTATTTTTTGCCTGATGTGGCAAACTATGGCACGAAACAATGGTTTCCCTTTGATAACCTCATAGTCATTCAAGATCGCCTGAGCCCGATAGACCCAAGAGACGTATCTCTCAGGCTGACCCTCGAACGTTTGTAGCTCCTTCACACAATCGGGAAGCGTGAAAACTTCCCTTAGCTCAAATTCGTTGCGCGCACGCGTCAAGGGCACAGGGGGGATAACTATTGGGATACGGGCTAGATTTTCTGATTCTGATAATCCTACTTGGGCAAGGAGTACGTTAAGTGTCTCCTTAATTTCCTCCATTGTACAATTACAACGGAAGCAACGAGAGTATATTAAATCGGACAGAATTGGAACACAAATAAACAATAAAGATCTTCCAAGATTTTCAATTTTTCGAATTACATTTTTTTCCTTTTTTTTTTAAAAATTTTTTTGGGGGCACAGATAATAAATGTGGCTTCACTCACCCTTGACAATTCTTGTTGATCCTTGTGTGTTTGCGAATTGTGTGTCGTTTCTTGTGTGTGTTTTTTCTTAGTAGTATCTAGTAAGAAGAAAAAGATTTTCTTTTAGTTCGAGCCAAGGCAATGGTTTTTTGTAGATTTTTTTTTGTTGTTTTTTTTTTTGTTTTTGATTTGATATTTGACGACAGTGACGGCCGAGTTTTGTGTTGACTTGAACTTAGCACTGGGCATGGTGGTCCGTATTTTTCCTTTTTGGCATTAGCCTCCTGGGGTACGGTTGCCACACAATCTACTGGGCAGCTTTTCTGGGCGCCTCCGCGCCGCTCAACCTATCCAGCAGATTGCCACACGCCTACATCTCAATTCACGGTTTGTTTTCACATTCACAAAATTACTATTTTATCGTTTTACTCGAGTATTTGTTTGTCACCATGAGCCTTGCACTAGCGAATGGGATACAGGAGCTGTAGACGAATCGCCGCAGTGGGTTGCTACATAGGACCCTTTTTTTTATTGTTTAAAGTAGACACTTTGCGCCCGCGTAATGCCCGTATTATGCCCCGCTCCTGAACGGAGGCGGTACTAACGCTGCGGCGGGTGGTCTTTTGTTTCGTTATATGCGACTTTTTGCGCCCGTGCAGAAGGTTGTTCCCGCTACAGGTTGTAGCGGCATTCGTTGTTTCTTGTTTCGTTGGTCGTTGTTTCTTTTATCATAGTTCCTCTATCACATCACTGCCATTTAGTTTTTACCACTTTTTGTGGTTCACTTTTTCCTCTTTTTTTTCATTTTTATTGTGTTAAATTGGTAGCCAGAATTCTGACTGTTCGGGCGCCAGTTAGGCGAGTTAATTTCTCGCAGAGTAGCTGCGACTCTCGTAGCCGCATAGCTCACCTAGTAACGATGAACAGCATTTCAACTTGAGTTGAGTTGGAGATGGACCCTCGGTTCGGTTCCCCCGGTATTAAGAAGAGTCAGTGGTTCGGTTTATCAATAACGTTATAATTTGAATCGATTGAACAACTTAGGTTTACAACTTAAAGAAGACATATTTAAATTGGGTTGCGAAGGTTTCACCATCAAGATCGGGTGGTAGTCGAAGACTGATTTTTGGAGTTGGCGCTGGTTCTCATCAGAGCTCCGGCTTCTCTGCTGAGTGCGACTTTTTGTAGCCAGCGCAGGGCGAGGGGCAACCCCGCGTAGCCGTTGGGCACCGGCCGAAATGCGAGCCAAGCTATGTCAGCGGTTGCTTACCCAACGTCCGGCGGTTGTGCCGCTCGTAGCAACAAAGTGTCGCCTGCTGACGCAGCCGTCGAAAATATCGGCCGGTTACTGGGCAAGGCGGGGGGGCGAAGTCAGCGATATGGGAGTGCAATTAAAAGTGAATGACCGTCGAGTGGCTCAATGGGGAGAGCGCGTGTAAGAACGACGGTCGACTTATATATATTCGTACACATCCATACAAGCATATAAAAAATACACACATATATACATTTATTTGTACACATACACACCAATATATTTACACCCACATATCTAGATATTCGCGGAAATCCATACGCATACATATATATATACACATGTCGGGGCAAAATTAATGGGTAAGCACGTAGTCGCTATTTACTTTTTCTCAATGATCCTTTTGCTATTATGTGTTCCTATTTATTGTCAATGTGTGAGTATGAACTGGACTCTGATAAAATGAACGTAGCCACTTGCGCTGCTTGGTTAGAGTGAGAAAGCTTCATAATGAAAAGGGAACGCCAAAATTGAAAAGAGAACAAGAGAGAACGCTATAGTCGAGTTCCCCGACTATCTGATACCTGTTTCTCAGCTAGTGAAAGTGCGAAGGAGTGTCTTCAACACAGACAGTTTTTGGGCGGTTTGTGGGCGTTAGAGTGGGCGTGGCAAAAAGTTTATTGGCAAATCGATAGAAATTTACAAGACTAATACAAAAATGAAAAAATATCAAAACATTTTTCAAAACTGTTTGCATGGCAGCTTTGGGCGGTTTGTGGTCGTTACAGTGGGCGTGGCAAAAAGTTTTCTGGCAAATCGATAGAAATTTACAACACCAATACAAAAATTAAAAAATATCAAAACATTTTTCAAAAGTGTGGGCGTGGCAGTTTTGGGCGGTTTGTGGGCGTTAGAGTGGGCGTGGCAACATGAATCGACAAACTTGTATGGTTGATCTCTTTCTAGCTTTTGTAGTTCCTGAAGTCTCGACGTTCATACGGACGGACAGACGGACGAACAGACGGACGAACAGACGGACGGACAGACGGACATGGCCAGATCGGCTTTGCTATTGATCCTGATCAAGAATAAATATACTTTATATGGTCGGAAACGCTTCCTTCTGCATGTTACATACTTTTCAACGAATCTAGTATACCCTTTTACTCTGCGAGTAACAGGTATAAAAAGCACATTAATTGTTGAGAAGCCAAAGCAGACGCAAGTGGACTCGTTTAATGCGCACAGCTGTACAACTTGCGTAGTGGAAATCATTATGAGTGACGCCGATATGGATGGACGGACGGACGACGAGGCTCCTGATATTAATAATATTAATAACCCGACATCAGAAGTGGGATCTGCGCCACATCCTGCATTTCCTGATGAGCAGTGGCGTGCAGTTGTCGAAATGCAAAATCAGAATTTGGCTGAACTTGTAAAAATTATGCTAGTTAAGATGTTAGGCTACCCAAATTTAACCCTGATGCTGCATGTGTTGAGGCAGCAAAGTGGTGTTCAACCCTTCAAGGAAGTGAATTGACCATGGCACTGTGCAACTGCTCAGTGGAGGGAAGTGCATCTCAGTGGCTTACACAAATTTCGTACCATGGTGTCCCTTGGGGAGAGTTCCAGGAATTATTTCTGCCGCGCTTTGAAACCGAGGAGACGACGGCCGCTACGTTTTTGAACTTACTCAACAGCCGCCCGAGTGGCGCAGAATGTAACGCGGTATATGCGAGTCGGTTGGTTACGACGCTGACTACGAAATAGCGAAATATGGAAATTGCCGTTACAACTGTTGCGCATTTGGCAAACACTGACAGTCGTTTGCAACGCGTTCTCTTCACATCCAATGTGCGTACCAGAAGTAATCTACAGGCGGAGTTAAAAGCTTTTACGTTGGTCTGATCTCTTCTAGCTCAGCGCTCCATGTAATCTTAATCTATCATAGTATCACTCCTCAATTGCTCATTCGGGATTACATGAAATAATATTTCCATAATATTTTCGTTTATAGTGATCCATACACTGCCACCACCACTACCTATTACCATTACATTATTGTTTATACGTTCACCAGGTAACTTATGAGTTTATTGCCAAGCCTTCTATTAGTTTTGACCAAAACCTTTTCGCCCACTTCGAAGACCCTGTCTTGTCGAGATGCATTCTCTCTAGACCTTAGCGCGTCTTGGGCACTCTTAATTTTGTCGGCAATCCGTTCCTGTGTGTCATGTCCTTGCATTTTTGTATTGCGTCGACTGGCCTCTTATCGATGACCGAATGGATTGATTTGTTATATGTGATAGTGGATGGCTCTATGGAAGATGCTGGCAGCATTTCTCAAGCCAATTCTCTTGAATTCGTACTTCCCTCCGCTTACGGAGAAGGAAGTTTTTTCGCGGTCATGATCCGCTAAGACGATCTGGTGATAACCGGACTTGAGGTCCAGTGTCGTAAAGAATTTGGCCTTGCCCAAGTTGCCCAGTAACATAGAGATATCTGGCATCGGGTATTTGTCCTTTCACTTAGCTTACCAAAGTCTATGACTAACCGTGTGTTGTTATTGCCGGCCTCGTCGGTTCCTTTTTTATCAACCACCCATATTGGGTTGTTTTAATTAGACACCGACTTCTGAATTATACCATTTTTAAGCAGGTCTGGGATCTCCTTGCTGACGAAATCTGCTGCCCCCATGGGGTATGGATATAACTTGGCGTAACGACTAGCGTTCTAATCGTGGCCACTACCGATGTGTTATATGGGAGGGGCTCGTTGGGATCTGCGAAGGCGTTTTTCCGGCTTTTTATCATTTTCAGAAATGCCTTCTTCACCAAAGGTGGTGCATCTGCGCACTCCACGTTAGTGAAGTTGACGTCAGTGCATTTATGGAATGAAATCTTCTGAACCTCGTTATCCCATTTGAGTTGGGCGGAAGCGAGGCAAAGTGATGCGCCGGCCTGTGTTAACAGATCGGCCCAGATTATCCCGTCGAATATTGTAAAATCTGGTAGAATGAAAAAGCTTTCAAATTAAAAATCGAAACGAAGCATTTTTTTGTGACAGTGGTGGCCATGAATGAAGTGAATTTCGAAAGGAGAGTCCGCCGGGCGGATACCCTTTAGCTCTTTGCGAGGTCGGATGAAATTTTTTGACGCAATGGTGACGGGTAACAGGGATTTTCCCCTAAAAAATTGACGTAGTCAGAATCATTCTCGGCAATGGCATCGCCGTCTATTTTTGATTCCGCTTTGGAGGCGGCGGCGGCATATGCTCCTTTTTTTTCTTCCGCCTTCTGAGTAATTAAGTTAATTTTTTTTGTTTCCTCACGGCGCCTGTGCCCTCAGAGATGGCTGGTCTTCTGTTCTGGTAAGCATTTGTCGGATGCAGCAATTTAGAAAATGAGGGATCGACCTCCATAGGCTCTGGTGAGCCGTTGTTTTTGTAGTTTTTGACATTTTGCGGGTCGGCGTGAGCCTGTGCCTTATGCTGCCTATTGAAATACGAATTTTTGGTATTATTAAGTTGTGGGTCATGGTAGTCGTACTTGTCAAGTTGACGACCCTGCGCTTTTGCAGTAGGTTTGCGGTCTTTGTCTTCCTGACTTTTTGCAAAACTGGCTGCAAAAACGTACCTCTCGTGGTTAGATTCCACTTCTTGCGCTAAGGCCAGAGCTGACGGCATGTCTTTCGGCTTTTCCGCGAAAAGCACGTCAGTGAGGTTGCGTTTAAGTCCCGAGATGAAAATACGCAAGGCGTCCTCTCGGAATTTTTCGCACAATATTTTTGCCGTCGATGGCTCGTGAGACATATGAGCTTTATTTGTGAGTAAGGTGAGTTTTTTCTCGACCTCATCATAATACTGTAACAGGCTCATGTTGTTTTTCTGTCTTAGAGTGATCATGTCTTGTTCAATGACATGTATTGGACGCTTTTCACTGTAAGTGAAATCGAGCCGATTTATAATGGCATCAAAATTCAGCACAGTGGCCGCGCCCCTAACGTTGTTTCTAAAAATTGTCACTGCCTCGTAATGGCGAGAGGTGCCGTTGAAATTTTTAAATGTGCGATATGCAGCTATCGCCGCTTGTCGCCACGAGACATATGATTCCTGTGACCCCGAGAATTCAGGCAAATATTTAACGTTTAGACGCCGTTAAATATTTGCCTGAATTCTCGGGGTCACGCTACATGGAGAATTATTAGTTATATCTATGGGTTCGTAGGTTCTAATTACGGGGGCCACGGCTGAGGTGGACGCGACATGTGTTGCCACCAACGGGTTGGCCAGCTCCTGAATTTTCTGACGCATTTCATTTTGTGCCAGTTGGTTTTTGGCGTCCTCGTCCGCTAGTGTATTGGCCACAATTGCCTGTATTACAAGTTTAAGCTGTTCTGGATCTATCGCCATTGCAGGGGGATTCGCGGTTACACGTCTTAGAGGGGAAGCTTGATTTTCGCTATCGGACTCTGAGTCTGTGGGGTATGGTTTATTATACTGTGAGAATCCGGGCTGCATGAGCAGTCCGATTCGCTTAGGTATGCTGGCTGTATGAATCAAATGGAAACAAAAAACAACAACCTTAAATAAAAAGCGATCGTATGCACCGTTATAAAAAATAATTAAATGATTTTTGTTCACATTGAATTCTGTTGAAAATATTTTTTTGTTTAAAATACTTGCTGTTGAAAATATTTTTTTTGTTCAAAATAATTTTTTGCTTAAAATAATTTCTGTTGGAAATAATTTTTTTCACTGTAACAATTGAATTGAAGTCGAGTGGCTCAATGGAGAGAACGCGTGTGAGAACGACGGTCAATAGGGGAGGGGGGAAGGCACTTGGCGAGGGTTCATAACTTATATCTAGATAGAAGACCTTGTGAGGAGTGGAAACTCCGCACAAATGCGGATGGTGATCGCATGAGGAGGGCCTGCCGTTGCCAGTTACGCAACAAGTCAACGCGTAGTAACGGCAGTGCGAAACCTGGAGAAAGAGAGTTTGGAGACTCTGAGAGAAGAGACTTCGGAGACTCTGAAGCTGGAGAAAGAGAGTGTGGAGACTCTGAACCTATAAAAAAGAGAGTTTGAAAAGACAGAAGGTTTAAAGGCGAATAACGGGACAAGTTTAACTTTGAACCGGGCCAACGGTAATATCGTGGACTTTGGAGACCAGAGGGATGAACCGTCAAATGAGGCCTATATAAGCAGGCCGAACGCTGGAAGCGGGACAGTCGAGGAGAACAAGTATACCAGTCAACAACGTGAAGAACGAAGTCAGCAGAGGAGCTACAGCCGTGGTAGTCTATAAGGAGCAAGATCGCTACGTCAAGACGTTCGGGACAAGGAAAGTCTCCGAATTGAGACGCAGGTAGATGAGATCCAATACGACGAAGCACGGGTAGCCTTTAGGCATCCAACAGGCGAAGCCAAGCCAAGAAGGGCACAGGAAAAGCGGCAGGGATTGTGCTGTAGACCCGGTGGACTCTGTAGGAGACCGCGTACTTGAACCAGGCGATGTGTCAGTGCGATCCGAGCAGGCGTGGTACCGGCGCCACCAGTCCGAACCAGACGTGTTGCTGTTCCACCGGCGTTTGCCTTGGGGGACCGCAGCCGTTAGCTGCAGTGAGTCTGCGTACGACAACAATTCTTAGCCCAAGTGACGAGCGCCCAACAACAAAGGTCTGCGCCACTCAGGATGACGAGAGCGGCGAGACAGAAGAACAAGGCCGCTGGAAAGATCATCTGGCCCTACGACGGAAAAAGCAGAGACGTCCGGATAGTCAGATTGCATTGTAAAGCTAAGTACGAATAAAGACCGAAAAAAGAAAACCGCAAGTGTTATCACTGTTAACAGGGTGATCACGTCATACTATAAATTTGGTGGTAGCCGCACGTATTCCGTTGCGAGCAAACAAACAAAATCAGATCGTTACAACCTTTACTTAGTGTATATTCTTTTTTTGTTTGTGTATGTTACCATACTGTTCGGTTAACAAATTATTGGTGCACAATATGTATATGTATGTATAATTCCATCAGTATATATATTTATAAAGCAACACCCTGTAGGGGCCAGATTGAAAGACTAGCGAATATATATATATAATATCGATAAGACCACGTTATCTAGCGAACCATGAATATCGGTTGCTGATTTTTTTTTTGCCTGCAATGGCAACGCTTCAAAATCACACATTATTATTTTTACCTCCTCTTCCTCTACTTCTTCGCTCACCACTAGCGAGAGCGCTAAGATAGGATTTGGGAAAGGTCCCGTTGCTTTGGCTCGCGGCTTTTCAAGAAACCCGCTGCTGTACCGAAAGCTCGGTAAAGCGCACCACTTAATCTTAATAACTGAAAAAGAGCGCACGCATCGAGGAGTTTTATTCTTGGTTTTTTTCCACACGTAGATTTGTGTGTTTAACCAGTATCGACCAATAAAGGCAGAGTGCCTACAACTTGGCCGAGACAAGAAAATAATCAGTTTTGTGCATTTGTGAGATCGGCCAGCTCGACGCAGCGCGGCGGCGGAGGCGCAGGTGTCTGTCTGGCAGCCACGAAGTCAGCGTGTGTGCGCGGCCTAGTGTGTGCCCCAGCAGCCCCTGCAAGGGAACTGTTGGGTCATGCAGCCGCCAAAACTGTGCTGTAGACTGATCGCATACTCTTAATATTGTAAGCCGAAGTAGTCAGTGGTAGCAGTTGCGATGCCCATAGTGCGAACCGCTGTTCTCGCACGCATTTATCTGTACGGCACTCATTCCTTGTTCTCTTTGTTATCTACCTACGTTAAGCTTGGGCGTTGCATTTCGGCTGTCTGTCCCGCCAATTGTCACTTCTTCGTTTTTCGGCAAAGACTCAATTTGTGCATTCGATATAGCTCTTTGTCGGCCCTAGCTGCCGTAAACAATTCGCAAAATAAACAGTATCGGAAATTAAACAAACTTTCTTCGGCTATTTATTATTCGCAACAGCTATTGAAAAAGCTCAATAGCTAAACATTGGTGACCCCGACGTGATCGTGTTAATTTGCATGCATTAATTAATGCACTTATCCCGTTTATAAATAAATATAAATACATAAAATCGCAATCGGACAAGTGAGTGGTGATTTCGGTGATAGTGGCTGTTTAAGCGAGCTAGCATTACATATATACATACATACATTGCTACATATATCGTTACGTGCATTGACTCCGCTTGCATTTTCGGCATTTATTTTGTGCTCATCTTCCTGCTGAACCGAATTAAACGCGATTTGTTGCTATGCCCGCTGAAAGTGACAAAAACAGGGTGACCGTTTTGAAGCGCAAAGCCAATGCTCTGTTCAGCAGGTTGCAGAGGCTACAAACGTCGCTGTCTAATGATACGCTAAGCGGATTCGACGAACCCACTCTGGAGCAGATTGATGAGCTGCAAAGTGCTTTCAATGTTCTGCATACAGAACTGGAGGAATTGGATTTCGACGAAATTGGCAGTGAAATGAGCGAGAGTTTCGATGAATTCATCGTTGAATTCAAGTCTAGTGAGCGCGCGGAAATAGCAAAACGCAATGTGCATTTCGAGCCGCACTCGACGTTTGCGGATTGTGCCCCACCCGTGTAGTGGTCATCAGACGCAGACGCGGCCGACGCCAATGCCGTTGCCGCCTGTGCAGCTGCCAACGTTTGGCGGAGGCTACGCAAACTGGGAGGATTTTTACTCCGTGTTCACTAGCATAATCGACAGCCATCCGGACCTCTCCAACATTGAGAAATTTCAACATCTGCGGTCATGTTTGAGGTATTCAGCGCTGGAAACTATCCGATCATTGGAGATCTCAAACAGCAATTACGAAGCGGCTTTAGAGTTGCTTCAAAAAAGGTTTGATAATCGGCGTCTCGTTTTTCAGGCGCACATCACCGAGATTCTGGGTTTAAAGGTAGTACGGAATGGTTCAGTGGCATCGCTTCGGAAATTGTAGGACAAGTTTAACGCTCACATTCGTGCGTTGAAGGGTTTGGGCACCACTGAGCAAATCGCTGGCTGCATCATAGTGCAAGTGCTGCTGCAAAAGCTGGATTCCTGGAGCAGCGATGTAGGACTTTGGAGGCCGTGGATTGCGCCATGGCAACCTATGCGCCAGGCGTTCAGGTGGGCAGAAATCGTTCGACGCTAGTTGCTACCACCCAAAATGCATGCTTGGTTGCATGCTTTGCCATAGTGCAGAGCATGCCATATATTATTGCCCGCAATTTTGAGACTTAGCGCCAGTAGATCGTCTGCGCGAGGCAAAGAGACTAGCACTTTGCCTAAATTGCCTAAAGGCAGGACATCAGCTAGTACATCAGGCATCATACGCTGCTCCATAGATGGTCCGCCTTCCTCGCAGCCACATGTTCCGGTGTCTTCAAGCTCCCACACTGAGCCTTCTGCCCCGCTTTCGACTTCTTCTACTCTAATTGCCCAGGATCTCGGTAGTGACCTTGTGCTTCTAGCCACTGCAACCGTTCTAGTGCAGAATCGGTCGGGACTATTCGTTCCCTGCAGTGCCTTGTTAGATTCTGGCTCTTGGTAACCTCTCTATTTGCAAATCAGCTGCAACTTAAGAGGTCGAGGTCGCCCGGCTCCGTCACTGGAATTGGGGATTCCAATTTAGCGACTGATGGATTCTCGGTAGGAATTGCGGTGCGGTCTGTCACTTCGGATTTCTCAACGAGCATAACAGCAGTTATCGCTCCCAATATCACGGATCGCCAGCCAAGTTTTAATGTGGACATTGGGGACTGGAAGATTCCAGAAAACCTGCAGCTCGCCGACCCGGAATTTCATAAAGCTCAGCGTGTTGACCTGTTAATAGGAGCTAGCCTGTTTTATGAGTTGCTGTGCGTAGGTCAGATAAAGTTGTTGCCAGGACTGCCACTGCTTCAAAAAACTCGTCTGGGTTGTGTCTGGAGACTGCGCGCGTCCTTGCGGTAGCGCCTTAATAGCTTCACGCGTTCCTTCTTCAGCCAGCAAGGAAAACAACATTGATGTTGAACTTGATTCACTTCTCCAACGCTTTTGGGAGGTAGAAAATTGTCCCGGCCCAATAGTTCAAGCCACTAAGGAGGATCTAGATTGCGAGGCCCACTTTGTTAAAAATTACACCCGACTGCCAGCTGGCGATTACTCGATACGGTTGCCGCTAAAACTCCATTTGGACTCTTTAGGAGATTCTTATCCTCAGGCTTTGCGGAGATTCTTGTCGCCGGAAAGGAAGCTTACAAAGCACCCTCGCTTGAGGGTTAAATATGCAACGTTCATGAAGGAATATCGTGATCTGGCACGAGGTCAGCTCGTGCCGATATTTTTTACCACATCACTGCGTCATGAAGGAGGATAGCACTACCACCAAGCTTCGCGTTGTCTTTGACGGATCAGCTGCCACTTCCACTGGTTACTCGCTTAGCGATGTGTTGATGGCTGGCCCGGTCATCCAGCCCAAGCTATTTCACATCCTAATTCGATTTCGCTCACTCCCAGTTGCCGTTACAGGAGACATATGTAAAATGTACCGATGTGTAAGGGTCTCGCAAGAAGATAGCTATTTGCAGTGCATTGTATGGAGGGACTCCCCGATCGATGACCTTCAAGTATACAAACTTGACACAGTTAACTACGGCACCAAACCAGCCTCCTTCTTGTCCGTAAGGGCTATGCAGCAGTTGTCAATCGATGAACAGGCATCGTTTCCAATTGGATCAGAAATCCTTCGGCGCGATTTTTACGTGGATGATCTTATCTTCGGCTCCGGAACGGTAAAGGATGCTATCAGCATAAAGCAGCAGACGGCTGGCATTCTTGCGAAGGGCAAGCTCAAGCTAAGGAAATGGTGCTCTAACATTCAGCTTGTGCTGGAGGGTGTGCCCGCCGAGGACAAGGAGTCATTCATGAAGTTTGAAGATGGTAGCGATTTCACCAAAACTTTAGGTCTCGCTTGGGATCCCGCCTCCGACCAGCTATTGTTTTCGTTCTCTGCCTTTCAGTCGCCATTGACACCCTGCAGGCGCTCTGTTTTGTCTGCGATTGCTAAATTTTACGATCCTCTCGGCCTGGTCGGTCCGGTAATCACAAGGTGTAAAATCTTTTTGCAGCAGCTCTGCAAGGAAAAGCTGTTCTGGGATGAAAGCCTCCCGGAAACTCATAACACGAAATGGCTTCATATATGTCGCAGTTTTGAAATAATAAGTCATGTTACCAAAGCTGGAGCTTTGTGGTGCGGATCTTCTGGCTAAAATCATGACGGAAATAGTTGGCTTGAAAGTATTTAAAGGACGCTACTATTGTTGGTGCGACTCGACGGTGGCACTTTCCTTGATCCGAGATGAGCCCGCCAGGTTCAACATATTTGTGGCAAATAGGGGGTTTGCCATTCAGGAGCTGACAGATGCCACGGCTTGGCGTTATGTTCCAACAGCGTTAAATCCGGCTGACATCTTATCCAGAGGATCCCTCCCGTCTGAGCTTAGCGAGTCGTCACTCTGGGATGATGGACCCGCCTATCTTACGGAGCCTGAAAGAGATTGGCCAACAGCTGTTTGTCCTGACAAAGCTCCAAATTCTTACCCCTCACTGCAACGAGTGATTGCATACACTTACAAATTTTGTAATGGAATTCGTCATCCTGGCCTCACCGTCGCACACATTCAAGAGGGTACTTAAATGATGCTGCGTTTGGTGCAGCGCGCGCATTTATGGGAGGACATGCAGTCCCTAAAAACGCTGGGAAGAGTTTCCTCGTGTAGTCCCATATCCTCGCTTTCGCCGTTCCTGGATCAATTTGGACTTTTTAGAGTAGGCAGTCGCCTCCGGAATTCGTCATTGGACTTTGATGGCCGCCACACGAAAATCCTTCCAAGGTCCTATCCGGTGACTCTGGCAATTATTTCGCATTACCATGAAAGCAATCTTCATGGCGGACCTCGAGCTCTTCTGGGTGCAATTCGATCCCAATATTGGCCAATTGGGGGGAGGAAGACGGTTACCAAGGCCGTGAACAGATGCATCAGATGTTTTCGGATTAAGCCGCGGCTAATAGAGCACATAATGGCGGTCCTTTCCAAGGAGCGCTTGGAAGGATCTCACGCTTTTGAGGTTGCTGGTATAGACTTCTGTGGACCCTTCTTTCACAAGTCGGATACTCGCAACAAGCCCGCGGTTAAATGCTACGTCTGCGTATTTATATGCTTTGCAACCAAGGCAGTGCACCTGGAGCTGATCAAGGATCTCTCGACAGTTGCGTTTCTGTGCGGACTCAAGAGGTTCATATGCACCCGGCGGAAGCCGAAGCAAATTTGGTCAGACAACGCCACCCACTTTGTCGGCGCCAAAAATGAACTTCTGGAACTTCGAAGGTTATTTCTCAGCAGCGAGACGGAGACGATTGACTGGCGGTTCATCCACGCTCGCCCCATTTCGGTGGACTTTGGGAAGCAGCGGTGAAAACGGTCAAACATCATTTCTACCGCGCTGTGGGTACGGCGGTTCTGACCTTCGACGAGCTGAGGACGCTGGTGTGCCACATCTCGGCAGTTATTAACTCCAGACCTTTAGTTCCCATTTCAGAGAACCCTGCCGATCTTGTCGTCCTCACTCCGGCGCATTTTCTCAATGGTGGTCCGCCTTCGTCGTTTGACGAGCCAGATATAACGGGCCTAAACTATAATCGGCTTGACTGTTGGCAGCGCATCTCCTTTATTCAGCAAATATTTTGGTGGCGATGGAAAAAAGAGTACTTGACGTTGCTCCAGCAGCGCTCCAAGTGGCGCACCCCAAAGCCTGGCGTAGCCATGGACAACGTCGTTCTTGTTAAGGACGAGAATCTACCCCCAATGAGATGGCCTTTGGCGAGAGTCATGCAGTTGATTCCTGGCAGAGACGGCGTCGCTCGAGTTGCAGAATTGAGGACCGCGTCTGGAGTTATAAGGCGGGCAGTGAACAAGCTGTGTCTGCTTCCCCTTGAGGACTCTGTTGGAAGCCAAGCTTCCAACGGGGGGAGGATGTTGGGTCTTGCAGCCGCCAAAACTGTGCATACTCTTAATATTGTAAGCCGAAGTAGTCAGTGGTAGCAGTTGCGATGCCCATAGTGCAAACCGCTGTTCTCGCACGCATTTATCTGTACGGCGCTTATTCCTTGTTCTCTTTGTTATCTACCTACGTTAAGCTTGGGCGCTACATTTCGGCTGTCTGTCCCGCCAATTGTCACTTCTTCGTTTTTCGGCAAAGACTGAATTTGTGCATTCGATATAGCTCTTTGTCGGCCCTAGCTGCCGTAAACAATTCGCAAAATAAACAGTATCGGAAAATAAACAAACTTTCTTCGGCTATTTATTATTCGCAACAGCTATTGAAAAAGCTCAATAGCTAAACAGGAACATAACCTCACTTTCTGAATGCCCTGCACATAACCTGATTCCTTAGAAACAGTTTACGGTGGAGGCTGCGGTAACCGAGTGGTACCTCAAGATTGTACCTAACCTCACTTTTGGGAACCCTTTTTTGTTGCAACGGAGGCTGCAGCCGGGTAGAAGCTAGGCTAGAGGCGGCATGCGCCTAAGCTATGGCAGCGGTAAAACCGGCCACGTGCAGCTCGAGGTTAGTGCGGAAGGCGTACAGCGGCACAAACGGCGGCGAGCCGCCTTAAAATTTGACTAGAGGAAAGGAGCAATGGCCTTTGTGAATCCGAGGATCGGAGTGGCGGGCACATAGAACCCGGTCGCACTTCAGCATGTGAGCAGACGGAGACGTCACCGGTGCGAGCAGCCGAAGACGGCGCCCGAGTTACCTCCGGGGAGCTTCAGGAGGTATTGTAATGCGGAAGAGAGGTTGTGAGGTCCAGAACGAAGTCACGGCTATCTCCGAGGGATTCAATCAGTAATTTGTTGCGAGAGGAATTCAATCAGTAATTTGTTGCGAGAGGAGTTCAATCAGTGATTTATTTGCGAGATTTAATATAGATATGTCCACAAGTGCTTGGTGCTCAACATCGACTGATCGTCGCATTTTTCTCTTAGTCTTAAATAAGCTAATAGTGAACATGTATGTGTTACAATGTTAAAGTTCTTAGAAATAAAGTATCTGACACAGCAGAAAGTATAAGTATGATTATAAGTATGTACGAGTATATGGAATCGTATGCGTTGCCCTGTCTGAGCGAAAAGAATGTGGTGTCAGCTTTCTGGGCGGATGACGGCGGCTGACTCGCCGTTGATGTTTATGTTGCAACTTTGTATCGCAAAGCTTCCCAGTTCGATGTCTTCTATTTGTGTAGGCGAGGTGGTTTAGGGGGAGGGGTGGTGTATAGTACCGATGGGTCGGTAACTCCTCCCCCCCCAGCTTGGAGCGACGGCCATAACGGAGGAATTGGTGGAGCGACGATTGGAAGGATGTGTTCGGGCCCGGCATGAAAGATGTGGGTGTCCCTACGAAGTGTCCAGGTGAGTATTACGGCGATTAGGGATATGGTGAAGAGGATGTACAGGGTTGTCGAGTGTCGAGCGTTTCCCGCGGTGACGACCAGTAGTTTGTCGGATGTTGTGATCGTATCCAGGCGAAGTCTTTCTAAGGTAAGTACGTTGACAGTGGCATTTTTTATTAGTTTCCGCATTGGTGGTAGGAAGAAGTCGGGATGCTCTTCTGTTGATACCACCGTGTTGTCGTAGTTAATTTCATTGATTTGTAATGTGCAATTATTATATTTAATTATAGCCGATCCGTTGATGTTAGTTATGGTTTGGTTGGAGGAGATGATTGGGAGGTTGTACCCGTTAAATATAAATATGAAGCCTTTTTCCGGTTCGAAGACATCAGTCGTGAGTCCCGTTTCCTTCATGTCGCAGTAGCTGGTTTTATTCTGGATAAGGTGTCCCAGGCAAGTATTATTTTTAAGATTATTGATGGAATCGATTTCGCAGATGAATTGTTCTTCAATTACAGGGCATTTATACATAGTTGAAAACATACTATTACTTTTGTTATTATATATTAAGTACTTAGGTGCTATTACAAATTGTGTGGAGTTCATTGGAAGTGGAATTAATCTTGCCATTTCATAGTTAGAATTAATAAAAATAGGGATTTTGATACTGAAAATTATTTTGTCTTGGTAATTGACTGTGTTCATTTTTAACAGGTTATAAATGTGTTGTTCGGATTTTATTGTATAGTTCTGGTTTCAAAAATTTGTTTGATTTTGGTTATTTCTGTCTTATCTAAGATGAGTTTTGGGATAACATTAATTTTGGCAAGCAGTGTTTTTTCTATAATGTCATTTAAATGGCTAAGTAATAAATCTATATTATAATTAAGCCTATTTATATACTGTAGTTTCTTTATTTCTTCTTCATTGTTATATATTTTTTTGTAAATTGTATTTTGAATGTTTTCGAAGAAGTTTTTAATTAAATTCTGTTCGTTGTTAATGTGTCTTGTTAAGTTTTCGAACCGTAGTTGAACTTCATCATTAAATGAGTTCTATATTTCGAAGTTATTTGAGATGGTGGTGGATTGGCTTTTTAGGTGGTTAATTTCCGTTTCTATATTCTTTGCATCATTGGCGTCCATGTTGCCAGTGACGACTTTGACTAAACTACCTAACCCGTTAATAAGACCTCTTTTGTGGCGTGAAAAGGGTGTTAGTGCGTCTATTTTACTTTGAGTTTGGGCGAGCTTAGCATTTAGTATTAATATAGAGTCGGTGAGTGTTTCATCGTGTCTTAGGGTATCGATAGTGTGATATAATTTTTCGAAACAGTTGGTGTATTCGGACAGATCGATTATGTGGCTAATTATACCCGTTACTCGTAGAGTAAAAGGGTATACTAGATTCGTTGAAAAGTATGTAACAGGCAGAAGGAAGCGTTTCCGACCATATAAAGAATATATATTCTTGATCAGGATCAATAGTCGAGTCGATCTGGCCATGTCCGTCTGTCCGTCCGTCTGTCTGTCCGTCTGTCCGTCTGTCTGTCTGTCCGTCCGTATGAACGCTGAGATCTCAGGAACTACAAAAGCTAGAAAGTTTAGATTGGGCATACAGACTCCAGAGACATAGACGCAGCGCAAGTTTGTCGATTCATGTTGCCACGCCCACTCTAACGCCCACAAACCGCCCAATACTGCCACGCCCACACTTTTGAAAAATGTTTTGATATTTTTTCATTTTTGTATTGGTCTTGTAAATTTCTATCAATTTGCCTAAAACCGTTTTGCCACGCCCACTCTAACGCCCACAAACCGCCCAAAGCTGCCACGCCCACACTTTTGAAAAATGTTTAGATATTTTTTCATTTTTGTATTAGTCGTCTAAATTTCTATCGATTTGCCAAAAAACTTTTTGCCACGCCCACTCTAACGCCCACAAACCTGCACTTCTACTAGCTGAGTAACGGGTATCAGATAGTCGGGGAACTCGACTATAGCGTTCTCTCTTGTTTTTTTATAGTTTCCTATCACGAGTGTTTTCCCTAGCGGCACTTTTGCTAAGAGGTTGGTGTTATTGAAGTTGTGGATGGAGATAGATTGGTATGCCCCATGGAAGGATCTGGAATGCAGGTGGAAAGGCTTAAGTCATTTGGAGGTTTGAATACTTTCCTAATTTTTGATTTGTGGATTTTTTGGTTTTTTGTAGTTACTAGAGTTTTTCCCTTGTCTTTTGTTGTTCTGTGTAAGGAAAACCGAGGTGTTAATTTATTTCTCCTGTTCTCCTTTCTGAAAATTGTGCTGTTAGGTTGTATTGTTGTTGGTTCTACTCTGTTTGTGTTTAGCTTTTCTGTCCTTTGATGGGCGTTTGTGGACAATTTTTCTTTTATTTCGGAGTATAGTTTGTCTTGGAACGTATTTATAGGGTGTTTTTTTTAGAGGTATAGAACTTTAAATTGCAATAAAACAACGATGGATTATTCGATTGACATGAATTTTATTGACATGAAAGATAATCTTGTGGCATTACATTTTAAATATGATTTCTGGCATATGACCGCCACGGCTGGCTCGGATGTAGTCCAATCTGGACGTCCAATTTGCAATGACTTTTTCCAATATTTGGCCGTATATCGGCAATAACACGGCGAATGTTGTCTTCCAAATGGTTTAGCGTTTGTGGCTTATCCGCATAGACCAATGACTTTACATAGCCCCACAAAAAGTAGTCTAGCGGTGTTAAATCACAAGATCTTGGAGGCTTATGAAAAATCGGGAACAACAGCAATCTCGTTTTGGGCCCATTCGACGAATCTACGCCTTGCTTGATGATCGTTTGGTTTCAATTCTTGCACGAGTTGGATTTTGTAAGCACGCATGACGAATTGCCAAACCAAACTGAGAATAAATCACTTGACAGCTGTTAAATCGGTCGCCATCTTGAACAGTAATGCCAACTTAAAGTTCTATACCTCTAAAAAAAACACCCGTTAGTTTATTTAAATAGTCATGCTCATTATTGGGTATTATTGTTTTATCAAATAAATGGGTCCTACCATTAAAAAGTTCAAAAGGGGTGTGGTTAGTGGTGGAGTGGATTGCGTTATTATAAGTTATTACGGTTTCTGACATTATTTCCTTGTGGTCTGTAGGTAGTTTGTGTTTTTTTGTGTGTCTAGTATTATTCTGTAAATCTCTGTCAAAGAGGAGTGTAGGCGTTCTACTGGGGAGTTACTTGAGGACTGCTGGAATGACGTGACATGGAGAAGTATATTATATTGAGAGCAGAACTTTCGAAATATGTCGTTGCAAAATTCTACTCCTTGGTCGTGTATTAGTTTTTTGGATAGTCCAAATTGACTGAAAAAGTTTTTTATAGCTTTGGTGCAATTGATACCGTTTCTATTTGGAATGGGGTGGCTGCGAATTTGGAGAACTTGTCTATGATTGTCAGGTTAAAATTATTGTTAATGGTGTAGACGTCTATGTGTACTATGTCGAGGGGTTTCGTTGGGGTTTCTGGGGTTTCAAATAAAATGTTTTGTGGTTGCCTATCGTACTTAAACTTTAGACAGGTTTCACAATTTCTAATTAATTCAGAGATTTTGCTTTTCATATTGGGGAAGTAGGTTTCTCGTTTGAGGTGAAGGAATGTTTCATCTATGCCTCTATGATTGCTATTAATGTGATATTCGTGAATGAATTTATTTTGTTCGGGGGTTCCTACGATTTCGTGGAGAAGTAATTTGCATCTGATAATTTTAAAGTGTTTTTTGTGTGCAAAATACGTTAAGAAAGCTTTTACAATTAATGCGGAATTATTATCGTCTGCCAAGAATGCGCAAATCCTGTTAGGTTTTAGGGTTCCTTTCAAGATTTTAGCGATATTGTCGAAATCAAAAGAGGGTTGTGAATATTTTTTCCTAAGCTTTTGTTTAAATGGTGTTGTAGTTTGGCAAGACGTGTTTGTATCTATTTCTAGTATGAGTTGTGTGTTAAATTCGTTAATAGGTTTTTCAGAAGTGGGGTTCTTTAAAGTTCATAAGCCATATTAGTGGCTTGTGATCTGTAACAATAGTAAATTTTACGCCATAAATATATGGCCTGAAGTATTTTACTGCCCATATTATGGCCAGCATTTCTTTTTCTATGGTTGAATAGTTAACTTCGGTGTCGGAGAGGGTCCTGCTGTCGAAGCATACAGGTCTATCGTTTTGTAAGGAACCTTGAGATAGTACGGCTCCTAACGCGAAGTTACTAGCATCCGGAGTAAGAATGAATGGTTTTTCGAAATCTGGGTGTATGAGGATTGGGTCGTTGGAAAGAAGGGTTTTGCACTGTTCGAATGCGTCTACGAAGTCTTTGTCTGTAGTAACTTGTCTTTTGCCTTTCAACTGTTTAGTCATGGGTTTTGTTATTCGTGCGAAGTCCCTTATAAACTTCCGAGGAAAGATTTGATGGCTCTTCTGTTGGTGGGGCAAGGGAATTTTTGGATTGCACTAATCTTATTCGTGTTTGGTTTTATCCCGTCTTGTGTGCCTATGTGGCCTAAAAATTCGATCTCTTTTCTTAGGAATTCTGATTTTGAAGGTTGTAGTTTGAAGTTTGCTGCTCTAAGTTTTTCGAATACCATTTTTATGTCCAATAAGTGTTTTTGTAGGGAATATCTTCTTGTTTCATCTCGATTTGATGAAAACCGCTAGTTAGGTCGAGCGTTGAAAAGTATTTTGCCTTGCCTATGTTATCTAATATATCATTTATGTTTGGGATGGGGTATCTGTCCGAAATGGTTTTGTCGTTGAGTTTGCGGTAGTCTATTACAAGTCGCCATTTCCTGTTCCCTGTTCCGTCGAGCTTTTTTGGGACCACCCACACCGGGGCGCTCCAAGGGGAGTGGCTAGATCTAATAATTTGTTGGTCTAACATGGATTCGATTTGTTTTTTGACTTCTGTTTTATGGACAAAAGGGTATCTGTAGGATTTTGCGTGGATTGGAGTGTTGTCTATGGTGGGGATGGAGTGTGTGATTTTGCTGGTAAAAGTTAATGGTGTTTCTGGGTTGTAGAATATGTCACGAAATTGTTTGCATAGAGTTGTTAAGGTTGATTTTACTTCTGGGTTAAGGTGTTCTGTTAGGATTTGTAATTGGGCTTGGGGGGTATCGTTATTAAGAGGTGTGGCTGATATGTTAAATAACTCGATATGGTCATTTTTATTGTAAGGGGTGGTTTCTAGGGGATATTCTAGGTATAGTAGTTTATCTGAGTCGGATTGGTTAGAGATTTCAACATTGGCAATATTATTGTTTGATTTATATAGTCCCTCTGACAGCGATAACTCGTTGTTTAGTTGTGTGGTACAACAATAGAATTCCCCATGCTTAGTCTTTACTGGTAGTGGTAAGATAACTTTACTGTAGGCAGGAATGTTAAAAATATTTGAAGCTTGGTTAGTGTACAAGAATATTGGGAGTGTAGACTTTGAAGTTACTAGTTATAAGTTTACTAGGTGTATTTTTGCTTCTAGGTATGATAATAGGTCCATTCCTATGAGACCATTGAAATACGAATGAAATTTGAATTTAAGTAGGGTAATTTGACCTTCGGTTTTGAACTCGGGTGGCATTGGTAATATTGCCTTTTCCTCAATTTTGAAACTATTTAGTGCTGTTGTAATTGAGGTGGATATTGGTAGGATTGTGCACTCTAGTTCGTTAGCAGATTCTGGGTCAATGAAGGAGTTATTGGATCCTGTATCGATAAGAAATGACAAAGGAGATTTTTGTTGGAGATTTAGAGTTATGTATGGGAGGGAAGTTGCATGTATGGTAGGATTTAAGTATCCTGTTGGGCTCCTGAGGCTGGTGCCTGAAAATTTAGGTTGGTAGGGCAGTGTTGGGTGAGTTCTCCTTCTTCTATGTTGTGTAGTCCATAATATGGTGTTTTATTGTCTCTAAATGGGTTACTAGCTCGGTTGCCAGTGTTGGCCTGACGATATTGGGAATTGGGGTTTGAATAATGATTCGAGTGGTTTTGGGTGTAAGATGAGTTACGGTTGTTACGGTCGTTGTTGTCTCTGCGATTGTTACTGTTATTGTTATTGTAATTGTTAGTTCGTCGTTCGGTGTTGTTTTGTGTAGGGGGGTATGGGTTTCTGTTATTGTAGCGAGCCCTTTCTCTTTGGCATAGTTCGTAAGCTGCTTCGATAGTCTTGGGGTCTTTCAATATGATTGTTTTAAGCGGTTCTCTAATTCCTGAAATGAAGGCATTTAGACAGACTTCGTCATATAGTGTTTTCTTGGCTTCAATGATTGTAACCGACTGTCCACTATTAGAAGTAGTGGATATAAGTTGGCTCCTAATCCTTGATAAGCCGAAAAACAATTGCCCTAGAGTTAGGTTGTCTGGGAAAGATTGGAGCTCGCCTAAGAGGCTAGCTTCGCTTTTCTTGCTAGAATATAAACGTAGTAGGTTACTCTTGATATCGTCCCAGATAAGTTTGGTGTTGGCTAGATTAAGAGCTTTGTCTGGTCTTCCGACTATTTTGTTCCTAATTGCCCTGAGTGTTAACAGTCCGTACGGCGTCTGGTCGGTACCCCTAATGAGCATGATTATTTCCTCAACGCTAGTTATATATTTATCGAGTTGGCCTGGGGTCCCATCGAAAGTCGGAAGTTCTTTAACGAAGGCTAAAATATCGGTGGCACTAAGTGCCGTAGCAATACTGCTGAAGCCACTGACAGTAGGTGTTAGTGGGGCGGAATTGTTTCCGGAGGCGTTGCCCGAATCCATATTTATAGGTTGAAGGGGGGGTAAGGGGTTATCTTCTCTAATTACGGGGAGGGTGTTTGTTTTAGTAACTGATCGTGTGACTCTTTTGGAAATGTTTGTGATCCTAATACGGAGCGAGTTGTCTGTTTTATAGTTTGTGTTAACTTTTTTGACATTTAAAAACAATTTACAATGAACTTAGTTACTCTTAATTACGTGTTTATTGTTGGATAGTGTGTTTTCTTGTGCGTTAGTTTCTGTAATATAGTGATATTAGTGTATGTATGTATAATTTAAATAATTTATTTGTGTTGAAAGAGTGAGAATATGGGTGCATGTTTCAAAAATTTTTTTTATTTATTATTACTTCCTGTTGTTTTTCTTTTTATTAAGGTGTGCAATTTATATGTGATTTGTGGTTTTGTATCCAGCCTTAAGAATCATACATTTCATTGCTCGAATAATGTTATTTGCATTTGAAATATTTGTGTGTGTGTATATTGCTTTAGTTGTTTTGCATATATGTATATATGTGCACATGAAAATAATGACGTGGTACTTGACCTTAATAAACTTCGACAGTGACTATCAGCGATTGATTTCACACAAGTACATCACACGTCACTTTTGCACGTATGTATATATGGTTATGTTGTGTATATATTTTTGTTGTATATGTATGTATTGTTGCGATGTAGTACCAAGCCTTTAATATTTCGGCAGTGGTTTATCAGCGATTGATGCCACACAGGTACACTAAATTTTTTGCATTTGAAATATTTGTGTGTGTGTATATTGCTTTAGTTGTTTTGCATATATATATGTACACATGAAAATAATGATGTGGTACTTGGCCTTAATAAACTTCGGCAGTGACTATCAGCGATTGATTTCACACAAGTACATTACACGTCACTTTTACACGTATGTATATATGGTTATGTTGTGTATATAATTTTGTTGTATATGTATGTATTGTTGCGATGTAGTACCAGGCCTTTAATATTTCGGCAGTGGTTTATCAGCGATTGATGCCACACAGGTACACTACATTTTTTGCATTTGAAATATTTGTGTGTGTGTAAACTGCTTTAGTTGTTTTGCATATATATATGTATGTACATGAAAATAATGACGTGGTACTTGGTCTTAATAAACTTCGGCAGTGACTTTCAGCGATTGATTTCACACAAGTACATCACACATCATATTTCACGAATACAGCGTATTTGTTATAGTTTTTTTTTTTTTTTTTTTTTAGTGTTTTGTGTGTGTGTATGTTTGTTAAGGCGGTTTATGTATTGTAGTAGAACTTTTGTTGTAATTACTTTTAGAATTTTTAGACATTTTTGCACTTTTTGTTTTGTTTGAACATATTTTTCATTCTCACTCTTTTCCCACAATTACTTACAGTAGAGCTTATAAAAGGTTTAATAATGCATTTTCCATTCCAGTTTCCCGGCTGCGCCAGTTACCTCCGGGGAGCTTCGTGAGGTATTGTAATGCGGAAGAGAGGTCGTGAGGTCCGGAACGAAGTCACGGCTATCTCCGAGGGATTCAATCAGTAATTTGTTGCGAGAGGAGTTCAATCAGTGATTTATTTGCGAGATTTAATATAGATATGTCCACAAGTGCATGGTGCTCAACATCGACTGATCGTCGCATTTTTCTCTTAGTCTTAAATAAGCTAATAGTGAATATGTATGTATGTGTTACAATGTTAAAGTTTTTAGAATTAAAGTATCTGATACAGCAGAAAGTATAAGTATGTTTATAAGTATGTATATGGAATCGTATGCGTTGCCCTGTCTGAGCGAAAAGAATGTGGTGTCAGCTTTCTGGGCGGATGACGGCGGCTGACTCGCCGTTAATGTTTATGTTGCAACTTTGTATCGCAAAGCTTCCCGGTTCGATGTCTGCTATTTGTGTAGGCGAGGTGGTTTAGGGGGAGGGGTTGTGTATAGTACCGATGGGTCGGTAACTCCCGCCTCCTGGAGGAATCCAACGTCGATGAAAAGAGTTTAGAGAAGTTGTGAAATGAATTCAAATTAGATTTATTTTTTGCCTTAGATTCAATTATAATTCTGGTTTCGATATTTCTGTCATATAGCGTATAAATTAACAAGTGCGGCGAGTGATGAAGGTATCGAACAAAAAAAAAACACTAAAAGGAAAAGTATAATCTTAGCTTAAAAAGAATGTTTACGAAACTTACTGAAATGAAATGACTTGGAATTATAATGAAATGAAAATGAAGAACTTACTTATTGTTATCGGTCTTGTGTTAGTACGGTGAAGCGAATGTCGAATGACTTCGGAATAGTGTAAATAGCGGCGAAGGCTTTGCAAAGGGGTAACTATAAAATCTCATAAGTTACCACGGTAGGGAGGGTAAAGAAGTGGGGGCAAACACCATAATCGCCACCCACAACGCTTGTGTGTCTCTCTTATAAATATCTCTTGAGGGTCCGTGCGAATGTCTGAACCTTTCAACCTTTTGACCATTCATTTAATATACAGGAAGTGCACTTAAACCTTATTTTGTAGTAGAGAAGTGTATCATATAGGAGGTGAGGAAGACCCACGCCATATCCGACGAGCTTTGTACCGAGCATAGCAAGAAGTGCACGAACACCGACCCGACTATACGCTAGATAATCTTCAGATTCTGGTGAACACTTTCCTCTTGGCTACTACAACCCAGGATCCATCGCGTCGAGATCGAATCGCTCCGGATTAAAGTGGGTTAATTTGACGGAACACTGTTCCCGTGTTTTCTCTATATTTTTATATATGCATATATATATATATTTATTTTTATACGATTAAAAAACGTATATATATTCTGGCAATTATGGTAACCAAAAAAATATTTTATTGTTAGACTCTTCCAGGCAATATATTTCATTAATACAAATTAAATGTTCAATATTGTTAAAAAAAATGTGCCCACCGTTGTCCAATGATGAATTCGTTACTCCCCGCTAAAAACAATTAAAGTCAACTTCTCATAATCGTTGTATGCATCCCTTAATGTAATAGCCAAATAGCCAACAATTTATTAAAGTTTTGCTATTAATTTAACTACAACAAAATGAGTAGGTTAACAGGGGTGCTGACGAGAGAAGTGGAGTAGGTCAGAAAATATGACATAATGTTTGACGGGCAACCTAGACAAAAGCGGATCAAATTGCGCGGCAAACGACGATCCATCAGGTATTCGGACGCATGAGGGGGAGGGGATGTGGTCGAAAGGGGTGCTGACGCGAGAAGTGGAGTAGGTCAAAAAATATGACGTAATGTTTGACGGGCAACCTTGACAAAAGCGGATCAAATTGCGCGGCAAACGACGATCCATCAGGCATGCGGACGCATGAGGGGGAGGGGATGTGGTCGAAACATTGCCCGATCGTTTTACGATCAAGCTACAGCTTAGCTTAGAGGACAGTGAACATCGGATGAACCTTCCTCGGCCTTAGTCCTTACAACGGGCACTAATACGCCGACGTAACAGAATTGGCACCCAACGAAAGGATTTCTCGTATTTATCAGGGAATAGTGTTATTAGTTCAACGAACTAGATTTCTGTATTGGGAGATCAGGGCACCTAAATAGTCATTACTTCCATCTTTAAATGTCATTATTAATTTGACTATTTATAGAATATTGGACCTAATTGGAGTCAGCGTGCGCTGGTTAATTCTTTTACTAACCAACTTCTGCAACCGAGAACACGTGTAAATGGTTCAGAATAGAGGTATGACTTTAAGATCACTTGTTTATGATCCATTGAAAATCGTAGGTCATTTGTTTTGTCATTAGAAAAATAAATTTTTAAAAAATTAATTAAACCAACAATACGGGAGATTTCCATGTTATAATATCAACCAGCTGTGAGGATGTGACTCTGGCCGGGGTGATCATCAGCGGCCCAGATTTCCCTACAGAATTAAATTTTATTTTTCTGAGACGACCAGGACTCGAAGGGGCGGCCGAGAATTCTAAGGGATCGTACGTAGTAATTCGGGCCAGGATAGAGAAGAGGGAAGAAAAACAATAGTTGGCCAAGATGGCGGATCCGGGGGCCGCCCGGAGGAATTTCCAAACGGCGGCGGCTCCCCTGCGAGGGGCCCGGAGGGTTTTCCAGACACCCCTTCTGCCTACGCCACGCCCGAAGGACTTTCCAGACGGCGGCCGTTCTCCCCCCTAACGCGGTCCCGGAAAAATTTCCAGTCGGCCCTAACCATGTCAGGGCAACGACCAATCACCGGGTGATTAATTGTTTTTTCTTTTTGGGCTTAGGTTAGCTTTGGTTAGGTTTTACCGTCCGTCGGTTATCCGACGCACTTAGACCATTAGAGGTCCAGTGTGATACCGTGTATGTTTTCCCATTTCGCCCGTCGAGGTTCGTGTGAAGTTAGCAGTTTTCTTAGCCAGAGGCCCTGGTCAATTTTTGTATCCGATGTGGATCGGTGTCGGAGGTGTCTATCAGGAATCTGCTTCCTAATTGAGCAAGTTTTTTCGCTTGCAGTGCTGGACAGTGGCATAGTAGATGCTCTACAGCTTCTTCCATTTCTTCGTCCCTACAGGTACGGGAGAAATCAATATACGGGGCATTTAGTCTTCTGGCATGGGTGCCTATCATCCAATGCCCTGTGATGACTCTCATAGCAGTGCTGAAGTTTGCTTTGGTCAATCTTAAAAGTTTTGACGTTCTTTTTAAACTTATTTTTGGCCATATTTGGCGTGAGTGTGTGTGGTGTTTTCCCATATTGTCTGTTTGTTACGGTTTAGGTTTTCCCTAAGTAGTAGTTTACAAGTGGCTAAAGGCATACTCATGCCCTCCATCTCTTGTATGAGTGGCGCGGTAGTGCCTTCTCGAGCTAGCTCATCTGCGATGCTGTTGCCTTCTATGTCCCTGTGTCCGGGAACCCATATAAGGCTGATTACGAATTGTTGTGTCATCTCTTCTAAAGATGATCGGCAATTCGACACTGTTTTCGAGTGACTTGAGATTGAGCCAATCGATTTGTTAGCTGCTTGGCTGTCACTAAAAATGTTTACTTGTGAGCTTTCCGGCTTTAGTGATTTTAAGTGTTTTAGGGCCTCCCTTATTGCTGCTACTTCAGCTCGGAAGACGCTGCAATGATCGGGGAGTCTGAACGAGATGCGTAGGCCTAGCTGTTCGGAGTAAACTCCTCCCCCTACTCTGTTTTGTAGTTTTGACCCATCCGTATAGAAGCATTCTGGGGTCCAGGTGTTCGTGAGTTCCAATCGTCCCTCTCTGGGATGATTGTGTTGAAAGGTGTTTGTATGTACTCCGTTGGAGTGCAGTAGTCTGTCCTGGAGGGGACTATTTGAATGATTTTAGGATACATAAGTGACCCGCTTCTTGTGTGTTCCACTGTTTGGTATCTCTAAGCCTGATTGCCGCTACTGTGGCCTGTTCCATGCCAGCTAGTTCTGGGCTCGGGAGGTTGAGTATGGCATTTAGGGCTTCGTTTGGGGTGGTGCGGAAAGCACTGCTGATGCAGAGTGCCGCGGCTCTTTGCATCTTTGCTAGCATTTTTGTGCTGGAATTCTTTTTCAGAGCCGGCCACCATACCACGACCCCATACAGTAGTATTGGTCTGACGATGGCCGTATATATCCAGTTTACTATATAGGGTGTCATGCCCCATTTGAGCCCTATTGCTTTCTTGCACGAGAAGAATGCTGTTGAAGCTTTCTTGTATCTGTCTGTGAGGTTCAAGTTCCAGTTTAGTTTCCTGTCAAGTATTACGCCCAGGTACCTTGCGCTGATACTGAAAGAAAGTCTTTGATTGTTGAGGATAGGTGGGACTAAGTCTGGTACATTATATTTCCTAGTGAAGAGAACCAGCTCGGTCTTTGAGGGGTTAATTCCTAGTCCGTTACTTTTCCGTTACTTTTGGTCCAGCTGGACAAAACACTGAGTTTTTTGCTCATGAGATCGCATAGCGTTGGGAGGTATTTACCTGTGAACATAATAGCAACGTCGTCCGCATAGGCTATTATCCTGCAGCGCCCCCCTTCTATGTCGCATAGTATCGAGTTGACTGCTATGTTCCATAAAAGTGGGGAGAGGACGCCTCCTTGTGGAGTGCCTCTGCTGACGTGCCTAGTGAGGGTTGACGCGCCTAGTGAAGACATAACCTTCCTGCAGGTGAGCAGTTGGTTTATGAGTCCCACCGAGTAGCGTTTCACCCCAAGGTCTGTCACGGCTCCGGTAATCGCCGTTGGGATGACGTTGTTAAAAGCTCCTTCTATGTCCAGGAAAGCTACCAGTGCATATTCCTTTTGGGACATTGAGACTATCTTGGAGACGAGAGAGTGTAGTCTCTTTCGATTTCCCTTTCTTGTAGGCGTGTTGCGTGTCTGTAATGAGACTTGGATTGAGAGTTGATCTCAGATGATGATTCCGATGATTCTTTCAAGGGTCTTTAGTAGGAAGGATGACAGACTAATTGGTCTGAAATCCTTGGGGGTCGTGTGTGATGGTTTTCCTGCTTTGGGAATGAAGACAATTCGGGACTCTAGCCACAATTGCGGTAGTTGTCGATGAAGTAGGGACCTTTTAAAATTGTCAAGAAGCCAGTTTATGGCTATATTTCCTGCATGTTGGATTTGTGCGGGTATGATTTTGTCTGTACCTGCAGATTCGTATGGTTTAAAACTGTGTATGGCCCAATGGAGGACCTTTGGGTCTATGCACAGTTCGATACTTGCCAGTGTGGCGTTTGTTTGTTGGGGGGTGAGAGCGTTTTGGCTGTTTCCTGGGAAGTGAGTGTCTAGAAGTATCTCCAGAGATTCCTCACTCGTGCTGGTCCAAGAGCCATCTGCTCTTTTAAGGTAGCCAAGGGTTGTGGCCGATTTGGAGAGGATTTTTCTAAGTCTGGCTGCTTCAGTTGTATTTTCAATTTCTGAGCAGAAGGAATGCCACGAGGATAGCTTTGCTTTCCTGATGGCTTTTTTGTAGTTTGCAAGGACCCTCTTGTAGGCGGTCCACAGGGCCTCCTCATTTCCTGCCTTGCCTATTCGGAGGTGGGATAGTTCTGCTGACCACCAGGGATGTTTTCTTTTTCTTTTGGGCTTGCTATTGGGGCAGGCCTTTTTAGTGCATAGTTGCAGGTTTCTGTGAAAATTGAAACTAGTTCGTTGAGACTAGATATTGTTTGAGGGTATGGAGGAGGATCCAATGGGAATTTTTTCCCTTAAAATATTTTTGTATATTTGCCAGTCTGTTTTCCTTGGGTTTGTAAAAACTGCTGATTTGGATGGGTTGGTTGTGAGGGTCGTTTCTATATACCTGTGGTCCGAGAAAAAGTGCTTATCTAGCACCCTCCAGTGAGTTACTGTCTCTAATAGTGGTTTAGAGACGAGAGTTAGGTCTATTACCTCTTTTTGGTTCTTAATGATAAAGGTGGGGTCATTACCTTTATTACATATGAAGAGATTTGAACGACAGATAAAGTTAAAAAATGCCCTTAATTTACCTTCGCTGTGAACTGTTAGAAGCTTATATTCCTTAGTCCCTTATCCAAAAACATTTCCTCCCCCTATCCAAGGTTCCTGGATCAGGACTATGTCGACTCCATCTTCAGCCAGATGAAGTTGAAGAGCAGCGGAAGCTGCCTTACTGTGGTGGAGGTTTATTTGCAGAAGCCTCACGGACATCTGCTGTGGGCATCTCCACCACGGTTGTATCGTCTCCCTCCTCGTCCGATGTGTCTAGGTCCGTCCCCATTGGACCCATGTTTGTAAGGCTGTGGAGGATTGAGGCATCGGTCGAGTAGCCGGACTCGGTTTCCGATGCCTCGATCTCGGAGGCAATCTCCTCGATCACTCATCCACTGCCTTCCTGATCCTCCTTGGCGGAGTCCGATTTATAGACCTTTATGGTCACCCGAAGTTTAGCTCCCCGTGAGCGGCCTCAATGGGAGCTAGGGACTCCTTGTTTAGGATGAGGATGGCCTGGTTTGTTGGCCCCTCCATCTCGTCGACCTTCAACACTCGCCAGTCCGAGGTGGGAAGGTTCGGGTTGCATCGCTGCAGCATGGTGAGGATCTGGTCCGGTGCCTTGATGGATGCCGGGATCCAGATCCTTGCACGGGGTCGGCAAGGAACGTCGGACGAGCTCAGAGCAACAAGTCCGGCGTCCCCATACACCTCCCCCAGCTCCTTTACTGCGGCTTTGTACAGCTCCGCAGAGCGTTCGTCGTCACATGCGATCACCTTGACGCTGCCTTGAAACCATCCCACGTCCTTGCAGACAGGAGGGGGGCCAGGTTCTTTGGCTAAGATTTTGAAACATTTAATGGCTAGGGCTGCTCCACCCACATCCACTTGTTTCGTGGAATCCTGCCACTCGGGTTGTTTCTGTCGACTAGGCCCAGAAGAATGCGGTTTTTCGCGATCTACGCGTTTCCGCTTTGCCGAGGGGTTGGAGGGAACGTCCTGGGAGTGCTCCCTCTTAGGTGGAGTTCGTTTTTTGACCTCTGTGGGCTTGGATGGCTTGGGGGCTTCCTTGCCGATGTTTGGCAAAACAGATCTTGCCCATTTCACCTTCTTCATCCATTCAGGAGAAGGAGCCGTTTTTGATTTCTCCTGGCTGCGTAGGATTTGTCCTGCAGATCGTTTTTCTGCGTAGGTTAATTTGCCGTTACCAGTTGCCGTCCAGGCTGCGCCTGAAGGGGGCATCATGCCACTAGGTCCTGGAGATGTTCCCATGGCGACGGCTTTGGACAGCTTGCACTCAGTCGCCTCAGACTTGAGGCGGGGTTCACCCGAACCCGATCCTGTGGTGGAGGCCAGGCAGGTGGGTTCACTCGCCAACTTCACTGCCTTGAGGGTTGTTCGGCCAGACTCAGTAGTCACTGCCGATTGGGTAGGTTTTTTGGGAGATCCTGACTCCTTTTCATTTTGTTTATAGACTCCATGTGATTCCCACGAGTTGCGGAGAAAAGGAGGGTCCACCCAGACGGAGATCCGCGACGCCCGGGTAAGGCTTCTTAGAACAGGGGGTCGCCAGGTACCCTGAGCTCTCCGTTTGAGACTGAGCTATTTTGTGACCCGGGCCCTCAGTGATGCTGACTCTCGGCACGGGTCGAGTGACACCTTAGTCCGGCCCGGGACGCCCGACTACCATTTGCCAGCATCCTCTGGCAGGTACATAACCTTACCAGGGGACCTGTTTCCAGCCGCCCTCGCGTGGATAGCCGATAAACAGTAGTATAGTCGCACTTCTGGGTTTATGGACAATTCGGGCGCGTTCTTCTAGAAAGCTTGAAACTACACGTTAGTCCCCTTGTCCATCACCCGACTGACAGCCTTTTTCCTAAATATAGAAACCCAAAGACTAAAATGGAGGGGGCAAAAAAGAAAGTGTTGTTTCAACCCTCCACCGGGAGAGTAACCCGATCGCACACACAAGAAGAGAGCCGTGCACCGCGAAGTGCAAGCGCGGGAGACACCCGCCAACTATATGAGGCACCTAATCACGAGAGTCTTAGAGACATCGAAAACCAACCAGTGGAGCTATTACACTTGACCGATCAGATTGGCAAGACAAGCCGGAGGGAAGGATTTACCACTAGGACCTCCGAAGGGACGCTTCAGCATGCTTCCGCGGTACAAGGCAAGTTCGGAAGACCGGTCGAATGCTGCCGATAGGCTTAAAAAATATCTCATGGATTTAGTGAGACAAAGTAGAGTTACGCAATTGGAAAATAGCGCTCAAATAAACGCTCTGAAAAATAAAGTGGCTGAGTTACAAGCACAAAACTTTACGAAACAACCAAGAATGGCACCACCACCTGGACTACCCACGGATAGCTTTCTAAGGCATAAAGACACCCCGACACCAGAACAACTGTCGCAAAAGTGTTCGTACAGCCAGATGCACATGATCTGCTATGTGTATGGATTCGGAGTGGATTTCTTCCGCCAACACCCCGCAAACAAGAATCCTTGCATGTCTCGATTCCATGAGGCCACAGGACGTTGAACAAAGAGAGCAGGAATATGCATTGGCACGATAGCGCATTTTCACCAGCGCCGAGGAAGAGGATAATATCGCACGGAACTCTCGATGAGCGTACAACAAGACAAACGTTTCTTTTCCAATACTAAGGGTGATGAAGTAGAAATACTAGCCCTACTAGATATCCGTGCTAGTGCGAATTTTATTGGAAAAGTGGCAGAAGCATTCTTGGAAAAAAAGACAGATCACAAAGGATGACGTCTGTCTTTACATAAATACACAAAGCCCGGATAGCGCAGTCAGCAGAGTAAGGTGGGTCAAGGCTACACGTTTATGTGCGCCTCATGAGAATTAGGAAGAAAAATCAACTTACAGAATGGTATACCGATGTACAGAGTATCTCAGAAAACGATCTTAGCCGGTATAAAAAGACTGTAGTCCACTGATAAAGTAGTCAGCTCTCGAGAGTCAATACTAGAGAGTCATTAGTCGGGACTCAATACTCTAGATTCAATTCTCGAGACTCCCCCCTCGAGATTACATCCTCGCGATTCTATTCTCGGGAAGTCTATACTCGGGCGGTATCATACTCAAGTAAAGACTGTCTTAAAAGCCAAGAACTTCAGTCAAAAGAAAAGTGCCGAGAGGAGCGAGGACTCAATCCTGCACCAACCCCAGGATACCAGGACTTAGACTGGAAGGATCAAGAACCAGTATAAGGAATACTCTTGAAGAAAAACCACAATCCAACCGACTGTGCCAAAAGGAAGGAAAAGAAGTCTTAAGATGGGCGGCAAGGAGTACAATGCATCCGACAAAACCGCCAACGTGATCAACACTGTGGAAGTTATCGACCACAAAGATGAGATACTAGGTGTCCAACATACACTTGAGTAGACCGCCGTGATGTTAGTATTGCTGGCACTATTGAAACTAGTAAGGATCTACAAATGATCAGTGCAGCGGCGTCGAAGGCATCACCATATCCTAGAAAGGATCGTATCCAGTATTCCGATAGTGGATAGCGCGGGAAACGAAGTCCGCTCAGCATATATAAGCAGTGCAGAGCAAAACAAATAAACAAAGAACAAGTGAACCGCTGCATATTTTTGTTAAGTGGATATCAATAAAGACAAAATAACAGCAGTGACTTTCCAAACAAGTGCATAATTCAAGATATCTGAGAATCAGGTAGAGACCGAAGAGTGCCGCAGAAAACATTTCTACTAACGTTCATATATATATTTAGTGACGTATTTGCGACACCCAAACCGGCCAATTTCATAAATTCCATGAACAATAAAGAACTTAATTAGATCCTATACTGTATGTCCTCTGCTCAGTATGCGTTTTGATAAACAAAATCTTTGGCAACGATAAACCATTTCTTTGGCAGCGGCACTTAGCCATTCATGTAAACAAATCCCAAAGCCAAACTTAAGCAGTTTTGCCTGCTCGTTCTGAGGCTTCTCCTCAACTTATGAATCCAAGAGCAATGCTCTCCCTAAGCATCCAAGAGCAATGCTCTCACAAATACACCAACATATTTCTTAGGCACACAGGCTTCTCCTCAATTTCACTTACATTTAATTTTCAATCTTAAGCTGAGCATCAAAAAATAAAAAACAAAAATCGGTCTCGATACTTTAATCGTCTTTTTATTTGGTAAAAAACTTTGATTTCAGAGTTGGACTAAGTTTGTATACGAAACGGTTCAATTAATAGATTCAAGGCAATTTTGTGTAGCCTTTTATTTCTAACTGGCGCAGTCGGTCATTATAATGCTAAAATCTAATTAATCGCTATCTAAAAAACACCACGCTTTTAGACACCCATGCGACGGTCAATATCGTGTTAAGTTTTAATTAGAACATCGACAATAACGCGAAACCGTGTAACGGTCAATATCGTGTTAAGTTTTAATTAGAACCTCGACAATAACGCGAAACCGTGTAACGGTTAATATCGTGTAAAGTTTTGATTGGAACCTTGACAAAAGCGCGAAACGGTGTAACGCATTGTCAACAACAAACCTGAATTTAATATCAGGAAGACGCAATTGGTTACATCAAAGCAACACGAAAAGGCAATAGTGCAAACCCATGTGAAAATCAAAATCTACCTTAAGAGCAAAAACTAAAAATAAGAATTAGTGAAGAGACAAAAAAAATCAAATAAGATACACACAAAGTAAGATCCGTAAAACAACAAATAAAAATAAAAGGAAATTAAATAAATAAAATAAAATAAAACAATATGAAACAATATTAAATTAACTTGAGAACAACAACAAAATGACAGAACCCAGAGTGAAGCTACCCCTATTAGACAGCAACATGAACCAGGTTGCCCACCAGATTGGCAATGTGGAGAGGTTCAACGGTGATCCGGGAACCCTATACATCTTGGTAAGCCGAATTGACTACATACTGGCCCTTTATGTTACCGGAAACGAACGCCAACAGCAGATCCTAATTGGGCATGTCGAGCGCAGCATCAGAGGAGACGTCATGCGCAGCATTGTAGCAAAAGACATGAACATCTGTCCCCAGCCAAGACGACAACTGGCACTCAACTATAAACCCCAGACCCCTAACCACATTCTTTTGGAGGAGTTTCAGAGGAGCGCATTCAGAGGCAGTGTACGAGCATTCCTGGAGAAAGCAGAAAACCGCAGAAATACACTTACCAGTAAGCTTGAATTATAACAAAATGCTGGGGAGAAAACTTTATATTTAAGATTAATAACATCCAGTATTGAATCCCTTATTGAAAAATTACCTACTGTAACGAACTGATTTCTTAGTTTCTGCTCTCTACAAATTGCAACGGCTAGCTCAAAGAGTTTGTTTCTTCGTCCCACCAAATTTATGATTTGTGTGATTACCCGACCAAAGAGAAGACAGAGTTTCAGATTCAGTGACGCTGGACAGAGAGAATCCTGTGATCCTCGCCTTCGGATGCGCGTCGTCGCTCCTTGGTCGTCCTTCTTCGCTGGTTCCGCGTCGCTCTCGACGGCGTATCCGTGCTGGCTCGTCTGGGGCTTAGGATGTAATGCGGACAGGGTGTATCGTCCGTGAGATCAGCTAGAGCTTCTCCCCGAACCACCGTTGCCGCCCAAAGACTCCACCGGCGCGCACTTCTCATTGACTGTCTGTCTGTATGGCACTTTCTTCACTGACTGTCCCGAGATGCGCCTGCGCCGTCTCTTTTATAGCCCGCGGGAATTCCGTTATTTCCATTTTTGCGCACGGCTCACTCGGGTACAAGGTCCAACTCATGTCCCTTTAGTTCACGGTGTGTTCTCTTTGTGTTTATACCATTACCGTACAACCTTTGCGCCCTTGGCCGGTTCGAGTCCAAGGTCCAGCGCGGTACCGTTATTTCACAGGATCCAAGGTCCATTGTTTACCGTTTGACCTGACCGCCCTTGACTCTTCTCGCATTCCAGCCGTCTTCGCTGTTGCCATGCCGATCTCCTGCACCCGGATTTGTGTGGAGTTTTAAGACTCCTCACATCTCCCCCTTTCTTCGGAAGTTTTTAAAAGGCTGTTGTTCCCGGCGGTCCTTCGTTTCAGTGTCTCCTCGCATAGGCAGCTTCCTCGTTCTCCTCTCGTCGACCCCGCGCCCTTCGTTCTCAGCCTGGCAGTCGCAGCCCATTAGAACCCGTCGTTCAGCGTCTTGACCTGGCGTCTCGAACATCCTTGCGCCTTGCTGATCGCAGCCTTGGCGTCTCATCCTTTTTGACACTGTCTTTCAGCTTCTCGACGTGGCATCTTGATCCTCGAACAATGTCGTTCCCGACTCCTCTCGTCGACCTGCGCCTCTGTCGTTCAGCATCTCGACTCAGCATCTCGATCCTCGCGCCCTTCTCCAGCATCCTTCATCTGTTGCCGTCTGCTACTCGTCACCAGCTCTGTATTTAAACTTCCCGCCTTCTCATCACCTTTCGTCTCTAGCAACTCCACCGATACTCTCCACGTACGAGTTATCGATATTGGCGACCAGCGTTGCCACTTCTTGTTCCTACCGATAGTGCCACGTCGTACGGATTGCACGAGTTATCGATATTGGCGACTGGAGTCATCATGGGGTGGCGGTGTCGGTGCGCGCGGTGGCGGCGGTGTCGGTGTGCGTGGTGGTGGATACAGCTGGTCCGGCGGCGGCGTCGGCGGCAACGGCGGCTGTGACTGCGGCTGCGGCACCGGCGTCTGTGGCGGCGTCAACGGCGGTGGTGGGTGTGGTGCCCACAGCGCCTCCTCCTGCCACCCTGCTAGTCGCTCCTGCCACGCGGCCTTGGCGGCGACTGCCTTTCGCTCCACCACCATCCGCTCGAACTGTCGCAGCGTGGCGTTCTGCGCGTCCGCGAACTCGCGCCACTCCTTCAGGTCCCGCGATGGCATCGCGTATCCGAGGCGGATCCGTCCGTGGCCCTGCGTCGCCCGCCGCACGCTGCCATCCTGGCCCTCGTGATCTTGCCTCCTCTGGGGTGACCGTCTTACACCCGTCGTCCTCCTCACTCTCCGACGAGAGGGACACGTACGTTATTGGCCCCTCGGCCACTGTCTCCTCCTTCGACAGATCCATGTTGGGCACCTCCTACGGATCCTCCTAAACCGGAGATGGGGATCGCGACACCAGGGGTGACGTCAGAAGCTAGAGATAGGGATCAGCATCCCTACTCCATATCGCTCCGAGCTGTTTCCCAGTGCCGGTCTCCCGCTCCTCCCGGTTGTTCCTTATTGCGCGTGCTGCCATTCGGCCGCCTTTCGCTTTTTCCGCCGCGATGAAACCTCGGTTTTCTCTCTGCTTCTTTCTGCCGTTATTTCGCGGAGCCTGTACCGGAAACGGGATTCTCCTCCGTGTACCTGCCACCCACGAAATTCGCAACTGTGTGCGTTAGCCGTTAACTGTTTTCCGGCTGTATATCCTCCCTGTCCCGCTCTCGCGCTCCAACGGGCCTTTTTGTGTTTCTTTTGAGTGACTTTTGCCTTGCGACTTTTCGATACCCTGTATCGTCCTCCCCCCTTCTTCCCTAAAGGGTTTTATTATGGTTTTTCGCACCCGGTGTCCTCTGGCCCGCCGGCTTCAAGTCGCTAATATGAGCCGTTTTCGTCTTCCTAGTGGTTGCGTGTTCCAATACACAAATTACTAGTGACGTTAATTTCTTTATTTTGAACGGCCCGTCAAACCTTGGTGCCAGTTTCGCCGCGAAGCCCTCGGCTGCTTTGATAGGTGGTGCTCTTTGGTCCATACTGTTTCTCCCACCTTGGGTTTCCACGGCCTCCTTCGGAGATTGTAGTGACGCGCCTGATCCTGCGCTGCCTTTTTCATATTCCTCCAAACCAGTTCGAAGATCTCCTTCAGTTTTTCCGCGTTTTCTGCGTCTGTTTACACCGGCCGTCTGTTCGTCGAACAATGCGTTCGGCAGCCTTGGTTCTCTTCCCTGCGTTATAAATGCCGGCGAGTATCCGGTGGTCTCCGCCACACTCGTGTTTACCTCCAGCTGCAGCTCCGGCTAGTTCTCTTCCCATGTCCTCTGATCGGCCCCTGTGAACTGCGCGATTATTGTTTTCATGGTCCTGTTGGACCCTTTCTGTCGGGTTTCCTTGTGGAGTATATGGAGCCGTGAGCTGGTGTCCCACACCCAGCTCCTCCAAAAACCTCCTGAACGCCCTGCTCGTGAATTGGACTCCGTTTTCCGTGATCATAACTTTTGGCACCCCGTATCTGGCCACTATTCGCTCTCGCACAGCCTTTCGTAGCGTCTCGGTGGCTGCCCTTCGCATCGGAACGATCTCGGTCCACTTGGAGAACCTGTTCACCAAGACCAGCAGTATCGAATTTCCGTGCCTTGACCTCGGCAAGGGGCCCACAAAATCAGCACACACGGTGGCCCATGGTTCTTCCGGCACCTGGGTCAGCATTTTCCCGGCTGCTTGCAGCTGGTTAGGCTTGTACCTCATGCAGCTCTCGCAGTTCCACACGTACCTTCTTATGCCTCGGTGCATTCCTGGCCGGTGATACCTGGCAGCCACCCTCGCAATTGTCTTCCGACATCCCAGGTGTCCTGCCGTCGGCATGTCGTGGTTCTCGGACATGAAGCGCTGCCTCATCCTGGTTGGTACACACAGCTTCCATGACATCATATCCTCATTTCCTGCCCGGTGCGGAATGTGCCTGTACAACTGTCCGGCCTCCTGTAGGTAGTCTGGGCATTTTTGGGGATCCTGCCTCACTTTTCTCCGCATCTCTCCTGTCCACCTGCATTCTTGCTGCTCGTTCGGGCGCCCTTCTTCCCTCGCCGTTATCCTGCGGCTCGTTATCTGCAGTGGCTGTCTCGACAGGGCGTCCGCGACGATGTTCAGCTGGCCGTTTCTATACGAGATTTCAAAATCGTATTGTTGGATCTCCAGCGCCCACCTCCCGATCCTTCCAGACGGGCTCTCGATCCTGTTCAGCCACTTCAGGGCCATGTGATCTTTTATCACTTTGAAATGGTAGCCTTCTAGGTACGGTCCTAATTTTCTGCCAGCCCACACTATCGCTAAACACTCCTTCTCTGTCGCAGAGTAATTCTTTTCCGCTCCGTTCAGCGCTCTGCTGGAGTCGGATATGACCCGGTCGCCTTGCTCGGAGTGCTGTGTGAGGATAGCGCTCAGCCCGTAGTCGCTGGCGTAGGTCTGTAGCACGAAAGTCCTTGTGAAATCGGGGCATGCCAGGATCGGATTAGCTTCTTCTTCTTCTCGAATGCTTCTTGGTGGGCGTCTGTCCATTCCCACCTTGCCTGTTTCTTGAGGAGTGAGTTCAACGGTTGCACCAGCATCGCAAAATCAGGTACAATACGCCTGTACCACGATGCCACTCCTAGGTACTGTCGCTGCTCCTTCACGTTTACCGGGGGCTTCAGCTGTGCTATTGCCGCTACTTTCCCCGGATCTGTTCCGATGCCTTGATCCGTTACGCGGTGACCCAAGTATTGTAGCTCCTTTCGAAAAAACTTGCACTTATCTGAGTTAACTTTCAGGTTTGCCGCCCTTAGCCTCTGGAAAACCTCTTTCAGGTTGCGCTTGTGTTCTTGTAGTGCCCGTCCGATCACAATTATGTCATCCGGATACGCAAAGGCGTGTGGCATCATCTCGGGTCCTATCACCTGGTCCAACGCCCGCTGGGACGTCGCCGATGCGGAGTGCAGTCCGAATGGCATTACTTTCCACTGAATAGGCCCTTTCCCGGCACCGTAAATGCCGTATATTGCCGACTTGCCGCTGCCAACGGAATCTCCCAGTACCCGTCCTTCAAATCCAGGCTGCTTATGTACTTAGACTCCCTTAATTGATCCAGAATGTAGTTAATCATTGCCATTGGGTACGCGTCCTTCACGGACTTCGCGTTTATTTGGCGGAAATTCACGCACAACCGCCATTGACCCGTCTTCTTTTTCACCATCACTATGGGAGAGCTGTACGGGCACCTAGACGGCTCGATGCACCCTTTCTGTAACAACTCGTCGACCTTGGCGTTCTTCGGGTAGAAGCGCTGTTTGACCGGTTGATCGTCTTTTATCGTGATTCTGTGCACCGCCACCGTTGACGTCCCTTGTACTCTTCCCAACTCTGCAAACTCTGACTTCAGGAAGCCGTCAATATCCTCCTCCGCGAAGTCTGTCGTCCTCTCCACGATTGCCACTGACAGCTTCTCGCGTGGACTGCTTCGAACCGCCTGTCCCACTGGTATCGTTACGCTTAGTCCCGCGCACTCTATCCTGGCTCCAACTTTCGTTAGGAAATCCCAACCCAGTACTAGAGCGTCGATTATGTTATGGAGGATTAGCAGTTGCACTCTTACGGTCCTCTCTCCCAGTCCTATGTCCAATTTGAGCAGCGATGTAACCTCCTCATATAGTCCATCACAGAAGGTTGCCCCTCTGAGACTGGGGGTGCGTGGCGTTTCCCAACCTCGGGCAGCACTGTACGGTCCTCTGGCCGATTCTCCCGCACGTCCAGCAGAAGCTGATCGGTCGGCTCCGGAACTCCCGCATTCAGTGATCCTGGCTACCGCACCTATGGAAAGCTTGTGCTGGGTTCAACACAAACCCCCGCCGCACAGGGTCCGGCCCTCTCCCGTCGGCTTCGCGCCTCGACGGTCCCGTGGAATCTTCTTGGCACCTTCTGCACACCGCGTTTTGTTCCCCTTTTGGGAAATCCCGCTGGTGGCGGGCTCTGTGAGTCCGCTCTGACTCAAACCGTTCTCTTTGGGTGTCCAGTTCCTCGAACTCATCGGCCAGGGCCATCAGGGCATCCAGGTGCCGGCACTCGTACGGGCGGACAAACATTCGCAGAGCTGGAGTGCTGTTCTCCCTTATTCTCTCCAGGGTCTCTTTCTGAGACATTCCCAAAGGCCGTATTAGGGTCTGCATGTCCACCATGTAATCTTTGAAGCACTCGCCTTGCCGCTGCTTCCTCTGCCTAGCCTGGCCTGCCAGATTCGTCATGAAGCCCCTGGGCTGAAAGAACTCCTGGAAGCTGTGAATAAATTCTACCCATGTCTCCCAGAATCTGTTGTTAGCGATGAACCACTTTAGGGCCCTGCCCTTCAGCAGTTCCGGCATCGCTCGTGGAATTTGAGTGATGTCCAGACCGTACGTCATTGCTGACCACTCCACCTGCTCCAGGAACTTCAACGGCTTGTCGTGACCGTAGTACCGGAAGCTCCACTCCCGCACCTGCTTCGCCACCTTCGCGTAATCTTGAGGGGCTACTCTTGTGTTGACTCGCCGATCGCGGATGGACTCCCGCCTCTCCCTCCTCTCGCGGCTGTTTTCCCGCCGTTCACTCCCGACTTCCTGCCTTTCGGGTCTGCTCCAGATGGCCTTCATCATGCTGTTGACATCAAGGATTCTCATGACTTTCACGGCCGGTCTCCTTGCATACTCTCTCTCCAACGCCTCCAGTTTCGGGATCGTCTGTGGTCTGCTGAATGAATTCAGACAGCGTCTTCCTCATATCCTCGACCAACCCCTCCAGCTTGATCCCTAGGGCGCTCGCTATCGCCGGAAAGTCATCCTTTTTCAGACAGTATAGCCACGTTTTCCCCATCTTCCCCTCTGATCTTTTGGCCAGGACAATCACGGTTGGGCGCCAGATGTAACGAACTGATTTCTTAGTTTATGCTCGCTACGAATTGCAACGGCTAGCTTAGAGAGTTTGTTTGTTCGTCCCACCAAATTTATGATTTGTGTGATTGCCCGACCAAAGAAAAGACAGAGTTTTAGATTCAGTGCCCGGTCGCACCCGCGCATTTACGAAAAGTCAAGTGTTTGCTTTTTTTCGAGTGTTTATGTTTCAGCCTAAAAGGAAAATTCCAGGCCAGCAACCCCCATCACACCCAACATTTTGTGGTCATGTCGGACTGTAAGACAGGGCCAGCATGAAGGGTATCATTTAAACTGGTACCATTCGATGAAGGGCTGGAGGCACGGAGACACGGAGTTTAGTAGTTACGCTCTCCGGTTTTAAGATGTCGTGATGTGGAATATAAAAGGCGTTGCCATCATGGGTAGGAAGAACTTGTCGCATGTGCTTAGAGTCGAGATATACCTGGATCACCGAATCGTATTTCGCTTTTAAGGCCTCTTCACTTTTTAGACGCTGCTCATTTCTTAAAAACTGAGCCAACGCGAAAGACCTGGAATGCCCAATCCGGAACCGATATGTTCTGGGTCGCGAAAAGGCACAGTAACGACGTGTCTCGTGGTCGTTTGAAGGAAATTCTTTTCGCACATGGAATCGGATTCTTTTACCAACTTTATTGGTATATTCTCCACCTCCCAAAATCCGGCTCGAAGGACCACCGCGCATTTACGAAAAGTCAAGTGTTCGCTTTTTTTGAGTGTTCATATTTCAAGCCAAAAGGAAAATTCCAGGCCAGCAACCCCCATAACACCCAACATTTTGATCCATTCGAGCCGGATAACCTGGATTTTCGATTTTGTCCACCAGCGAACAATTTCCAAGATAATTACGAAATTTCCATTCCCTTTAATTGCCGGTCTACAGCAAAAGGTTCGAAAATCCAATTTCATTCAATTTGCTGTAAGATTTATTATCAAATCTAACGAATTTCTCCGACAAAAGGCAATTAAAGAAAAGTACTTATTCATTCCTACTGGCGCCGCCATATTACCCACCGTTCTCTTTCGACCATATTCGTGAAAGTCAAAGTCCAAATCTCCGAATATATTTAAATATTCATCCCGAAAAAGAATTAAAGTTCAAAAAGTGAAAAATTCCAAATGTGAAAAAGTTAAAATAATTTGTGCCAAGTTCAGTGAAAATTTCTAAGTCCAAATCTCTGCTAAAAGTGGCAAAAATTCTAACAGAGCGTTTCGAAAATAAACGATTGTTGGTAAAGAGTCAATTGAAAATCCTTTTTAATGTGCAGTCGATACCACAGGAATCTGGGGTGGCCTTGAAGGTACTGAAAAGTACTGTTCAAGGTTGCTTTACTGCCTTAGATATGTCAGGCATCAACATCGGGAACTGGGACTGCCTGCTGGTATATCTGTGTTCATCCAAGCTCCCGAAGATAACTCTTTCCTTATGGGAGCAGTCGCTCCATAAGAAAGCCGACATCCCGACATGGGTAGAGCTGAACACCTTCCTCACAGAACGCCATCGAACCCTTGAGGTCATCGATGATGTGAGACCGCCCGTACCAAGTCAGTCGCACTCCAAAGCGATGAATTCAAGTGGGCCCTCTAGAAAAATAAATTCCTACGAGACGAAAGTGGCTCCAAAATCTAAAAGTTGCGACTTGTGCAACAAGGAAAACCATCCTGTCCGTGTATGTCCGCGTTTTCTCCAAATGTCGGTTGACGACCGGTCAGCCTACATTAAACGGAAGCAGTTATGCTTAAACTGCTTTGCAAAGGGACATCAGCTTCGTGAGTGCAAAGGCACGCACAGATGTTTTACTTGCCGGGCCCGGCATCACACGTTGTTGCACCGAATCAACCCCTATTCCAGCAATTCAAGTCCTTCAAATCCTGCAAGGCCAATTTCTGCTAATCAAGCCAATTTCGTTCCAAGTGAGCAAGCCGGGCTCAAGAGCTATCCTTCTTGGCACTGCCGAGATCAATATTTCCCATTTGGGCACTAACTTTAAGGCACGCGCCCTGATCGACTCCGGATCAGAGGCCACATTCATAACCGAGCGACTGTTCAATTTAATCAGATTGCCATTCCAGGGGGTTCAAGCCCAAGTCTCAGGCTTAAACCAAACAGTAGCTGCTCAGTCCAAGAAGCTCTGCAGTTTCAGCATCCGATATCCGAATAGGCCCGCATTGCAGTTGGAGACGACGGCCTATGTCCTCCCTCAACTAGCCGGAAATCTGCCTTCCTACCCAATTCCGCAAAATTTCCTTCGGGACCTTCCCGATTTTCCACTGGCGGATCCAAAATTCTATGAGAACGCACAAATAGATGTCCTTATCGGAGCCGATATTCTGCCTTCGGTGCTTCTGAGTGGAGCAAGAGACCATTTTCGGCTGGGTACTAACTGGGCCAGTGTCAGCCTCAGCACAAAGAAGGACTTCCTCCTTTTCGACGCAGATCTGCCACGCGTACGATAATTCACTGGACAAACTACTCACAAAATGTTGGGAGGTGGAGAATATACCAATGAAGTTGGTAAAAGAATCCGATTCCATGTGCGAGAAGAATTTCCTTTAAACGACCACGAGAGACGAGTGCGGCAAATATGTCGTTACTCTGCCTTTTCGCGACCCAGCACATATCGGTTGCGGGCTTGGCCATTCCAGGTCTTTCGCGTTGGCTCAGTTTTTAAGAAATGAGCAGCGTCTAAAAAGAGATGAGGCCTTGAAAGCGAGATACGATTCGGTGATCCAGGAATATCTCGACTTAAAGCACATGCGACACGTTCTTCCTACCCATGATGGCAACGCCTATTATATGCCACATTCCGAATAATACTTTTCCGAAATCAGAGATTTCGAGTTGAAAACAGTAACCTTTGGAGTCAATTGCGCGCCTTTCCTGGCCATCCGAGTACTGCAGCAGCTAGCAGCTGACGTAGAACTCAGCCATCGAAAAGCTATCAATATCATTTGAAATTTCATGTATGTGGATAACGTTCTACCCGGAGCGGACTCCACGGAAGAAGCTCAGCTCATGTTGCAAGAGCTCCGAGACGCTCTGAATTTCCATTGAGGAAATGGACCTCCAACCAAAAATAAGTTTTAGCGGCCATTCTTAAATACTGATATTCCCGAGATCGATGCGGAAAGCACTGCCAAAACCCTCGGTATTCGCTGGAAGGCAACCTCCGACGAATTCTTCTTCGTTCCGCCAGAGTTGGCTATTGAAACGTCCATCAAAAAACGCCCAGTCCTGACCCAAATTGCCAAATTGGTTGACCCTGCAGGTTGGTTAGCGCCGTTTATCGTTCGAGCTAAAATTTTCATGCAGAAGATTTGGCTTTAGGAGCTTGGGTGGGACAAAAACATTCCAAATGAGCTTTTTCAGCAATTTTACGAAGATCGCCCAGGCCACAAAAACAGAGAATTGGTCTCATGTTCAATCTGAGCATAATCCAGCAGACCTGGCAAGTAGAGGAGTTTCCCTCCAAGATCTAGCCGATAGCCAGTTATGGTGGCACGGACCGACTTGGCTGCAAAATCCACGCAAACAATGGCCAACTCAGGTTGACAACGCTCCGGTGACCGACCTTGAGAAGGGTGCTCTGAAAGTCCATCTCGCAAAAGCTCCTTCTGAAGAGTTGTTGGAACGTTTTTCCAAGCTTGAGAAAGCACTACGAGTCCTTGCTTATGTTCATCGCTTCATGCAGCGGTGCAGGAAGCAGACATCTCCATCTGATGTGCAATTGCTAGCCACTGAAATCGTTGCCGCCGAGCGGTTTCTAATTTCGAACACTCAGCGCAGAGAATTCCCTGCGGAATATCATTGCCTAAGTGAAAAGCGTCCAGTGCCAAGTTCCAGTTCCATCCTAAGCATGAACCCTTTTCTAGATCCGCAAGGACTGAGTACGGCCGTGTGGCGGCTTCCGAAAGCTTTCAATACAATGAACGGCATCCAGTGATTCTTCCGTATAACTGCCTGTTTTCTCGCCTCCTTGCGAATTTCACACATCGCATAACTCTCCATGGTGGTAACCAGTTAATGGTGCGCCTCATCCGGTCGAAATACTGGATTCCGAGAATTAGGAACCTGATGAAAGCATTAGTAAACTCGTGCAAAGTATGTGTGATCCACAAAAAGCGGTTGAAAAGCCAACTGATGGGTGTCCTGCCCAAAGAAAGAGCATCGTTCTCCCGACCATTCACGTATACTGGCATGGTTTACGCCGGTCCGTTCGATATAATGAACTATACGGGAAGAGCATATCTTATTATAAAAGGGTATGTGTTAGTTTTTGTTTGTTTCTCCAGCAAGGCCATCCATTTAGAGCGGACATCTGACTTAACGACCAAAAAGTTTCTTGCGCCTTTCGCTCGTTTTGTATCCAGAAGAGGGTGTCCACGTCAAGTCCAGTCAGACAATGGCAAAACCTTTGTTGGCGCTGCCACCCTGCTTTCTCGCGATTTCCTTCAAGCCGTAAAAGAGTCGGTGACGAATGCCTATAGTCATCAAGAGATGCAATGGCAATTTATTCCTCCGGGGGCACCCCATATGGGAGGCCTTTGGGAAGCAGGCGTAAAAAGTTTTAAGACGCTATTTTACAAATGCACTGCCACACGAAAATACACGTTCGAAGAGCTCTTGGCAAAAATAGAAGCGTGTCTTAACTCCAGGCCGCTCTCTCCTATATCTGAGGATCCGACAGATTTGCTGGCTCTGACGCCAGGTCATTTCTTTGTCGGGGGATCCCTTATGTCCACGGTGGAACCCGAAGTAAAGGGAGAAACGAAATCCATTCTTAATCGGTGACAGCATTTGAAGGCTCTCCATCAGCAGTTCCGTGTGCGATGGAAAGAAGAGTACCTCAAAGAACTCCATAAGCGCACTAAATGGCAGGCCCCATCCAAAAATCTCCGCATCGATGACATGGTCGTCATCAAGGATGACAACTTACCCTCTAATGAGTGGCGACTCGGCAGAATTGAGTCTGTCTTTCCAGGAGCCGACGGCAACGTCCGTGTAGTAAATATCCGTACTGCACGTGGAGTCTTCCAAATCTCCACAATAAATAGGCGCGCCTCTCGTCCTTAGTTTTAGTTCACTAGCACTAATCATCCATTCTTTTTCATTTCGTTTTCGATCTCCTTTCGCCATTCAACTACCCGCAGCATGGCCCCTCGTCAACAAAACGCACGCAGTGCTCGTGCCTTGGAGAGCAAACGTAGCCGAGGTATTCAATCCTACCGTTGCCGAGTCTGCCGCGGTATCCATCCTCTTCGGAAGTGAGCGAGATTCCTAAAGCTCTGCGAGCAGTCCTCATTAACAAATACTGCACCAATTGCCTCGCTCACGAGCATTCCACAGGAGACTGCCGAAGCAGTGATCGTTGCAAGAAGTGCGACCGATCCCACCACACGCTGCTCCACATGCATGAGCACGTTAGCTCATCGTCGCAGACGCGAGCGCGCTCGCGTCTCTAACCAGTGCCAACTCGGCAAGCAGCTTCGGCCGCGTCCCAGCGTTCCCGCCGGCAAAACGCCCGGAATCGACCACGCCGTGAACATCCTTCCGACAGCGCTGGTCAAGTTGGAGACCGGGACGAAAACCTTCGAGACCGCAGCACTCATCGATCCGTGCACCCACTCATCGATCCGAGCGACACAGTGGTGTCCAAGTTCCAGGACATCATGCTGGCTGATGACCAGTTCCATCGGCCTGCTACCGTCTTCATGGTCCTGGGAGCAGACGTTTATCAAAAGGTCATCCAATCCGGATTCCTGACCTTCGACGAGGGAATGCCGGTCGCCCAAAAAACAGTTTTTGGGTGGATCGTGTGCCTGCAGCCTGCCGTAGGATGGCTATGTTGCAACCCCAGCGATTGCAAGGGGGGCGGAATGTCCAAGTTAAGGGGCGAGGACGTTCAGAGATGGCGCGTTTTCCAGTTTGGCCCTCAAACGATGGCTGGAGAAGAGTAAGGAAATCGAATTGCAGCTTAACACAACAAAGACCGGTGTGGCGGACATAGAAAGACTACATAAAACAATTAATAAAAAAATTCGCATAGTCAAAACATCCGACGACGACGAAATCAAATTAAGGAAAATAGAAACAATGCTTAACTGTAATGTGCACACATATCGAATAAGCACTGTATCAAATCAGAACATTGGGAACAATCACATTGTAGCACTTTTGCAACAATGTTTATGTAAGACTTTTCAGTTCCCAGGCATATCTTGAGTGCTCAGCAATCTGACCACACAAGAATGCTATTCAGACCAGAAGTGCAGAGTCGGCATAATTAGCATGCGCGACTGCTCGATCTTTATGTGCACATGACTCTCTTAGACAGCGGCGCTCTCGCTGCCAAAGTTAAGTACATAAGAGCAAAGCAACGTCTCTGCCGACGGCCTCTCTGCCGGCGCAGACGGATTGCATTTGGCTAGCTTGGACTCTTCAAGACCAAGTACAAGGCAGTCGTAAAAGAGTCGTCAAAGAGCCTTCAACATGTCCTAATTGAATATTAATGAGTCTTAACAGAAGTTACAATTTTACTGATATACTGAATCTCTATTTCAATAAAAGTAATATAAAGAACACAAAAATGCATTACAATTATTACATGGCGACCGTGACATGGTCACTTAAGCCTGTAAAACAATAATAAAAAGAAATATATAAAAGTTAAAATGTGAACAATGTAAAACAACAATAAAAAGAAATATATAAAAGTTAAAATGCGAACAGTGACCATTAAAAAATAAAATTGTGACAATTGATCAAACCCAGACGACAACAGAAGCCGCAAACTGGAGGACTCTGCTCCTATCGAGCAAAGGGACGCACCTACTCTACAAGAGGCACTAGAGGTGTGTCCAAACGATGGACCACGCCCACTCACAATAGCTGAGTATAGGGCAAGAAGACAGCCGAAACCAAAAATAAAGAAGAAAAGAAGCGGCAAAAGGATCAAGCTTCTTCAACAACGGAGATTAATAAAGGACCTAATAAAGACGGCAACTAACCAAACCAAAAATCTGGAAGCGATTGAAGCCAAATTGTGCAGTGGTGCGCAATAACGCAGTTGAGGCTGTATTTAATACCAATGCCCCAATCTGCCTTAATATTAAGAATAAATACCTCAAGCCGATGCGTGAAAACGCTGCTTGAAAAATACTAATCTCTGTTAGGCTTTTACTAAAAACATGTGTACGGTATTGAATTATATAGAGCAAAACATTGTAAACCGTACACATGCCCTCTAACTAACTTTTTCTTGGACAGACATACGTGTAGGAAGGAATTATAGCAATATACAATTTTTAATCAAAATTTAATAAATAAAAATAAATAATAATAATCGTTCAAGTAACAACTATGGGTTGGTTCGGATCTAACGATAGTCAGACCAAAGACAACACGGCTAATGTCGTGAACAACGTCAAAATTGTAGATCACACAGAAGATTCAAGCACTGTGGGTTTTACTCCTAATTTTGACAATTACAAGTGTGGCCCAGTTCCTTCTGACGTTGTACATAAAACACAACAAAATATTAAAAAGAAGATATATGAGTAGGGCGAATAATCTAGACAGGGTTTAAAAAAAAAAAAATATATTTTAAAGAATGAGTATATAAATATATACTAATAAGTAGGAATATATAAAATAGTATGGAATGGAACGAGTTATGTAAAAACATAACAAGAATAAGAAACGAATTTGAAAAATCTCATAAATGTTTGTCACAAAATAGACCTATTTTAGGACCGACAATAAAGAAACATGCAAATATTCTGGTAAATTCCTTCAACGAAGCACGAATACTTGTGTATGATAACAAGGAAAGACTAAATCCAGATCATTGGTCTCAGGTATCGAAAGTTCTCATAAAACTTAGATCGAACTTGTTATCTGTAAAATTGAAACTTGGTTTGGATATATCAATACCAACCATTTTAAATTCGCCAATAAAAATAGAATCGGACGAACAAACAGAAACAGAAATAGAAGACGAAGATTTAAACAACTTAACAATTCCAGCTATATTAACACTAGCTGAATTGACGGAGGAAGAATTGGCTGAGTCAGACATAGAAGAAACAGAAACAAAATCTGTCATCATGGTGGACGAAGCAGCTGCCCAGAGGGCATACATAAAAGACATTTCAACGGCGATTCCGGAATTTGACGGTAAAAAGATCAATTTGCGTAGATTTATCACGGCAATCAAGTTGGTTAACCTGACTAAGGGACCACATGAAGCTATTGCCATTGAAGTGATTAAATCAAAAATAATCGGAACAACACTCTATAGAGTACAGAATGAAGTTACAATTGATGCCATAATCAGGAAATTAGAAGAAGTGGTCGTAGGAGAAACAACGGACGTAGTAAGAGCAAAAATGGCAAATGTTTACCAAAAAGGTAAAACAGCCACACAATTTACAAATGAAATTGAAAACCTACGCAAGTCTCTTGAATCTTCATATATAGATGAAGGATTGCAACCAGAACATGCTATCAAATTTAGCACAAAGGAAGCAATCAATACAATGACAAAGAATTGCGATCATGGAAAACTGAAAACAATCCTAGAGGCAGGAACATTTAAGACAATGGACGAAGCAATAAGTAAATACATCCATTGCAGCACTGAGATGACAGGAAGTGCAAGTTCCGTTTTGTTTTACAAGAGAGGACAAGGAAGTTACACCAGAGGTAACTACCGAGGACGAGGAAATGGTCGAGGTGGTAATAATAGAAATAATTATAACCAGAACACCGGCCAATACAACAACTTTAATAATTATAACAATAGCAATGGCAGAGGACGAGGAGGATATAGAGAATATAACTACCAGAACAGAGGCGGTGGTAACTATAACAACCAAAACCGCAATTTCTCAAGTTATAGCCAAAATGGTAATGTCAGACATGCACAAGGCACAAGGCATAAAGTAAAAAATGAACACACAAATAAGATACTTACATTTCTAGTAGACACAGGCGCCGATATATCAGTCATTAAAGAAAACTCAGATGAACTTTTGAATCTTGATCATAATAATATAACACAAATTACAGGAATTGGAAAGGGTTCAATAAATTCAATAGGTTTAACACTTCTCGAGATGAGAACCGGTAACTATATAGTACCGCACAATTTTCATGTTGTGGACGACAATTTTCCGATCCCTGGTGACGGAATAGTTGGAATCGACTTCATAAAAACATTCAATTGCCAATTAGATTTTACTACAGAAAGTGATTTTTTCATTCTAAGACCAAACAATATTAAACAAGCGATACAAATACCAATTTTCCATAATATCGATAACACTGAGATAACCATACCATCTCGTTGTGAGGTTATCAGGCAAATTACCGTAAGTTCGGTGGATAACCAAATTCTAATACCCAATCAGGAAATAGAAGATGGTGTATTTGTCGGAAATTCGATATCAGATTCAAAAAACACGTACATCCGAATACTAAACACAACTAACAGCAATAAAATTTTAAACGTAAACAAAATCAATTTTGAACCATTAACTAACTACAAAATAGCAGACCTAAACGACTCCATAAGAGCCGAATCAATTTTAAGCAGGTTAAAGAAAAACTTCCCATCTGCACATAAGAAAATGTTGACTGAACTGTGTTTACAATATACTGATATTTTTGGATTGGAGACAGAGCCAATCACTACAAATAATTTTTACAAACAAAAGATAAGATTGAGAGATGATGAACCAAGCTATATTAAGAACTATAGAACACCCCATTCACAACAAGCCGAAATATCGAGACAGGTAACTAAATTAATAGAAGACAAGATAGTAGAACCAGCTGTATCTGAATATAATAGCCCATTATTGCTAGTTCCAAAGAAATCCTTACCGGATTCAAAAGAAAAAAAATGGCGTTTAGTGATAGACTATCGCCAAATAAATAAAAAGTTGTTAGCTGACAAGTTCCCCTTGCCAAGAATAGATGACATACTTGATCAATTAGGCCGAGCAAAATATTTCTCGTGCCTGGATCTTATGTCGGGATTCCATCAAATAGAGTTAGAAGAAGATTCTCGAAATATAACATCCTTTTCTACGAGCAGTGGCTCTTATCGCTTCACGCGACTACCATACGGATTAAAAATAGCTCCAAATTCCTTTCAACGAATGATGACAATGGCATTTACAGGTCTGGAACCATCTCAAGCATTTCTGTACATGGATGACTTAATTGTCATAGGCTGTTCTGAAAAACACATGACCAAGAATCTTACAAATGTTTTTGAACTATGCAGGAAAAACAACCTCAAACTGCATCCAGATAAGTGCTCATTTTTCATGAGTGAAGTCACTTTTCTTGGACACAAATGTACTGATAAAGGCATATTGCCTGACGATACTAAATATGATGCTATACAGAGATATCCAGTTCCTACTGACGCAGACAGTGCCAGAAGATTCGTAGCATTTTGTAACTATTATAGACGTTTTATAAAAAATTTTGCATATTATTCCCGTCACATAACAAGATTATGTAAGAAAAATGTAAAGTTCGAATGGACAGCTGATTGCCAGCATGCCTTCGAACACCTTAAAAAAGAACTAATGAATCCAACTTTGCTGAAATACCCCGACTTTAGCAAAGAGTTCTGTATCATAACTGATGCTAGCAAAGAGGCATGCGGAGCGGTATTGACCCAGAACTATAATGGTATCCATTTGCCAGTAGCTTATGCATCCCGTAGCTTCACTAAGGGTGAAAGCAACAAGTCAACAACAGAGCAAGAGTTGTCAGCAATACATTGGGCGATAAATCATTTCAAACCATATATATATGGTAGACACTTCACCGTCAAAACAGATCACAGACCGTTAACATACTTGTTCTCGATGGTTAATCCAAGTTCAAAACTGACCAGAATGAGGCTTGATTTAGCAGAATATGAATTTACTGTGGAATATCTTAAGGGAAAAGACAATTATGTAGCAGATGCGTTATCCAGAATAACAATCGACCAACTAAAAAATATATCCAAACAAGTACTTAAAGTCACTACAAGAAATCAAAGTAGACAGGAATCCTGCGCAGGAAAAGGAAATAAAAATGATAAAGTAGAATTGCCTAAGCAAACTACCCAAGAAGCTTCTAAGCCCAAAGTATACGGAGTCATTAATAATGACGAAGTACGCAAAGTAGTGACATTGCATGTAAATAATATGATATGTTTTTTTAAACATGGAAAAAAAATTACTGCAAGATACAACGTTGAAGATTTGTATATTAATGGAACTCTCGACTTAGGTCAATTCTTCCACAGGCTTGAAAAGCAGGCCGGTATGCATAATATCAATCAACTTCAAATGGCACCGTGGGAAAATATCTTTGATAACATTTCAATAGATACATTTAAGAAAATGGGCAATAAAACATTAAAACTATTAAGAGTAGCGCTACTCAACCCGGTGACCTTAGTGAATACAAAGAAAGAAAAAGAAGCAATCCTGTCTACACACCACGACGATCCAACACAAGGAGGACACGCAGGCATTACAAAAACCCTGGCCAGGATTAAAAGACATTACTTTTGGAAAGGTATGACTCGGGAAATAACAGAGTACATACGGAAATGTCCAAAATGCCAAAAAGCTAAAATTATGAAACACACAAAAACTCCTTTATCAATTACAGAGACACCAATAAGCGCATTTGACAGAGTCATAGTGGATACGATAGGTCCACTACCAAAGTCAGAAAACGGTAATGAATATGCTGTTACACTTATATGCGACCTGACAAAATATTTGGTAACCATTCCAATCGCAAATAAAAGCGCAAATACAGTAGCGAAAGCAATATTTGAATCTTTTGTACTAAAGTTCGGTCCAATGAAGACGTTCATAACGGACATGGGAACTGAATACAGAAATTCAATTATCAAAGACTTATGCAAATACCTGAAAGTAGAAAATATAACTTCTTCAGCACACCATCATCAGACGGTAGGAACAGTGGAAAGAAGTCATAGAACTTTTAACGAATACATCCGGTCATACATATCGGTTGATAAAACTGACTGGGACGTATGGATAAAATATTTCGAATTTTGTTTTAATACTACACCCTCTATGGCACATAATTATTGTCCATATGAGTTGATTTTTGGTAAAACATGCAATTTACCAAAGCATTTTAATAGCACGGATAGAATAGAACCCATTTATAATATAGAAGACTATGCTAAAGAAAGTAAATATAGGTTAGAAGTAGCATATAACAGAGCAAGAATTATGCTCGAAGAACAGAAGAAAAAGAATAAAGAATTATATGACTTAAAATTAAACGATATAAGTATATCAATAGGAGATAAGGTGTTATTAAAAAACGAAACCGGACATAAATTAGATTTCAAATATACTGGACCATATACGGTAGTAAAGATTGAAGAAAGGGATAATATAGTAATATCAAATGATAAGAAAAAACCACAAACGGTACATAAGGATAGGTTAAAATTGTTTAGTTCTTAAAAAAAAAAAAAATAAATAATATGGTGGCCACCAGCAAAAAAATATATATGTATATAGAGAAAAGAGTTAACCCCACATAAGTGCATTGAATGTAAGAAAACATTTTTCTTTTATCATCTTTGATGGTTGAACGATTATAAACAAAAATTTGAATTTAAAAAAAAAAACCCAAGAACACGTATGTTTGTACAGAATATTCCTTAAATTTCCTTAACATTAAAATTACTTCCTTAAAAAAAAAAAAAAAAAAAAAAAAAAAAAAATATATATATATATATATAATTATTTTTGTAAATCAACTTAACAAAAAATTTTTTAATTATAAAATAACTTCATAAAATTACGTTATTTTCCAAAAGGAGGGAGATGTAATGTGCACACATATCGAATAAGCACTGTATCAAATCAGAACATTGGGAACAATCACATTGTAGCACTTTTGCAACAATGTTTATGTAAGACTTTTCAGTTCCCAGGCATATCTTGAGTGCTCAGCAATCTGACCACACAAGAATGCTATTCAGACCAGAAGTGCAGAGTCGGCATAATTAGCATGCGCGACTGCTCGATCTTTATGTGCACATGACTCTCTTAGACAGCGGCGCTCTCGCTGCCAAAGTTAAGTACATAAGAGCAAAGCAACGTCTCTGCCGACGGCCTCTCTGCCGGCGCAGACGGATTGCATTTGGCTAGCTTGGACTCTTCAAGACCAAGTACAAGGCAGTCGTAAAAGAGTCGTCAAAGAGCCTTCAACATGTCCTAATTGAATATTAATGAGTCTTAACAGAAGTTACAATTTTACTGATATCATACTGAATCTCTATTTCAATAAAAGTAATATAAAGAACACAAAAATGCATTACAATTATTACATAACATATACTATCACAAGACCAAACACGATACCAATGGACAGAGCACAAATATTCCTCTTCACTGGACAACCAATATTAGACACCCAACAAAACAAAGAAAACAAAATAATCAGTTGCAGAATGGTATACGAAGTCAACACGAGATACAGAAAGGGCCACTACAGAAAGGCAAATTAGAAAATCCTTTTATGGCTACCAAAAATGTGGAGCAAACGGACTCCGATCATTACAAAATCACTAACAGAGTTCAGACATAGCGCGGATGGTAGCCCGGTACTACTGGCCGGGAATGCAGAGAGACGCAAGGAGTACGTTCGAAAATGCGAAGACCAAGATTCAAACCTGGGCAACAGTGTGTGCCAACTTTGTCAGACCATTGCCAAGGTCGTTGGTGCTGATCCGCACGTTTTCTAAATGGACGGAATTGGTGCCTTTGCGGACAACCACGGCGGAAACGTTGCAGAAAGCGTTTAGGGAACGCTAAGTCGCGAGGTTTTGGAGTCCCGAATGTGGTGATTACGGACAATGGCGTGCAGTTTTCGAGCCGGGCGTTCAAGAAGCTCCTTAACGACATGGAGATCAAGCCACAGTATACGGAACCATACACCCCGCAGGAAAATCCAACGGAGAGAGCGAACCGCACTGTAAAGACAATGAATGCCGAGCAGAACCAGAGGAATGGGAGTGAAAGATGGCCCGAAATTATGCTGGCTGTAAATTCCAGCGTATCAGAGTTTATGGGCAGCTCACCGGCTATTTTGACACAAGGACGCTAGCCGAGGCTACCGGACGCACTGTACGACAGAGAAACGCTATGTACAGGAAGGCAACCAGAGTCGCAGGAAGGAAACGCCGAGAAGATAAGGAAATCTTTGATCTAGTGCGAAGAAAGGATAATGAGGCAAGGCAACCGTTCAACAGAGTCAACAGAGATACTGCTTATTGTCTCCCGAAAGAAGGAAAGAGACGGTACGACGTAGCGGAGCTGTACCGTAAGAGTAGTCGACTGGAGTCGGAGACAGACAAAGCCGTCACCAACCCTATCACTCGTATGGGTGTCAGGAATCCCACCCACACCCCGGCCACGGCACTGGCCACCCTGCCCGCCGAAGGAACCGGTAAATAGGCCCATCCTGACAAGACCCTACAACCCCGGGCACCCGTTTCAGGTGCGGGTGCCGACGGCGGGGATCCGGGTCTTAAGTCAAGTGGGAGTGGCCAAATTAAAATTATACAAAAAAAAGAAACATTGAACTTTCACGGGGACAACATACATGACACGCACAAAAAAAAATTAAGACACTAGATAAGGAGCAGCGGCATTTAAGAGCTTGCCATGCTGCAAAAATGTATTAAAAGAGAAAACTTACCTACGACTTATTTCCTCCTCGTCACCATGTGCTTAGGGAAGGGGGCGCCTCGAAAGTTACCGGAAAGTGGCAACAATCGATCAACAGAAGGTTGATGTTTTCTAATAAACAAAAAACTTCTACATACACATCAACTAAGATTTAAAAAATTCAAATCGACTTTAAATGATCACTTCATTACGAAGTCGCTTAACACTAGCAAACATACCTTACTTATTTCTCTTGACTTCTCAAGAGCATATTATCGAGTATACTCAATATTAGATAAACTATCAACAATAAAAGCCCTACCTTAACCAACAATTTAGTAAAATAAATAAGTTCGAAAGATACTCAGGCACATCCCTGTCCGCAACGAAATGCCAGCATCTGCATATTTGTAGAGAACATGTTTGTTGTAAAAATAAGATCTTTTTCTTGAGTATAAACGATAAGTCGGATGGTGCTAGTTTTAATAGTATAAATTTTAATGACAATTCTTGATTATATCTCCTCACTTCCAGCTCTCGTGGCTTTTTTCAACTTCAGACTTCGTCTTCAATCTGTTCTAAGCCACCGTTGTGGGGGAAGATTATCCTCGTGAACGATGACCATGTCGTTGACAGCTAGATTTGGTAAAGTCTTCGTCCAGGTTGTGCGGACTTGGAGCTCGTTTATATACACGTGGCTCCAGCGACTCCAGATGTCATGCTTTAGTGCGCTGACGCTTTTCCATCGATCCAACTTGTCCAGATTGTCGTCGATTGGTGGAAGTTCAGGTAGAGCTCGGAGTGCGTCACCCACTAAGAAGTGGCCAGGCGTGATAGCGGACAGGTAGTTTGGGTCTGATCATAGCGGCGTTAACGGGCGAGAGTTCAGGATCACCTCGACGTCAGTAGCTGCAGTGGCAAACTCCTCAAAGGTTAATCTGGTGTCTCGAAGAGTGCGATTGAATAGTCCCTTGAAGCTTTTCACTGGAGCTTCCCATATGCCTCCGAAGTGTGGAGCTCTGGACGGACTAAAGTGTAGCGTTCTCACAAAATATGTTCGAGGGAAGTCCGCATCCGGCAATGAAACGCTTGAGTGATGCAATGAAGCTATCCGTCGTGAGATCCGATACCACTTCGACATGTATAGCCTTTGTGGCAAAGAATCGAAGACGGCAAGGTAGGCCTTGGCGGGCGGCTTACTTCGGATGCGCAAATATACGTTCAATATCCAGAACTGTTTTCGAATTAAAAGATGGCGAGCGAATTGTGATACAAACGGATCCTTAGCTGGAAGCAGGACAGGATGCTTTTGAGTTTCTGGTAGCGCCCTCCGACCTTTAGCGACCTTTGACCTGGAGGAAGATTTTTAAGGCTAGTGCGAATCGGATGGCCCTTCAGGACCGAGGACATCTCTTGAGCGAAGTGAATGGTTTAAAAATTCCAGACGATGCAATGTAGCGCCCGCAGCAATTCTGCTGGCGTCGGCGACCGCAATTGGAATGGTGTGAGTTTACAGCAGCGCTGAATAAATCTGTACATTTAGGCGATAACTAGTAGGCAGCGATGATGCGTGCTGATCTTGTAGATTCCTTAAAGCAGTTGATTAGTGGTCGTGTGTACGGCAAATGCTGATTTTCTCTTCTCCAGTTGTACAGTTCCATTTCAAAAAGGTATCGACTGTCCTTTGGCCGAACCATATCGATTATTCCATCTTGGTGATGGTGCATCCTCTGGACAGGTTATCAGCCGGGTTGCTGTGGGTAGGAAAAGGTCTCCAGGTATGAATGTTATGTATGCCTTGGGTTACTGACTCATCCCAGTGTAGTTTTAGGAGCCACAGCTCCTGGAGGATATTTTTTGCGAGAACGAAAACATGAATGTGTCCCGTACTTGGTCCCACTTGGTACTTGGCCCAAGCGTGCTGGTTAGCATTTCGTCGTCCAACTGCAAATTTTTGACTGTAGCGTCATCGACAAACTTGAATGGACTTGAATGCTCAATGGTTGCGATGGCGAAGTTCTCCCAAGAATGTATTGGAATCTGCGGTCCTCGACTGACATGTTGACTTGGCAAAACATCTTGACCACATCGGCAGTGGTTGCATTGTGGTTTTGCATAAACTGCATTCGAGAGAGAGTAATTTTCTTCTAACGATGTCGAATGAGGCTCCGAGAACTGTAGGTTCATCTCTAAATGGCAGTCGTACTTTCAATCGACCATCTGAGCCGCGTCGTACCGTTTTGGTATAGAACTCCTTACAGTTTTGCTGCTCTGGCGTAAGTGTGTTATCGCGAGTAACCATATGATCGATGCGCCATAACCGTTCCATTTTTTGGTCAATTTTTTCTAGTGCAATAGATGAGTACTGATGGAGTATTCTGGTGGTTGCATGGTGTTTGAATCGCGTTTGTGTCTCACCAATGCTACGAATCTCGAGGTTGCGCTTGCTTCGTGGCAGTCGAAGCCTTTGGGCCAACTCCTCTGATATGAAATTCACCTGAGAACATGAATCCAGAAGCGCTCTTCCTATTCTGTAGCTTCCATATACATACTTAACTAGAATCAGTGCCGTGGCCAGGATGACACAATCAGAACGAGATTCCGTGTGAGTATGTGCGACTGCAACCGAAACTTGTGTAGACTCCGCTTGACGTAGTGACAAGGGAGCTGCGGCCGATTCTGGTGACTAAGCAGATTAAGCAGCGGGTGAGGCGGTAATGCACATGAGTGGCATCTTCCCGTCGGCGGGCAGTTGTCTACAAGATGACCCCTGCCAAGGCAATTAATGCTTGTGGCGCTTTACTGCATTGAGGCATTAAGGGCGAGATTGATTAGTTCTGGGCATCTAAAGGTCTTGTGGTCTGTCTGTGAACAGATGTTAAGCGGTCCAGAGCCTTTGTGTAGTTTTCTGCGGTCACCTGGAAAGCTCGAACCGTTTCAAGAGCGGGTCCTCGAAGACAGTTTAGCAACTGGTTGAACTTCTCAGTCTTAGACATGGATTGCTGGTGGCCAACGACTTGGTTAAACGAGAAGACGAAGTTTTGGTACTCGCAGTATTTGCCGTCACTGCATCTGCTTAACTGCAGATGTGTGCCCAAAACTAAGCGTGGATTCATGAATGCCGGTGCTGGATGCGTCTGGTCCAAGTTGTTCCTGAATCCAAACCTTCCTCTATATCGAAGCGAGTATTGCGCTGCGTCTCAGCTGGCTCCATCTGCTCTATGGCGTCCGGAGTGGATAAAACAAGCTTAAATTACGATTCCAAAATCGACAAACGGCAAGATAATTCCAACCGAGATCAATTCAAAACAGGTTCCACTGATTTGTTCATACGTGTAAGGTTTTTCTGAGCACTCGTTCGCTGAGCCTTAAGTTGCTCCAGCCAATACATTCGGAGATGTTTGTTTACATTATTCATTATCGATCTGGCAGTACCTTGCCTGACAAGGTATTTAAGAGCGAGCGAGACGACGAGATGTAGTGGAAAATTTTCATTCGCCAAGCCTAGAGTGCAACCGATGTGTTGCGGCAGAATGAGGTTATGTATGGGGGTGCACCTGGGGCTATAGATGTACAGATGGAGGACCGAGATGTCGACTCCAACTATGGCGATGACACTTGGAGGGTATGTCCACTCCAACGACGTCCACGGATGCAGCGGGAGACTCTTGAATATAACCGGCATCCGCGCTGCTATGTGTTGTGCGCAAATGCGCGAGCGACAATTCGATGCGGACACTGAGTAGACCGGCAGTGAACACGATGGCAGGGAAAATATCGTAAATGCGCGTGCGAGACTTAGAGCAAAGTAAAAATGGGGCGAACATAACCACAACCATTACCAAATGAACTAACAAACTAGCACAATTTCTGTCACGGTCGGCAAAACAACACAAAAACGAGAGTTTTTTCTTGAGTATACATGATAAGTCGGATAGTGCTAGTTTTAATAGTATAAATTTTAATGACAATTACTGATTATTTCTCCTTACTTCCACGTCTCGTGGCTTTTTTCAACTTCAGACTTCGTCTTCAATCTGTTCTATTCTCTTCTTTCTATCTTCCTATCAGCCACTTATTCGCTAGTACGCTTTGGCAGCATCATACAACAGATGTTATGTTAACAACATTCGAAAGGCGCGGAATTTAAATTTAAACAAAAATATTATAATTGGGGTTTGACTCAACAGATGTCACTGAACAATTATAACCCAATATTCAAGAATACTAAACTTTTAATCACTAAATAAATATTCTCGGACTAATAATAAAAAACATATACAGCTCGAACACACACATTAACTCCCTCATACCATGTTTTTTTAACAAATTAATATTATAAAATGCCTGGCCAACCTTAAAATGAACTGCAACACGAAGAGCCAACAGAACATCACAAAAGCCATACTGATCTAGAAAATCGTCTTCAGATTTCGGACAAATGTAAACGCACAAAAAAGTACGATGACCAAATTCAAATCTACATAAAATGCAGCAGTCAGGCTAGTCCTGCAACTAGCCAAAAATACACAAATATTAAAATACATAAAACCAAAAAATAAAAAACACATTTTAACATAAGATCGCGCTATAAAAACATGTCAACTCAACATACACAACAACGCAACATATCCTACAACTCAATGAAACTACCCATAACCACCAATGAAACTTCCCGAAAATCTAACAACAGCAAATAACGACAACACTGCACCAGAAATATTTCGAAAATTTTTTATGAAAAAAAATAAACCTAAAAAAACCACACATTTATCTACACAGACGTTTCCAAACAAAACATATCATTCGGCATCACCACCGAAACTTAAAATCTGCACTTCGGTACACTACCACCCTACTCATCTACCCCAACAGCAGAAAACGCAATAAAATAGTTAGTTTTGGAGAGGAAAGTTTGTACGAGCGATTGAAGCTTTACTCAACACAACGCTCAACAACAAATACCTCACACAAATCAGGTGACAAATTCAAATAAAAGAACCAAAGATAAAAGTCTTATGAACCCCAGGGCATAACGTAAATGAGGTGATCAAATAGCAATGAAGGCTAATAAAATGCCAACTATATACACCTCCAACAACATCATAAAATGCATAAAGAATCTTCTAAAACAATAATTACAAAAGGAAAACAGAACCTTATTAAGCAAATTAAACACATGGTACAAAAACATCAACACAAACAACACCCGCCCACAAAAACACTTCTAGCATATGTAGTGTGAAACGTCTCCTTTAGGAGGATCTGCTCTGCTGGGGCACGCTGCCATTTTGGTGGTCTTTCTTACCAAGATCTTGGACACGGACTACACATCATTATTAACAAGACAAGAAATTACAAGCTAGAACTAAACCGGAAGTTTAGTGAAAAGACAGAGAGAAGACGATTTTTTTTTTTGCGGAGACACAGAGGTTGTTGTGCTCGCATAATGCCGTAATTAAGGCTATCATTACGTTTTTTTTTAGATAGGTAGGGAAATAGATTATATATGTCGGCGCTTTATATTATATTACGCTGCTTTACTATATTTGTCATGCTGAACCATTATACCACGTTAATGTTAATTTAAATAAATGAGGAAATGTAAAGCAATTCGCAGAATTCTCTATATTCTCTAGAATTTGTCTTGTATCCGTTCGATGCCTGGGCTAACGTTGTTTCTGTTTTGCGTACATGCGCGACATGGCTGTAAGAAGTGTGGCGAGCTTCGAGTAGTTTCGGGCCTGAATTCCAGTGAACTTCGACGCGACAAAAATGCAAGAACGCAGTCGCGTAGATTTGGAGTGCCAGGGTCCGTTATGCTGCGAAATGACACAGTCTTTATTTGAGAGTTCAGCATGCCTAGGAAACGCGCTGACCGTGGCATCGACGATATCGATGTAGTGAACGAAAATAATAATCATGCTCCGACATCAGAAGTAGGATCGCCTCCACACCAAACCATCACCAAAGACAGTTTTTGTTCACTTTTGGAACTACAGCATCGCAATCTAATTGAGATCTAAACTTCACTGAAAATCCTCTGGACGGCAGTGCTTTGCTAATAGCTCTAAGCAGATCTTTGGAGGGCAGTGCTTCTAATTGGCTTTCGCAAATATGCTTTTCTGGAGTGACATGGAGTAAGTTCAAAGAACTATTTCTGCAGCAATTTGAAGGCAACGAGACCCCAGCATCAACATTGTTAAATGTCTTGAACGGTCGACCTAGTGATGTGTATGGAAACTGACTTATAACTACACTAAAGCCTTGAGAAGTATGCCGACAGAAGAGATTCCCGGAGAGTTGGATATGTGTATTGAAAACGCATTGGTGGATTCCAATAAGAGTGAAAACGTTGAAAGTGAAGTTACAGACATGGTCGTGGATTCGAACTAGAGAAAGTGTTGAAAGAGACGCCAAATCGTTAAAAGAGACGATAAATCGTTGAAAGAGACGTTCGAGAAAGTGTTGAAAGAGACGCTTTTGACGATTGTGGTTCAGACACTATATCTTTGGCAGTGCCAATTATGGAGTTGGCAGTGCTAACAGGCACACCAGTTAATGTGTTGGCTTGATAGATGTTTTCCGACTGACGTGTGGCAAAAGGCTGCTTTGGTTGGTGTCCTGAATGTCAGAGTACATTGCAACATTGCAATTTTTGGAAACTCAGTATTCGGCTGTTAAAAATTGTATTACAAATTCAAGTATAAAACAAGAGAGGACGCTATAGTCGAGTTCCCCGACTATATGGTACCCGTTACTCAGCTAGTGAAAGTGTGAAGGAGAGCCTTCAACACTGACAGCTTTTGGCGGTTTGTGGGCGTTAGAGTGGGCGTGGAAAAAAGTTTTTTGGCAAATCGATAGAAATTTACATGACCAATACAAAAATAAAAAAATATCAAAACATTTTTCAAAAGTGTGGGCGTGGCAGCTTTACGGCGTTAGAGTGGGCGTGGCAACTTGAATCCACAAACATGCGCTGCTTCTATGTCTCTGGAGTCTGTATGCTTAATCACATAATCTTTCTAGCTTTCTCTCTTCATATGATCAGAACCCTAAAGTCTAAAGTCCATTTTAGAAAAGCTCGAAGCCGAGGCTAGAACGTCAATCAAATCAGTTCAGTTTGAGGCCTAATTATAATCGGTCGGTGTTCTTCTCAAATAAAAATATTGTAATCATTCAGTAAATTAAAATTATATTTTTTTTACATTTGAGTATTGCGATTATGTAATTATATATATTATCTTAATTATAATGTTTTTTTTTAAGTTCAATTTATTTGATTGGCTAAGTTAATTGATTTCATGTTTTGCTAGTTCATAAATTTCAATAAATAAAGTATAATTTTAGGTAGCGATAATTCATGAACTTTATTTCTTGTGATAGTCAATTCAGGTTTCACTTTCAGAACTTTTCAAAACTTCTTTAGGCTTTTGTTAAGCTTCCATGACAAAAAAAAACTATTTATTTATTATTTATTAACCCTCACGCATCATTTCCATCGGTGAAAGATCGATCTCACTCGACGGTGGCTGAACATTAATGGCGGTTCTCGGTCTAAACGAAAGCGATAAAGAGAAATTTTCTTTTTTTTACCCCATTCTTTAAATTGATAAGGAGAAATTTACAATTTACTTAAATTTCATTGGAAATTACTTAAAAAATAAAAAAAAATTATTTGTTTTTGTTTCATATAATCCAAAAGACAGTTCTTCTCATTATTCTCGGATTCTAGTTTCAGCAAAAGTTCACATTTAAAATTCGCGCATACACAGCTGTCGGACGACGGACGTTGCTTTTGGCCACTGATCGGGTCTACTCTTTGGTTAAGTTCACTACCGAATATAGGATAAGTCTGTAAGGGCACGCAAGTCATTTCAGGGTCAAATATTTTAAGCCGCATGTCACCAAGAAAATTCCCCGCAACGGCGTAGGAGGCCACAGAAGAATGTTGCGCAGCCGTGCTTTTGGCCGATTTAACTGAACTAAAAGTTTTTAAAAATGCCTCTGTTCGCTTCCTAGCCAGTCATGCCCCGCTTAGGGGTGCTTCTCGGGATCCGAAGTCAATTCCTCTTTGCTGGGTTCAATCTGTCGATTTTAAAATTTCAACAGTAAGCAACCAATAACCCAAACGCTTATTCCGAAATTATTTACCCGCAGAATGAATGGTTTCGATGAAAAATTAGGGGTGTCCCAGGTCTAACCTATCGTACTTTAGTACTGGCCGACGCCAGACAGTAAACTTGCCACCTTCGATGACACTTGTTTCCGTGACCTGGACAAAAAAAGAGATACGCATTGTACACAGACACAGGAAGTTTTTCTCTATTCACTTGAATTTGCTTAAGCTCCGCCTAAACCCTTTTCTAACCAAATATTTATCTGGTCGTGGGATTAAAGCTTATTGAAAATTTTGGATGCGGAGGAAGCAACTAAAATGCTTATACACTTCACCGGATCTCGATTTAGAAAATAAATTTAATACGGGAACGGACGCAGCGACTTATGTTCAGGTTCAGCAGCAGCGAAAATTTCCTAATTGGGACCCGAGCTTACAAAATCTTCAGGAACGAAGCTATGAGTTATCTGTAATATTTGCCAAAAAGTCTGTCCGACCGAAAAAAAAATGCAGCTCACGTATTTTATGCACGCCCGACTTGGGTTGCCTGCGTTTAAGCTGAAACACGTTTGCGTTATTTCATACGCCCAAAGCTTTGCTTAAAGCTTTTATTATCTGTAGCATGCTTCTGGACCCAAAATTTAGTTCGCGGCTATTCATTCGCCACCACATCCCAACAACACACGCACTTTTACCCTATGCCAATCCTTAAACCCTGTGGACATTGTCCAACAAATGCTAACAAAATCATATTTTGTGTATTCGTCATTACTTTGTTGACGGTTGAACAGCAATTGATTTAATATTCGTATGCACGAGTTACCGCCTCAGAAGCTACCCTCGGCGGTCCCCCACCAAAGCCGCCTCGACAACCGGAGAGCGAGAGACCCGGAGAATAAGTTGGACGACCCACTTGGAATGCAGAGTCGTCGGATCGGATGACCCGGAGTGCCGAATCAACAAACACCAGACCAACGAACACCACACCAACAAAGTTGCCGGTCGGATCCGCTCCAATTTCACTTTACAGCCAGTCAGCAGTTTAGGGCTAACACATTGCATTCTAAAGAACCAAATAAAGAAGCATAATTCATTCTGATTTTGAAAAGCAACCGAGACGGTCTATTTATTTTGGTGGGCAACCATTCCAATAAATTCAGCAACTCCCGTATTCCCCGCGGATACATCATAACTGGCGCAGTCGTTACACCTCAGGCCGAAGGACGATTCATCGAGGGACTCGTGAAGACCGAGGAGAACTAAGGAATTATACAAACCAAGGATGTTTAAGATAACATTAACCATACTATTGATGTAAGCAACAAAGTGAGTAGAGTGAAGTGAGTGGAATGGAGGTGCCGATAAGAAACGTCGCAAATAATTGTAAAACAATGGCATGAGAAAGAAAACCAAAGTGAAAATAGAAACTAACGGTTAGCAAAGAAACGAAACACATAAATAATTGCCGGAGTTGGGTGCAGGTCGAAATGGACAATTTAAATAAAATTAAATCAAAGTGACAGTGGCAAAGAAAATAGTGAGCACAAAGAAGTTGGGCCGACCGTGTCGTTCGGCATGGCATCGGCTGACGTTCGTTCGCTCGACCTTCTTCGGCACATCGTACCGGCGACAACCACCGGCGTTTGCTGACGGTCGGTAGGTTGATCGAGCCGGGTGTGCCGCCATTAGGTTCGATCGGACGCGGTTCGATGGCAAGCCCCCAACGAGACTGCGAACTCCAACTGCGATCGACCGTGTCGTTCGGCATGGCAGCGGCCGACGTTCGTTCGCTCGACCTCGTCGGCGCGTCGAACCGTCGACAACTATTGCCGTGGCCGTGGCATGAGGTTCGGTCGAACGTTCTCGCACAGAGTCACAACATCGAACCTTGCACACAAGTACAGGGACGGATTAAGAAAAACACCGAGGGCCCGGAAAATGAGAAAAATAAAATATTATAATTAACTAACGTCGTGGCCATCCACATGTATTAGACGGCGCACTGTAACGCACAGGGCGGTCGCCTAGCGTAGGGATGGTTGGCGTAGATCGCACACAATATTACAAGTCAGAGGGGACACCGAGCAATGACTGTCCGCATTTGGTTCCAAAGCTGTATCGCACAGCTAAGGGGCTAGCTTCAGCATGCGAGGTGTTGAGCGTAAAGAAGAAATAAAGAAAGGAAAACATAATATTATAATTAACTAACGTCGTGGCCATCCACATGTATTAGACGGCGCACTGTAACGCACAGGGCGGTCGCCTAGCGTAGGGATGGTTGGCGTAGATCGCAATCAATATTACAAGTCAGAGGGGACACCGAGCAATGACTGTCCGCATTTGGTTCCAAAGCTGTATCGCACAGCTAAGGGGCTAGCTTCAGCATGCGAGGTGTTGAGCGTAAAGAAGAAATAAAGAAAGGAAAACATAATAAGATGCATACAACAAAAGGCGACAAGTATTACGAAACCTCATTTTGCTAAGGAAAATTTTGAATGTCAAAGTTACTCATAATGATTAATTCCAGACTCCATTCCACACACGGAAACTCGAAGATTAACTCACACTCAACCACACTTAACGAGCTACACAGAGTATCTTAATACTGATTACTAACTTATAAGATCGAATTAAGTACAACACCCTACCATTTAGAATTAAACACATCTCTCTAATAGTGATAAGAAACGACATTATTACACAGAATATACACGTGAGATAGGAATGTCAGACCAAGAAACAGGTATGGCGACGACAAGCGTATTAGAAGCCATCAAGATAGTAGATCTGGTAGAGATCATTCCCAAGTATGACGGTGAAGGAGGGAAGCTAGATGGATTTATAGCAGCAGTTGAGCAAATACTGGGTCTAATTAAAGGAGAGGAGAGATCCAATATAGGAGTCATAGCACTCCGAGCAATTAGGAGTAAGATAGTAGGAGCGGCAGATAGAGTCTTAGATCTAGATGAGTCGGAACTGAATTGGGACCAAATTAAAAGGATTCTGAAAACCCATTTCAAGGACAAGAGATCAGAACAGGACCTGATAATGGAGTTAACGCACATAAAGGAGAAGAAGTTAGAATTAGAACCGCTATACAAGGTTATGACCTTGAAGAAGGCATTGATGAGCTTAGCCAAGTCAAGCAAATGGTACGAAGAAATGGCATTAAACGCCTTCGTCTCCGCCTTGAAAGGGTCGATTGGGGTAACTATTAGGAACATGGAAGTCCCGAACATAGCAAAAGCCTACGAGATAGCTTGCAAGGAAAAGAATTTAGGAGCTCTAGAAGAAACCGAACCGGAACCAAAACCACAAGGGTCAACGGAGTCGGTAGACAAAAGCACTAAAGAAACTCCGAGTCAGGGACAGGAGAGAGAGCAACCTCAACGACAAGGAAGTCACAGAGAAGCAAACCCCCTGGACACACTATCAGTGGGGTAATAACCAGCCTTCGTTTCCAATGCCTTTCGGCATGCCAAACTTTAATGGTTGGCCGGGATTCGGGCTTCCATACCCGATGATGGGCAACCCTTTCAAGGTAGACAACTTCAACCAGGGAGAGTCCTCAGGGTACCAGGGGCCATACCGCAACCATTAAAACGGGAATTCTAGATGGAACCAAAGCTATACAAACCGAGACAGGCAGTGGAACAGGTATAACAACGGTTATAACAATAATAGTTACAATAATGGTTATAACAATAACAACGGCAGGGGGCAGTTAGCGATTCAGTCACCAGCCAACGCAGAAGGCAGTAGACAATCAAGGATGTCCAGAAATTCAAACAGTTCTGGGCAATCAAGACAATCATACAACTCCAACAATTCAAGACGGTCATACCATTCAACCAACACTTCTGATAAGAACTACAACAGATCTTCGGTCGGGGGGCAACTCCACAACATTCAAGAGGAGGGCCCAAATTTTCCACAAGCAGCCTCAAACAACCAACAGGATACTTAGGGACGAGGAAGGGTCACTCGACACTGCCTTATTTGTTGATTAAAATTACACCACAAAAATATATAAAATTGCTTATCGATACAGGATCCACATTTTCATTTATTCGCCCCGAGTTAGCGCAACCACGGTACATAAGAAAACTAAAAGACCCGATAGCTATTAAGACCATCACCCAGACGCATGAAATCGAGAGAGACGCATTGTTACCGATGTTTGCGGAACTAGGAGGAGAGAGTAAAATAAGAATGCTTCTTTTCACATTTCATCCGTTTTTCGAAGGGTTGATCGGAATAGACGTACTACAACAACTAAAGGCGATTATTGATATACAGGACGGTTGGTTGAAAGTAGCAAATATGAAACAGAAAATTCATTTTGCGTCATATAGACCGTCGGAACTGTATACAATAGAAGCCGAGTCGAAAAAAGTTATATCTATTCCGGTACAATTACAGGATGGAGAGTTTTTATTAAATAGAACTATAATAAAAGAAGACCTAGAGTTTTCTGAAGGCATTTACAGAGCAGTGTCAGAACAAAGTCTGGTGGAAGTAACAAACTATGCAGAAGAGGACCAAGAATTGTTTTTAGAAGAGCCGATACACGTGGTGGAATATAAAGCCACCCAGAATTTTGAACTAAATAACATAGAAGGAACAAGGGACAGCGGCGGTAGCGTCCCATTCGACAAAATAAGAACAGGACATCTGAACAAGGAAGAGCTCAGGGAACTATACAGAATTTGTAGAAAACACCCAAAGATATTCCATGAAGAAGGAGATAACCTATCCTTTACAAACGCGGTCAAGCACCAGATAAGAACAAAGGACGATATCCCCATCTATACTAGGCCATACAGATACGCGTTTAAAGAAAGACAGGAGGTCAGAAAGCAGTTAGAGAAGCTGCTGGATCAGAAAATAATTAGACACAGCCATTCGCCCTGGAGTGCACCGGTGTGGCTAGTGCCGAAAAAGAAGGATGCCTCACGCGAGAGAAAATGGCGAATGGTAGTAGACTATAGAAAACTGAACGAAAAAGTGATAAAGGACAGATATCCGTTACCAATTATAAGCGACGTACTGGATAGCTTAGGCAGAGCCAAATATTTCTCGACGCTAGACTTAGCTAGCGGATACCACCAAATCGAGGTTCATGAAGCTGACATACCAAAGACGGCCTTCTCCGCAGAGGGAGGACACTTTGAGTATGTGCGAATGCCGTTTGGCTTAAACAACGCCCCCGCAACCTTTCAGAGGTTAATGAACAATATCTTCGGGGAGTGGTTGGGCAAATGTTGCCCATAGAAAAAGAAATGCTTGCCATAATTTGGGCAATAAAACATTTCAGACACTACTTGTTTGGCACCAAGTTCAAGATAGTCACAGATCACAGGCCACTAACATGGCTAATGAGTATAAAAGAGCCCGACTCTAAACTGGTGAGGTGGAGGCTTCAAATGTTAGAGTACGATTACGAAATAACGTACAAAAAAGGCTCTTTGAATGTAGTGGCGGACGCGTTAAGCAGAGTTCAACCGGAGCTTAACGTCGTCGAAAACGCCTCAGAAGTAGCAACCAACGGAGAGACCATACACTCCGCAAAAGAGGACCTACAGCTAGGATTCCCAATTTCCGAAAAACCACTAAATGAATTCAACATACAGGTGGTTTTAGAAAAAGGGAAAATAGCCAAAATAACAAAACAAGTCCCATTCAGAAACAAGATAAGAATAATATGGTCAGAGAATACATTCAATGACGAAACGATTGGCTTAAAGAAATATTAAAGCCAAAAAGAACAGTGGCGTTGCTGATACCGGAAGAACTGGTAGTAACCATTCAAGAGGTATACAACAAATATTTCGCCTTTAGCAAGTTATATAGAGCAATAAGGTGTACAACCTTACTACCGGACATAAAGGAAAAAACCCAACAAGAAGAAGTAGTTAAGGATTACCATTTCAAAAGTAATCACAGGGGAATAGAGGAAACATTAGCACATCTGAAAAGAAAAATCTTTTTCCCTCAGATGAGGCAAACAATAACGCAGACTATCAACAACTGCGACAGTTGTCAGATCCAAAAGTACGATAGAAGACCCCAAAAAATCAAGTATAGCGTAACCGAAACCCCAGAAAGACCCATGGAAATAATGCATATTGACTTGTACTTTGTCAATAAGAAGAACATATTCACGATTATTGACAAATTTTCAAGATATACATGGGGGATAACTATCCCGGCCAAGGAGAGTATCAACATCGTTGAAGCGATGAAGAACTTCATGGCTCTGTTCGGAATACCTAAAAAGGTTGTTTGCGATCAGGGAGTGGAGTTCTCATCGAATCTCTTTAAGGATTTTTGTAGGCAGTACGAGATCGAACTGCATACAACATCCTTTCAGCAGTCTTCAAGCAACTCTACGGTCGAAAGGTTACACTCTACGATTACGGAAATTTACCGATTAATCGTAGAAAGCAAGAAAGAAAAGAAATTGGAGATTAGACATGACGAAATACTGAGTGAGGCATTTATAACATACAACAACGCCATCCACTCAGCAACAAAGCTGACGCCTCAAGAATTATTTACTGGCAAAACGCATGATTTTCTGACGAAAGTGTCATTCACCAATGAACACGACTACTTACAGAAAATCAATGCATTCCAGTCCGAAATCTACCCCAAAATAAAAGAAAGGGTCGAGAACCGAAAAATCAGAAGAATTGAGGTTGCAAATACAGATAGGCAAGAACCAGAACCGGTACAGGTAGGGAACACGATATTTAGGAAAGAGAATAGAAGGGATAAGCTCACCCCTAGATTCTCAAAGCACAAGGTGATGGTGGATAATGTTCTAACCATAACATCTACTAAACCACAGAAAATCCATAAAGAAAAGATCAAAAGAATTAACAAGCCCAACCAATAATATTACTTACAGGTGGTCAAATACCATGGCCGAGGAGAGCAAGTTCGAGGTAATAAACTTGAAGGGAAATGAACCGCTAGCCCAAATACAAATGGGAGCGGCGAGAATAATTCAAACACACAAAACCTTGGTGCACATCGTGAGGCTACAAGAATATAAACAAATAATAGAAGGAATAGAAACAACACTCAAAGAGATAGTTGACGAGCCCGAAACTAGGGACCTAGTTAAGTCATTACAAAATAAACTACAGATGACGCGAAATAGGCTAGAGAGCATATGGCCCAGACACAGGAGAGCGAGGGGACTGATCAACGGATTACGGTCAGTAGTCAAGGCAATAACAGGAAACTTGGATGCGAACGACGCAGAAAAGCTAGAAGAGGAGATAAGAAAAATGAGAGAAGAGGAAGAAAACTTGAGGGAAAATATAAATGCACAAGAAAGAACAGGTAACAAAATCAATGTAATGTTCAGAAATTTAACTAAATATATTAATGAAGAGCAGAGTAGGGAAAATACGTTCATTAATAATTACAACAATGGCGTTAGTAAGTCATTGGTAGAAGAAGACAGGAGAATTTACAGATTAGAATACATAAATAGAATCTCCCTCACGATAGATATACTAGGGATAAACTTAAACGACGTCGCAGAAAGTTTATTACTGGCAAAGCTAGGAATAATTTCAAAATTCTTATTCAACAAACAGGAAATAGATAGATGCGTTAAAGAATTGGAAAGACAGGAAATACAATTAGTATCGGACAAACATATGTATGAATTTTTAGAATTAAATGCGATAATGAACAATACAGATATATTATTTTTAATTTGGTTACCTTTATTCAAGAAAGAAATTTTCTCTCTAACAAGATTAATTCCACTCCCTTATGAATAACACAGAATTTGTGATAACTCCAAATTATGTGGCGATTCATGGGAATGAAATTCATTATTATAAGAACAAATGTCTATTTTTAAGAAACATTTTTATATGTAAATATGATAAAAGTGTAAGTCAGGAGAATGCGAAATGTATAACTAGGTTGTTGAGTGGAAAGGAGGCGGAGTGCACGACAAAAGACATTGGATTCATCACAACAATATTCGAACCGGAGGCCGGTTACATCGCCATCTTCAACGGGGAGAACATCAAGGTACATACGGACTGCGGATTTGAGAAAACAATAAATGGATCGGTACTGATCAGATTCAACCACTGCAAGACGCTAATAAACAACGTGAAGTACGAAGCAGCGGAGAGACTGGGTACAGCCAGCCTGGAACTGGACATACCCCACATACAAAAGATCAGGAAAAACAAGACGACCCAAGAACTGGGAATCCAAAAATGGAGGATCTGGAAACCAATATCCAAGTCAACAGGATACAGTGGGGAACCACAATCCACAAAAACCACGACATACACGATGCTCGGGGTATTAATGGTGTTGATACTCACCATGACCTGATTCCCCAAGAAGACAAAGATATTCTCGCCGAGTACCACACCCCTTGGCACCTTCACACCCACCATCGCTCCAGCGGATACTATAGCATCAATAGCCCCGCTATGGTCGGTAGTTCAGACTGGGGGGGGAGGAGTTACCGCCTCAGAAGCTACCCTCGGCGGTCCCCCACCAAAGCCGCCTCGACAACCGGAGAGCGAGAGACCCGGAGAATAAGTTGGACGACCCACTTGGAATGCAGAGTCGTCGGATCGGATGACCCGGAGTGCCGAATCAACAAACACCAGACCAACAAACACCACACCAACAAAGTTGCCGGTCGCATCCGCTCCAATTCCACTTTACAGCCAGTCAGCAGTTTAGGGCTAACACATTGCATTCTAAAGAACCAAATAAAGAAGCATAATTCATTCTGATTTTGAAAAGCAACCGAGACGGTCTATTTATTTTGGTGGGCAACCATTCCAATAAATTCAGCAACTCCCGTATTCCCCGCGGATACATCATAACTCACGCGTCAAACCGAACATGTTTGCTGAAGCTTCACAAATAATTCTCGTGGGATAAGGAATTGGACTCCACTGATTTACAGTGCTCGAAATCATAATAGAGCATCTCTGATTTGCTAGTCGTGCTCGTGGGCACCACCATATTACTATAAGCTTATGCTTATACATGTATCATGGGCCACACTGTTTTACACGCTACACCAAAAACGAATAGGGAAACTTCGCCATGCAATATCTGTTTTTAAACACTTATTACATTTTTCTTAAATTTTTTTTTATTTTTCTTTAAGAATATTAGCCCATTGACTGGCCGATTATGTTGACGTTAACTATTTTTATATTTGTACATTGTTTTTTTTCAATTCACATTTGATTATTTAGTTATTTTCTTAGAAATGACTGAATTAATTAATTTAAGAACAATTTAATACTATTATTTATTTAAAAAACGCAAAAAACGCCAACCATCAGATAGCCGTTACTCAGCTAGTGAAAGTACAAACAAGAAATTGGGAAAAACAATATTAAAATTAAAAAATATTACAAATTTTTTTTAAAAGTGTGAGCGTGACAGGTGTATGCGGTTTGTAGGCGTTATAGTGGACATGGCAAACAAATTTACAAGGTTAACAAAAAAATTTTAAAATATATAAAAACATTTTTCAAAAGTGTGGGCGTGGCAATTTTGTACGATTTGTGGGCGTTAGAGAGGGCGGGGCAACATGGGTCTGCAGGCTTAATCTCAACTTTTTCGTTCCTGAAATCTCCACGTTCATACGGACGGACTAACAGAGCCAAATCGACTGCGTGCTTAAATAACGTAATTAGATATGTGTGTGCTCTATGGGATTGATATATTTCAAACTTAGTTTTATAGTCACAATATAAGACTATTATTTTATGAGAATTTAATTTATTATGTATTTTTAAAGAATTTTAAGAATATAATGATATGAAACATTTGTATAAAGTCCCACAGTCAAAGTCAATTTCATATTTCGTTGTTCCATTTTCGACGGTTTTTAAAATTCAACACATTTAATTCCAATTTCGACAAGGATATTGCCGCTATTTGAACGCATGTTTTTGGGGAACTTCCACCAAGATGCATTTGATGTATTCTACGATACCCAATGAATGTACAATAGAAGTTTGTTTCAATATTCTATTATTTGCTCCGAGTCTTATGCATGCGTAGAAATACGTATCAGTTTTAGAAGTATTTCTTTCAGAATAATTTATACATCTGAGAACATTAAAAAACTAACAACACAAACCCAAATGATCATTTGCATTTGTAAATGAAAAGACTTGAAGAAAACCCGAAAAAGGTAATATTCCCATAAAAACAAGTCAATTATTAAATCAGTTTTAACTATGAGCTGTGTAATTTTTTTAATACGCAACCAAAACTACCCAAACTGAACAACTAAAAATTTTTTTAACAAATTAAAAGCGCTGCGAGGGAAACAATGCAATAAGGTACAGTAAGCCGAACAAATTACATTGCCCTATTGTTTGCATTGATTAAACACTTGTCCTGGTTGACATTTAAAATATATACATAATTATGTTTAAGCAACACTGCACTTGCAATCAAATATGTACATATGTAGCTTTATGCAGTGATTATCAGGATTTTTTCCAAATTTATATTTAACTAGAACTGTATTAACTAATCGGTTTATCTTCCTGATGACCGACCCTAGTGCAAAAAGTTGAATTTACCAGTCACGTTCCCGTTTCAGCACGGCAATACAATAACCATTAGGATTCATGCAACAGCCTCAAAATCTTGATCCAGGAGTGCCCAGTTGGAAGTATGTACATACATTCACAAGTAGGAATTTACTATTTAATTTTGCTGGGCATGAATGAAGAATATTTCTTTTGCAATTATTCTGAAAACATTCCTTTTCAGAATATTTTTCTGAAAACTTTTCTAACGAACAAAATAAGCTATCCAGAATACTTCGGAATGAGTATAATGATCAAAATCACAATTCATTAATTAATACATATTTAATTTTATTTAACTACCATATTTGAAATTCTAAAAGATATAATATAATTACATTAGGATTAGGATTAATAATTAACTAAGAAGCCGTAAAAAATTAAAAATAGAAATTTCCAACTAATAAAAGGCCGAAAAAAATTAAATGATGTATTGAATTTAAACTAAATAAGCATAATTAAATTCAAAGTAAATATTTATAAATATTATTAATAATTTGTTACTTGACACAAATTTTAATGCATTCAGGAGAATTTTCGAATGTGTATACTATATACATAAAAAGAAATTACAGTTTTTTGTGGATCCTAACGACTGATAGTATAATCGAAAGGTACCGGAAATACATAACAAGACTTTGAAAAAAATATATATTATTCTGGAGAAAAACAAGTTTAGGTTAAACTAATGACCTATAACTAACTAACTAAAAACATAATTGTGGCTTAAGGGTAACGTTACGGAAAAAAAAATTAACAATTTTTGTTAACAAAACGCATTGATTGATCTTATATTTAAAATCCGACTTACAAATAAAACAAGATTTTTCCAAATGAAATATTTTCTCTGGCCGTTCGCAACAAAGCGTTATTTTAAAATCCTAATCTAAATTTTACTGTTCAGCAGGTCAATATTAGAAATTTTAGATTTCCCACTTTTGGGGAACTTGGTACTGCCATAACCGTCGAACAAGAGACTTGTGTTACGGTATTTATACCCGTTACTCGTAGAGTAAAAGGGTATACTAGATTCGTTGAAAAGTATGTAACAGGCAGAAGGAAGCGTTTCCGACCATATAAAGTATATATAATATATTCTTGATCAGGATCAATAGCCAAGTCGATCTGGCCATGTCCGTCTGTCCGTCCGTATGAACGCTGAGATCTCAGGAACTACAAAAGCTAGAAAGTTGATTAAGCATACAGACTCCAGAGACATAGAAGCAGCGCAAGTTTGTCGATTCATGTTGCCACGCCCACTCTAACGCCCACAAACCGCCCATAACTGACACGCCCAAACTTTTGAAAAATGTTTTGATTTTTTTTCATTTTTGTATTAGTCTTGTAAATTTTTATCGATTTGCTAAAAAACTTTTTGCCACGCCCACTCTAACGTCCACAAACCGCCCAAAGCTGCCACGCCCACACTTTTGAAAAATGTTTTGATATTTTTTCATTTTTGTATTAGCCTTGTAAATTTCTATCAATTTTGTTACGCCCACTCTAACGCCCACAAACCGCCAAAAACTGTCAGTGTTGAAATTTCTTCTTTGCACATCCACTAGCTGAGTATTGGGTATCAGATAGTCGGGGAACTCGACTATAGCGTTCTCTCTTGTTTTGCTTTCAAACATTATAGAAATATAAAGAAGCTGTTTCTCACGTTTTTTATGTTCAAATATGTTCCTTTAATTTTAGATTCCCTTGATATGTATTTAACGAATATGTATTAATATATACTTATCAAATGGTGATACTAGTGTAGGACTTACAAAGGTCTTAGAACCGAATTCCACTGAAGAAATGGCAGAATTTGGTTGATTCCTTACAAAGGAGCTGTGCTTTCTTTAATAAACATCAAGGATATAAACAGGAAACACAAAAATTACCATTAAATTATAGTTTTATTATGCGATGATTTTTATTTCCTCGGAGGAAGTTTTTCTAAAAATTTTGTATACTGTTAAAACTTTTTTCTTTACTTTGGGTGTTTTTTTTTATTTGGTGTTTGAAAACGTTTGTCTTATATATTTTAATTGCAGCTGGATATTTCTTGAGCCATCTAGAAATATCAAAAAACCATCGGTCTCTCGGTGTTTACATTTAATAAAACTTGAAATCGAGTTGGCAAAGTCCAAAGAATGTCAACTACAGAGAAAACAACAGAGAACGCTATAGTCGAGTTCCCCGACTATCTGATACCCGTTACTCAGGTTTAGAGGGTTCAAAAAAAAGTGCTTTTTTTTATTGCATATTATGAAAGTATAGTAACTCAAGATTGTTGTCTGTAAATAGGAAGTCAATCGGAGCAAAACTCACAAAGATATAGCTTTGGAAGTAGGCGGGTCTCGAACGACTACCTGAGCTGTAATCCCTCAGCGGGGAAGACAACAACAAAAACTTTAAACACGTTCTTCTCAAATCGATGTTTTTTGAGTCGGTGCACTCTGTATCTCAAAATCTATTCAACCGATCGATCTCAAATTTTTTACAGTATTTCCTTACATAATTTATGAGGTAACCCTGTCGAGATTTTTTCGTTTTTGATTTTAATTTTTTTATTATTAACAAAAATAGTCATGAACTTTGGCCAAAAATCGGTATTTTCACTTTCAAGTTTTGTAAAAAGTTCAAAAATTATACAAAAAATGGAAAAACTCGACAGGGATACCTAGAGGGACATAAAAATTGATGGAAAAACTTTGGGTATTTCATATCAGATTATCCAGTGCTGAGGTATGACGTGCACCGCAAAATGTATTTTTTCTGAGGCGCCTGCGAAGAATTGCTGCCATTCGGTCAATTTTCAATATTTTTCAACCAATATTTCACAGAATATAGTTCAATTACTACTCTTTAATGTACAATAATCAGAAATAAATTTACTTTCACCGTACGCCCAAAAAATATCTGTAAAAACCTGTTTTTTTCTCCCTTTAAAACCTTTAAAAAAATTCCTCGCAATTTCTTTGAATTAAATCTACCTGTTCGTGTCGTAACGGAGAAAAAAGCATTACTAATGATCTAAAATAGTTTATCCTATCTGTATTAATATTAAAAGGCCTATACCTAATAATACTAGCCTTATTTCTTTCTCGTATAAATCCGCTGCCATCTCGGAACGGAAAATATACATCTCCTAAAACGTCATGGCCTTCTTCAGTGTCATCGTCACTATTTGCCCTCTGACGAGAACTTCTACGGCTTTTCGAAAACTCATCATTTTCTAAAAAATCGGTTAAACACAGGCCTTCATGGAAATCTGGTCTTTGTTCGTATCTATCCAGCAATCATTTCAAAAATATGTCAGTTGAGATCTGAGGCATATTTTGAAGGTCGCGTGTAGGTCTAAGCATACGAACACGTTGTTCTGGAGAGAAGGTGTTTTTATGAACGCACTTATTACTTGCTTCTGACAACGCCATTCCCAGACAACAATATACGGCTTCCTGACCTATTGACTGAATTTCTGGGAAATCTAAGCCATTTGAAATGCCCCCTTTGGGCTTTCGGCCGACTTTAATATTGCTGTGACAAGTTTTGCAAAACTTAAAAATCTGGTCTTTGTTCGTATCTATCCAGCAGTCCTTTCAAAAATATGTCAGTTGAGATCTGAGGCATATTTTGAAGGTCGCGTGTAGGTCTAAGCATACGAACTCGTTGTTCTGGAGAGAAGGTGTTTTTATGAACGCACTTATTACTTGCTTCTGACAACGCCATTCCCAGACAACAATATACGGCTTCCTGGGCAGATATCTCAGTGCCTGAAATAAACTTGTGACCAAGATACTGTAGCTTTTGACGAATACTTGAATTGCCACTTCTAATATCATCGCTGCTTCTCGCATTAACTTCGAAATACCCCGTTGGGATTTGTTAATATAATTAATAATGTAGCTACTGCAAGCAAAAGGGTCCAAAATTAACTGGATATCCATATTTGCCCTTTGCAAAAAAAGAATGTTTTTATTATAAGCATTTACTTGAATTTCTGCAAATGTTCTCTTCAGAAAAATCTGTGGTTCTTTCAAACTAGACCTAATAGCATAAAAGTAGTCCTCGTAACTGAGACTCACATGGTTGTGAGAAAGAAAATTTTTAAATATGCTTAAATAATTAGCCATCTCCATGATTGCGAAGTAGAAAATCTCGAATTTTTTAAAAGTTATCGTGATGAAGAGAATTTTGTTGGTTCGGGAAGTGGATTTAATATTTCCGTCCGGGGCATTGGAGGGTATGGAATACCGAAACGACAAATAGATTGTCCCCGCACTTTTTTAAGACACGAATGCACGTGCTTATGTTTTTGGTATTCCATATACGGAGCCAAATCTGGGTTTGTAACATCCACAGTTACAAACTGATCGATGAAGGCTTTTACACTACACATAGACTCTTTATTCCTTAAATCCACTTTTGGGACATCTTTCAGCCAAAACATGCAGTGAATATGAGGCAAATCTCTCTGTTGAAATTCAACTCTCCAGTAATAAGTAGTCACGAAATTACTTCCAAAGACACCCCCAGTCTTTTTCATAAGTTTTAAAACTTTTCTATATCTGTAATCAAAATATTTAGCGCACGTCACTGGGTCTGTTCTTATAAGGTGCGCCTTTTCCCTAAACTGCAAGTATTAAGTTTTTTCTTCATTTATATTAACCCTATCTACATTGCGCTTGAGCAGTACTAACTGCTCTGGTCACCTAGTTTCAGCGGCCGATTAAGTTATGAAAAAAGTTGGCAGCCCAAATTGGCGAATCATGGCCATGACAAATGACGTTGCCCATAAAATCTTCATTCAGGACGTTAGCAGCTGTAATGGCACTGGAGGTACTCCGCTTACGTAAGCAAGTTGAAATATTATTTCGAATTTTTATTAATTCCAACTTCTTATAATTGAAGAATAACTTATCAGTTCGACAACCTTGTCTATCTACATTCCTAAGTTCAGATCCAACTATGGTTGTGTAGCTTTCTGAAGATGGTCTTTTTATGCCAGCATATATGCTAGGGAATGCCAGTTCTTCAGATTCAGCATCGAGAATTACGTCGATAGGCTTTTGGCCCTCACCTGGAGCTATTGTAATTCTCGTCATTCCTACATTATTTGTCTGGTTATTCTCAAGCAAAGTATTCTGATCAGAATTACGCGCCTCCGAATTTTCATCCTCCTGCTGGATGTCTAGTTGTCCCTCTACAAAAGCTACATCAGCTTGAGATGCTACGAATGGAACAGTATCGGATGTGAAGTCAGAGATCCACTGCTCTTTAACTGACACATTGTGCTTTCTATTAAGCTCAGTATTAAGTAAATAGCGTCAGCCATTTTGGCAGGCCGTATGGTTTCTGCCATGAAATCATGTCCGTATTCCAATCTTCGTTTGAGGTGGAGCTGAATTAACTCTGCTTCATTGAAAGCTCGTGGAAGAGACGTCACGATATTGCTTACTGGAATAGGGACATTAACAACTGCTCCTTTGATAGCACTTTTACGCTCATGACCTTGACTTAATAATCATAAATGGAAGGCGAGGTGAAATCAGTCGTTCATCCAAGGGAGTAAGGCCCCTAAAAGAGTTATGAATTTCTGGGAAATCTAAGCCATTTGAAATGGGCCCTTTGGGCTTTCGGCCGGCTTTAATATTGCTGTGACAAGTTTTGCAAAACTTAAAAAGATTACCAGCGAAAGCAAGATGTCTTGCATTTTGGTATATCTCTTCCCTGAACTCGCAATGTTCTTCCAAATAAGACCTAGAAAGCTTTCTTATTTGATTGGGGAACCACAATCCTTTGCAACAAAAGCAAATCTGATCTGGACCAAGCTTAACATTCCTATTGAATGTAGCTATGTGAGCTTCTATTTCAATAGGTCTGATTCTAATAGTCCTATTTTCCTGAGCTATATCAAGTCTAATCTCCTGACTTCGAAGTGCATTCCGGAGATTTTCTGATTGCCTATTAGCACTAAGGATTCTATACTGACTAACTCTTTCACTTATATTTCTAATTGCATCGATCGTTGCTTGTCGAGCAGCTAATAGTGCGCTTCGTCGAGCAAGTGTATTTCTCGCCTGCTCGACTATCCTGCGATCCTAGCCCTAGCCCTAGCTCTGTTAGCCCTATCACGCTCTCTTTCTAATAAGCGTTCCTGTGTATCTCTTGTCAGTGCTCGACGAAGGGTATTTGCTGCTTGCACACCCGCGCGGTACACGGTATCCAAGCGCCTTCTTCTATGGTTGGCAGTGTTTTGTTCCTGCGCCATAGCCCTAGTCTCTATATTTTGTCGCCTTTCAGAACGACGTCGAGTATCGTCTGCTTGGTCAGCAGCTCGATTCTCGCTGAGTTGCCGTCCTACAGAACGGCGCCGAGTATCGGCTGCTTGCTCAACTGCGCGAAGAGCAGGATCCAAGCGCCTTTCCCAATGGCCAGCAGTATTTTGAACCTGCTCCACAGCTCGATTCTCGATATTTTGTCGTCTTTCAGAACAACGTCGAGTATCGGCTGCTTGCTCAGCAGCTCGATTCTCACTTATTTGCCGTCTTCCAGAACGACGTCGAGTATCAGCTGCTTGTTCAACGTCACGAATTGCGGGGTCTATACGCATTTGAAAGCGTCGCAGAGTATGGACTGCTTGTTCAGCTGCGCGAATAGCTGGATCTAACCGCCTTTGAGAACGAAACAGATAGTTAGATTCTTGCTCAATCGCACGAACAGGACGATTCAAGCGTCTCGACCTTTGCGACACTGTATTGACGCCCTGTTCTGCATTCCTGACTAACGAGTCTTCCCTACGCCTACGCTGAGATACTGTACTTGCCACTCTCTCCACCTCTGCATAGCCTTCATTTTCCCTATTTATCCTATTTCTCAACATTTGCCTTCTTGCACGTTAAGAAGCAGTGGGTCTATTTAAACGAGGCATTTCTAAGAATTATATACACGACCTAATAAAATATATATAAATATATATTGCAAATATTTAGAAATTTTTATTTATTGAACACAAAAAAAATACTTAAGAGAAAAATAATAATATAAGATTAAGTATTTAAAAATGCTCAAGCTTTTATTATTATTTTAAATATCAATATAATTTAATTAATAGTATTAGAAGTATAAGTCTTTATAAAGACTAACGCTTGCAGCATATGTATGTATAAAAATATAAAAATTATTATTTTAATAAGTATAATTCTTATATTTATATTAATTTATAGAATTTGTAGAGTAGATTAAAATTAACTTTGAAAAAAAGCGAAATAATATTAAGTTAAGAAAAAGTCTATAAAAAGACTTAAGCTTAAATTATTATTATTAGAACCAACTTAACTAAACTAATAGTATTATAAGTCTTTAAAAAGACAAACTTTTAGTACTATTAAGATTATATACGCTGAGTACGTATATGAATAAATATATAAGAGTAAGCTTTTAAAAATGGGAAAATGTATAGAATATATTAAGATTGTGAAAAAATGTGATCAAGGGGGCCCCTAATTATTTGAAAAAATGAAATAAAAATTAAATGAGGGGGCCCCCGACTTAAACCCGCCCCGGGCCTCAAGTGTTCTTAGTCTGCCACTGATACTCAGCACTGAGCGCAGCGACGAGACAGCAGCGGGCAGCGACGCACTCACGGCCGCGTTCTAATTTAAAAATCTAATTTTACGTTAATGTATGCCACTTATTATTAACAAATCGAATCTTTATGTTAAAAATGGATCTTAACACTTATTGGTTGACAAAAAAACGTTTAGATTTGGAAAAATCAATTAAAAATCGCACTCTGCTCTAAAAAGATGTTAAGGCATGCTCCGGTAATCGTAAGATTTTTTCGATTTAGATTTGGGCCAAATCGTACGATTTCGTTTTTGGGTTCTCTGGTTTTCCCAAAATGTTTGCTTGAGAAAATCTTGAGCTGCCACCTTTTTCACAGTTTTAATTCCGATGTTCGCAATTACTTTTTTACTGCACTTTGACCATTTAAGTAATTAAATTATATAGCATTATTTACAAAGAACACGTGTGGCCCTCCTTTTAATCAATTATTGAATTCGTTTATATTTTATAAGTACTTTTATCTGCCTGTCTACGAACAGTATGGCAATCTTCGGGATAGCTTTTGGCGACGTACTTTGACCCCTTACCAAATCGTAAATTGTTGTTGCCGACGGCTACATTTTGTTTGTCAAATCTAAGATGGTATCAAAAAGAAATTTATTATAAAAGTCGAAACGAAGGTCATATAAATAAATGTTTGTATGACTTTTTAACAATTGTGTTGTTCCCTGGGTACCAATTATTACATATTATTAATAATAAACGTAGAACTATACATATGTAAATTGTTGAATTTCTATATTATATATTATATTTATAAGAGCAACGCAATCTCTATTCCTCTTTCTATAGTTAAACAACGAAGAGATCCTTAGCATAAGATCAATCCATTAACTTCGAGTCGCACTGAAGGCTCTCTTATATTAATTTGTATACTCTCAACTGCCTGTGAGCAGTCATATTGTTTAACACTTGACTTAGTTCTAACAAAGTACTCAAATGAACAGGTTATGCGCCCAGGCCATCGCGAGTAAAATAAACTGCAAAACTGTAAAAGTGAATATTTCTGAGTTTGTAGAATATTCTGGACTTTTTGATATTGTCATTGTGAATATTTGTGATTCACAAAATAAGTTCGTATATACATATGATAGACAAATTAGATGATGCGTGGGCTGCACACATGAAAAGTGTGTTAATACATTCGGACTTATGGAATGTCACGTGTGGTCGAGTCGTCAAAGTGGAAAACGATAGTGCCGAGAAAAAGGCGTTTTTTGACGAAAAGGATGAAAAAGCCTTTGCGAGTATAATGTTATGTGTTAAGACATCGCACATTAACCAGATAAAGCATTGTGAAACCGCTAAAGAAGCATGGCAACAACTGGGAAAAATAAAAACACCTACGGGACCAGCGCGTCGTATTTACTTATTAATGCAGTTGTTGCCAATTAGACTGTGTGAAACAGACATAACATGGTGGAAAAATTCAAAGAAGTGGGTTTTCCAGTCCAAGAAGAAATCCTAAGTGTTCTACTATTGTCAAGTTTGCCTCAGTCGTTTGAAGGTTTCTTGATTGCCCTAGAAACACGCGATGAGTATCACGCCATCACTAAGTATGCTGAAAATTAAATTGCACGAAGAAGGGTAAAGACGAAAAGTACAAGAGAATCAGATAGAAAAATCTAAGCAAACGGTTTTTGGAATTCGGTCCACGAATGCTGCGAGAAGAGCGAAAATAAACGAAACGGACAAAGAGAGCACAAGCAAGCAGCAAACGGTAAAAAAAAAACAGTTACATGCTGGAATTGTGGAGGTAGCGGACACAAAGCTGCAAAGTGCAAGGCAAAGAAGAAATCGCAAGTGAGTGAGAGCGCAAACCCGAAATCATATTCTGTATTCTGCTCTTTCGCTCAACTAGACAAATTGCCGAAAAACATGTTGTGCTTGGACTCGGGAGCCACTGCTCATTTGTGCTCTGAGAGAGCATTATCTAAAAATATAAGGGAATATAAAGAACGCATTCTCTTGGCTAGAAATAATTACATTGAAGCTGCGATCATCAGGAACAGGTTTTTTAAACTGGAAAAATTCTACTATGGAACTGATTAACGTACTGTACGTAAAAGTCTTGCAATGCAATTTTATGTCGGTAATGCGAGCAATTGAAAATAGGTTCAAAGTAAAATTGGAAAATAAAAGTGCGGTTATCAAAAACAAAGAGAACAAAATTATTCTGGTTGCTGAGTTGCAAAATGATTTTTTTTTTTTTTTTTTAAAGAAACAAATGGTGCTAAACAATCATGTTTTGCGAACATGTTCAGTTTGAGAACATGTTCAATAAAGAAATGGTATATGGTTTGAAAAAACAAGAATTTAGTGGTACAAAAGAACTGAAATGAAATGTATCACGTATGCAAAGAGCAAAATATGCCTGAAGAAGTTTTCTAGAGCAAGTGAAAGTCGTGCCACCGAAAGGCTTGAATTGGTACATACCGATATATGTATGTGCTCCTATTCAAGCTGTTTCCATAGGAGGTGCACACTATTTTGCTACATGCATAGATGACAAGTCTCGATATGTGTCTGTTTCCTGAAGACGAGAGATGAAATTCTAGCAAAATTTAAAGTATTTGCAGAGAATCAGACTAACAAGAAGATTAAAGCCGAGAGAAGCGACAACGGGCGTGAGTAAATACTCAAGTAATGCATTTCAGTTCTTCTTGACAGAAAATGGTATCAAGCTACAGTTGACGGCTCCAAACACCCCTCAGCATAATGGTGTGGCTAAACGTGCTAACCGAACTCTGGTAGAAATGGCTAGAGGTATGATGCTGCACGCTGGTGTTGGTGGTTGGGTATGGGCAGGGGCTATTAACACTGCTGCCTATCTACGCAATCACGCCGAGACGTCTACTTTACCAGGAAGGACTCCATTTGAATCATGGACAGGGAAGAAGCCAACTGTGTCGCACTTTTGGGTCTAGGACTGTCGTGCTAGACAAACCCCAGAAAAAGAAGTTCGCTTCAAAAGGCCAGGAAAATGTTTTGGTAGGATACTCTGAAACTTCGAAAGCTTATCTTTTGTATAATCCTAGCAAGCGAAACATATGTGTGACTCGGGACGTCATTGTATTTGAGAATGACCATTGGGACTGTGCTGGGACCGAAGAAGATTCAGGTACTTCCAACGTTCAACTTGACAAGCTGAAAGCCACTTCAGTTGACGTGTTTGATGAAATCCAGAACCTGTCTAATAATCAAGACGATGATGAACCTGTCGGCTGAAGAAGGAGCAAAGCTTTCTCCTGATGAACCTGAACCACCTGAGGTACTGGGCGACCAAAGAAAGTGTACACCGGCCTGCCTGGACGGCCACGTAAGCATTACAATATGGTATGCTGAAGAAGTCCCCGTCCCTACGAGTGTGAACGAGGCAATGGGAATGGATAATTCTGATGAATGGAAGGCTTCTATGCAGAAGGAGATAGACAGTCTTGAAGCCAATGCGCCATGGACTTTGGGTCCCAGAGGGTCAAAAAGCAATCGGATCGATATGGGTGTTTGCAGTGAAGCGTGACAAGACGGGCCAGGTTGAGCGACTGAAATCTCGACTAGTTGCTAAAGGATGCCCTCAGCGATATGGCTTTAATTTTACGGAGACGTTCTCTCCTGTAGCGCGTTATTCGTTTATCAAACTTGTCATCGCTTTGGCAGTGGAAAATGGTTTTTTCATGCACCAAATGGACGTGTCGTCTGCCTACTTGAACAGTGATCTACATGCTACTGTTTACTGTCAACCAGAAGGATTTATCTATGAACAATATCCGAGACTGGAGGAATAAGGATTGCTCATAAGCAGTACATAGAGGCTCCTGAATGACTATAAGATGCAGGGTTGCAAGCCAAACGGTTTAACTCTAGAAGCCGGATTCCAAGTAAAATGTGACAAGGTCGATTACCAGAGGGTGGATAAAGTTGACTCTCATTCTAACGGGTGTTTTTTTTAGAGGTATAGAACTTTAAATTGCAATAAAACAACGATGGATTATTCGATTGACATGAATTTTATTGACATGAAAGATAATCTTGTGGCATTACATTTTAAATATGATTTCTGGCATATGACCGCCACGGCTGGCTCGGATGTAGTCCAATCTGGACGTCCAATTTGCAATGACTTTTTCCAACATATTTGGCCGTATATCGGCAATAACACGGCGAATGTTGTCTTCCAAATGGTTTAGCGTTTGTGGCTTATCCGCATAGACCAATGACTTTACATAGCCCCACAAAAAGTAGTCTAGCGGTGTTAAATCACAAGATCTTGGAGGCCAATTCACAGGTCCAAAACGTGAAATTAGGCGGTCACCAAACGTGTCTTTCAATAAATCGATTGTGGCACGAGCTGTGTGACACGTTGCGCCGTCTTGTTGGAACCACAGCTCCTGGACATTATGGTCGTTCAATTCAGGAATGAAAAAGTTAGTAATCATGGCTCTATACCGATCACCATTGACTGTAACGTTCTGGCCATCATCGTTTTTGAAGAAGTACGGACCAATGATTCCACCAGCCCATACAGCGCACCAAACAGTCAGTTTTTCTGGATGTAACGGTGTTTCGACATACACTTGAGGATTAGCTTCACTCCAAATGCGGCAGTTTTGTTTGTTGACGTAGCCATTCAACCAGAAGTGCGCTTCATCGCTAAACAAAATTCGCTTATGAAAATCGGGAACAACAGCAATCTCGTTTTGGGCCCATTCGACGAATCTACGCCTTGCTTGATGATCGTTTGGTTTCAATTCTTGCACGAGTTGGATTTTGTAAGCACGCAAACCAAGATCCTTCCGCAAAATCTTCCATAAAGTGGATGGACACAGATCCAATTCCTGTGCTCGATGGCGGATGGACTCATTCGGGTCTTCCTCAATGCTACGCTCTACAGCAGCAATAGCTTCTTCTGTACGCACCGTACGGCGTCTCTGGGGATGCGAGTTATCAATAAGAGTAAACGCGGTGCGAAAACGGTCCATGGTTAATCGAATTAACTGCTCTGATGGACGATTTTGTCGACGATAAAATGGACGTAGTGCGCGATACGTATTCCGCACAGAACCATTATTTTCGAAATAAAATTGCACTATTTGCAAGCGTTGTTCAGGCGTGAGTCTATTCATGACGAATTGCCAAACCAAACTGAGAATAAATCACTTGACAGCTGTTAAATCGGTCGCCATCTTGAACAGTAATGCCAACTTAAAGTTCTATACCTCTAAAAAAAACACCCGTTATAATCGGATCCCTAATGTATTTGGCAATAACCACTCGGTCTGATATATTGCATTCTGTGACCAAACTGGCACAGCAGGATGCAGACCTACATAAGGAGAATGAAGCTGCTGCAAAGCGGGTGCTGAGATACCTACGAGGCTGACCTGAAGTTGCACTACGAGCGTACTGGTGTACCAGTACACTGCTGCTGGTGCTGTCTTTACAAGGGCTTCGAAAAACAATAGATGGTTGCCCAAAGTAGCACAGAAGCGGAGTATGTGACTGCGGCGAGGGAGGCGGCCTATGTGCGAAAGCTGATAAATGAGATGGATTTCGAAGTCTGCAGGTGGTCCAGATTTATGACGATAATCAAAGCGCCACAGTGTTTAGTAAAAAATTACACTTTCCATTCACTTTCCATTTAATATTGATATTAAATATCATTATATTAGAGAATTGTATAAGGAAAAGATAATTGAAATTAACTATGTTCCAACGGAAAACATGATGTCAGATGTATTAACAAAGAATTTGAATCAAGTTAAGCATGAGAAATGTATTAAAATGATGGGATTGTATCTCTATTACTCTTTATATCGTTAATTAACGAAGACACCCTTAGAGTAAGATCAATCCTTTAACTTCGAGTCGCACTGAAGCAAGGCTCTCTTATATTAACTCGTATACTCTCAACTACCTGTGTGCAGTCATATTTTTCCCACTTTACTTAGTTCTAATAAAGTACTGAAATGAACATAATAGGTAGCTATTTAGGCGTCGATTTTTAATAACGAATATTAAAAAAACTTTAAAAAATAGTCACGGATTAAATTTTCAAATTATAATATATTATTAGATCATATAACAACGAAATTTACCAAGACTTTAATACTAATGTATGGCCGTTACGCATTTTGTTATTCTAATGTTTTTGGTAAAAGTGACTACTAGATTTGTTGAAAAGTGTGTAACAGGTAGAAGGAAGCTTTTTGAAAGCCGAGACGATCTGGCCATGTCTTCCCGTATGCTCGTCGAGATCTTGAGAAATAAACAAGCAATAAAGTTGGGATTAATCTAGTTAGTCTTTCCTTGACTGCAAACTTTAAACGAGATTTTCTCGAAACCATGTTTTTCACATTTGCTTAATGGACAATAAAAAGAACGAATGAACTGATTTTCATCATTAAGTTTTCATTTTAAAGAGCAAAAACATGGTTTTTATATAGTTAAAACAAAAACATTTTAAAACATTTAAACATTTTTTTATTACCCCAGGCATTACTTTAAAAAAATATATATATATGTTCTACAAACCGACTGCCAAATTTATTTAACTACTTGTGTTTTGGTATTGACAAATACTTACGACTATTGCTTACCAGCATTGCAGCAGAGGGTGGTGTGTTCTTTCCGAGCATTGGTAACACAATGCTAATCCCCAAAAATTTGGAGATACTACCATTCATTTGGTCTAAGTACGCTGCTTTAATTATTTCTGATTTTTTTCTTAGATGTTTTTCAAGAAATATATATTGCAATTTAAATTATTAGTTTTAATAAATTAAATTTCTTTTCTTTTGAAAGGTGTCCTAAGCCTTATGTTTTGAAGATAAAGAAATATACAATTAATATGCAATGGGCGTTAAAAAAAATATTCGTCATTCTATAATTTTCTAAAATCACTGTAGAAGGCAGTGCATGTAGCGACGAAGCGCACAAGAAGATTGTACGAAGGCAATACACAAATTAGCATTTTTCTATGCTTGCTTGTAAACTAGCTTCGCTGTTATTCCTCGCCGCTGTCATAGCCGAAAGATTGTATTGCAAGGGTAACTGCCTTTCATAGCCTGCTGGCCTAGGGACTCAGTCATAATATAATTTATAAATAAATTTTAACGGTGGTAATGAGATGTAATCCCCGTTTCCAGACGCTAGATCCGTTGTCCACACGAGCCTGCGCCGCGCGATCGTTGCGAATGAGCTCTCCGATGCCAATTGACAGAACAATTGTCTTATCGAACGTCTTTAATCAAATGGATTTCTCCATTACACTCTGCTATTACGTTATTGCTCGTAAAATTACATGACGATGGGGAAGATTGTGATTTTCTTAAATGCTAACTTTACTTAGGAAATTTGATGACAAAGTGTAAAATGTTATTGGTTGGCTCCTTAAGCCAAACGTCTGCTAAATCTGCGTGGTCTAGGATATTTGGACTGACTATGTTGACAAGCATTAAGTTTTGCAATTTGTGAAGTTTTGGCTGATTTCAGAATTTGACTGCTGTGATAAGGTTAATAATCCGATCCTGTACTCTATTGTTAATGTCTATCTGTCTATTATCGGAACTGATGAGTTGAATATCAGTAAATCTGCGTCTGGTGTTCCTGTCACGATCTTCAGTGCTGATCTTAGAATATCTTCTAGCTACCATGTGGTGTACGCGCAATGAATCGATAAGGTCTCATAGGTAAGGAGAAACACGCTGTCGATGTAGTTGGCCTCGTCAATTACTCGCTTTTTTTCGGAAAGATTTGTTTAAAAGCCGAAAAATTTTAAGACTTAAGAATAATATGGTTAATAAAAAATGAAGGGCAAATATGAAAACGTACATTAATCGTAAGCGGCCAACGTGGCTGGTGGGAAGTAAAAAAATACCCATCGACTTACACCTCTCTTAAAACCCGATGCTTTGGCCAAAAGTTCAAAAAGAAAGTGGATTTGCCATTTGTCTGTTTGGTACAGAAATATATTTTAGAGTTCCTGAAATCTGTATCTTTGCTAAAAATCAATAAAAATCAGTTTACTTCTACAACCTTTGAAATAAGCGATTAGTTTTGCGGGACACAGTTATAAATTGCCACATTTAACATTATCTTTTAACTACTAAGGCTAGCAGAGTTATTGCCAAGCCTTCTGTTGGTCTTTACTTATACTTTTGTTCTACACACTTTTAAGACTATTTTTCCGGGAGTCCATTTCTTATATTGCGTTTTGAGCGTTCGTAATTGTATTACCGACTAACTGCTGTGGGTCGTTGACGATTTCATACATCCGCTGGCCTCATATTGATGACGGATTGACTTGTTGTATCTGGTGGTGGCTAGCTGGATCACCTCTACTGTGTCCCTAAAACCCTAATGTAATCGTGTGCGGTTTTAACGATGGTTCATTATCGCAGTAGATTACTTTTGCATTGGACAGTCTTTAGTTATCTGTAAGAGGACCCGTTTTGATTCATCGATAGTTCTTGAGGGTACTTACTGTACGATGACGAATCTGGAGAACTTGTCGATGCAAATTAGGAAATATTTTTTATCTGTTGAAATAATGTCTTTGGCTAGCATTTCTTACACATGAAAGCGTATTGGCGAATCCCTGATCTTTTGTTTCAAAAGATGTCTGTTGCTCACACTATAAACTAGTGCGTACACTTAATGAGTTCAATTGGGGTGTTTGAATCTAACTATATAATGCAGCGCTTGTAAGACGCCGCAGGCTGCGTTTGTAAATGCAGCTGAGTTTTATCTTAAATCTATGTTTGTGGCCTATGACCGCGCTTATCACCTCCCGCGAGGTGCCGCGCTTATCGGCAATAGGCCGCTGCAATCGTACTTAAATGTAGTTGCCACTTATGCTGTCCAGTGACATGTTTATTGCAGCCCATAAATAGAAAATATTTATAGTTTGTCTACTTATCATGTCTAAACACATGTTTAGACATCTGTCGAATTTGACTTTCGCGCATATCCTGCAATTTGTAACTATTTCGTTAGCCAGTTTTGAAATTTTGAATTTTTTGGAAGTAATACTCGGAGTGTAACTGTTTAATGTTTTCTTGTGCCGACTTGTGAGCCCGTGCTCGGCGGTGAGGATCTCCCTCAACTGCAGATATGTCTGTGACCCTTTCGTTGCAGTACCAGAATTTTGCAGTCATAATGATTGTGCCGGCTAGTTTTTTCAGCAACGCTACCTTGTCTGAGAAGCCGATTAAGTGCCGTTTTTTATTTCCAAACAATATAAAGGTGCTCATCAGACGGGATTGCGCGTCTTATAATATTATTTCATTTCGGAAGCAATTTAAAGGTTTGTATGTGGATTCAATAGCATTGGTGAGCGACTATTCGCTGTGGATTGTAGCTGCACAGGATTCCACTAGCTCATCATGGTGTTGAGTTCTGTGGAAAGCGCATCAGCGACCAAATTATCTTTGCAGCGACTATTCGCTGTGGATTGTAGCTGCACAGGATTCCACTAGCTCATCATGGTGTTGAGTTCTGTGGAAAGCGCATCAGCGACCAAATTATCTTTGCAGGTTTATAGAAGTCAACTGCACCGAGTTTATCGATGCGCATTTTCTATCTCTTTATTTTGGATTCCGAAACCGATAAGGTCAGAGGCTGGTGGTCGGTAAAAATGTTTATGTCTTTAACCGCGTACTGGTAGTGCCGTAGATTGGCCCTTGCCCATACTATGGCTAAAAGTTCCCGTTCAGTTGTGGCGTAATTCATTTCCCTGTCCTTCAATGACCTTGAGCTTATTGCAATCGGACGCCTTACTTGGAAAAGCCTCGCGCCAATGCCGTACCCTGAGGCATCCGTCGCTAGATCAAAATCCGTTTTATGTTCGGGGTACCTGAGCATACCGTCCGCTTCTGGAATGCATGTCGCTGTTTCTCGGAAAATAGCACTTGAATATTTTAGGTGCTGTGTCAACTGAGGCTTCTATTTTCCCCTTTGAGAATGTTTGAGATAGGTTTGCCTATTCATGTGAAATCTTTAATAACGCATCTGTAATAGCTGGCAAGGTCCAGGAATGACATTACCTGTTGAGGGATATCTTTTAAGGCCTTGACCTTTTCTGGGTCTGTCGTCGTTCCATTTTTGGTGACTATGAACCCTAGAAAGCTTACGCTTCTCTTAAAAAGAATTCTCTGCACGAATAATTTGGTGATTGGCAGGCTTTATCTAAAGTCAAAAAAATTTGGCTTTGACTTGGGCTCCTAATATTATTGTGATATGGCATATTTATCGGATATCGTCCTCTTGTTTAACTTGCGAAAGTCTATTACGAATACGTAAATTCCGATTACTCTCTTCGTCGACGCTTTTTTGGGTTATTGTACGGCGTTATTTGTACATGCCACTTCTTAATAGTTATTGAATTTTTTTGTTGACGAAGCTGGCTGCCCCTATGTAAATGGTCCCTCATACAGATTTTTGGTGGAAGCCACCACCTACGTCTTATGTAGAAGAAATCCTTCCTGGCCTGTAGCATTCTTAGAAACACAACTGCACTGCCGCATCTGAAAAATCAACGTTAGTAAAGTTAAAATTATTTTCAATTTCTGTGCCCTAGTTAAAGCTAGTCACAGCGACACTCTTGCTCTTTGTAAGAAGTCAAGGCCAATTATCCCATGGATATGTTGAAATACCTGGTAAAATGAGCCTTTTATGATAAAGAATTTTTTCCTGATTTTCGTTATTAATTGAGTAAAGAAAAATACTGTCCGAGTTCCTGCTCGATGACGTGCATCGGTCGCTTGTCACTATACGTTTTCAGATTCTGAATCGCTAGGGAATAAATTCTGATTTCTATAGTCAAGAACTGGTAAGCTCATCAGCCGTTTAGCCAAAATAAAAGGAGTACTTAAGGAGCAACACAAAGCTTTGGGACGAAAGCAAAGGTGCGCGAGCTCGTATTCTTTCTTACGTTGTACAGACTTTATAGAGTGTACGAAATGTATTGAAATAACAATGTTTTGCAAAAAAAAAAAAAAAAAAAATTATGCCATAATATATCTAATGTTTTATATATACTTAATGGGTTTCTTCTTCCTATTTATAATATTTTATTTAATATTTTTTAATGCAGATTTTAAAGAAATTATTTTGGGAAGGGCTCACTTTTTGTTCCTGCTGACGTGGGGGGGGGTATCTTTCCTCAAAATGTTGCCTTACTGCCAAATTTGTAAAAAACCAAAAGGTTGCTTAAAAGCAGAAAAAATTGAAGGACTAAAGAATGATATGGTTAATAAAATATGCAGGGAAAATGTGGCTGGTGGGAAGTAAAAAAATACCCATCGATTTACACCTCTCTTAAAACCCTATGCTTTGTTTAAAGATTTTGTTCAAAAAGAAAGTGCTATTTGTCTTTTTGATAAAGAAATATAATTTAGAGTTACGAAAATTTGTATCCGTTCTAAAAATCAATAAATAAGTTTAGTTCTACCAACTTTGAAATAAGCGATATAAAATGAATAAGCGTTATAAAATGCCACATTTAACTTTAACTTTTTAACTAGTAGGGGTAGCTGATATGTAAAGTGTATAAATATATATAAAGGCTGTTTAATATGCTATCTTTGCGTCCTACAAGCTTTTTGTCTTAATACTACAAACAAAAAGTTTAAAATTAAAGTTTTTCAGTTCCTTATGAAAGCACACTAAGACCTTTATCGCATGTTATTTATTCCTCGCGTGACTTGGGTTGAAGGTCATTAAAGTTTAGTACGTTATCACGGCACCATATTTGAAAGCTACCTGGATCGGGTTCTTAGTCCAAATGACAAGAAATATCCTTATACTGCGCATAATTGAACATCGACTGCGTAGGGGTCATGTAACTTATAGGTTTATCTACATTGATTTAAAATTAGGGGTACGTAATTTCTAGCGAATCTGCTTGGATCAGAAAAGTTTAGCCGACTAATCAATTCGGAACTATCAACTTCACCAGAAATGTGATTGCAAATAAAGACTGATCCAAGCGTCTTCCTAAGGTCAGCTAGGGATGGTAAATTAATTAGCATTAGTCTACTGAAATAGCCAGGTAGTATAGGGTTTGCATCCCAGTTTAGGCGCCGTAAGGTAAAATGTAAGAATGTGTTTGAGCCGATTTAATGCGGTCCGAGTGAACTACTTGTTGTGGATCCACGATGGTGGCTCGAAAAAAAATATGTCGGTCGCAGTGGTCCAAAAGGACTGCGAAAAAGACGACGTGGATAAATTCCTGGAATCAGAGCTCGTGGGATTTCGCACTATGGCCGGAACATCAAGTTAGCCGAGCATACGTAAACCATTGCGTACAGGAAGGGTCAGTAAAGCGTGGTGGCACATACGCTATCAAGGAGACACCAGATACGGTGCAAGGAAGGCAAGAGAAAGAGGACAAAGCTGAGTCCAAATGATGTTTATTCTATTGATGTTTATTCTACATCCGCACAAGACCATTCTGCCACTCAGTTATTTTATAACAAATTTATTTCTGAACGTACCTCATATTTGACCTACCTCATACTTGACCTACCTCATATTTGACAAACAAAATGTTGCTTTTGTAGTTCCTGAGATCTCAGCGTTCATACGGACGGACTGACAGACGGACATGGCCAGATCGACTCGGCTATTGATCCTGATCAAGAATATATGTACCTTATATGGTCGGAAACGCTTCCTTCTGCCTGTTACATACTTTTCAACGAATATAGTATACCCTTTTACTCTACGAGTAACGGGTATAAAAAGGTGTTTGAGCAGCAAGATGGGATAAGAAACGAAACATTCTGATAGCAAAACAATATACAAAATTTTGCGAAAACCAGAGCATTTTAAACGAAATCAAAAGATTTGCGCAACTCGAATTTGAAAAAAAAATTACAATTACCGGAGCATGCCTTTATGTTTGGGAAGGAAGATTCCGCATAGAGCACGGGACGAAGATGTGGTGACCTAGAAGCTGTGCGTTCCGTGACAACAAACTAAATCAACAGCAGCGATGTAAATGTTGAAACAAATCCCGGTGGAGCCTTGGGCAACAGTGTGTGCCCATTGTCGTCGGACCATTGCCGAGGGCGAAGCATGGAAACAATATGTTGTTGGTGCTGCTCCTTCCACAGCCACGGCGGAAACGTGCAAAAAACGTTTAGTGAACGCATAGTCGCGAGTTTTGGAGTCTCGAGTGGTGTCCCAGACAACGGCGTACAATTTACGAGCCGGGCGGTCAAGAAGTTCCTCAACGGCATGGGAATAAAGCAGCAGAGACCAGAGTCGGTGGAAGGAAACGTTTCTCATCGAAGGAGATCTTTGAAATAGTGCGGAGAAACCTGAAGAGCGTTACCCAAGACCAGGCAAAACACTTAAACCTGCAAAAAATGAAATGGGAGCCACGGATTGGTATCGTTGTGTTGGCCAAAGAGCACCATTTGTCGAAAGGGGCCAAGGGATTTGCGGCCAAACTGGGTCCGAGGTTTGATGGTCCGTACCAAATTGTGGATTTCGCACCGCCAGTGATCTGTAAGATTCGCCACCGGAAGCACAGAAATGTACGTACGGTACACATCAGTGGCGTAAAGCAACATGATCAGGTGGAAAATTATGGCGCTGAGGACGATCAAGGAGAAAGAAGGAGATGGCGACTGGATAGGACCAGTGACTCGGCGGCAGAGAGCGGCCATGCATGCCAGGAGGAACTGCGGAAGTCAGAAGCCGAGGAGCTGGCGTGACGCCCACCCACCCTTTCAAGGAGAAAACGTCACACTGCAAGAATAATAAGATCATCGAGTGGCAACGCTGCACCAACGCAAATTGTAAATTTTCAGACCTACCGACAAACTTTAACAAAACGACTCAAGTTCTAAAATCTTATCAATTTGTGCGCATGATGAAGTCCCACTTCCCTCCAGTCGTCGGTTACAATAAAGTTAATCGAATTTCGGCTAAGCTGCAACCGTTGTAAAAATAAATCTCTTATGAAATTGTTTTGAGAACACAAATCCCGATGGGCTGTGCCCGGTGGATAAATCCGTGTCACATCTCTCACCAAAACCGTTACGGTGTTCTTTACAGGAATTATTTATATTAGAATGCGTGGTATCATGTCAAGGAGCTGGTGTTGCTGGTGATGGTGCAGATGCTGGCGACGACTGAGATGTTTGTAGGTTGTAGCACAGACTAAAGTTTTGTGTCACGCCACGCATGTTCTTAGGGCTCATTTCTTGAAATTATAGGCAATACGCAGGGAACTGCCCTTGATAGCTGGTTATGCGTTGTTCTCACGTACGCGGTCGCGGGTACATTGCGAAACACGTGGGTCTGCTACTCGCTCCAAGAAAACATGTCTGCACTCGCTGGGTGACTGAAACGCAAGAGCCCGGCTGAAAAAGATAGCGATACTTGAGCTTCGTTCTGTGCTATCGGGTCCCCTCGATCGACATTTGTATCGAAAGCACGGGTGGTCTTTTGTCCTAACTAAATACTTAGCCAATTTTAAATTATAATTATTATTTGGGGGGCTCCGTGTCCTTAACTTAACATAATAGTAATAATAATGAGTATGTAATTATAACAATAATAAGTGGAGGAAATGAAAATATTCGAACGACTCCGTGTCCTTAGCCTAGTGTTTAACGTAATATTAAGAGTAATAACAACGGTCAAAACGGGGCCTCTATACAGATCGTCCGGTAGGTGGTGTGGACGAGGTGGATCTACGACTGCACGTAGGGTGGGGATCTACGACTACACAGATCGTAGGTCCTGCCTCCGTCCTGGTCGTAGTCTCCTTCGTACGGAGACGTCGTATCTGTGACCGGGGTGTGCGGTGGGGGGTCTTCATCCTCGTGCGGGTGTCAGTCCGACGCTGTCCGGTGGGCTCGTGCCCTAGCGCAGGGGATCATTTGCGAGGGTGAAGTCGCTCGCTCAGAAGTCGGGTGCATGGCTCGGGATGGTCGCCGATGGGGTCTTCTGCGTCGTCATCATCAGCGTCAGCGGAACCTGTGGAAGAGGATTCGTAGAATTCTTTTAAGTCACCTTGGTTCACCTTATTCTGGACGATTTCGAAGATGTCCTTTAGGCCAGCTCTCCGGTGGGCATTGAGGTGAGGTTGCTGTTCCGATTGTTATGTGGTAGTACCAAGATCCGGTAATCGAGGCTCTCGTGCTTGTATTAATCGCGTGTGACAGTTCCGGAAGTATGTTATCCCACGTGTTTTGTTTGGTCTCGCTCAGTCGGACTCTCTCGTGGAGCGGTAAATTAGAACTCTACCTTTATGTCTTGGGGAAAGTCTCTGAACGCCTCGCTTGTACACTGGGTGCCATTATCGCACACCAGTTTTCTCGGTGCTCTGAAGTGACTTAGTATTCGCTAGCGGAAGGCCCATATCAGGATGGGAGTGGTTACTATCCGTAAGGAAATTAATTTGACCCATTTGGTAGAACAGTCTAAAAAGAAGAGGACAGTATATTCTTACTTGGATCTTGGGAAGAGGTAGGTTTCCAAACGGTTCGCTGACTTGTCGGTGACTTGTCGCTGACTTAATACTTGCTACCGCTGTTCAACCTATTTCTTGCACGGAAGGCATTGACGCACGTTTTGTCGCACGTCTCGGAACATCCCAGGAGTATGCCGATATATCCTCCTCACTCCAGCGGATATAATCCTGGTCGTCGGGATGATGTCCGAGGTGTCGATAGAGTTATCCGTTTTCGATGGTGAAGTCCTAAATCTTCTGTGGCTCTTCGCGTACCTCCTGTAGACATACTCGCGGCGATGTCGCTCCGGACTCGGCAAAGGCTAGTAATTCGGCTTTTAACTTCGTATTATCACTCTCAATGAGTGGTGCGCCACCTGGCGGTCGAGCTTTCTTACAGTCACGTGTAGAAATAAACGTCCGTGTAGAAATAAAATCGACGCCCTGGCGGCGGCGGTTCGTATGAGAAGTTAGGACTCGGAATACGGGATGCAATAAGGTATACAAAAATGCGGAGGATAATGTTCACAGAATTTCTTTATTTACAGTTATTAACAGTTAGGAAACTGTCCTAAATGAATCTAGCGCTTACTTGATAGCTGGTTATTCGTTGCTATGCGAGGGTGTGGATGACGGAATCACAAGAGGCTGGCTGAAAACGATAGCGATCGTATTTGAGCTTCGTTCTGTGCTATCGGGTCCCCTCGATCGTGTGGGTTCTTTTCCTAACTAAATACTTAGGGGGACTTCTTGTCCTGAAAGTATGCGACGGACTCCGTCACAATGAGTAAGTAATAATAGGTTTAGCTTTAGGTTTTACCGGCCGTCGGTTATCCGACGCACTTAGACCATTAGAGGTCCATTGTGATACCGTGTAAGTTTTCCCCTTTTGCCCGTCGAGGTTCGTGTGAAGTTAGCAGTTTACCCAGCCAGAGGGGCTGGTGAATTTTTGTATCCAATGTGGATCGGTGTCGGACAGGTCGAACGTATCTATCAGGAATCTGCTTCCTAATTGAGGAAGTCTTTTTTTTTGTGTGGTGTTTTCCCATATTGTCTGTTTGTTACGGTTTAGGTTTTCCCAAAGTAGTAGTTTACAAGTGGCTAAAGGCATACTCATGCCCTCCATCTCTTGTATGAGTGGCTCAGTAGTGCCTTCTCGAGCTAGTTAATCTGCGATGGAGTTGCCTTCTATGTCCCTGTGTCCGGGTACCCATATAAGGCTGATTACGAATTGTTGTGTCATCTCGTGTAAAGATGATCGGCAATTCGATACTGTTTTCGAGTGACTTGAGATTAAGCCAATCTATTTGATAGCTGCTTGACTGTCACTGAAAATGTTTACATGTGAGCTCTCCGGCTTTAGTGATTTTAAGTGTTTTAGGGCCTCCCTTATTGCTGCTACTTCGGCTTGGAAAACGCTGCAATGATCGGGGAGTCTAAACGAGATGGGTAGGCCTAGCTGTTCGGAGTAAACTCCTCGTCCTACTCTGTTTTGTAGTTTTGACCCGTCCGTATAGAAGCATATAGCAAATTGGTGGCCAGGTGTTTGTGAGTTCCCCTCGTCCCTCTCTGGGATGATTGTGTTGAACGGTGTTTGTATGTACTCCGTTGGAATGCAGTATTCTGACCTGTAGGGGACTATTTGAATGTATTTTAGGATACATGAGTGACCCGCTTCTTGTGGGTTCCACTGTTTGGTATCTGTAAGCCTGATTGCCGCTACTGTAGCCTGTTCCATGCCAGCTAGTTTTGGGTTTGGGAAGTTGAGTATGGCATTTAGCGCTTCGTTTGGGGTGGTGCGGAAAGCACTGCTGATGCAGAGTGCCGCGGCTCTTTGCATCTTTGCTAGCATTTTTGTGCTGGAATTCTTTTTCAGAGCCGGCCACCATACCACGACCCCATACAGTAGTATTGGTCTGACGATGGCCGTATATATCCAGCTTACTATATAGGGTGTCATGCCCATTTGAGCCCTATTGCTTTCTTGCACGAGAAGAATGCTGTTGAAGCTTTCTTGTATCTGTCTGTGAGGTTCAAGTTCCAGTTTAGTTTTCTGTCAAGTATTACGCCCAGGTACCTTGCGCTGATACTGAAAGAAAGTCTTCAATTGTTGAGGATAGGTGGGACTAAGTCTGGTACATTATATTTCCTAGTGAAGAGAACCAGCTCGGTCTTTGAGGGGTAATTCCTAGTCCGTTACTTTTCTGTTACTTTTGGTCCAGCTGGACAAAACACTGAGTTTTTCGCTCATGAGATCGCATAGCGTTGGGAGGTATTTACCTGTGAACATAATAGCAACGTCGTCCGCATAGGCTATTATCCTGCAGCGCCCCCCCTTCCATGTCGCATAGTATCGAGTTGACTGCTATGTTCCATAGAAGTGGGGAGAGGACGCCTCCTTGCGGAGTGCCTCTGCTGACGTGCCTAGTGAGGGTTGACGCGCCTAGTGAAGACATAACCTTCGTGCAGGTGAGCAGTTGGTTTATGAGTCCCACCGAGTAGCGTTCCACCCGTCTCCGGTAATCGCCGTTGGGATGACGTTGTTAAAAGCTCCTTCTATGTCCAGGAAAGCTACCAGTGCATATTCCTTTTGGGACATCGAGACTATCTTGGAGACGAGAGAGTGTAGTCTCTTTCGATTTCCCTTTCTTGTAGGCGTGTTGCGTGTCTGTAATGAGACTTGGATTGAGAGTTGATCTCAGATGCAGGCCGATGATTCTTTCAAGGGTCTTTAGTAGGAAGGATGACAGACTAATTGGTCTGAAATCCTTGGGGGTCGTGTGTGATGGTTTTCCTGCTTTGGGAATGAAGACAATTCGGGACTCTAGCCACGATTGCGGTAGGTGTCGAAGAAGTAGGGACCTTTTAAAATTGTCAAGAAGCCAGTTTATGGCTATATTTCCTGCATGTTGGATTTGTGCGGGTATGATTTTGTCTGTACCTGCAGATTTGTATGGTTTAAAACTGTGTATGGCCCAATGGGCTTCAGTTGTATTTTCAATTTCTGATCAGAAGGAATGCCACGAGGATAGCTTTGCTTTCCTGATGGCTTTTTTGTAGTTTGCAAGGACCCTCTTGTAGGCGGTCCACAGGGCCTCCTCATTTCCTGCCTTGCCTATTCGGAGGTGGGATAGTTCTGCTGACCACCAGGGATGTTTTCTTTTTCTTTTGGGCTTGCTATTGGGGCAGGCCTTTTTAGTGCATAGTTGCAGGTTTCTGTGAAAATTGAAACTAGTTCGTTGAGACTAGATATTGTTTGAGGGTATGGAGGAGGATCCAATGGGAATTTGTTCCCTTAAAATATTTTTGTATTTTTGCCAGTCTGTTTTCCTTGGGTTTGTAAAAACTGCTGATTTTGATGGGTTGGTTGTGAGGGTCGTTTCTATATACCTGTGGTCCGAGAAAAAGTGCTTATCTAGCACCCTCCAGTGAGTTACTGTCTCTAATAGTGGTTTGAGACGAGAGTTAGGTCTATTACCTCTTTTCGGTTCTTAATGATAAAGATGGGGTCAATATCTTTATAACATATGAAGAGATTTGAACGAAAGATAAAGTTAAAAAGGAACTCACCGCGGTCGTTTGTGTTTGTACTTTCCCATTGTGTGTGATGGGAGTTTGCGTCACAGCCTATAAGGAGGCCTATGTTTTGCTAAGGTGCTTTTTGGCTAAAATGCAGGGCCTTACTTTACCTGGGAAAGCTGGGAACTGTTAGAAGCTTATATTCCTTAGTCCCTTATCCTAAAACCTTTCCTCCCACTATCCAGGTTCCTGGATCAGGACTATGTCGACTCCATCTTCAGCCAGATGGAGTTGAAGAGCAGTGGAAGCTGCCTTACTGTGGTGGAGGTTTATTTGCAGAAGCCTCACGGACATGTGCTGTGGTCATCTCCACCACGGTTGTATCGTCTCCCTCTTCGTCCGATAAGTCTAGGTCCGTCCCCATTGGACCCATGTTTGTAAGGCTGTGGAGGATTGAGGCATCGGTCGAGTAGCCGGACTCGGTTTCCGATGCCTCGATCTCGGAGGCAATCTCCTCGATCACTCATCCACTGCCTTCCTGATCCATCTTGGCGGAGTCCGATTTATAGACCTTTATGGTCACCCGAAGTTTAGCTCCCCGTGAGCGGCCTCAATGGGAGCTAGGGACTCCTTGTTTAGGATGAGGATGGCCTGGGTTGTTGGCCCCTCCATCTCGTCGACCTGCACCACTCGCCAGTCCGAGGTGGGAAGGTGCGGGTTGCATCGCTGCAGCATGCTGAGGATCTGGTCCGGCGCCTTGATGGATGCCGGGATCCATATCCTTGCACGGTGTCGGCAAGGTACGTCGGACCAGCTCAGAGCAACAAGTCCGGCGCCCTCATACACCTCCCCCAACTCTTTTACTGCGGCTTTGTACAGCTCCGCAGAGCGTTCATCGTCACAGGCGATCACCTTGACGCCGCCACCATCGCACGTCTTTGAAGACAGGAGGGGGGCCAGGTTCTTTGGCTAAAATTTCAAAGCATTTTGTGGCTAGGGCTGCTTCCACCCACTTCCACTTATTTCGTGGAATCCTGCCACTCGGGTCGTTTCTGTCGACCACGCCTAGGAGAATGCGGTTTTTCGCAATCTCCGCAAAAGATCGCTCTGGCTGTACGCGTTGCCGCTTTGCCGAGAGTCGGAGGGAACGTCCTGGGAGCGCTCCCTCTTAGTGGAGGTCGCTTTTTGACCTCTGTGGGCTTGGGTGGCTTGGGAGCTTCCTTGCCAAAGTTTGGAAAAACGGATCTTGCCCATTCCACCTTCTTCATCCATTCACCAGAAGAAGTCGTCACTGCCGTTTGGGTATGTTTTTTGGGAGATCCTGACTCCTTTTTGTTTTTATTTAATGACTCCATGTGATTCCCACGAGTTGCGCAGAAAGGAGGGTCCACCCGGGCGAGGATCCGCGACGCCCGGGTAAGGCTTCTTAGAACAGGGGGTTTCCAGGTACCCTGAGCTCTCCGTTTGAGACTGAGCTATTTTGTGACCCGGGCCCTCAGTCAGGCTGACTCTGGGCACGGGTCGCGTGACACCTTAGTCCGGCTCGGGACGCCCGACTACTTTTGGTTCCAGCCGCTCTCGCGTGGAGACTATAGTCGCACTTCCGGGTGTATGGACAATTACGGCACGTTCTTCTAGCACTACCCGACTGACGGCTAGTAAGTAATAATAATAATATTGAATGGAGCAAAAGAAAATATATACAAGGGACTCTGTTAAGTGGAGACTCAGGTGTGTTTGTGCTACCTCGAGCCACGGTCGTCACAATATCTTAAATATATTATGTATATATTATATATTTATTAAGTATTATTTAAATATATATAAAGCGGTTGACCGAACCAATTACATAAATATTATATATCTTATCTAGATATATATATGTATGATACATTATGTATATAGCCGTTGACCAAACAAGTAACATACATATATGTAAGATGGTGAAGCAGCGGAGCGTCACCAGAAAAGCAGCAGGAAGGCAGCAGAAAAGCAGCAGATTACCAGCAGAAAAAGCCGCAGATTACTGGCACAGCATCAGAATATCAGCAGAGGATTAAGCATTTTAGCATTAACATTACCGCAGCAGCTGAAGAGTACATAAGGCGCTATGACATTGGGAAAAAAAGGGCAGCAACGCGGAAGCAAGAGGAAGCGAGATAAGAGGAGAAGGAGGAATCAGCAGAGACAGGGAAGTGACGCCGAAGCAGAAAAAGTTAAGAAAGCAAAAAGAGCCGAACAATCTTGTTCAATTATTACTTATACGTTATAATAATAAATCGAGTTGAGCATAATAATTTAGCTCGTCCTAGTCTGAAAAGTGCAAGTGATCACGCTGTCCCGAGGTCTTAAAAGAAACAAGAAGCGGGGAAGAATAACGGTAAGTGAGAAGACAATAAAGCAAGAATTTTCTAGAATTCCGTTTGCGAAAGGAAGTCAGCCGTACTATACAAGGTCAGTGGCTGCTGCAGTGAAAAATCGTAAAATGACTGATTTGGATAACGACAATCAGAAGCTCGAAAAAGCAAGTGGAGCGCCCTCCAATGCAGCAGTTGGGGCTACTGAAAATTACTATATCGTCGAAAACACAAGGACGCTGAAGGATCTTGTCGAGCTCCTCAACGGAAAAAGGGGATTCGACGATAAAAACAATAATAGTTGCTCAGTTACGGCGGAAAGCTTTGAAAAATCATTCCTGAGTTTGACGGTGAATCCACACCAGTCAAGCATTGGTATGAATCTGCAGCGCAGATGTTCTTGAGCAGCTCCGTGATCGAAAAAAGCGAAAGCAGGAATCATTTTACGAGTATCTTTTGCAGATGAGCAAGATTGCATCACTTGGCAGCATAGATGCACGTTCGGTAATACGCTATATAGTGGATGGCCTAAAAATGAGGAGCGACTTTAAGTACACTCTCTATAGTTGTAAATTTTGTAGAGAGCTGCAGGAGCAGTATGAGGATTTTGAACGCGTAGCCGAAAAGGAAGATAAGTCGATCCAGTCAAGCAATGGTAATTGGACACCAAACCAGAAGAAGCAGCTCGAGTTCAACGATAGAAAGAATCATTGCTTTAACTGTGGGTCCGCAGATCCTTTGGGTAAAGATTGCAAGGCTGCCAAGAAATGCTTTAGTTGCAACAAAGAGGGACACATGTCTAAGATTTGTCCTGGATCAGCTGCTGGTATTCAAGTTGTGCGAAGTTCGAATCGCATGAAGAAGGTCACTCTTAACGACGTAGAAGTTGAATACCTGGTGCTGGAGCCGATGTATTTATATTGAGAAAGTTCATCTTCAACAAAATCCCGAATGTCGTCCTGGAGAAAAGCGATTCGAAGTTGCGTGAATTAGGAAAGAAAACAACAAGCACAGTTGGATGCATTTTTGCTGATGTTAAGCAAAAGTTTGTTGTCGTAAAGGATTCGATTTCGCGCTGCTTGGATTCGATTTCGTTTCAAAGTTCAACTTTTCATTGTCGGCAGAAGGGTATAAGTTTTCTTCCCCGCTGGGAGAGAGAGCTTGTGAGGAACCAAATCAGATGAGTATTTATAATATTAATACAAATGATGAAATCGATGTTCCGCAAAAGAAGTGTCGATGCTGATCCAAAACTATAAGGCAACGGATTCGGTTGCAGAAGTCCCAGTTAAGCTGCGAATTGTTCCAGATGGCGAGATCATCCCATTTCGTCAGCCCCCGAGTCGATTCGCAATTGCCAAAGAAAAAGGTGTTGAAAAACAGATTGGCGAATGGTTATCTGCTGGAATTATACGACTGTCTACATCAAACATTGCTAGTCGCCTGGTTCTTTTAAACAAAAAGGATGGCACACGTCGCATTTGCGTTGATTTTCGGAAGCTGAACTCTGTTTCAGTGTTTTCCCGTCCCGGACGTTCTAGAAAAACTGCAATAAGCGAAGTATTTCACCGTGATGGATTTGGAGAATGGCTTCTTTCACGTTGCTATAGAAGAAGAGAGCAAGAAATACACTGAATTTATCACCAAATCAGGACTCTACGAATTCAACAGACCGCCGTTTGGATTTCGAAACTAGCCGGCTGTTTTTATTCGCTATGTGAACCACATTATTCAGGAGCTGATGAACAAGGATGCTCTAGACTTATATATGGATGATATAATAATTCACGCCGAGACTGCAAAGCACTGTTTGGAAAAGATGGCACTAGTTTTTTTTGAAGATCAAGTGGCGAAAATTTCAATTCTTGCAGACAAAGATTTCCTTCTTGGGCCATAACATCGAAAACGTATATTTGTGGCCTGGGCAAGAGAAAACTGCAGAAGTTAGCAAATTTTCGGTGCCGAAGAACGTCAGAGCAGTACAAGCTTTTTTGGGATTGGGCGGATTTTTCAGAAAATTTGTGTTCAACTATTCACAGTTTGCACGCCCATTAACGGATCTGCTGCGAAAAGATGTTCGTTTTGAAATGGCTGATCCTCAGATGAAAGCATTTCAGAGGCTAAAGTATGCGCTGACAAAGGAGCCTGTTTCGAAACTGTACACCAGAGGAGCCAAAAACGAGTTACACACGGACGCATCGAAAGACGCATTTGCAGCGGTATTAATGCAAGTCGGATTGCAGACTTCACCCAATCCAGTATTGGAGCAAGAAGACAACCGAAGTTGAGTCTCGCCAACACAGTTACATTCTCGAAGCAAAAGCCGTGTATCTAGCGGATAAGAAATTCAGACACTATTTGCTGGGAACACCATTCAAATTAATAACAGATTGCGCTGCATTCAAGCAAACCCACCAGAAGACGGATGTGCCAAGAGCAGTAACGCAGTGGATTATTTATCTGCAGAAATTCGAGTTTGCATTTGAACATCGCCGAACGATCAAAGCAAGTTGACTTAGTCGATATCACAACCGTGTTATGCTCTCGTCCATGGAAATTGCAGCTCGTATTAAAAATGCGCAAGGAAAAAATGAAATGATAAAAGCAATTACGGAAATTCTCGCCAGCGGTTCTTACGAGGGATATAAGATAAAAGGTGGACTTGTATATAAGGAGGTGAAAGGCAGTGATCTTCTTGTAATTCCGAAAGCGAGGGAAAAATATGTTATTGTTGACGCCCACAACGCAGGTCACTTTGCTCTTCAAAAAACGGTCCATGGTGTTCAGCAATCCTATTGGATTCCTCATCTAGAGCAAAAGGTTTAGCAGGTTGTAAGCAACTGCGTAAGATGCATTATTTTTAAGAAGAAGATTGGAAAAAAGATAGGACTTCTATATTGTATCGACAAAGGTGATCAGCCACTTCATACGTTGCATGTTGATCATCTTGGTCCCATGGATGCAACTGGAAAGCAATATAAATACATATTTGCGATGGTAGATTCACTCACGAAGTTCATATGGCTTGTCCCTACAAAGGTCGGTAGTTTTTGGCAACCCAGTGCGCACTGCAAAGCATATGAAGGAAAGCGGTGTTCCCCGAGAAAACGGACAGATCGAAAGGGTGAATCGCACAGTTTTATCAATAATATCAAAGCTTTCATCGGAAGATCCAGGCAAGTATCAGTGCTGCAGCGAGCTGTAAATTCCCGCGTACGTCTATGTTATGGAGTCTGTATGCCTAATCTAAACTTTCTAGCTTTTGTAGTTCCTGAGATCTCAGCGTTCATACGGACGGACAGACAGACAGACGGACATGGCCAGATCGACTCGACTATTAATCCTGATCAAGAATACATATACTTTATATGGTCGGAAAGGCTTCCTTCTGCCTGTTACATACTTTTCGAATCTAGTATACCCTATTACTCTACGAGTAACGGGTATAAATATCTTTGTAGTTGTTGCTTATTATATATAGCAATACATATATTGATTCTGGGTCCATTTCGATTTGATGAAACCCTTTTGCCAAATCTATAGTTGTAAATATTGACATTTTCCTAATTTACCAAGGATTTCGTCCATGTTCGGTATTGGGTATCTGTCGGGAATAGTTATTTCATTGATTTTTCTGTAATCAATTACTACTCTATATTTAATTTTGCCAGAAGCATCCGTTTTTTTTGGTGCTACCCAGGTAGGACTATTGTATGGTGAATTACTTTCTCTAATTAAACCCTGATTAAGCATTTCCTGTACTTGGGTTTCGACTTCAATTTCGTGCGTTTGAGCAAGTGGGTACTGTTTTGAATAAATTGGGGAGTTGTGTGTTGTGTTTAATACGTGTTTAATGGTATTTGTAAATGTTAGCTTGTCTCCTTCTTTATATTGAAGACTTTTAAATTTATTTAACAAACCTTTCAGCTTTAAGGTTTCCTCCTGATTTAGATGGTCTAATCGAAACAGTGAAAAATCTATTTTATTTATTGGTTCCTGACCTGAATTTTTAATTGGTTCTGGTGTCTTTTGAATGTAAAAATTTTGGTTTCTTCCTGATTCTGAAGTAATTAATTTGTATGTTTTATCGAAAAGGGTAACTGTAGCATTTTTGTAATTTATAAATGATTGCGCATTTTCAACAATTTTCTGCCAATTAACATATCGTAATTATTAGAAAAATTGTGTACATAAAATTGTTCATTTGTTTTAAAAATACTATTTTTGGGTAACATAACCAAATTGTTCAACGTAATTGAGCCATTTGATGTTACAAATTCACATCTAGTATTTTGAATAGGAAGACAAAATATATTTCTATTGATCATATTTATTGTGGATCCTGTATCTGTATCTATAAGGCATTTGTAGGTGCAACCTGTGCAACCTGTTAACCGAAAATTTTCGTTTGGATTTTGTTTGTCATTTATTTGGACGGGTTGTACATATTTTTGGTCTTCATTAACGAACCCATGGTATTGATTGAGGTCATAATACTGCTGTTCATAACAATTTGGTTGAAACTGTTCGTATTCGTGCGCGTCTTGAAATCTCGATTCGTCAATCGACATTTTCGATTGTTCGCTGTCCGATGGTCTTAGATGTGGAGGGTTGTTGTAGTTGAGGGTTTGTGTTTCCCCTAAAATTTGCTGTTTGAGGATTTTGGGTTTTATTGGAATGTTGTGGAAAAGGGGTTTTGTGAATAATTGGTTGTGGGTTCATGTATGGGTTTGGTCCAAAATAATTAGGTGCGTGCCACATAGGTTGGTTGTTGGGTATCTGCTGGGTATAGGTGGGTCTAAATTGTTGCATGTATTGATTAAAATTAGGTTGGAAGGGTTGAGGATATTGTGGATGCCTTGGTCGATATTGAGTTTGGGTATTATTAGTATTAAATTTGTGTGTTTTAGAATTCTGATTAGGATTTGAGTTTTTATTCCGATTTTCAGGATTTTTATTCAGTTCAAAATTAATAAGTTCTTCATAAATCCCTCATTTTGTAATTAAAGATCTTAAGTCTGCAATATCATGATGAACCAAAATAGTAAATAATTGTATTGGTAGTTTTCTTATTAGTATTTTGATAGAGTCTCTAATAGCATGAACATAAATTAAAAAATCCGAATGGTTACCTTCTAGGTGTAATTTCGAAATCAGCAATTGACGTCGTCTTTCTGCTACTTCGCAGAATGTTCTTAGGTTTCCTCTGTAAGGTGTCTCCCGGAAGTTCTCCAGTAGTTTGTAGTTCGGTGTTTGGGGTTTAAATTCTGCGATGAGTCTAGATTTGAGGGTAGGCCAATCTTCGATGTACGGAAGCCCCAAAGATCTTGTTACTTGGCCGTCCAAGTTCCTTTCGATGGCTCCAAGTAGGATCCTCTGTTGTCGCACATCACTAGTTGGGTAGAGTGAAATTACGTAGTCCACTCTGCTGACAAAGGTGTAGAGGGTTTCTAGATCTCCTTTGAATGGCATGACATCTTTTAGTTGCCGACGGGCTTCGGCAAGGTTGTTATCGCTTAGTACCACGATTTGAGGTGCGGCAATATTTGGTTGCGACATTGTTATTGTAAATTTTAATTTTGTTTAAGTACACAACAAAAAAAAAATTTATTTGGTTTTATTTATTTATTTTTGTTTTGTTCTTACTTATTTTTTGTTTTGTTTTTACTTATTGAAGAGTAAAAAGGTTGTTTAAATTAAATTTAAATTTGTTTATTGTAACTTTTTAAGTTTGTTTCAGTACACAAAAATAATATTTATTTGGTTTATTTTTATTATTTTTGTTTTTAATTATTTAAGAGTCAACGTTTTTTTAAATTAAATTTAAATTTGTTTATTGTATTGGTTTTAACTTCTAGTTGCCTTTGGACTTAATGGTTTTGTTTAGTTTTTGTTTCACTTCCACTTTGTTTTTTGGACAACCGAATTGGATTATAAACCGGATTATAAAATTTAATTTATTTTCCAATCGAGGTTCTTTTTTTCGGATACTTTTTTGTATCCTACCGACTGCGCCAGTAAAATGTTTTTAATTACACTGAGCCGAATTATTGTCTCGTCCCGCTGACTAAAGACAACGCTAAGAATATTAAATAAAAAGATCGAAGAAAAGTATTTTTCAAGACTTTATTTATTAACTCTCAGCTTAAGACTGATTCAGGTGATAAAATATTTCTTATGAGGCCCTTAGTTTACATTTATTCAGGATGGGAGCAAGCTCTCCCGCTTGTGGTAGTATGTGTTTGTATGTAGGGAGAGCGGCATCGCTTACTCCGGGTGCAAGTGTTTATATCGTGGGATCTGCATATTCAGCATAGTCACATGTACTGGCTATGTGAATATGTCACTATATATATATAACAATATATAACAAATAAATGTATTATTTGAAATGTATTCCGAAACAAGTATTCCAGAACATTTACATATATTACAATACTTTCGTAAACGGTACTGGGGATGGTTTCTGGATAATTATCCGAATTAATTATTAGGAAAATGTTTATTGTATTCTAATTTAAGTAAAGGAAGTGTTCCCGAAGAGTATACCACAGTCAATTAATATTTTATTTTTTATTTTGTTAAAATACAATACGTCTGAATTTCAGTATTAGTAGCCTTGTTGGAGGAGGAAATGCAACCATCTGCAATATATAGATAATGTACAAACATAACTATGTATATTAGATTTTAGATTATTAGATTATATTAGATTATAACCGTTACTCGTACAGTAAAAGGGTATACTAGATTCGTTGAAAAGTATGTAACAGGCAGAAGGAAGCGTTTCCGACCATATAAAGTATATATATTCTTGATCAGGACCAATAGCCGAGTCGATATGACCATGTCCGTCTGTCCGTCCGTATGAACGCTGTGATTTCAGGAACTACAAAAGATAGAAAGTTGGATTAAGCATACAGACTCCAGAGACATAGACGCAGCGCAAGTTTGTCGATTCATGCTGCCACGCCCACTCTAACGCCCACAAACCGCCCAAATCTGCCACGGCCACACTTTTGAAAAATGTTTTGATATTTTTTCATTTTTGTATTAGTCTTGTAATTTTCTATCGATTTACCAAAAAAATTTTTTGCCACGCCCACTCTAACGCCCACAAACCGCCCAAAGCTGCTACGCCCACACTTTTGAAAAAGGTTTTAAAATTTTTCATTTTCGTATTGGTCTTGTAAATTTCTATCGATTTGCCAAAAAACTTTCTGCCACGCCCACTATAACGCCTACAAACCGCCAAAAACTGTGTTTAAGACTCTCCTCCCTTCCACTATCTGAGTAACGGGTATCAGATAGTCGGAGACTCGACTATAGCGTTCTCTCTTGTTAATAATGTTAACAAAAAAAAAAAAAGAAACGAAAAGAAAAGAAAAATTCATAATAAAATTGAAATTAAATATTTATGAATATTTTTAATAATGTGTTACATTCTTGCAAAATACAAACCCATATCTGAAAAAATTTCTAGTTTCAAAATGGAAATAACTAAATAACTTCTAGCGTTTACGTCTTTTGCTTTACGTAAGAACCGTTTGATTAAAGTGTGCCTTTCCTTTTTACATAAATCAAAAATATAGCAGGCAATGTAAGAAAACATTAACGTACATACTTTTAGATAAAATATTTTATATAAACAACAAATGTACATTAATGGTTTTGTTATATCCGTTACTCGTAGTGTAAAAGAGTATACTAGATTCGTTGAAAAGTATGTAACAGGCATTAGGAAGCGTTTCCGACCATATAAAAAAAAATATATATTATTATTATTACGCCCACTCTAACGCCCACAAACCGCACAAAACTACCACGCCCACACTTTTGAGAAATGTTTTGATATTTTATCATTTTTCTATCGATTTGCAAAAAAAACTTTTTTCCACGAACTAATTAGTTACGATCATGTTTATTTTTTAGCCACAAATCGCTGCTACCGTACATAGAAAGAAAGATAGCAGGGAGAACCATAAAATTATTGATTGACACCGGGGCTTTAAAAAATTGCATACAAGGATATCGTGGTACCAAGTCAAATATCTAATAAATTTCACACAATGCTTAGAGACCGATTAGCCGACTTTCATCAAGGAAAGGGTCGAGTATCTCGGATCTACGGTATCTAGTGGAGGTACACAACCAGTCCTAGCAAAGTAACTATTCAGAAATATATTCAACCCAATAATCTGTTTAGCGTTCGATCGTTCTAGGGCCTAGCAAGTTATTAAATACTTTGCCTCTATTGCTAGACCGCTGACTTTAATTCTGAAGGGAGAAAACTGAAAAGTTTCTGCAAGCCAGCCTAAAAAGATACCAATTTCTTTCGATGAAAAACAATTTTCTGCTTTTGAGAAACTTCAAAATGTTCTTTATTTAAAAATTGTAATGTTATTGTATTCCGATTATAGAAAACCGTTTGACATAACTACAGACGCTTCGGCTTTTGGTCTGGGTGCAGTCTTATCACAGGATGGCAAGCCTGTTCCAATAACTTCGAGAACTTTACAGGATAGACAGTTTAATTTTGCAACAAGTGAACGGGAGCTTTTGGCCATCGCTTGGGCTTTAAAATATCTTAGGAACTATCTATATGGTGGCAAGACATTAAACATTTTTACAGATTATCAACCGTTAACGTACGCCGTGTCAGATAGGAATCGAAATGCAAAAATCAAGAGATGGAAGGTGTTTAATGACGAACATTATGCATACAATTTTCTATAAGAAAAAGAATGAGAACTATGTTGCCGATGCACTATCCAGGCAGGCTTTTTATATTATAGAAAACGAGCCCCAGTCAGACATGGCAACAATACATAGCGAAATTTCATCGACTTATACAATCGAAACTATCGACAAGCCGGTTAATTGCCTCAGAAACCTAATAATAATAGATAAGGGGCACCGCAGACTAAACTCGAACTTTTGTTATTTTCGGGAGCATATCAAGGCATATAATACAATTTCTAAACAAAGAGACTTTACTCGGAAGAATTCGTGATGTGGCTAAGCCGGGTGTTGTGAATGCAATACACTGCGAATTAACTGTACAGGGTATCATTCAAAATAGTATTGTGTTTGAGTTTCCAGCAACAACTACCCGACACTATGAAAATCGTTTTAATAAAGCCGAGCAAGGGGAAATAGTATCTATGGAGCAAACAGAGCGCTTAGGACAGCACAGGAGAATGTATAACAAATGCTTCAATACTTCTTTTTCCCTAAAATTTCACAATTAGTCGATAGTTTTGTAGCTAACTGCTTGGTTTGTTAAAAAGCATGTAGGCGAGACATTGCATATTGATATATTTTCCATGGACAGGAACTTCTTTCTGACATGTATTGATAAACTTGCCATTCGCTATTGTGCAACCCATTGGCTCTCGATAACGGATTTAGAACCTGAAATTATGCAATTAATGAACTTCCCCATTTAAAGACAGTATTTTGTAACAATGAGCCGTCGATAAACTCCGAGTCGATCAAGTCACTTTTAATAAGTCGTTTCAATGTTGAGATAGCGAACACACCACCACTTCATAGTTTGTCAAACGGACAGGTGGAAACACACACACAGCACGCTTTTAAAAATAGCTCGATGCCTGAAACTTGAAAGTGGCATCAACCTAAATCTTTAGGCAACAATAAAATACAATACTACTAAATAAAACTGTGCATTCAGTCACTAATAACAGACCGATCGACACTATTTATTGAACTCCTCCCTAAATGACAAGCGAAATAGTAGAAATAGTTAATGAAGCTCAAGAAAAACAGCTATGAAGAGAAAACATGACAAGACGACACAGAACCTTTGAGGTAGGAGAAACCGTCTTGGTAAAACAAAACAATCGCTTGGGAAATAAACCAACCCCACGGTATAAGAAAGAAATAATGAAAGCAGACCTCGGGACAACGGTCCTCATAAAATGGAGGGTCGTTTATACAGATAATCTACGCTATGTTCGTCGAATATCATTATCTTTACTTTTTAAGTGATACTACCTTTCCTTGTGTGACCATCGCCAGGTAAGCAGAATACAAACATGACATTATCATTACATTTATCTTTTAAAAATATTTTATTATTTCCGCGACCTTTTTTTTTTAACAGTTTAAAGTACGTGATGAAATGCTAGACACGAATGGTTTTAAAAAGTTAAGATCCACGCAACCAGAAATATTTCCTTGAAGTACCATAAAAAAAAAAGCCAAAACAAAACAACATGATCTCAGTATAGCGAGTGAGTGTTGTATTTAGTGAGTGCACTCTAGTTAGATTTGAATTCGAATTCCTGATAAAAAAAATTACTAAAGTTATCTTAACCCTTTTCTCAATATGTTCAACTAAATAACATTAATACTTGCAATCAATAAGCCTTTTACTAATATCACTAAAAGAAATTTTTAGACTTAATTTTTGTATTAAAACTGAAACTACATCCTATGTAGCATAGAAGAGGGAATTAAAATATATAAATGTATTAACTACTAACTATTTTTGTACTTGGTTAATAAAACGAAGAACGGAATAATATCTGCAATCACACGCCATTTGGATGGTCAATCAGTTAAGCCAACATCATCGTCAACAAGTAGTCGGCTACAATAAAGATAAGATGTTTTCTAAGTTAGCTACGATCATTTCCGGAACCTTGCTGCGAACCCATGACAAGGAGAATCAACAGGGTTAACGAAATTCATGGATCATCCAGATGCACAGATCTAACATTCCTTCGATGGTTTAACGCAAGACCAAGTTGGCAAAATATCGAACTTTATTTATTACTTAAGATCCGCTTTCAAATAGATTTGTCAACTATAAAAAGTCTGTGGAAAGCCTTCGGCTTAGAAGGGGCGTAGTTACAATCACACAGCAGAAATTTATGAAACAGAAAATATAGCCGTAAGCCTAGGTCATTAGTCTTGGGTAGTAGGGCAAGCTTTAGAAATACAAATATTGTTGTACTTTGTTATGTCGATCAAGCTTCAGAGATAAGAACATAAGCGCCGCCGTGCGCGGTGTCGACTCAAAGCCGAATTATTATTATATAATATAATATAAATATTGTTTTTAAAATTACAACAATAAAATCTCGTAATGCATACATATATGGCTGCCAATTTTGTTCTCCATTGCGTAGAAAACATCTGATTAACATGGTATACCCTTTGTATAGGTATTATAAATAAAAATTAGCGCAGGAGCTCATCGATAATACCAAACATTTCTATCTCGGTCCTTTGCTTAAATAAAATCCATTTAATTTATAATTATATTCCTGGTATGTATGTATGTAATAAACAAATTTTTTTTATCTAAAGGTAAAATGTACAATTTGAGTGGATCATATACTTCGCCGCAAGATGATGTTCTGTCTGAAAGAGCTCCCCCATCCAGGCAACTTCGTGGTAAGCCTTTTAATAAATTTTAAATGTATTAATCAATAAAAATCAAGAGACCGCTATAGACGAGTTCCTCGACTATCAAATAACCATAACTAAACTATTAGGAAATTTATTGGCCATATAGGAAAAAAAATCAAAATTTTTTTTTATGTTTTCGATGGTTTTTAGCCGCTGCGTTTCAGGCCAAAATGTTTTCGGAATACCGATACAAATTGGCTAGACAAATAGTAAAACGAAAAAAAATCGAAACATTTTTTAAAAGTGCGGATGCGGCCGTTTTTTTGTAAAAAATTAGAAAAGTATTAAAAAATGAGAAAATATTAAAACACTATAAAAACTGCAGGTGTCGTAGTTTTGCGCTGTTTGTGGCCGGTAGAGTGGCAAGGTTATATAACAAACTTGCGCAGCATTAGTATCACTAGAGTCTGCATGTTTAATTTCAATTTTCTCGTTTTAATAGTTTCCGATGTTCTTACCGACGGACAAATCAACTAGTCTTTAAGCCCAAACCACTATTAATTCGAACAGCAATATATTTTTTTAAAGAGAGAATTTTATTCTCTTTTCGATGAAAAAAAGTGTTATTGTATTTTCAATAACAACAACAATATGAGTAAATTATTCAAAAGGTAGACTGAAGAAATAAGAAAATAATACCATTTAATCGAGAATGGTTTTATTTACTGGGAAAAAAATTCATCTGGGCCAAAATATGAAATTAACTCGTGAACATTTTCGTGCGTTCATTTTTCACAACTTTCGACGTGGATTATCACGACAAGAGTGTATCGATTAACTAAAATTTGTTTGGCTATGAAGCACCATCCTATAGCATTGTGAAAAGCTGGTACAACGAATTTAATCGTGGCCGACGCTCGCTCAAATACGAGTTCCATGAAGGTCGTCCAAAAACAACAGTTGTGCCAGAAAACATCGATGCCGTACGGAACTGATAATGCAAGACCGTCATGTAACATACCTACAGATAGAGGCATGCCTATGCATTTCTCCCACCAGCATACATTCGATATTGCATGAACACCTGGCCGTAAAAAAGGTTTGTTCTCGTTGGATGCCGCACAATTTGACAATCGCTCAAAAAAAGGATCGTGTGGATTGGTGTAAAGAAATGGTGAAAAATATGATTGCGGTGCTTCAAAAGACGTTTATAAGATCGTCACAGGTGACTAATCGTGTCGGGCCTGGAGCGCCCAACGAGAGCAGTGCTGGCTACACAGGCGTCTTCCTTCTTGAGGTTTATGTATTATGAGCCCAGAGGGTTGCACTTATGAATTTTTTAGCATGGTAGCCAAGATATTCTCGCTGCAGGTAAAAATGCTTACAATACCATTGCGCATATATTTACCATTGTGGCGTCCAATAAAATCAAGGGCAATTCTTAGAGACTACTTGATAATTGTCTTAATTAATAATAATTAATTAATAAATAAATAAATAAATATTAATTAATAAATAATAAGGGATGAGCTAAGGGCAGTGCGCGACATGGCGATCTGATTGGAGTAAGTCGGCCTGTGTCCGAAACGTATTTCATATGGACTTAAAAATGTTTAGCTTATGATAGCTAAAGGCTTAAGGAATTTAATGTGTGCGCGTAAGACAGTTCACAATAAAGCGCTTCTGAACGCATGACTTCATAGATGATACTACGTCGAACTGAAGTTCTCATATTGCTGTGGCTAAACAAACTTAATAGGATCAGAAACGCTTCCTCCCACTCGTTAAATACCGTTTTTTTTTTTTTTTTTTTTTAATTCCTGTTTCTGTTTAGCACTTGCCCATGTGGTGTTTATTTGGGCTAGTTCTTAGTGAGCGGTTCTTCTCCAGGTTGCTCTTGGCCTTCCTACTCGCCTGCTTCCTTGGGGGTTCCAGTCTAGTGCCATCCTCACTATGCTACTCGGGTTTCTTCTGAGAGCGTGCCCTATCCACATCCATTTTTTCTTCCTTATTTGTATGTGAATCGGGACTCGTCTGTAACGCGCCTATTGGCTATTCTGTTTGGCCAAAATACCCAACATATGACTCTCAGACATTTGTTGCTGAAAGCCTGTAGCTTCTGCGTTATTTTCTTCGTGGCGAGCCATGTCTCACTATAGTATTATGGTGCAGTATGGATTTCACACACGCATTGTAGATCCTGAGCTTTGTTCGTCGGCTGATTTGTCGGTCTCTCCATATGCGGTATGATCTCCCAAATGCTGAGCGGGCTTTGCCAAAACGACTGGAGACATCATCATCCACTCCACCACTGTTGGATATGATGGTGCCGAGGTATGGGAAACTGGTAATGAACTCGATTGGGTTCCCATTTATGTTGATGTTTCCTAGAGTGGTGGAAGCGCATAGCTTTTGTTTTCGCTATGTTTATCTCGAGCCCTACGCTGCTGGCTATCCTGACGAGGTCGTCACTTTTCCTCTGTATGTCGTCGAGTCTGTGCGTTATGAGACAGATGTCGTCTGCGTAGTCCAAGTCCTCAAGGTGTCTGGTGAGGTTCCACGTAATTCCGCGCTTGGAAGAGCATACTTCGCTCATTAACTCGTCGACTACGTTGTTGAAGAGGAGTGGTGACAGCGGGCATCCTTGCCGAAAGGTGCACTAGTTTTTCCATTGTTGAGTACCGCCAGATTGGCATCCTCATACATCGATTTGATGATGGCGATGAGATTTGCAGGTACTCGTTTTCTTGCACGTGCTCGCCATATTGCTGCTCTTTCAACTGAGTCAATTGCCTTCTTGAAGTCGATGAACAGGAGGTAAAGCGGGGCTCTCCATTCCACAGCTTGCTCGGTTATTATGCGTAGTGTATTTGCCTGGTCTTCGCAACTCCTGTGTGGTCTGAAGCCTGCCTCTTCGTCTCGAATTGTTGGCTCAATTTTTTCCTGGAGGCGTTCGTTCAGAAGTGTAGCTAAGATCTTGTAGCTGGTGTTGAGCAGTGTTATCCCTCTCCAGTTGTTTCAGTCACTAAGGTCGCCTTTTTTGGGAAGCTTCACAATGATTCCGCTTTTCCAGGAGGCTGGCACCGTCTCGCCTTCCCATATGCATGAGAAATGTGGATGCAATATTTCAGCCATCAGTTGGGTGTCAACTTGAAGCAATTCGGCTGGTATGTTGTCTTCGCCAGCTGCCATGTTGTGCTTCAGCTTCTTTATTGCATTCACGATTTCTCTTACATTCTGGGGTGCAGAGGGTATCCTGATACTCCCAGTTCCATGCTGGCCCATGACAGATCCTAGTCCGGTGTTGTTGGGGCCAATTTTTGCATTGAAGTCACCCATGAGGATGTTAATGTCACCTTGCCGTAGCTTGTTGAGGGTTGCTGTAAGGGCAGCATAGAAGTCGTCCTTGGTGTCGTCGTTTGCGTCTTCCGCCGGGGCATAGCATTGAGTAATGTTTATGTATCTAGCTCTACATCTGAACCTAGCGGTTATGATTCTATCAGAGATGGGTTCCCAGGAAACCAGTGCCTTCTTTATGCGCTTGGACACGAAAATTCCCACTCCATATCTGCTGCCGTCGCTGTTGCCACTGTGTAGGACTAGATTGCTATCTGATGTTGTTGTTTCCCCACTGCCAGCCCACCTCATCTCGCTGATTCCAGCTATTGCAATGTGGAGTTTTTCCATCTCCGCCTCGAACTGTGCTAACCTAGATGGTTCTCTTAGAGTTCTAACGTTCCATTGTCCAATTCGTGTCCGTTTTGATATGCTTTTGGTCGTCATCGAATTTGGGGGGCCGTTTATGTTTAATTCTCTCGTATTTGTTTCGGTAATCGATTAAGTTTTTCGACCGATCTGGTGATTGGTCAGATGCGGCTTATCCCAGTGGTGGGGCTGCCACCTAACGTCATCGGGGAGTGGCGTCTACGGTGATGTTGCTAGTCGTAGAAAAGAGAACAGTCTGGTAACGCCCGTCAGGCCCGGCTGCGTGTTGTTTCTGCTCGCAGAACACAGAGTGCACTTGGTGACTCCGTTTTACTCCATATAGCGTGGAAAGGGGGTGAGGCGGTTGGGCAAAAGTAAGCTGCCGAAGGTTGTTGTATTAGGCATTATGGATGGAAGAAAAAAACTAGAAAAGTATCTTTTTTTGAGAGGAAAGTTTGTGTGGCCATGCTCTCGTCATGGGTGGGGTTTGAACCCACGACCTCGTGTTTGACAGGTAGTTGCGCTATCCACTACACCACGAGGCCCCATTAAATACCGTATCGAACCGATTTTGCTGGTCTGCTCGCTATGTAGTACGTGCGGTTCGCTCAAAAGATTTTGTTTGTTTGTCCTACCGCATTTAAAAACATGTTTGCATGGTTACCAGTAACTCGTTTGTAGTTTTGTAATTCCAATGTACATTAATCTTTCTCCTAGTCCAATTGGATTTATATGTGTGCTGCGGGATTTTCCTCTGATGGTTGATGGTAACTTCCCCAGGTACTGCCGTGGGTACTGGACTGGGGTAAAAGATGGGCTGTTGTCCTTAGGCCTCCCCTGTGCTGGCCGCAACCTCCTGTCCCTTGCTCTGTCGCGGCCGGTCCCGCCAGACGCCTGTATAATTCCCACTGACAATCCAGCCATTCGCCAAGCTTACGCCGCAGCGCCTATAGCGAGGCACGGACTCGATGGATCAACACCAGGGTCTGATCTTGATTGGTGTTGTAGCAAGGCGTTTCAACTCTATTGTTTTGCCTTAGAGGAACTCAGGTTCTTGAGTCTCAATTCGCCGACTTGCTTTGCTGACTTTAACGGCCCTATCTCTCTTGCTGATTAAGTGCTTCACGTTGTTCACTTGCGTTCTGATTCTCCTCGTCTGTCTAGATCGGCCTGCTTTTAGAGGCCTCCTTTAACCAATTGCTTTTAAAAATATCAAATTTGGTCGAAGTCTAATCAAAAATTTGGATGTATATCAGTGCCTTTCAAGCAGTGTTTAAAAATCTGCAGTCAAACTAGGAATATTCGCAGTATTTTAGCTTTTTAAAGCATTACCTGCTAATTGCGAAAATCAAAAGTCGCAAAATGAGGTGTTGCATTCGATACTGCGGCGTTGGTAGTCTCAGCGTTATAAGTCGGCTTCCTCTACTTTTGATTTTGTTCGCTGTTGCTTTCGTGCTGATCGAATCAAACAAGGAGACTGAAGCTGATTTCACATTTTCGCCACTCCTTGATTTTTGCTAGGATAAATTATGAAAAAAAAACAATAGGACCGTCATCGGAAAGGATTAGTAAAATTAGCTAGTGAAAGTGGTTGTTTCTAGACCCTATGGGAGGCTGATTGAAAAAAAATATAATTAAAAAATAGGCCATTAACCGTAGTTAAAATACTAGACGAATCCATAACGAAATATTAACTTAAAATATAAATATAGCGACCTCATCTGGCCTAGCATTACCTTAATATTAAAAACAATCCTAACCTTATGGATAGTTTGTCTTAGGAGTTAAAACGAGAAAGAACTAACCATTATCATTAAGACAAGAAGAACATTTATTACATGAACTATAACATTTGCCAATCTTACTCTTAACGTGGACAAAAGCCAGTTTCGAGTAACAAGCATCAATTATTTGGGGTACGTCATTAGTAGTGGAGGTATTTGTACCGACCCAGCAAACATCTCGTGTGTACTAAATAAGCCAGCCAGCTCCCTAAATCTGAAGCAAGTAAGGGGATTTCTTGCAGTCAATGCTCAAGCACGGCTGACTTTCGAGGATATTGAAAGCAATAACAGCAGTGATGTAGGTTGAGTAGTTAGACGTTCAAAATCGAATTAAAATATTTAACCAATTGTCTCAAAACTAGAATCGCCTATTCCGGTAACACATGCTGCCAATTTTGTCCTATTAAGTTGAAGCTGATCTGCGAATCCAGAGTTGAGCAGAGCACGGCAAGGAACGCAGATTCCTAAACAGTTCTTCACTAATACGATGGCAGTGGCTACAAGCACAAAATCTTTACTGAGATCCTGTGCAAGAGGCGCAGCAGCAGTTCCAAGCAACGCAGAGGGTTGTACTGCATGGTGTAATTCAGAAGCAAGCTTTTCTCTAGGCTTTGAACTTTCATGTGATAAAGGCGAGGCCAAGTTTCCCAGATGAAGGAGAGTGTGCTGAAGTTGCACTTCCTCAGTTGATGACCACACTTAAGGCAAATTAAACAAAAAGTCAGTCTTGAAATCGATTAGCTGGGGAAGCATTGCGGAAGGCTCAGGTCGCAGGGCTGAGCCTAGTATTGGATAGAAGGACAGACCTACGTAAATCAGATGCTCTGTTGCTTCCCACCTGATTGCCTGGCTCATAGCTTGCCATGACGTCGCTGCTCCAGAAACGATGTCATGGATTCCCATGTTGGAATTAAATGTTTGAAGATTTTGGGTATTCTAAATGCTCCTCCCATTTCGCTAGACTCGATGGATCCAGCATTCGGACATTTACTTGGGCGATAATGCATCCAGCGATTTGTCCCGTTGAGCCCATTCCATTTAGCTCACGAATATGACCGTCGAATTTATCAGACAGTTCGAGAAGCATTGAAACGGAAGCACTCTGCACTGCCCATGTCCCCAGAATCTCAGTGATGTGTGCCTGAAATACCAAACGACGATTGTCGGATTGAACGCTGCTGATGGCTACAATTACACGGAGAAATGCCGTCAGCAAAGATAGAGTGCGAATGCATTTGCGAGGCGCGCTTTAAAATCTCTCCCTGCCCCGAGGATTTAAGAGTCACGACAAGTCACTTTCAATTTCCTCAAAATAAAGTTCTTTGAGCTCGTTGAGAATTTGCTAAAGCTCATCGATCACCTCCAACCTCACATGAAAAACGGACTCGTCAACGGAAATTAATGCAGATCTATTATAAATATCAGTCGCATTGAGCCTTAAAAATGTCGCATCAGCGGGAACAGCAACAAGAAAAAAGCGGCAGAAACACTGACACTAAATTCAAGCGGGAAGATGAGCGCAAAAAAGAAATAGCGGAAGCTTCGGTTATTATACCCGTTACTCGTAGAGGAAATAGGGTATACTAAATTCGATGAAAAGTATGTAACAGGCAGAAGGAAGCGTTTCCGACCATATAAAATATATATATTATATATATATATATATAATATATAATATATATATATAATATATATAATATATAATATATATTATATATATATATATAATATATAATATATATAATATATAATATATAATATAATATATAATATATATATAATATATAATATATATAATATATAATATATATTATATATAATATATAATCATATATATTGTTCACGCCAGAAGGGCGCAAACAGTTGAGCGGCAGTGTAAGCGGCCAATGCTTGTACTCAAAGCTCCTCCACGGCTCGCAAGCACCGCTGCTCGCGCTCTCCTTCTCTCATCTCGCTCTCCCTCCTTCCCGCAAGGTATTCACCACTCCGCGGTCCCGCGGCATTTCCAATGTTAGTTTTAAGTTAGTCTTAATTTACAAGTGTTACAATAAAGTGCATAATTGAAGTCGATCCCGGGCGTTTAATTTCTGGAGGATTTAGCAGCAGCAGCCGCAGCAACAACAATTAATTCCGCCCACTCCATTTCATATATATATATAATATATAATCATATATATATATATAATATATAATCATATATATATATATATATGAAATATACACTCAACATCGAGTCAATTATAGTTAAAGATCCAAACAGCTTTGTATGATTTGCACTATGTATTGTTTATGCACAAATTACGTCGGGGTCACCAAATGTTGAGCAAAAAAGCTTTTCTATTAGCTTTTTTCGAGCAAAGAAATTTTATTTTTATGTAGTGATTTTGAACGATAATGGTTTATTTATATTAGCAAAGTCTAACATCGATGCATAACTCTCGAAAGCGAAAGTTAATTCAATTGCAGATCGTACAGCACAGATATATAGGACACATACACTGCATTAAAAGCTAAATTTACGTATAGCGAAGATTACCCAAAATTAAATAAGATATATTTTTGTAAATTCGTACAGAACATGCGGGCGGAACGGAGTTTCACGATAAACAGGCCTGGCAACTCTAGGTTCTTGAAACATTTAGAGCAAAAGTGCTTTGTCAGGCACACGGAATGCTGAAGATCATAGCGAAGCTACACCGTAATCTATTTCGGCCCGGGTTCCCGTGACGCATGTTAAGAGAACAAAGCTTGTCTAGGATGGTCTGTACTTCTTCCTCGGACGGCTCTTCTTCCATGTTCTCCGGTATGCTTCCTTCTTTTCGGTCCTCCCTGTATTTGTCCTTGCCTGCCGTTGTTATCTCCAGCTCCAGATTTCCGTACCTTAGTAAGCTGTGAGCTCTTGATAGGAAATCCATTCCTAGCAGGATTCCACCCGTTACCCTTTCCAGTATCATGAACTATATTGTAAACAACCTTCCCCCAAAACGGATTTTTGCGTCGAACATTCCCATCGTCCCTAGATCCATTGGCGAGCGTAATCTATTTCCTGGTTTCGGTCCACTTTCCCTGCTCCCTTAGATCTCGGTTCTGGATTTTGCTTCGTGATGCTTCTGTGTCCATAACTGGACACTTGTTCTCCGATTCTTACTCCGGCCACTATCTGGAATCCATCGCAGTTTAGATGTTCCCCTGGGGCTTTACGCCCACCTATGGGTGAGCATTGTCCATCGTATCGACCATTTGAATGAACTGCTCGGACCGTATCCCCGGGAAGCAAGGAAACGATGGGTTGTTAATAGTAGTAGAACACTTTAACAAATATCATTGGTTACACCCCCTAAAAAAATGTACTTCAACGACAATTATAGATTACCTTTTCAAAACAGTTCACGAAACGACAATAAGCGACAATATAGCACAATTCAAAGCTTCGGAATGCAACGCCTTTCTTACTGAATTGGGGTTTACGCCTAATATATATATACATATATACCACTTTAAACTCACCACAGAAAAATACGGCCGAGTGTGACAGGAACTTTACTAGTATATCATGTTTCCCAAGCGGGTAGTTTAGCCATTATTTGAAAAGACATCCAGGCCAATATTGGTCGTGCCTACGATCGCAATGTGAGCCACTTTAACCTGCGCGCGAAGCCCATTTCCTTTAAGCAAGGACATGATACATTCCGTTGAAATTTTGTCCAAAGCAAACTAGCGCAGAATTTCAAAATTAGGATTTGTTAAGTTCGGAATTAAAAAGAAACTTGGAAATTGTTATTGTCAGCATAAAAATTTACAACGAAAAGAGGTAGGAACGTACCATTCGAAATACATTCGAAAAATGGAGATAGAAATAGTTTTCCAAATTTCCAATAAAAGCACAGCTACATTAACCTTCGGCTACATTAACCACGCGGCTACATTAACCTTCTTCTTAACAACCGGAAAAAATTTCTGCTAGATTTTTTTGTAAGTCCTCTTAATAGAGTTCAAGGTTACGACTACTGACTAGCATTGCCCGATCTGTGCAAATAGATATCACGTGATCTGTTCCCGCATTGGAATGAAAACCTCCTCGGAGGGAAACCGGCAGACAAACTCCCAATAATTTTCCTTAAAACCAAGTTTCATTATTCCTAACTTTGTAGAAGAGTAAGATCCCAAATCACCAATTGATTGGGTACAGCGAGTGTCGAGAATTAGTTATACCTCTCGCCTTCGCATTCTTAATCAACTATAAAACAAATTTTAGCACAAAAACCAATCATTATTAATAATAGTATATATATAATTTTAAAGTAAATATTAGTTTTTTCTACTTTATTTATGACATTTGAAAAGAAATAAGTAGTATCTATGTAAATGGACCATTTTTGTAAATGTATTTTGTATATATTGTACGTTTTCTTGTGAACCAACATTTTGCACTAATTAATAATTTACTAACTTGGCTACTTTTCATATATTGTTTTTTTTTTGTTCAAAATTAAAATTTTCGTTTTAAGTTTGTTCAGTTTAATACAAATTATTTGGTTTTGATCTTGTAATTATACCTGTTACTCGTAGAGTAAAAGGGTATACTAAATTTGTTGTTGTTGCGTGAGCGAGGCATGTCTGTTAGGCGTAATGATCGAAGACTGACTGACCCAATTCTCTCTTTACAAAATCAGAATTTTGCGTTGTTCTTAACTCTACATGCAATACCAACACATTTTGGAGACTTATTCCAGTCCGCATACACCAATACTAATGCACACTGCATATTTCTGTATGCTTCTCGTTTTCGTGCAGACTTCTACTTCCCCCCGCTCACTCCCGCGACCAGACTACGTTCGGCAGAAACTCTAACGGTTGTCTGCCGCGCATTAAAAGAATAGAAAAGGCGCCTGCATGGTGCGTGCCAAGCAGAAAGACGCAATTGCTAAAAATGTCGTTAAATTCAAATGATCTGCGACATATTTGTTGGAATAAATGTGTATGTCTTGATCAGCTGTTCTGATAAAGCATAATGTAATTTTAAATTACATTTTATTTATTTATTTATTATATTAGATAGAGTAGTTTACAAAACTAAAATAACTTTAATGGTATAGCACTTGCTGCAGGGGCCTATGGCTATGTTGGTTTACGATGGGTTTGTACCTTAATCTAGTTAATGGCTAAATAATTGCTGTGCTTGGTATGTACATTTGTCTTATTAGTTTCAGAGTTTTTTTTGTATAATTTGGTTGATTTGAGGAAAAGTATGAGTTTTTGTATGTTATCCGGGTTGGGTTTGCTAAGAAGATCTAGAGGGTTAGTGTTGCCAAATATGGTTTTTTTGGTTTGTAGGATGGTTTAAGGTAATAGCAGGTGTGTGAGTTCTTCATATTAATTGATTGGTACCATTGACTGCAGTTTATTAGGGTTTCTTTCTTTTTTGTCGCAAGTTCATCTTAAAGATGTTTTTATGTCTGTGTTATTTATGTTTGGGGTGAGGATAAGTAGCATATTGCTTGCTGATTTTGCAGCTCGATCAGCTAGTTCATTTCCTGTAATACCTGAATAACCGGGAATCCACATTATTTTAATTTAAGGTGCATGTTGCCTTATTAGTGGTCGTATTCTGTTGTGGTAAAATTTGTTATTATGGGTATTTAGGATTGAGTCTTTTGCTGATAGGGAGTCGAAACATGAATATGGAGGCAGTATACCGTATTTCAAGATGTTTGTTTCCGTTGTAATGGTGAATGTTATTGTGCAGTTAATTTTTGAACCGTCAGTGAATATGAAATTATGAGGTTTAAGGTTATTGTTTGTGTGTTCATATAGTTTGGTCTGGAGATGTTTCTTGTTTCTTATGGATTCTGAGTGATGTGCCTTTTAGATTGGGGAGGGTCCATGATGGCCTGTGTTTATAAAGTTTTACTGGTTTGTAGGGTAATATGTCTAATATTGGTGTTATTTTCTTTTTTGATTTTTTATGTTTAACGAACTTGTAAATTGGTGTGTTTTTGGAAGAAATTAGTTTTTGTGATAGCTAGTCTATTTGAAGGTCTCGTTTCATTTCTAAAGAGGGAATATTTTATTCGTAGAGTAAGTTATTTGTTGGGGTGGAGCGATAGGCTCCGAGGGCTAGACGGATTGCGGAGTTGAATGGTGTTTTTATTTCGTTTATAATACTTTTGGGTACGTGACCGTATAGAAACTAACCATACTCTAATTTGGCTATGACCGTTGCCTTCGCGACATCTAGTAGCTTATTATTATTTAGCTTATTGTAGAGTTTGGGTAGAAGTAAGTTTATGTGTGTGTTCCATTTATATTTGTTGTTTATGGTCATTACTAGAATTTTTAAGGAAGTATCTGTAGGAATTTGGATGTTGTTGCAGCTAATCTTGCAAGTACAGTGGTGCTTTTTACATATGTGGAGGTGTTTGCATTTGGATAGGGATAGCAATGCTCCTGAGTAGGAGCCCCAATTTTCTATATCGTTTAATAGGATGTCTAAGCTGATTTTTGTATTTGTGTTTTTATTGAAATTTATTATAAGGAAGAAATTGTCGGCGTATGCATTAAATTTTATTTCTTTGTGTAGGGATATGGTGTTAGATAGTTTATTGAAAGCTATGAGGAATAATATTACGGATATGGGTGAACCTTGGGGGATTCTGTTGCATAGGGGTAGTGGGTTCAATGTATGCGGACCGACGCGGATCGTTATTTTCCTGTTACTCATGAAATTTTTTATGTAGGATTTTCGGGCCTGTTTTCCATTCCTGCAATTGGTGGATTATGGAGTGCACACCTACTCGATCGAAGGCTCTTGAAAAATCATGAGTGATGAGGGAGGTATGCAGTTTTGACTTCTTTATGAGATAGTCTACATAAAGTAGACAGTCCAAAGTCGATTTGCCTTTTTTAAATCAGAATTGATTTTTATGAAGAAGGTTGTTATGTGTCTCCAGCTACCATAGTCTTTTCGCTATTATTTAATTTAGCGTTTTTGCTATACAACAGTTTAGAGAAATGGGTCGCTATGAGGAAGTTTTAGTTTTGTCGGTGTTCGGCTTGAGGATTGGGATGATTAGGCTTGTTTTGAAGATTTGTGGTATGTGGCTGTTGAAAATTAGATAAAATAGTTTTGTTATTCTGTTTTTTGTTGTGTGGGAGCTATTTATGCTCATTTGTGTGAAATTCTAGTCCTAAATCAAATCCTTTTAATGTTTGTAAGGCTGAGATAAGTTCAAGATATGTTTTCTTTTCTTCTATAGCTTGGGCTATTGGGGAGGGCGTATAGTTATGTAGGTTATTTCGATATTTATTTTTTCGAAACTTTCGTCCGTATGAACGTCGAGATCGCAGTAACTACAAAAGCTAGAAAGTTGAGATTAAGCATACAGAATCCAGAGACATAGACGCAGCGCAAGTCATGTTGCCACGCCCACTCTAACGCCCACAAACCGCCCAAAACTGCCACGCCCACACTTTTGAAAAATGTTTTGAAATTTTTTCATTTTTGTATTAGTCTTGTAATTTTCTATCGATTTGCAAAAAAACTTTTTGCCACGCCCACTCTAACGCCCACAAACCGCCCAAAGCTGCCACGCCCACACTTTTGAAAAATGTTTTGATATTTTTTCATTTTTGTAGTAGTCTTCTAAATTTCTATCGATGTGTCAAAAAACTTTTTGCACGCCTACTCTAACGCCTGCAAACCGCCAAAATCTGTCAGTGTTGAAGACTCTCCTTCGCACTTTCACTAGCTGAGTAACGGGTATCAGATAGCCGGGGGACTCGACTATACCGTTCTCTCTTGTTTTTATTGGGTTAATACCGCAGAAGTGTCTTATGTTGGCCCATACTTTGGATGAGGGGGTGGTGGGTTGGATGGTTGAGGTGAAAGAGTTAGAAGCTTCCTTTTTTTTAATTCGAACCTAAATTTTGCATTTTTGCGACTATAGTCGATAATGTTTAATTTTAATTTTAATTTTTTCCAGGAAAGTTGTTTTTGTTTTCGTAATTGTTCGAGGTGTTTATACCACCATGGAACCCTGTATGGATTTGAGTTGGGTGAGGTTTGGGGGATGGAAAGGTTTGCGCTATAAAGAATAATTCTATTGACTTGGGCGTGTTGTTCGAAACATATGCGTTGGGCATTTTTATGGTCAACTTTTTCTGTGGTTTTAATGGCTGTTAATTCCTGATTTTTTATGAAAGCTGATGGTTAATGTCTGGATTGTTTCCGCAATTTAAGCATTTTTATACCCGTTACTCGTAGAGTAAAAGGGTATACTAGATTCGTTGAAAAGTATGTAACAGGCAGAAGGAAGCGTTTCCGACCATATAAAGTATATATATTTTTGATCAGGATCAATAGCCGAGTCGATCTGGCCATGTCCGTCCGTATGAACGTCGAGATCTCAGGAACTACAAAAGCTAGAAAGTTGAGATAAAGCATACAGACTCCAGAGACATAGAAGCAGCGCAAGTTTATCGATTCATGTTGCCACGCCCACTCTAACGCCCACAAACCGCCCAAAACTGCCACGCCCACACTTTTGAAAAATGTTTTGAAATTTTTTCATTTTTGTATTAGTCTTGTAATTTTCTATCGATTTGCCAAAAAACTTTTTGCCACGCCCACTCTAACGCCCTCAAACCGCCCAAAGCTGCTACGCCCACACTTTTGAAAAATGTTTTGATATTTTTTCATTTTTATATTGGTCTTGTAAATTTCTATCGATTTGCCAAAAAACTTTCTGCCACGCCCACTATAACGCATACAAACCGCCAAAAATTGTGTTTAAGACTCTCCTTCTCCCTTCCACTAGCTGAGTAATGGGTATCAGATAGTCGGGGAACTCGACTATAGCGTTCTCTCTTGTTTTTTTATAGAGCATGTTTCTCCGTCGTTTGTGTGTTTTATTTCCGAACAATTGGTGAAGTTTCTAAACATGGTAGCAGAGGAAGGTTTATAAAATTAATCCTAGGTCTATAACTAAATCCAAGTTTCACAAAAATAAATGTTGTTCAAGTGAAGCCAAGTGAAGCGACCAAAAGAAAAAGTGTAAAAGACATAGAAAAATGAATAACCATATTAAAATTGCGAACTGTTAAGAAATACTAATGCCATAAGAAAACTTTTGATAAATATTAAACAAAAAAAAAATTTTAAAACATAAACTAACTAGTCAAAGGCAGCAGATTAAAAGTCAAACAAGAGAGAACGCTATAGTCGAGTTACCCGAATATTTGATACCCGTTTCTCAGCTAGTAGAAGTGCGAGGGAGAAATTTCAGCACTGACTGTTTTTGGAGGATTGTGGGCGTTAGAGTGGGTTAAAAGCACCATATGTTAAAACGAAAACGAACTGTAGAGTATGTAAAATCAAAAGTGAAAGAAAAAGGCTCGACCTGATGTCCAGTGGAGAGGCGAAATAACGTAAGCACATTTAACACCAAAACTAAAACAGACTGCTATGTTGCAAAACAGACCAGATTCAGAGAGACTGCTGGCATGCTGAGCAAAATGCGATAGGCGAAAACAGAAAACAAAAACAAGACTGTAGGCGATATCAGAATACGAATCAAAGAGGCGGTCGAGGCAGAGGTAAACATCATGGAAGTGGTTGCGGACGTGGAACTGTACGTGGACATTACTCAGGAACAACAAGAAAACAGCGACGGCGTACAGTCATGGACAATAAGAATGATAAAAAAATTATAAAAATCGAATAACAGCGAAAGTAGCAACGAAGTTGAAGTAAAATGGATATTAGATAGTGGATGCACTGATCACATTATAAACAATTGTAGATTATTTAGGCACTGTGTAAATTTGAAAAATACGATTATTGTTAAAGTAGACGAAGGCAAACAATTACAAGCGACCAAGATTGGAAATGTACAAACACAGTTTAGAACAAACAACAAAGAAAATGTACATATACTTTGTATAAGGCATACATCAAAATTCGCTAAGCATATCAAAGATAACTGAAAATGTACAGTCGTAGCTAGAAATAATGATGCAAAAATATATAACGAAAAAAGAGAGTTGTTGTCACTTGCAAATAGTTTATATAATGTAAAAAGCTTCATGCTAAAAAATTAAACTAATGAACTATATAAAAATTTAACTAAATTAGCTGAAAAAGAAAAATGGCAAAGGGAACAAGGCCGCGTAAATATTCAAAATTTTTAATAGAATTTCTATGAATAAAATGCTAGGTGGTCTGCCTGATAAAATCGAAAATACAGAAATGAAATGTGAGATTGTATACAAAGTGAAATGAGAAAGTACCCAGAGAACAAGAGAAAGAAAACTAAAGAAACATGTTGCATTTGATTAATAGGGCCTTCTCGATAGGTAGCACGATAGGGCTGATGATTTTGGTGGCGCCACCCTTTGGGAATGCCGTTCGGCGATCGACTGCTTGAATAATCCCGATTCGCTCCGGGATTTATCTTAAATTGCCTGGATTATGACCAATGACCCAAGGAGAGGATTGGGAATATAGCGGGCAGCATGAAATGCAAATCATAGTTCAATCGCAGCCCTACTAACGAGCCATTAAGTTGCAGCTCGGGCAACTTTAATTTTTTTTATCCGTGTGTGAAATTAATAAACAGTGAGTTTAAAAGATTAGTTTCGCGTAAAGACAATTATTTCTATATCGGTCCCTAAAATATCGGGGTGCCAACACCGGATAAATTTACGTTGGAAGTCGGAAAATCATATTTCTTTGGGCAAGTCTGCCATAACCTCGCCGCTAAGAATAAAGCCATCTTTGGGAACTTACTCGCCATAAGGCATTCTGGAGTCAGGATCTCAATCTACTATCTTTCCCGATGCGATCCCAATACCTCCAGTGAGTCCGTTCCATGAATACGAATAGTCGTCTTATCCCTTGGAGCTCCTTAGGATTAGGTGACCCTATGTGTTTAAATACGTCCATTGTAGTTCCGTCTTATTAAGCACCACCCATTTGCGGGGCACGTTTCCGCAGTGTTTTGTGGACCTCAGAGGCTTCCTAGACGTTTCGCTATGACCCTTCCTAAAGTAGTCGACGATCAAGGGTCATCGCTGATGAGGGATTGATAAAAAAATGTGATTAATGTAAGAAATAGTCCATAATTATGTTAGTGTCTATTAAAACAAGAGAACTTACAAGAACATACAAGTAGATCTTTACAACATCTGCGGCCACCAGAACTTAAGGTTTTCATCGTACATTTAAAATATATGTATTTGTGTGTGGTACGGGTTAAACTACGCCTGAAAAGTCTGAGCTAGCAGCACGGCCACTGCTGGGTTGGCAAGTCGTTTCGACGCAGGCGTGATCGGCTTCTTAGCCTTGTTAGACTCCTCGCGAGCTGGTTAGGATGCGTTGATAACTTGTTAAGGTACTTTTCCTTTTTTTCCGCAATTTCGTCTTTTACAGGTGGCACGTTTAGATCTTTGTGAATGCTGGCGTTTCGAACATACCACGGTGCCCCGGTGATAGTTCTCAATATCTTCGTCTGGGCTCTCTGAACGATATCGATGTTGCTGGCATTTCCCCATAGCTGGCAGCCGATAGTCAAGATGGGTTTTAGCACTGAGTTGTAGAGCAGCATCTTGAAGTCCAAACTGAGTGGTGAGCGGGAGTTGATAAGCCAATGAAGGCTGTTGGCCTTCAGTTTTAAGTGAGTTCTCTTGGCTTCGTTGTGTCGGCGCCAAGTTAGTCTTCTATCGATGTGTACTCCCAGATACGTCACTTCGTTTGCTGTTGGAAGTACGACGTTGTTCAACGTGAGCGGTGGACAATCTTGCCTGTTAAGGGTGAAAGTTACTTGCTTGCATTTTTGTTCGTTCACCTTTATACGCCAGTCGGATAACCACTTTTCCACGTCGACCAGGTAAATGGGTAGCTGAGATGATGCTTTGATTGGGCATCTGAAGCGGCTGAGAATAGCTGTGTCATCCGCAAATGTTGAAACTGTCAGGTTGCTGCTTGTAGGGATGTCTGCTGTGAATAGGACGTATAGTGTTGGGCCTAGTACGCTGCCTTGTGGGACATCGGATATCGCAGTGTTGCACCTCACTACAAACTTCCTGTTGTAGAGGTACGATTCTAGCAGTTTATGTGTGTTGTTTGGAAGCGTTGTTTTGATTTTGTACATCAGACCGTCAAGCCAAACTCTGTCGAATGCCTGCGAAACATCTAGAAATATCGCAGAGCAGTATTCCCGTTTTTCAAATGCGTACCTCTGATGTTATGCGGTAAACTTGCTCAATAGTTCCGTGTTTTTCACGAAAGCCAAATTGGTGTGCTGGTATTGTGTTGTGCGTGTTCAGGAATGGAGTAATAGTCAGAGACAGTAGGCATTTTTCGAAAAGTTTCGATAACCAGGATAGAAAGCTTATGAGTCTTTTCCCGGCTTTGGTATCATTATTATTGTTGACTTTTTCCATCTTTCTGGAAAGTAGCCAAGTTTGTTGATGGCGTTGAAGAGCTGGGTAATGCTGCATACGGCACAGTAAGGCAGCTCGATTATCATCTTAGGGGTAATTAGGTCGCACCCTGCAGATTTTTTTGGGTTCAGATGTTCTTTGATGATTTTTGAGATTTCGTTTGAGCGAAACACAACTGGTGCATGATGACGCTGGGAGTCGTCTGTTGCGGTCGGAATTTCGAACGTGTTTGTTGCAGAATTCGGTTGGAAGACTTTGTAGATGAGTGGCAAATTGCTTGCTCTATTTTTTGTCGCTAAGGGCCCAAACACCTGTGTGGTTTCTAATAGGGACCACTGGTACTGTGGATGAGCCAAGAGTTGGGTGAGCTTTCCACAGTGAGTTTTTTTTACTGGATGTTGATAATTTTTCAATATAAGTACATTGGGCAAGCTCTTCTTCTTGCTTTAAAGCTTTTGTAAGTTTGCGTGTGGCGTCTTTTAACTTTTGTTTTGCCGACGGTGATCTGGAGGACTGTCATTCTCGCCGTAGGCGCCGTTTTTCGAGAACAAGTTGTTCGATTTGCAGGCTGGTCTTTTTGTGATTTGTAATTTTGCTTACTGTTTGCGGCGTTGAGCAGCGAGCTGCAGCAACGATGATTGACTCCAGTGAGTTAACAAAGCTATCAATCGCAGCTTCAGCTTCAAGAGGTGGGTTAAGCTCAATGTGTGAGCTTATGTATTTTTTGTATTTGAGCCAGTAGGTTTTTTCTGAAGTCAACTTATAAGAGAGGTTTGCTGGGTCTGAGTGTCGGAGCAGATTTATTAGGAGGGGCGATTGGTCAGATGATAGGTCTGAGAGGCACTCGGCGCTTATCAAATTACGGGAAATGTTTTTGGTGACTGCGATTAGATCAGGTAGTTTTTTTGGGGTCAGTAGGCCAGTATGTAGGTGTGCCAGGAGAAACGTGGTCGAGCTTGTTGTTTGCTTTTATAACTGCGTTGTAGAGCTGTTTTCCTTTTGGATTCACGAGTCAAGACCCCGAGTGTGTGTGCTTGGCATTATAGTCCCCAGCTGCTATAAAATGTTCTCCCAGTGAGTTGAAGAATTCCATAAATTGGTCTTCAGATAAAGTGGTGGGTAGTAAACAGCGGCTAAAGTAAGTTGGTTACCATTATCCAAATGAATTTTGAATGATGTTGCTTGTAGATAGTTTTTGGCAGTCTCAATATGACAGTGGTGCTTGAGACGGCTTCTTATCAAAATCCCAATCCCGACGTGGGCCTTACCATCAGGGTGATTGGTTCCGTAGAAAGTATATCCTGGTATGTTGAAGTTATATTTGTTTGTGAGGTGTGTTTCCGAAAGTAGCATTACGTCGATGTGCTTTTCGAGTAGGAATTGAGCTAGCTCAGGTTTGTGCTGTGAAACGCCATTGGCGTTCCACGTAAAGATTCTTAGCGAGGCCATGAAGATGATTATTTTGATTGTTGTGATACCAGCAGTTGTATCAACATTTTTGATTGCGCATTAGATCTTGCACGGTTGTCCGCATAAACGCCATAAACTCCGCCATGCTCTGCTGCAAGGTAAGTATCATTGCTTCGAAATTATTTTGTTGTTGTTCCATTGGCTTTTTGTCTTGTACCGAATTGAAGTCCACACATTTGGCTTGTGAACATGGCGCATTGGAGGCTGGGGGCTCTAGAACTGATCTTAGAGCGCTTGCATATGACGCGTTTTTGGTAACGAATCCTGTGAGGATCTGGCTGCGGTAGAGAAGAAAACTAATGGGTTGTTTTTGGGGGGTATTTTTCTGATCGGTGCGTTTTGTGAGCGTACAGTGGCTACGCGCTTGTTAATACGGCTTTTGAGATCTTTGTATACTGGGCAGTCTCTTTTTTTTTTTTTTTTTTTTTTTTATATATCATGTTTATTGTTGTGGGTGGATATTTATATGTACAAGTAGTAATGGTGTTGGGGGGTTGGAGGGTGTTGTGTGTAGGGGGGGGGGGGGGGTTGGAAGGTGTTGTGAGGTGCGATAAATCCTGGAGTCCCTGCGGTACTACCGCGAGGCTATGCTTCGCAGGGCCAGGATGCGCTCATTTTTCCCTAGCTAGGATCCTGTTGACTCCGAGCGGCTCTCTCTCTTTCCGCTGCCCGCAGCCTCTTCATCGCCACTGCAGCGAAGTTGCTGATCTGATCCCAGAACGTCTGATCCGATATCATGCGCTCCCCTAGGGTAGAAGGGTCCGTTACGTCCTCCATGAAGCCTTCCCTGTCGCGGTCGAATCGCTGGCAATTAAAGATGATGTGCTCAGCCGTCTCGTCGACGCCGCATTCTGAGCAGTGGCTGTCGTCGTCGTGGCCAAACCTACCCAGGTAGCTCCTGAAGCATCCATGCCCGCTAAGCATTTGGGTGAGCCAAAAGTTCACCTCGCCATGCCGTCTTCGCGTCCATGCGACCACATCCGGGATGATCCTAAGGGTCCATCTTCCTTTCGTCGACTGCTGCCACCGTCTTTGCCACCTTTCCAAGCTGTTGGTTCTGGCGTTGGCTTTTATGGCTCGCTTCTGGGCCGAGCTGCACTGTCCCACAATCTTCTTCACCTCGTGGTGTATCTCCTTCGCCTCTAAGGCCAGCAAGTCTATGGGCAGAGTTCCCGCTATGACTTGGGCTGCGTCGTCTGAGATTGTCCGAAAGCCGGAGCACCCCCTTAGGGCGCACAGCCTGTGCGTCGATTCAAGGCCCCTTATGTAGGACCTCTTCTCCGCAGCTTCCGCCCATATTGGGGCTGCGTACAGGGCTGTTGCCCTGCAGACGGACTGTAGGAGTATTCTGCGTCCCTGTCTTGGGCCCCTGCAGTTGAGCATTATTCGCGCTAGAGCCCTAGCGACGCTCGACGCCTTCCTGTTCGCTTCCGCCAGATGCTCCTTGAACGTTAGCCTAGTGTCTATCAAGACCCCTAGGTATCGAATTGCTCGCGCCGACGTGACCGTGGTGTCTCCGACTCGGATGGTGGCTGTCTCTACCTGCTTGCGGCTAGATATAAGCACTGCCTCCGTTTTGTGGTGAGCAATGTCCAGGCCGACCGCTTGGAGCCACTCCACTATGATGCCGATTGCTGCATTCGCGAGGCTCTCGGCTTCATTAACGTTTTTTGCCACGATTACCACGGCAATATCGTCAGCGAAGCCAATCACTTTGGTTCTCCCTGGTAGTGGCAGCCGTAGCACACCATCGTACATTGCGTTCCACAGCAGCGGCCCGAGAACCGAACCTTGGGGAACCGCGCAGGTCACCCTGTGCTCAAGTGTGCCTCCGTCTGTGTCGTACAGTAGCACTCTGTCGCTGAAGTAGGCCTTGACTATGCCCACCAGAGCGTCCGGTACCCCTAGGTGCTGTAATGCTCTTATGGTGACGCCCCATCTCGCTGTGTTGAACGCATTTTTTATATCCAATGTTACCACCAAGCAGTACTCCTTGCTGCCTCCGTGCCATCTTGTGCCTTCAATTGCCTTCGAGGCGATCTCCTTGACCGTTGCTATGGCCTCCACTGTCGATCTCGCCTTCCTAAAGCCGAAATGCATTTCTGAGAGGTCCCCTGCAGCGGAGATGGCCTCGTGCAGTCTGAGGCTGATACAGCGTTCGAAAGCCTTGCCGATGTGGTCGATCAGGCATATCGGTCTGTATGAGGATGGGTCCTCGGGCGGCTTGTTGGGCTTGGGAGCAGTACCAGCTTCTGTCTCTTCCAGCGCTCTGGAAAGAAGCCTTCCGTGAGACACTGGTTGAAGACGGCTGCGAATGCTTCCGGGTGCTCGTACATTCCAAGCTTGACGGCGATATCAGGGATACCGTCCGGCCCTGGCGCCTTCCCCGAAGGCATTTCCTTTGCGACCTCGCGTATTTCCTCCGGTCGGAGCGCTATCTGCGACAAGTCGCCTGGAGCCGCGTGAGGAGGTTGCGGATCCGAGGGCACCATTGGAAACAGGTGTTCCACGATCGCTGTCATCGTGGCCGCGTCGCCTGCTTTTAGAGGTTTCGCCTGGCTTAGCTTTTTAACCACTATTTTATATGCTGAGCCCCAAGGGTCCTGCTCGGCTGAGTCGCATAGCTCCAAGAAGCATCTCCTCTTCGACTGCTTGATGAGTCTCTTTAAGGCCCTTCGATTGTCGGCGTATTCTTGCCTCAGAGTCTCGTTGTTGGGGTGGCCGTGCTCCCTTTGCTGCCGCCGTCTTGCCCGAAGGCAGGTTCTGCGAGCCTCCGCGATCTCGTCGGTCCACCAATAGACTGGTTCCCGGTGGCGGTGGTGGCTCCTTGACACCCTCATGCTTGCTGTGCATGCCCTCTCGACTGCTCTAGTCAGGCTGATTGCGCTTGCCGCTGCGTTCTCACCGATGTCGGGGCTCCCAAATTCCCTCAGGAACGCGTCCCGCTGGAGCGTCTTTGGGTTGAAGTGCCTCTTCGCTGGTGGGGCTGTGAAAGATCCTCTGCTGGTGATGTCGCAGATAATCGCCTTGTGGTCACTTGCCGTATAGGCATCGCTGATGGACCATTGTGCGCGCTGGAAAAGCGAGCCACTGCAGTAGGTCAGGTCTACTACCGATCCTGCTCCAGCTCGGCTGAAGGTGTGCTCCGTTCCCGTGTTCAGAAGAGCTACGTCCATAGACGCGAAGGCTTCCTGAAGGGTACGCCCTCTTGCGTTGAAGTCCCCAGCGATGACCACGTTTCGCTCTCCTCTTGCGTCGTTAGCCAGCTCATCAATAACTGCCGAAAATTCCGGAAGGGAAAGGCGTGGCGGTAGATAACAGCTGTACAGGCACAGGTCGCCAACCAGCCCCCTTACAAAGAATGAGCCAATGCGCATGTTTCTTGGCCGGCTTGTCCCGTTGATTAGGATCGCGGCGCTTCCTGTACCGTCCAATATGTAGTCAGACCCGGGGGTTTTTCTATACGGCTCGCTTATTAGCGCTACGTCGGCTTGGACTTCGCGCATGGTTTGGCTCAACAGATGGTGCGCCGCTTCGCAGTGATTTTGGGTTAATCTGGACGATCTTCATTTCCTCGGTGGCTTGGTGCTCATAGGACATCTCCTGCTACCCGCAATATGCCTAGCGTCGGCTCTCCTGGCACTGGTGCATAGGAAGCACTTGGCCTCTTGAGTGCAGCTAGCAATCTTGTGCCCGGTTTGTCCGCACTTGAGACAGCAGTCGCTGCGATTTGCAGTGCTCTTGCAACGCGCTGCAATATGGCCGAGCTCAAGGCACTTGAAGCACCTGGGTCTGGAGTCGCTCTCCTTGACTCTACAGACTGTCCATCCCACCTTCAGCTTACCCTTGGCAAGGACCGCCTGTGCCTCGCTGCACGGCAGGCCCACTACTGCCGTTTGGGTGTCCCTGAAGGAAGGTCGGAGGCTTTTCAGCTTAATCGAGCTTGCCTCAACTTGGAACTGGTCCACCAACGCCGTTGACAGGTCCTCTTTAGCGACTAATGGGTCCAAGTCGCAGATCGAGAGGAATTGCAACCTCGAGTCTTGCGTCAGAGCTCGCACAGATGCGACTCCATCCAGCACCGCCTCCAGATCGCTCTTCATTAGCGATGCGCTCTTCTCTCCATCCCTGCTTAGCTCGAGCAGGAGGTTACCACTTGCTGTGCAGCGAACCTTGTGCACGTTCCTTCCCAACTCCTGCAGTTGTCCGTCGCTTCGCCTGGTGACCAAAGCCAAGACCTCGCTGTAGGTTTTTCCCTTCGCTTCGACTATGACAGCGTCGGGTCTCCGCGCTAGGCGTGCCTTCTTCCTAGTCTCCGCCTTCGTCCACGTGTCCGGCTTCCCACGGCTTGGGACTCCCGCTGGCTGCGCCGGGATTTGCTCCGCTGCTTTCGCCTGCTGTCTTGGGGGGCTCGCTCTCTTATCCACCGGCTTCTTTCCCTTTGCCGTTTGGTCCGTTTGCACGAAACTGTCCCTTTTTCGCCTGGGGGTGGTCTGCTGCGACTTTTGCTCGGTCTTCATTCGTTTGTCCCCACACTTGGGGCACCCTGGGAGGGCGTGGCGCTGTTCGTCCTCCATGTCCAGCCCCCGGCTGGCGTCTTCTTGGAGGGCCTTCATCCTGGCGAACATCGCCTTCATCTGCACGTTTATGTGCCTCACCTGCTTCACGTTGGTCAGGTTTATCAGCTGATCCAGGACCCGTCCGATTTCCGATAGCTTGTCGGCGCAGCGGATTTGCCCATCCGCCTTCGTACTCTTTGGAGGTGTACTGCGGCTCGAGCCGGAGGGGCTTCTCGGGGTCCTTGCCCGCTTCGGCGTGTCCTGACCATCTCCCATCTCGGCCAGGACTGACCCACCAGTCTGTGGTGGCCCAGGTGATCTTGGTAGGATCGGCGAACGCAAGATCTTTTTACTGCTTTGAAAAGCTCCCGCGTTGTCCATTTCGCTATAGTGTTTGCTTGTTGCGATCACTGTCGAGGCGGCCAAGCTTGCCACCACCTCGCCAGGTTGGTTTAGAACGTGGTTTGGGGCCTCCAGAATCCGTGCCCCTGCCGTGGGATTAACCACGGGTGGATTTCCAACTAAGTGGTTGCCACCTGGAGTAGTAATGTTAGTTACCGACATTCCTCACTTGGATGCATTTTATCCCTACTGCCAGGTTTATGTTGCAGATTTATCCCTTCTGCCAGGGTTGGATTTACTGCCGGCCACTATGGCGCAGACGCAGACCACGTAGCCGCCCACTCTGGGTCAGACGCTCCGTGGATTTTTGGTGAGAGGGGTGTGAAGGGGAAAGGGTTTTATTCGGTGGGAGTTATACCGCTCCTGCTCGGTCGCCAGAGCCCCGTTTTTCGGTGTACCGCGTTAGCGGCGGGGTTGGCTGTTGGTCCGCTCCTTGACCTTTGACACCTCTTATACCTAGCCCCATCTTGTTGGTGCTATTTTCGCAAGGATTCCATGCGTTGCTGGCAAGGATTCTCGTCAGCAGCCCAGGAAAGTATGCTACGTTTAGAGACGAGATCGTTTGGCTAGTTATGTAGCAATTTGCTTCTGATCAGTAGCATTTCCCTAGAAGCACCACCTGTGGTTGGGGTCGCCTTCGGCTGTGCAGCGCTGCCAGACCGGTAGCCTGAGCCGTTTTCCAACACTGGTTTAGCAGCTGAGAGTGAGATCAGCTGGTGTGACAGTGCATCTCTAATTGCACACATGGAAAAGCAGACGAAAGAGAAAAACCGGAAGAGAAAGCTTCGAATTTTCTCACCCTGACCTGTCCCATGGGCCTGGAGATTGGGTCCGGCTGGCAGTCCATGGACCTCTGGAGAGCAGTCTTCCGCGGGGCCGTGACGCCAATGCACGCTGTCACCCATTGGCGCGTCCACGCTGGCTCAACGCGGAAATTTTTAGGTTTTTCCGGGAGCGCTAACGCGACGCGTCCGTCATCAAACACTTCACATACACTCTCCCTGGGCAGCCTCTGTAGTTGGCTGTGTGATTGCCTCCACAGTTGCCACACTTTTTTCTGCTTGAGTCTTCTTTGGGTGCACTGCAGCTGGCTTTGTCGTGGAGCTCGCCACAGACTGCGCACACTGGGCGCAGCTTTCAGTAAGACTTTGTATGGCCGTATTCTTGGCAGTTTATACATTGTACCAGATTGTTACGTTTGTGAGGTTCTTCTACAGTGATTCTACGATGTAGTAAAAATTGGAGTTTGTAGATTGGATGCACATCGTTTCTTTTCGGCATCTTTGCTTCTGGTGCAAGTTCCACCTTGAAGAGTGGTTGCGGCTGTTTATTTTTGTTTAAGATGTTGAAGACTGATTTTGCGGTAAATCCTTTATACTGTAGCGCAAGCTTTATTTCGTCTGGTGTTACATCAGGCTCTATGCTCTTTAGTACGACTTGCAGACCCTTGCAGCTTTTTAGCTGGTATGTGTAATAGCTTTTTTCTCCTTCGTCCAAATACTTTGTTAGGGCTCTAAAGTGTTCTTCAGACTTGGTCTGAACTTTAGTTTCATGAATGTTGCCCCTAACTAAGGGAATAATGTGGAAATTTGCGTCACCTATGAGCTTTATTACATTGTTTACAAATGTACTTGAGCTTTTCTCACGTACAAATATTGGTGGTGGCTTTGGCTTATTTTTGTCGCTTCCATCAGCTTCAACGGGCAGGTCTTCAATAGTGTCTGCCAAAATGTGGAACCTATTGGCATTGTTCGGTACTTCGCCTAAAGTTTTGTTGGCGTTGGCGCGTGAGATTTTTGGTTTGTTTACATTTTTTTGGGGGCTTAGCTTTCGATTTATTTGGATGTAGCGATCCATTCCTGTCTGTATGGCCGGCTTTGCGTTTTCGTTTGTTGCAGTTTGTTTTGCTGTCTGCGCAGCTTTCGTTATGTTTGTATGTGTTGAGCGGGCAGTCGGCATCGGTGTTGTTTTAGTTATTGAGGTTGTCGCGATGATTGAAGAGTTTGTGCTTGCTGTTACAGCTAAGTTCTGTTCTCTTTGCTTGGTGTAAGCAGATTTTGTTGGTACGGGAGACGAAGAGCAAGATTGTTCTTTGACGTTCGCTGTAAGCAGGTGTTCGTTTGGCGGGTTGGGAGTTGCCGATCGCGGGCGGTCGTATTGCGTCGGCCCGATAGATAGTAGCGACGGCGACGGGGAGCAAGAGCGTTCACTGTCGCGTGTTAAGAGAGAAGGATCAGCTGTCGGGTGGGGGTGATTGACCGCTCGCGGTTCGATTCCGCAGAGACGACGGAAAAGTAAGCGTTGTTGCGTGGCAAAAAGAGCCGTCGTTCATCTTGCTGGCGTTGACGCTGCGCGCGACCTTCGTTTTCACTCATTGTTTTTGGTTGGTTTGTTTATATTTGTAATTAGTTAGTTGATGATTAATAACTTATAGATTTGTTAGAAAATCTATATGTGCAGGCATTGCACTGAGCGTCTTTTCGCTTATGGTTTTATATTTGGTTCTTTTCACTGTTTCGATTTTTGGAATTGTTTAACTTGAGCACTGTTAAAAACACATCCGTACTAAATGAAATAAAGTGGGTTATTGTGAAGAAAAATATTTGTTGACATTTGTTGACGACTTTAGTAAATGCGCGAGAATTTATTGTTTTAAAAATAGATCTAAAAATGGGAGCTGCTTAAAATAATATGTAAATTATGTTAAAAATAAGTTAAATAAAATTAAAAAAGTAAAAGAAATTCAATGCGATAACGGTAAAGAATATATAAATAGAGATATATAAAACTTTGTAAAATATATGGGAATTTAGTTAACTACTTACATGTCCACCGTATGTACATACATTAAAAGTCGTATCAGAAAGATACAATAGATCGGCAATGGACATTGGTAGGTGCTTGATGTGGGAGGCAAACATACATAGGCGATACTGGCCAGAAGTTATGAACACAGTAGCTTATTTAAAAAACAACAATTGCAAACACTGCAGTAAATAAAAGCCCGTGCGAAATATTTTTTGGTATACAACCAAATTTATAAAATTTAAAAATATACGGAAGTTGAGTTTATGTTAGAGGTTCAGAAGTACCCAGAAAGAGCAAATGTGATAACAAATAGGAAATAGGGTTTTACTAATGCCACAAGTAATAGGTTTGGTGTTGAGATAAGTTTTGATTCTTTATTAAGATTTCTTTTTAGGGCAGAAATGGTTCTGCCCGTTCAACGGTTCACAAGTATCTGCATATTCAATCTTAAGTATATTTCGGCTAAGCCTAATGCTGACCATGCACTTATACTTTGTAGCCTTCAAGTGGACGATCATGTTACATCCGTCTTGGAGTTTATTGACATAAACATAGTAACAAAGTGCTGCTATGCGTTTGTATGCTTATTGTATTTTAATGTTCTTAATATTACATATGCGCATACTACATCTCCTTCCTTTTGAAAAAGAACGTAACCTTGTGCAGTTATTTTATTTAATGAATGCATATTATATCTTTTTTTTTATTATTATTTTTTTTTTATATATTTTTGCTTAGCTTGAACAATCGTATTATAAAAGTGAATTTTGTAATAAGAAATAAAAATTTTGTATAAATGATTAAGAAAAATATAAGTGTAAAATCAGTTATGAATGAAATTTCTTTAATCGATCTTTATGAACTATTTGTTTCTTGTTTTTATTTGTAAGTAACGTAATATTATTAGTATCTCCTATGCTATCTATCTTATAGGGCTCTGTGTATTTAAAGTCCAATTTATGGCCTACCTCATTTCTTAATAAAACTTTAACTCCTACTTCTAACTCTATATTTTTTACTTTTAGGTCGTAATTTCCCTTATTTTTCTCTTTATGTGCTTCAAGCAGTTTTCTTGCTCGAGCATATGCTACTTCTAACCTATATTTACTTTCTTGCTTCTATTGGTTCTATGCTATGTAACTTATTAAAATGTTTTGGTAAATTACTTGTTCAACCGAAAACTAATTCTTATGGACAGTAATTATGTACCATAGATGGGGTCGTGTTGAAGCAGTATACGAAATATTGAAACCATACGTCCCAATCGGTTTTGTCCGCCGATATATAGGACCGTATATACTCGTTCAAAGTTTTATGACTTCGTTCGACCACTCCAACTGTCTGGTGGTGATGGGCTGTTGATGTTATATTTTTGATTTTCAAATATTTACATAGGTCAGTAATTATTGAATTCTTATACTCTGTTCCCATGTCCGTTATGAACGTCTTCATTGGACCGTACTTTAGAATAAAAGATTCAAATATAGCTTTAGCGACTGTTTTTGCGCTTTTATTTGCTATTGGAATGGTAACTAAGTACTTGGTTAAATCACATATGAGAGTGACTGCGTACTCGTTACCATTTTCTGACTTAGGTAGTGGACCAATTGTGTCCACGACAACTCTATCGAAAGCATGTTCTGGTGTGTCTGTTATAGTCATTGGGGTCTTTGTATGCTTTGTTGTTTTTGCTTTTTGGCATTTTTGACATTTTCTTACGTTCTCTTTTATGTATCTACTCATATTTTTCCAGTAAAAATGTCTTTTGACCTTGGCCAAGGTTTTTATAATGCCTGTATGACCTCCTTGTATTGGATCATCATGTAGTGTAGACAATATAGCTTCTTTTTCTTTTTCATTATTTATTTTGGTCACCGGGATAAGTAGCGCTACTTTTAAATTCTTTAATATTTTATTGCCCATATTTTTAAATTCATCTATTGAAACGTGTTCAAAGATTTTTTCCCACGGTGCCATTTTGAGTTGGCTGATATCGTATATACCGGCTTGCGATTCAAGCCTTTGGAAAAATTGATCTAGATCAAGAACTCCATTAGTATAAAGATCACCAACATCACATCTTGCAATGATTTTCTTTCCATGTTTAAATAAACATATCGCATCATTCAATTGCAATGTCACTACTTTTCGTACCTCGTCATTTGTTATGACTACGTATACGTTGGGCTCTGAAGCTTTTTCTTTGGTTTGCTCATGCAAATCCAATTGTTCTTTTCCTGCGCAGGATTTTTGTCTACTTTGAAATCTTGTAGTGACTTTTAATATATTTCCAGTAATTTCCCTTAGCTCTTTGATGGTTATTCTTGATAACGCATCAGCTACATGATTATCTTTGCCCTTTAGATACTCTACCGTAAAATTATATTCCTCTAATTCAAACCTTATTCTTGTTAATTTAGAACTGGGGTTGACCATTGAGAATAAATATGTCAATAGTCTATGATCCGTTTTTACAGTGAAGTGTTTTCCGTAAATGTACGGTCTAAAATGTACTATTGCCCAATAAATTGCTGTTAACTCTTGTTCTGTTGTACTCCTATTGCTTTCACCTTTCGTAAAAGCTCTTAATGCATAAACAACTGGGAGTTGGTGGCCATTGCGGTTTTGAGTTAAAACTGCGCCACATGCTTGCTTGCATCTGTTATTATTCAAAATTCTTTGCTGAAGTCTGGGTACTGCAAGACTGTTGGGTTTATTAGCTGCGATTTTAAATGTATGAATGCATTTTGGCATTCATCTGTAAACTCGAATGGAACATTCTTTTTACATAATCTTGTTATGTGCCTCGAATAGTCGGCGAAGTTTTTGATAAAACGACTGTAGTAATTGCAAAATGCTACAAAACGTCTAGCGCTGTCCGCATCATGTGGAACTGGGTAGTTCTGAATGACATCATATTTTTTGTCATCCGGCAAAATTCCATTGTCTGTGCATTTATGTCCTAAAAATGTGACTTCATGCATGAAAATTAACATTTTTCGGGATGTAACTTTAGGTTGAATTCCCTGCATTTATCAAAAACTTCAGTGAGGTTTCTAAGCATATGCTTTTCGGAACAACCGATGACTATTAAGTCATCCATATAAAGGAATGCCTGAGACAGTTCTATTCCGGAGAATGCTATAGTCATCATTCTTTGGAATGAATTAGGCGCTATTTTTAAATCAAATGGCAATCGCGTGAAACGATATGAGCCATTGTTGGTTAAGAAAGATGTTATATCTCTTGATATATATCTTGTAAAAACAAGAGCTTTTTCTTGAGTATAAATGATAAGTCGGATGGTGCTAGTTTAATAGTTAAATTTTAATGACAATTATTGATTTTATGTCATTCAAAAAGCGCGGAATTCAAATATACAAGATTATTCTAATTGGGTTTTGACCCAACATACCGGCCGCCTTGAAAGTATGCGATTGACTTTCAAGAGACAGGTAATAAGGCGAGTTTCCATATAGGGCGGCGGATGATTCCCTTGGCAGTGCGTACGTCGGCTACACGCGCGATGTTGTCCGCTCCTGCGATCGTGCTGACTATGCGCCCAAGAGGCCACCGTTGTGGGGGAAGATTATCCTCGTGAACGATGACCATGTCGTTGACAGCCAAATTTGGTGAAGTCTTCGTCCAGGTTGTGCGGACTTGGAGCTCGTTTATATACACGTGGCTCCAGCGACTCTAGATGTCATGCTTTAGTGCGCTGACGCTTTTCCATCGATCCAACTTGTCCAGATTGTCGTCGATTGGTGGAAGTTCAGGTAGAGCTCGGAGTGCGTCACCCACTAAGAAGTGGCCAGGCGTGAGAGCGGCCAGGTCGTTTGGGTCTGATGAGAGCGGCGTTAACGGGCGAGAGTTCAGGATCGCCTCGACGTCAGCAGCTGCAGTGGCTAACTCCTCGAAGGTTAACCTGGTGTCTCGAAGAGTGCGATTGAGTAGTCCCTTGACACTTTTTACTGCAGCTTCCCATATGCCCCCGAAGTGTGGAGCCCTGGGTGGAATAAAGTGTAAGTTAATGAACTCTGAGCGACAGAAATAGTGGATTGTTTTTGTTGTTTCGTCTTTAAACAGAAACTGCTTCAACGATTCGAGCTTGTTGTTAGCTCCTGCGAAATTTGTAGCGTTGTCACAGAATATGTCCGAGGGAAGTCCGCAATAAAACGCTTTAGTGATGCAATGAAGCTATCCGTCGTGAGATCCGATACCACTTCGACATGTATCGCCTTCGTGGCAAAGCAAACGAAGACGGCTAGGTAGGCCTTGGTAGGCGGCTTACCCCGGATGCGCAAATAGACGTTGATTGGTCCGCAAAAGTCTATTCCGCATCTTGAAAATGGTCTAGATGGTGTGATCCGCTCTTTAGGCAGTTGGCCCATTAGCTGCCTTTCGAGAGTTGGTCGATAGCGGCGACAATGTATACATGAGCGAACGACTTGTCGCGTCAAGTCCCTTGCATTCACTATCCAGAATTGTTTTCTAATTAAAGCGACGAGCGTCCGTGGCCCGGCGTGATAGTTCTGTAGATGAAGATGGCGAGCGAACTGTGACACAAATGGATCCTTAGCTGGGAGCAGCACAGGATGCTTTTGGGTTTCTGGGTAGTCTAGCTCCAGGCGCCCTCCGACCTTTAGCATTTGGAAGCCATCTGTAACCTGGAGGAAGAGACTAAGATTTTTAAGGTTAGTGCGAATCGGATGGCCCTTCAGGACCGAGGACATCTCTTGAGCGAAGTGAATAGTTTGAATATTCCAGACGATGCAATGTAGCGCCCGCATCAGTTCTGCTGGCGTCGGCGAAGGTGATTGGAATGGCGTTAGTTTACGGCAGCGCTGAGTAAATCTGTACATCCAAGCGATAACTAGTAGGCAGCGATGATGCGAACTGGTCTTGTAGATTCCTTCAAGCAGTTGATTACTAGTCGTGTGTACGGCAAAGGCTGATTTTCTCTTCTCCAGTTGGACAGTTTCCATATCAATGTCACTGTTGTCTCGACTGTCCTTTGGCCAATGTTGATGATCTTGGCCTAGGAACTCAGGTCCCTCGAACCATATCGATTGTTCCAACTCGGTGATAGTGCAGCCCCTGGACAAGATATCAGCCGGGTTGCAGTGAGTAGGAACATGTCTCCAGTGGCAATCTGACGTGAGTTCTTGAATTTCGGCAATTCGATTGCCGACAAAGGTTGATAAGGTGGCCGAGTGTTGGCGATTCCAATGTAGAACAATTTGAGAATCGCACCATAAGAACGAAGTCGGCTTTCTGTCAGCGAAGATTCTAATGATTTTTTTGTAGAGCTGTGCTAACAAATGTGCTCCACACAGTTCTAATTTCGGCAGAGATAGCTTCTTGGTGGGAGCAACTCTGGACTTCGATGTGATTAGCTGTACCTTGGTCAGCCCATCTGATCCGATTGTGCGAGCGTAGATGCAGCATCCATACGCTCGAATGGAGGCGTCACAAATGCCGTGTATTTGAAAGGTATGTATCGCTGATTGGAGGCAATATCGTGGTATTGCTACAGACTCCAACGTCGAAAGCGATGCAAGCAAGGACATCCAAGCTGTATGAATGCCTTGGGGTACTGACTCGTCCCACTGTAGTTTTAGGAGCCACAGCTCCTGGAGGATAATTTTTGCCACTATGATGATGGGAGTAACTAATCCCAACAGATCAAACAGCGAAGAGGCTATGGACAAAACCGAGCGCTTGGTGACGTGGTTCGAATCGAATCTTGGCGAGAACGAGAACATGAATGTGTCCCGTACTTGGTCCCATTTTAGGCCAAGCGTGCTGGTTAGCATTTCGTCGTCCAACTGCAAATGTTTGACTGTAGCGTCATCGACAAACTTGCAGTGATTTGAATGCCATTTTGCGAGTTCTAATTGGCCATCCTGTAGAATCGCTGTAACTTCCCTTTTGATTTGATGTAGCTCCTCTACCGTATCCGCTCCACCTAGGAAGTCATCCACATAGAAAGACGATTTGATGGCTTTAGCTCCAATCTCCAATTTGTCCATGAATTTGTCGGCTAGATATGACAAACTGCGTATGGCTAGATACGGTGCAGCCGCTGTGCCATAAGTTACAGTATTCAATTCGAAGGTGCTCAATGGTTGCGATGGCGACGTTCTCCAAAGAATGTATTGGAATCTGCGATCCTCAGCAAACATGTTGACTTGGCGGAACATCTTGACCACATCAGCAGTGATGGCATAGCGATGTATCCGAAAACGCAGGAGTAGTGTATAAAGATCTGGCTGAATGGTCGGTCCGACCATCAGAATGTCGTTGAGCGATTTCTGGGACGTCGTCTTGCAAGATGCGTCGAAAACCACTCTGAGCTTTGTTGATGTGCTATTAGGCTTGAGCACGCAGTGGTGCGGAATATAATAATGCGGAGTGTTTAACTGTGGATGGCTCACGGGACTCATGTGTCCCAGATTTTGAAACTCCTGCATAAATTCAACATATTTGGCCCCTACCTCAGGCCTTTTGCATAGGCTGCGTTCGAGGGAGAGGAATCTCCTTTTGGCAATGAGGCTCCGAGAACGGTAGGTTCATCTTTAAATGGAAGTCGTACTTCCAATCGACCATCTGAATTACGTCGTACCGTTTTGGTGTAGAACTCCTCACAGTTTCGCTGCTCTGGCGTAAGTTTGATCTCAGGAGGCTCCACATGATCGATGCGCCATAGCCGTTCCATTTTTTGGTCAATTTCTGTTAATGCGATAGATGAGTACTGATGGAGTGTTCTGGGATGAGCTCGACATCGACCAGACACTATCCATCCAAGTAGTGTTTTTTGTAGTACGGGCAGATCCTTTCCTAATTTAACTTGGCCGACTGCCAATATATCGAAGAAGGTTTCCGTCCCCAAAAGCAGATCGATCCGACGAGACTTGTTGAAGCTCTCGTCAGCAAGAGTTGAGTGCTGCGGAAGGTTCCACGCAGAAATGTCAATTTACGATTCTGGATGATAAGCGATGTGGGATGTCGCGCAAAATTCAAGGAGCAACTCGAATCCATTGTGCCTCGACTTGATATTGGTGGTTGCATGGTGTTTAATTCGCGTTTGTGTCTCACCAATGCTACGAATCTCGAGGTTGAGCTTGCTCCGTGGCAGTCGAAGTCTTTGGGCAGACTCCTCGGATATGAAATTCACCTGAGAACATGAATCCAGAAGCGCTCTTCCTATTTTGTATATAGCTTCCAGATGCATCCTTGACCAGAATCCTTGACGAGACTCCGTGTGAGTATGCGCGACTGCGTCCGAAACTTGTACAGGCTCCGCTTGAGGGAGTGGCAAGGGAGCTGCGGCCGATCCTGGCGATGGCCGATGAAGCAGCGAGTGATGCGGTAGTGCACATGAGTGGCACCTCCGCGTCGACGGGCAGTTGGCTACAAGATGACCCCTGCCAAGGCAATTAATGCATAGCTTGTGGCGCTTTACTGCATTGAGGCGATTATCTAGGGCGAGATTGATTAGTTCTGGGCATCTAAAGGTCTTGTGGTCTGTCTGTGAACCGATGTTACAAGTTTGTGTGGTGCAATTGAAGGACAGACTTGCCTGATTCCTCTGCGAGCGCGACCTATGGGCACCTGGTTGACTCATAGGGGCTTCAGCAGGAGGCTTCTTATCCGATTCCAAATATTGACAATGACGTTCAACGACTCCAACGCATTTGTCCCACGAAGGCAACGCGACTCATTCCACTTCCTCTTAGTCTCCTGGTCCACTTTGCCCATAACTATGGAGATGAGCATGGCCTCGCAAATCTGTGGCTCGGTGCTCAACGAACGCAACGAGTTGTATAATGCGGATGCATTATCGATTAGGCTGCGCAACTGCTGACCATTTGACTTGGCGACAGTTGGCAATGCGAAGAGTGACGATATGTTATCCAAAAATACGAGAGTCGGGTTGTCATAGCGCTGCTTTAAGCGGTCCAGAGCCTTTGTGTAGTTGTCTGCGGTCACCTGGAAAGCTCGAACCGTTTCAAGGGCTGGTCCTCGAAGACAGTTTAACAACTGGTTGAACTTCTCGATCTTAGACATGGATGGCTGGTGGCCAATAACTTGGTTAAACGACAAGATAAAGTTTTGGTACTCGCAGTATTTGCCGTCAAATGTCGGCAATGATAAGCGCGGGAGCTTAACTGCAAATGTGTGCCCAAAATTAACCGTAGATTCATGAATGCCGGTGCTGTTAGCGTCTGGTCCAAGTTGCTCCTGAACGCAAACCTTGGCGTGGATAAACAGTTCCTCTATTTCGAAGCGAGTATTGCGCTGCGCCTCAGCAGGCTCCATCTGTTCTATGGCTTCCTGGGTAGATAAAGCAAGTTTAAAATACGATTCCAAAATCGACAAACGGCAAGATAATTCCAACGGAGATAAATTCAAACCAGGTTCCACTGATTTGCTCATACGTGTAAGGTTTTTTCGAGCACTCGTTCGTTGAGCTTTAAGTTGCTCCAGCGAAGACATTTTTGCAGATGTTTGTTTACTTCATTTAATTTCGATCTGGCAATTCCTTGCCTGACAAGGTCTGTGAGAGCGAGCGAGACGACGAGATATAGTGGAAAATTTTCGCTCGCCAAGCCTAGAGTGCAACCTAGAGTGTTGCGACAGAATGAGGTTATGTATGGGGGTGCTCCTGGGGGCAATATGTATAGATGAAGGACCGAGATGTCGACTCCAACTATGGCGATGACACTTGGAGGATGTCCAACGATGTCCAATGATGCGGCGGAAGACCCTTGAGTATAGCCGGCAGCTGCGCTGCGTGTAATTGTGCGCAAATGCACTAGCGAAAATCCTATGCGGACGCTGGGTAGACCGGCAGCGAACGCGATGCGCGAATGTACGAGAGTTTGGCAGGGCAAAAGTCGTAAATGCGCGTGCGAGACTTAGAGCAAAGTAAAAATGGGGGCGAACGTACGTAACCACAATCATCACCAAAATTAACTAAAACGTAGCACAAGTCCTGTCACGGTCGCCAAAATGTAAAAACAAGAGCTTTTTCTTGAGTATAAATGATAAGTCGGATGGTGCTAGTATAATAGTTAAATTTTAATGACAATTCTTGATTATTTCTCCTCACTTAAACTCCTCGTGGCTATATCTTCAACTTCAATTTTTTATCTGTTTTTGTTCTATTCTCTCTTTTTACTAATTCCTATCTGCCAATCGTTCGCTAGTACGAGTTGGCAGCCGTGCGCAACAGCTGTTATGTTAACATCATTCAAAAAGCGCGGAATTTAAATATACAAGATTATTCTAATTGGGTTTTGACCCAACATATCTCTTGTGTAACTATTACAAGGGTATAACGGGGAGGTGTATGCTAATTCGTATGTACTCATATATAAATTTTCGAAATCATTTATAGACATTTGAATATTACTTATAATATTCAATGCTTTATTTATAAAATCTGGGTCATGTTCATAGACTTTATCTATAGTGCGCTGTGTTTGAGCTACACTTATGGTTGGCTATTGATATATATTTCTGTGTTCTAATTTAGATAAAAGCAATTTTACGTTTTTTTTTTAAACTTCTATATTTCATCATAATTGAGTGCGACGTATGAGTGAACTTTCCTTAAATATTATCTAAGCCGTTTGCAGCGCTACTGTATTGTTTTCTGAGACACTTGTTATGTAGTTTGTATATTTTTATTAATGCATTGGATACCATAATTAGAGCAACTACAATTAGTAATATGGTTATCCAGAACAAGTCTGCATTTTGGACTTTCACTTTATTTATAACATTTGCTGTGGAGTCAACAGTTTTAGTGCTTATCAAACCCATTTTGGGTATACTATTTTCAAAGTTTTGTAAAAAATTTTTTTTATTTTTATATATTATTTCAGTTTTGCTTATTCTATTTGTCTCTATGGACATTTATATTTGTAATTATTTCCTTCCCAAATTTTAGCGTGTTAGCAAAATTGATTATGTTTTACATCATTGCCTGCCTGATGCTAGCTATGGCTTCACGGGCCATATTGGGTTAACAGGGCATAATAGTATATGCTCCATTTTACAATGTGTCTTACAAATTTTTTTTTATATAATTAATATATTTTAGTTTTTTACTGCTGCTGATGTTGTTAATCTGCTGGTGTCAGCTGGGCGTCGCCGGGGGTGGCACGCTGACACTCCCTCGCTGCTGTCTATATCTGGGCTGCTGATGATGTTGAGGGCTGCTCACAAGTCCCCAGGCAGTGAGGACTCCAGACTCCTTCGCAGTCCTGTGGGCAGGTCTTCTTAGGCTTTGTTAGTGCCGGTGCTGGTGCTGGACATGCTGTCGGTTTTGGAACTTCATTAATGACTGTTATATTTTTATGTATTTTCTGAGTGAGTTTTCTCGAGTTTTTGGGTTTTCAATTCTTGCTGGTATTGCAGGAAGTGGTCTAGCTCTGCATGTAGCTTTAGAGCTTTCGACCAAACCGGTGGCGTTTGTTGACCGTATATTAGACACCTTACGTGAGCTATACGTTTGTTTAACTTGGTCTTTAGACCGCCACGGTGTTTTCCCATATCTCAATACAAATCTACTCACTCAGATTCGTTCTCAGTTGAATTGCGGTTCCATCAGTTTCATCAGTGTCCAACGTATTTGTGCTCTTCCATTAGTTTATCCAACGTTGGACGACTGTCACGGTCGCCATGTAGTGAATGCCACAATTAATAGGTTTGGTGTTGTGATAAGTTTTGATTCTTTATTAAGATTTCTTTTTAGGGCAGAAATGGTTCTGCCCGTTCAACGGTTCACAAGTATCTGCATATTCAATCTTAAGTATATTTCGGCTAAGCCTAAACCGCGTAGCTGCGCTGCCGGATACGCCAGCAGCGGAGCGGCTCTCTTATGTATATCTTATATATCTATGCTTATCGCGAGAGTTCGTTATGCACATATGTATTGTGCATTTGGTCGGCGTGGGAATGCTGGAGTTTATTGACATAAACATAGAAACAAAGTGCTGCTATGCGTTTGTATGCTTATTGTATTTTAATGTTCTTAATATTACATATGCGCATACTACAGTATGTGTTGAACGGGCAGTCGGCATCGGTGTTGTTTTAGTTATTGAGGTTGTCGCAGATTCTGTAAGCAGATTTTGTTGGTAAGGGAGACGAAGAGCAAGATTGTTCTTTGACGTTCGCTGTAAGCAGGTGTTCGTTTGGCGGGTTGGGAGTTGCCGATCGCGGGCGGTCGGATTGCGTCGGCCCGATAGATAGTAGCGACGGCGACGGGGAGCAAGAGCGTTCACTGTCGCGTGTTAAGAGAGAAGGATCAGCTGTCGGGTTGGGGGTGATTGACCGCTCGCGGTTCGATTCCGCAGAGACGACGGAAAAGTAAGCGTTGTTGCGTGGCAAAAAGAGCCGTCGCTCATCTTGCTGGCGTTGACGTTGCGCGCGACCTTCGTTTTCACTCATTGTTTTTGGTTGGTTTGTTTATATTTGTAATTAGTTAGTTGATGATTAATAACTTATAGATTTGTTAGAAAATCTATATGTGCAGGCATTGCACTGAGCATCTTTTCGCTTATGGTTTTATATTTGGTTCACTTCACAGTTTCGATTTTTGAAATTGTTTAACTTGAGCACTGTTAAAAACACGTCCGCACTAAACGAAATGAAGTGGGTTTTTGTGAAGAAAAATATTTTTTGACAAATGTTGACGACTTTAGTAAATGCGCGAGAATTTATTGTTTTAAAAATAGATCTAAAAATGGGAGCTGCTTAAAATAATATGTAAATTATGTTAAAAACAAGAGAGAACGCTATAGTCGAGTTCCCCGACTATATGATACCCGTTACTCAGCTAGTGAAAGTGCGAAGGACAGTTTTTGGCGGTTTGTGGGCGTTGTGGGCGTTTGTGGGCCAAAAGTTTTTTGGCAAATAGATAGAAATTTACAAGACTAATACAAAAATGAAAAAATATCAAAACAGTTTTCAAAGGTGTGGGCGTGGCAGCTTTGGGCGGTTTGTGGGCGTTATAGTGGGCGTGGCAAAAAGTTTTTTTGCAAATCGATAGAAATTTACAAGACCAATACAAAAATGAAAAAATATTAAAACATTTTTCAAAAATGTGGGCGTGGCAGTTTTGGGCGGTTTGTAGGCGTTAGAGTGGGCGTGGCAACCTAAATCGACAAACTTGCGCTGCGTCTATGTCCCTGGAGTCTGTATACTTAATCTCAACTTTCTAGCTTTTGTAGTTCCTGAGATCTCGACGTTCATACGGACAGACAGACGGACGGACAGACGGACATGGCCAGATCGACTCGGCTACTGATCCTGATCAGGAATATATATACTTTATATGGTCGGAAACGCTTCCTTCTGCCTGTTACATACTTTTCAACGAATCTAGTATACCCTTTTACTCTAGGAGTAACGGGTATAATAAGTTAAGTTATAAAAAAATAAAAGAAATTCAATGCGATAACGGTAAAGAATATATAAATAGAGATATATAAAACTTTGTAAAATATATGGGAATTTAGTTAACTACTTACATGTCCACCGTATGTACATAAATTAAAAGTCGTATCAGAAAGATACAATAGATCGGCAATGGACATTGGTAGGTGCTTGATGTGGGAGGCAAACATACATAGGCGATATTGGCCAGAACTTATGAACACAGTAGCTTATTTAAAAAAACGAACAATTGCAAACACTGCAGTAAATAAAAGCCCGTGCGAAATATTTTTTGGTATACAACCAAATGTATAAAATTTAAAAATATACGGAAGTTGAGTTTTTGTTAGAGGTTCAGAAGTACCCAGAAAGAGCAAATGGGATAACAAATCGGAAATAGGGTTTTACTAAACAAAAAAATTAATAATAACGGAAGACATGTTCGAGTTGGTGAAGGAAAAACCAAACTAATTTGCCTAGAGAAAAACAAACGGAATGGTAATGAAAGTGGTGATATAAATAAAAATGAAGATTATGATGAGGAGAGCGCTAATACAAACGAACTGAATGACATGGATGAAGTTAATTCAATAGACAGTGATGATAGCAATAAGTATTTAACAGTCCAGAGAACATCAAATAGAATGAAAAAAGGCTCCAAAAGGTCGTTGAGAATGAAGTGGACTAGATTCTGGTGTTGGGAGTCCACGAGGTAAGCAAGAATCCGTGGAGCAATCGCACGACAGTAGTGTCCAAATCAGGGAAAGACCTGTTTTGTCTGGATGTCCGCAAGCTGAACACTTTGAGGGTGAAGGACGGATACCCTCTACGCAGTGTTGATGGTGATCCTCTTCAGGATCGACCAGCACTATATCGCCAGTGTGTATCTGAAGTTTGCGTTCTTGCAGATCAAATTGGATGACAAGAGCAAGGAATACACGGCGTTCACAGTTCTTGGGAGATCGCTGCATCAGATCATGCTGGGTACTACAGACCAACGTCGAAGACAAAAGATAGCACTCTTTTGACTTCGCATTTAGTGTTCAAAAAAATTCAATTCACCATAATCCACCATTCCAAGCCCTGACCCTAACCGACTTTTTGTTTTTTTTTTTATTAATATATATCAATCAACCAACTTAATGCTATAATAAATAATTAAGAAAATATGACGCGAATACAGAAACAGAGAAAACAATTTTTATTACAATTGATGATTTAGTGCTTTAGGACTTTAGAGACATTGGGTTTTCTTGTCCAGAGATCGCCATGGTGTCTTCGCTTAAGCCGTCTTCTGGTCATCGGGTTAGCCAAGCAGGCTGCCAGGTGCTGTAATGTAAACTGTGGGGCGATCGTTGTATCGGATGTAGAATGAGGGTGACCACAATCGATTTGCATAGAAGCACTTTGTTGCCAAATTCTCAAATGCCACCCCCACACTATCAAATTACCATAATTATTTTTCTTCGACAGTCACTGCAATCAAACCATTAAAATAATTATCCTCTGGGCGTAAATATATTACTACAATTAATGTGTAAAGGCCGTGGCTTCAAAATGCATTTCGTTTGCTTTTAATGGTCAAAAAACTATTCCTTTGTGTTCTTCATTACATCAGCGTACAACATGACCATTGGATACCAAAGCTTCATTCACACCAAATGCTTATGATACATACGAGTATGCCTATGGGGAGTGTCAGGGAGGCCGGACAAACAGCTTTAGTAATAAGCTCTATAGTTTGGGAGTCTGGCAGGTGAGTAAATAGGAGCTGTTGGCCGAGTAATTTACATTAGGACCCTCCCCAAGGAAAATCCAGTGTGCCCCCGACAACCCTTCGTTTGCGTCCATCAACCGTCATATAAGCTTGCGATTGTCTGACATTTTCATGCAAGTCAAGGCAACTAAATTAAATACCTAGCTGAATCCAGACTAGCTCAATGATCGGAAAGCTTACAAGAAGGAGGGTGCGATATGGCCGAATCCATACAACCGACGCTTGTCAAGCTGCTGTACGTTTTTGGAAAAGATATGTGTACCTCCTTTAGTAGGGTGAAGGATGGAATTCCTTTCTCTGGCAAACGCTATCCGTTTGCATTAGGCATAGAAAAATAATTACCCATACCAGTATCAGCTCTATGGATTAAAGCATGTAGATTTCAGTGATGCTTACGCAGTGCAAAAAATATGGAAAAAGTTAATAGGTTGCTTTAATATTATAAAACTAGCTCCATACTGCAAGCTAAAGCATTTAATTTTTTATTGCTCATCTTTCGCACTTTTATTAACCAAGTAACGGGTCACGCCACCCAACTTTAGAAGAAGAATCGAGAAAATATTAAATCTAAGCTAGATCTAATTATGGTTCAAATAAGTTTATAATAATCCCTTTCAGAGCGGCAGAGAGTCATAATTAGAGATAATATGATACAATTTTAAAGTCAGAACATAATTCTTTGTAGGGGTCATGCACTCATTGTTAGATCTAAATTGATTTAAAATTAGGGTTTCGTAATTTCTAGAGAATCTGCTTGAATCTGAAAAGTTTAGCCGATCAATCGAGTGGGAACTATTAACTTCACCACAAATATGATTGCAGATAAACACTGTTCCAAGCGTCTTTCTACGGTCAGCTAGGGAAGATAAATTTATTAGCATTAGTCTACTGGAATAAGAAGGTAATAAAAAATTGCATCCCAATTTAGGCGTCGTAAGTCAAACAGTAAGAAGTTTTTTTGAAACGATGAAATGCAGTCCGAGTGAACTCCGTATTGTGGACTCCAAATAGGTTATCCATACTCAAGAACCGGACGGACAAGTTATAAAGGGATCATAAAATTCCTTTGACCTAGTAGACGAAATATGATCTGAAAATTTAGTTTTAGGGTTCAGAAGAACATCAAGCCAATGGTATTCTGTCCAAAAAGCAACCACATGGTAAAACGACCAAGAGAATTTCGAGTATGATTTATTAGCGACAACGATATGTCGAGCCACTCGTCAATAACGTCATGTTTTGCTATACAGAGAAAAAGTGAAAAATATAAAAACATTTTTAAAAGTGTGGGCGTAGCTGTTTTGGGCGGTATGTGGGCGTTGGGGTGGGCGGTGCAAGTATTTTCACTGCAAATCGATTCAAATTTACAAAACTAATAGAAATATAAAGAAATATCAAAGCATTTTTCAAAAGTGTGGGCGTGAAAGTTTTGGGAGCGGCAAAAAGTTTTTCAGCAAATCGATAGAAATTTACAAGACTACCAAAGAAATTAAAAAATATCAAAACTTTTTTTAAAAGTGTGAGCGTGGCAGTTTTAGACGGTTTGTGGGTGTGGCAACATGGGTGAACAAACTTGCGCTGCATCTATGTCTCTAGAATCTGTATGCTTAATCTCAACCTTCTAGCTTTAGTTCCTCGACGCTCATACGGATAGACCAGATCGACTCGGCTATTGATTCTGATTTATATAGAGGGTACATACTTTATTTAATCGGAATTGCTTCCTTCTGCCTGTTACATACGTTTTAACGAATCTAGTATACACCTTACTTTACGAGTAACTGGTATAAATATGTGTATACTTAATTTATTTAATTTCAGACAAAATTCCAGCGCGTTTGGTGCTTTATTTCCTGTCGTGGTCTGGCTTTCTGGTCTCTTTTATGATGCGCAATGATATGAATTTTGCATTGGTAGCAATGATGTCGAACGACAATTCAACAAAAAAGCAATCTGTTAACGAATCGCAGCAAATTCTGGTAATATAAAAAAAATATTATATTTGTACATACAGCAAAATATAATAATTAACATTTTTAGGGTAGTGGCACTGATGACCAAAGAACAATAGTGAAATCTGTTATTATAAGTTCTTTCTATTGGTGCTATGTGTTATCCCAGGTGGTTGGAGGGGTTGCCACAGAATTGTTTGGAACCAAGTGCGTATTTGGATGGTCACAGTTAGCAACAGCTTTATGTAGTTTTATGATGCCGTCAGCCGGACAATTACATTACATAGCTGTTATTGTGTTACGGTCTATTCAGGGATTTGCCTCCGGTTTGACGTGGCCTGCCATGTATGCAATAGTTGGATATTGGATACCCCTTACGGAACGTTCACGTTTTATGTCAAGCTTTCAAGGTTTTAGCATTGGTATTGGTTTAACGTATCCGTTGTGCGGATTTATTTTATCAGAATGGGGTTGGCCTTATATTTTTTATACTACTGGTACTTTAGGGCTTGGATGGTGTATACTATGGTATTTACTTGCTTTTAATACACCACGCGAGCACCCTCGTATTGCTGAAGATGAATTAAATTATATAGAACTTAACGTAAGAAACGAGGTAAACAGCAATGTCAAAATTAAAGTCCCTTGGCTGCAAATATTCAAATCCATACCTGCTTGGGCAATTGCTGTAACAACTTTTGGTCGAATATTTCTTCATTACATTTTTATTGTTAATGGTCCGACATTTATGGGAAGTGTTTTAAAATTTAATTTTGAAACAAATGGTTTTCTTTCTGGAGTTCCATTTATTTGCTCATATATATCATCAGTTTTTTTTTGTTATATTGCCGACAAAATAGTATTGTATAAGGTTTTAAGTCTTTCTAATGTAAGAAAAGTATTTACTGCTCTATCACAAATTATTCCAGGGGTGTTAATATACTGTATCGGTTATATAGACAATGTGTACATTTTGTTAACGGTATGGTTTATAGCGGTGATATTTATTACTGCATCTTATGCTGGAGCTATGGCCAATATAATTGACTTAGCGCCAAATCATGGTCATTCCGCCGCTGTTTTAGCATTTTGCCAAACAATTCATATGTCTGCGTCCTTTATATCTCCACTGACGGCTGGATTTATCGTCACACAAGAGGTAAAGTATAGAATATTATTTAAAATTGTAATCACAAAACACAATAAGTATTCTAACGATGTAAGACAACGCAGTCAAAGGGTAATGCTATTTATTTCACTTTATACTCCTAGAGTAAAAACGTATACTATATTCGCTTCAATTTAACAATGAGATTGGCTGACCCTATAGTGATCAAAATCAATGTCCTTCTGCCTGTATGATTACCGAAAGCTCGGGAACCAAAAAACTCGATAGTTGACAACGATGCATCGTAATCGTGTTTCAGAAGACAAAACATACCGTATAAAAAACTATCACGCCCACACTTTCGAAAAATCCCAATATTTCAGTTCACAGTTAAATTAGAACGCATCTGCTTTTTAAATTGCGTACAGGGTGGACCTATGGATTATATTAGAATCCCATAACCTTTTAATTTATTTTAAGTTTAATTTAAGTATTTATAGAGTTTGGGGCCTTTGTATATGGACATCGTGAAAGTGGAGGTAATGCAAAGAAAATGTCTAATGTAAGGCAGGGTTTACAATCTACAAACACCAATTTATGTACTTCTAAAAATCATGCAAATCTGGACTATGCTCTACAAAAAATATCCTTCGCGATTTAATAAAAACAAAAACGCTATCGGACGTACCAGTGCTAATAACTCTTCTTCAAAGCTGGCGCTGCATTGAACCAACTGCCTTAAACTAAAAAAATATTTATTCGCAGCTTAACAACAAGGAGGGCATAAATTGTTATGCCAATGTACTGGTTTATGTACCGCCCAAACTGAATGGAAAAATGTGTTAGTGTTTTTCGTTTTATTATTTATTTACCCATTTTCCATCGGTAAACCAAAACATTTTTCCACGCCTCTTCTAATATATCCCGATCCCGAAAGAATTTGTGTCATACCAATAGAAATTAAAACAAGAGAGAACGCTATAGTCGAGTTCTTCGACTATCTGATACCCGTTACTCAGCTAGTGAAAGTGCGAAGGAGAGTCTTCAACACTGACATTTTTTGGCGGTTTGTGGGCGTTAGAGTGGGCGTGTCAAAAAGTTTTTTGGCAAGTCGATAGAAATTTACAAAACTGATACAAAAATGAAAAAATATCAAAACATTTTTCAAAAGTGTGGGCGTGGCAGCTTTGGGCGGTTTGTGGGCGTTGCAACATGAATCGGCAAACTTGCGCTGCTTCTATGTCTCTGGAGTCTGTATGCTTAATCTCAGCTTTTGTAGTTCCTGAGATCTCAGCGTTCATACGGACGGACAGACGGACGGACAGACGGACAGACGGACGGACATGGCCAGATCGACTCGGCTATTGATCCTGATCAAGAATATATATACTTTATATGGTCGGAAACGCTTCCTTCTGCCTGTTACATACTTTTCAACGAATCTACGAGTAACGGGTATAATTATAACATTTTTCAAAAGTGTGGTCGTGTCAGTTACAGGTGGTTTGTGGGTGTTAGAGTGGGCGTGGCAACAAACTTACTCTGCGTTTAACTACTATGGTACAAAAAGGTATATGGCGGGTACAAATATAAGTAATTAATTAAAACTTTTAGTTTTGATTAAGTTTTTTTGTTTTATGTAAAAACACACGCAAAAATTCCCCGTTTTTAGTTGTGAATAGTCAACCTTTTTGTTGAAATGATCCATGTTTCGCGTGGTAAACTCGATGTTACCCGCTATAAAATAGAACAATGATATCTTTTTACGGAAAACCTTGTGTCTATGTCCTAAAGACGACCCCAAGTGTCAACAAAGTTGGTGGGGCATATATCCTTGTGAGCATCGCTTTGTGAGTTACACACATGTAAGCCAATAAAAAGGTTTATAATTTATGCGCAATGAGTGAATAACACTGGCTGTCAAAAAATGTAAATCTATATGGAAACAAGCAGATTGCCGTCTTTAGCAGCTAATCATGTTAAAAGAAAAGCTGTAAATCGCATTACAATGTATTTAATGAGATCCTCTAATAGATTATCAGCGGAATTTCAACACTGAATTTGCGATAGCAGAACAGACCATCAGTCAAATGCAAAAATAATGTGTGATGCGTAAATCGCTAATCCAAGAAACACTTCACCAAGGAGAAGCCTACATCAAAGAGAAGCGCACAATAATATGCATGTGGGATATCTGTACACCTGAATAGTAAAATACAAAACAAATCAAAATAATTTAGCTAATTGTTATAGAATATTAATTTAATGCACTTCTGAAACCCTTAATTACGGTTATCAGCATGCTTCATAACCACTGAACAATTTCTCCGATTTGGTAATATCCAAGCGATTTTCTAATGCTGAGATAATAGACTTTTATATTAGGTATTTTTAATAATAAGACTAAATTTTCGAAACAATGTAATTTATTTTAGTTTGTTAGGGTGATAATTGGCATCGATGTGCATATGCATAGGTTACCGAAGGCGAGTTTAGATGCTCCGGCAGCTTTTCCGTTAATATGTATGACGCTTTTTTGTGTGAACAAAGTTGGCATATCTACAGTAAAAAATTTAGGAACTGCTGGCGGATGCGAGACGTGGCAGTAGTATATAATGGATTATGTAGTACGTAAGCGACACCAGTTTTAAGACTATTTTTAAGCACCGAAGGAAACCAAATAAGCATACAAAAACAATAACGAGAGCCGAATTGAAGAAACCGCTGACCGAAAAAAGGCAGAAGGACAGAAGCAGCCGATTGGAAAGAGAATGGCAAGCAGCGTAAAAAACAATAACGATCACGAATGAGGGACACCGTATCACTGTGGTTCTGTTCTCCAGTGGTTCGGCTAGACAAATGATGACCGCAGGTACGCAAAATTATCGGGCCACATTTATAAAGGATTCTGTAGAGGACCCTATCCTGAATGAGCTCTATTCCTGCCCGTAATTAGCATCCTTATAATTAGTTTTCGAATGTTTTTGTTAATTAAAAGCCAACTGGCATTAACGTGTTACATACATAAAAGAATAATGAAATTCCATGTACCAAGAATTACATTTCTCTTAACGATTACCCATGTTATTTGACTGTTAAATTATAACAAAAAAGATTTTCCAAAGGCTTTTTAAAGAATTGATTTTTCCATGATTTGTTAATATAAAGTACCTCTCCTCACAACACCGTTAGGCCAGTTAGTTTCTCAGGTGACCAATAGAATTGAAAACAACATATGCAATACTCGTAGATTTTTCATGATTCTGTAGGGGTCAACAAAGTAATTGTGAACAGAAAAATAAGCGACGAAATTTATGTTTTAGTTAAATCAATATATAAATAAAAACGGATTACTCCTATCAATAATTATACTTGTTTTTATAAACTGAGAGTATAACAATGCAGAAAATAAGAATAAAAGCGATACAAGTTTCTTTGGAACCCTATCCCAAAAGTAATGAGATATTTGTTAGATAGGACAAACAGTTTTTGGAGAGATTAACATTAATTAGGTTTAAATTAAAAAAAAAACTTTAAAGAATCAATGGTAGGCTTTTAGTAATTAATATATAAGTTCTACAATTTTTTAATAGGTAGCTTGTGGGAAGGTTTTGTCTGCGGAACAAGTAGCTAGACGTACCAGTTAAATGATGTTTTTGCAGAGTTTAAGTTGACCCCAAAAATGAGCATAGGTCCAGACAGATTGCCTTGATATCCACCAGCTCGGTGTGTTAGTTTATAAAGACACCCGTAAAGATTTTAATTGCGTTATTTTGTTATTGCTTGCATCCTACCAAACAAGCAAAGCATAGGTAAGAATCGGGCGGACGACAGCTGTGTACAACCAGTAAAAGATGTAAGGTTGCACTCTTGCTCTTCATTCGAATTTTCTTTGCAGATGTAGAAGGCCGCACACGCTTTTTTCATGCTTCTCTCGGAGTTCCTTATCCCTGGATAACGCCAAGATATTTTGCTACCAGTCTAGTTGAACACTATATAAGCCAGGTAGATTTGCATCAAGACCCGGACTGTAGAAACTTATAATCAGGAAAACTGAGTCATCTGCGTAGGCCGTACATCTGCATGTCATGTGTATGAGCTTGATTAGGAGGTCATTTAGGACGACTCCACAAGATCGGAGAGATGAAGGTTTCTTGAGGTATGCCCGTCCGACCGTTTTCCTGACATTAGGAAGCAAATAACAGGAGGCCACGGGTCTCGTTTGTCGAGTGGCTGCGGAAATATCAGGAACAGTTGGCGCTAGCGAGGAAATAAAACCAATAAAAATGGGAAGAAGCTAGCACTTTTTGTGGTATGTGGGTTTACGATTTTGCATGAACAAATTGGTTTGAAATGAAACTAGCAAGACAAATTATAAAATAAAATAAAAGTGTGGGCCTCACAGTTTTGGGCGTTTCGTAGTCGTTATTCCTAAATTGATTTATACTTTATACGGTCGGAAGCGTCTTCCTCTACTTGTTTCCTACACGTCAACGAATCTTGCGAGTAACTGCGAGTTTTCACTGTTCATAATGATCAATAAAATTAAATATTACCGACATTTTTTTATGGGAAAAATTAGTAACTCCACTAAGTCGCAAAGAGTACGAACATAATACGGTTCTAATAAGTACAGAAACATTTGTACCCTTTTTATAACAAATAAAATTTAAATGAATTTCAAAAATAATTCAAAAACGCATGCAATTGTTATAGACTTTTTCTTTCGTACCAGCTTTCAAAAACCACTTTTGAATATAATTTTTTGTGAACAGCAATACTAGATTAGCCTAAAACTCACTGGAGTGCATTATATTTCAATAGTCGGACGCTGACAGTGTTTCGATTAAAAGAAACAACAAAAAATGTATGCTTTACCTTCCCTTGTGGAGGATATATTGATTTCAGTCAATTAACAAAGAGGTAAGAAAGACATTTTGGAGCATATAAAGTACACATATATTTTTGTTCAGTATCAACAGCAATGATCGTTTGTCAGTTTCTACTTAAAGCTCCGAGTAGTCTTATTTGCTAAAATATTCTTTCTATATATATGTATAGTCCATATGTAGGTCGAAACCCTTGTGGAATAATAAAAAAAAAAAGAATAAACAAAATATACCATCGTGAATTTGGACTGGTTGTTTTTTTAGTCATATCGAGTCTAAAAAATGGAAAGAAAATGGTTGAAATAGCCTTTTTTATTTTCATTTTGTGTCCATTAACATTAATTTATTCTCCTATGTATACTTGTTTGTAGTAGGCTTTAAAAAGACGAAAGCGTTCTGGGAAGTATATGTTGAATAGAATTACCCTACTAACAAATCTTGTTGATCTGGCCATGATTAAATAAAAATAGTTAAAGGGACCGTGGTATTTTTTTAACATATCCTTGCAATGTACTTATTGTCAGCGTCTTAAAATCCGTGTGCTTCCTTTCTGATTTCTTATTTAAATTAATTTATTATTTTTCTGTATTTTAGGACTCTATTGATCAATGGCGAAGAGTGTTTGAGGTGTCCGCAATTATTTCAATACTGACGTATCTAATCTATCAATGTTTCGGGACTGCAGAAATACAGACGTGGAATAAAGGGATACCAGTAGATGATGATGATTCAGATGAAGGAAAGGTTTTATCGACAGTAAAGGATAATTTCGATAATACCGTTGGACCAATTTAAAAATATCGCACTTAGAATAATAAACTGTTTATACAAGATTTGATATACTGTTATATGTTCGCTGTTATTGAAATAAAATATCACAAATATTTTATTGTATTGATTTTTAATGATTTAATATTGACATCAAACAAATTAATTAAAAATAACAGAGAATGATTTAGTCGAGTTTTCCTACTATCGGATACCCGTTACTCAGCTAGTGGAGTGATAACGAGAAATTTTCTGGCATATTGAAAGAAATAGGGAAAAACAAGAATGAAATAAAAAAAAAATTAAACGTTTGTAAAGTGTGGGCGTGGGAGTTAAGAGTTGGATTGGGCGTGGCAAAAAAAAAAAATAGCTGATGTGCGATGCCACACAAAAATCAAGGAGAAACTCGAATTCATTGTGCCTCGACTTGATATTGGTGGTTGCATGTTGTTTGATTCGCGTTTGTGTCTCACCAATGCTCCGAGTCTCGAAGTTGCTTTTACTTGCGAAGCCTTTCGGCAAACTTCTCGGATATGAAATTCACCTGAGAACATGAATCCAGAAACGCTCTTCCTATTTTGTAGCTTCCATATACATCCTTGACCAGAATCAGTGCCGTGGCCAGGATGACACAATCGGAACGAGATTCCGTGTGAGTATGTGCGACTGCATCCGAAACTTGTATAGACTCCGCTTGAGTGACAAGGTAGCTGAGGCCGATCCTGGTAACGGCCGATTAAGCAGCGAGTGATGCGGTAATGCACATGATGCCACTCATGCCACTTCGCGTCGACGGGCAGTTGGCTACAAGATGATCCTTGCGAACGACATTAATGTATAGCTTGTGGCGCTTTACTGCATTGAGTCGATTATCGATATTGATTAGTTCTGGGCATCTAAAGGTCTTGTGGTCTGTCTGTGAACAGACGTTACAGGTTTGTGTTGTGCAATTGAAGGACAGACAGTATTTGCCGTCAAGTGCCGGCAATGATAAGAGCGGGAGCTTGGATTCATGAATGCCGGTGCTGTTTGCGTCTGGTCCAAGTTGTTCCTGAACGCAAACCTAGACGTGGATAAATAGTTTTTCTATTTCGAAGCGAGTATTTATTTATTTCGATCTGGCAGTGCCTTGCTGCGAGCGAGAGAGACGACGAGATGTATTGGAAAATTTACATTCGCCAAGCCTAGTGCGCAACCGATGTGTTGTGGCAGGTTATGTATGTGGGTGCACCTGGGGGCTATAGATGTATAGATGTGGGACCGAGATGTCGACTCCAACTATGGCGATGACATTTGGAGGATGGTATGTCCACTCCGACGACGTCCAGGGATGCAGCGGGAGACCCTTGAATATAGCCGGTAGCTGCGCTGCTATGAGTTGTGCTCAAATGCACGAGCGACAATTCTATGCGCACGCTGGGTAGACCGGTAGCGAACGCGATGCGAGAATGTACGATAGTTTGGCAGGGCAAAGGTCGTAAATGCGAGTGCGAGACTTGGAGCAAAGTAAAAATGGGGGCGAGCATAACCACAACTATCACCAAAATTAACTAAAAAACTTGCACAAGTAAAAACAAGAGCTTTTTTCTTGAGTAGGATGGTGCTAGTTTTAATAGTATAAATTCTAATTACAGTTCTTGATTATTTCTCCTCACTTCAACTTTTTTTTTCCAGTTTGGAGCTTTTATTTGTTGTATCTTTTCTGTACCGAATACTAACAACAAGTTAACAAATCTTAAGTGTAAATACTAATTACCAGTACATTTCTTGAACTGTATTATAAAAGCGGACCTAAAAAAAAAAAAAAATACTGCTGGGTTAATCCCCCTAAGAAAAGGGAACATTAATGAAACAAAAGTTCAAACTCACGCCGAGGCTAGCCATCGTATCCTAACCAAATTCCTGGACGATACAGGAAAAAACTTTTATACATACCAACTAAAAAGCGCAAGGGGCCTACAGGTTGTTCTCAAAGGGATTGAGGCAACTGTTTCGACCACTGAAATCATAGAAGCGCTCAAGGAAAAGAACTTTAATGCAAAAATGGTCATGAACATACTTAACAAAAATAAGGAACCACAACCAATGTTCAAAATCGAGTTGGAGCCAGAGAGTCAGGTACTAAAAAAATGAAGTTCACCCAATCTACAAGTTACAGCTCCTATTGCATCGGCGTATCACAGTAGAAGAGCCACACAAGCGCAACCGCCCAGTGCAGTGCACTAACTGCCAAGAATATGGCCACACTAAGGCTTACTGTACACTGAACTCTATCTGCGTAGTCTGTAGTGAAGCCCACAGCACAGCGAACTGTCATAAGAACAAGGAAGACAGCTCTGTTAAAATGTGCAGCAACTGCGGTGGAAGTCACACAGCGAATTGGCGTGGCTGTGCAGTATACAAGGAACTAAAGAACCGTCTTAACAAACACGGAGAATCAACACGAGCTCAGGCCACACACATCAGTCACACTCCGCCACAAACGGCCCCTCTTACACGGCACCCCTTCCTACACATCGTACCAATCCTAGCGTTTCCTTCGCTACTGCCTTAAGATCGGGAATTAAAAGCGTGAATCCAATAACACAAAAGTCAACTACTACGCGGGAAGAACAGCAAATAACTACTTCGAACGATCAAACGCAGCATATATCAACTGGCATTGAAACGATGATGATCTCACTCCAGCAAACCCTAAAAGAATTTATGACATTCATGCAAACCACAATGCAAGAGCTTATGCGAAACCAAAATATGCTGATACAGCTTCTCGTGTCATCAAAATCAACACTTCAAATATCTATGTGGAACGCGAATGGCGTTTCACGGCATAAACTCGAACTTGCCCAGTTCCTATCCGAAAAAAATATTGACGTCATGCTCCTCTCCGAGACACATCTAACAGACAAGCACAACTTCCATGTTCCAGGATACCTATTCTACGCCACTAACCATCCGGACGGAAAAGCCCATGACGGCACTGACATACTTATCAGAGGTCGCATCAAACACCACCTTCATAATAGAACTGAGACGGACTAGCTGCAATCCACTTCCATAAGCATGCAATCTAGCATCGGCCCCGTCACTCTGGCCGCAGTCTACTGCCCACCTCGTTTTGCAGTTTCTGAGGACCAATTCTTGGAATTTTTCAACTCACTCGGTGAGCGATTTATAGCGGCTGGTGACTACAATGCCAAGCACACGCACTGGGGTTCACGCCTTTTAAACCCAAAGGGTAAACAACTTTACAACGCGCTCATTAAGCCTCGAAATAAGCTCGATTATGTCACTCCGGGTAGGCCTACATACTGGCCAGCAGATCCAAATAAGCTCCCGGATCTCATTGACTTCGCAAAAACAAGAAAGATCCCTAAAAATAATATTACGGCTGAGTCACTTGCAGAACTATCATCAGATCACTCACCAGTTTTACTTGCTTTCAGGCATCGACCACATACAACTGAGCACACATACAGGCTGACAGGCAACAGGACCAACTGGGCAAGGTACACGAAATATGTTTGTACTCACATGGTACCAACTCAAACAGTGTCTACCCATGAGGATATTGACCGCCTGACCGAATCGATGGAGGAAAATCTTGTTGCTGCAGCCAAGGCCTCTACCCCTCCAGACACACACAAAATGACAAATCATACCAAGACAACTCGCGAAATCGAACAGCTAGTACTTGAAAAACGAAGACTAAGAAGAGAATGGCAGAATCACAGATCCCCAAAGGGCACAGGGCACTTAAGCTTGAGGAAGCAAACGCCCAGCATCTATATATCGAACAACTATCGCCCACCAGCAAGAAGAACCCTTTGTGGAAAGCACACAAAAATATTCAGCCACCAGCAGAAACAGTCGTTCGTGCGAGGCCCCTCAGGAAGCTGGATACGCAGCGAACAAGATAGAGCAAGTGCATTCGCCGATCACTTTCAAGGCGTATTCCAACCAAATACTGCTAGCAACTCATTTGTCCTACCCGTAGCAATTAAAATCCAGCCACCAATAAATCCAATAACATTTAGTCAACGTGAGATAGCATCTATAATAAAAGATCTTGAGCCCAAAAAATCACCTGGACACGACTTGGTGACACCAAAAATGATCATAGAACTCCCACCGTGTGCGGTTCTGACCTTATGCAATCTCTTTAACGCTATTACGAAACTTGGATACTATCCCCAAAGGTGGAAAAAGGCGGTCATAGTGATGATTCCCAAACCAGGCAAAGACAAAACGCAACCCTCATCCTACAGACCAATCAGTCTCCTATCGTGTCTCTCGAAACTGTTTGAAAAGGCATTCTTAAAACACCTAGCTCCCTACTTAAGAATGCGAAACACAATACCATCCCATCAATTTGGTTTTCGCAAAAATCATGGAACGATCGAACAGGTCAATCGCATCACAAACGAAATTCGTACTGCTTTTGAGCACCAAGCATTTGACCAAGTCTGGCTGGAAGGACTAATGTACAAGATAACAAAACTACTTCCCCAGAATACCCACAAAGTGTTCGAATCTTATCTCTTCAAAAGAGTGTTCTCAATCAGGTGAAACAGTTCGACTTCACACGACCGCGTCATCAATGCTGGAGTTCCCCAAGGAAGTGTGCTGGGCCCCGTTCTTTACACTTTATATACAGCAGACATGCCTACAAACTATCAGCTCACAACCTCTACGTTTGCTGACGATACCGCAATACTCAGCCGATCCAAATGCCCATCAAAGGCAACAGAAAAACTTGACTGTCATCTTAAAAGAGTGGAGAGATGGTTTGCGGACTGGCGCATTAAGATAAACGAGACCAAAAGCAGACATGTAACATTCACACTGAATAGACAATCAGACGTAGTAACATATCTCGGGGTTCACCTAGATAGACGCCTCACCTGGCGGCGACATATAGAATCTAAAAGGACTTATATGAAGCTTAAAGCAGGCAATCTCCACTGGCTTATTAATTACAACTCTCCGCTTAGTCTGGAATACAAAGTACTTCTCTACAATACCGTGCTGAAACCCGTCCAAAATACGGCTGTGAATTATGGGGAAACGCGTCCGAAACCAACATTGAATTATATAGCGAGCTCAGTCAGCGATTCTGCGAACTATCACTTGGGCACCATGGTACCTACGCAGCGAAAGCATCCATAGAGACCTCAACATAAACCTCGAGGAAATCCAGATGAGAAAGTGTAAACATCAAGCAAAGCTCGCCGCACACGAAAATCCTCTCGCGAAGTCGCTCACGCGTGTTTGTAGTCACAGCAGACTAAAGCGCAAAGATTCTCCAGCCCAGCTAAGAAATCCTAGGGCCGTCTCTAACTAATACAACTATTTAATATTGTACTTAAACTAATTTATATAATAAGATTTGAATAATTATTGTTAGTCTCATAATAAGAGAAGATCCAATAAATAACGCAATAAGTTAAAAAAAAAAAAAAAAAAACTGCTGGGTTGGCAAGTTGTTTCGAAGTAGGCGTGATAAGCTGCTTAGCCTTGTTATTGTGTTGGTATTGTGTTATTGCCTGGTATTGTGTTGTGCGTGATCAGGAATGGAGGCATTTTTCGAAAAGTTTCGATAAGCAGGATAGAAGGCTTATGGGTCTGTACGACGATGGAACAGTGTGATCTTTTCCCGGCTTTGGTATCATTATTATTTTTGACTTTTTCCATCTTCCTGGAAAGTAGCCAAGTTTGTTGATGGCGTTGAAGAGCTGGGTAATGCTGCATACGGCACAGTAAGGCAGCTCGAAAATCATCTTAGGGGTAATTAGCTCGCACCCTGCAGATTTTTTTGGGTGCAGATGTTCTTTGAGATTTCGTTTGAGCGAAACACAACTGGTGCATGATGACGCTGGGAGTCGTCTGTTGCGGTCGGAATTTCGAACGTGTTTGTTGCAGAATTCGGTTGGAAGACTTTGTAGATGAGTGGCAAATTTGCTTGCTCTATTTTTTGTCGCTAAGGGCCCAAACACCTGTGTGGTTTCTAATAGGGACCACTGGTACTGTGGATGAGCCAAGAGTTGGGTGAGCTTTCCACAGTGAGTTTTTTTTACTGGATGTTGATAATTTTTCAATATAAGTACATTGGGCAAGCTCTTCTTCTTGCTTTAAAGCTTTTGTAAGTGCGTGTGGCGTCTTTTAACTTTTGTTTTGCCGACGGTGATCTGGAGGACTGTCATTCTCGCCGTAGGCGCCGTTTTTCGAGAACAAGTTGTTCGATTTGCAGGCTGGTCTTTTTGTGATTTGTAATTTTGCTTACTGTTTGCGGCGTTGAGCAGCGAGCTGCAGCAACGATGATTGACTCCAGTGAGTTAACAAAGCTATCAATCGCAGCTTCAGCTTCAAGAGGTGGGTTAAGCTCAATGTGTGAGCTTATGTATTTTTTGTATTTGAGCCAGTTGGTTTTTTCTGAAGTCAACTTATAAGAGAGGTTTGCTGGTTCTGGGTGTCGGAGCAGATTTATTAAGAGGGGAGAGTGGTCAGATGATAGGTCTGAGAGGCACTCGGCGCTTATTAAATTACGGGGAATGTTTTTGGTGACTGCGAAATCAATTAGACCAGGTAGTTTTTTGGGGTCAGTAGGCCAGTATGTAGGTGTGCCAGGAGAAACGTGGTCGAGCTTGTTGTTTGCTTTTATAACTGCGTTGTAGAGCTGTTTTCCCTTTGGATTCACGAGTCGAGACCCCAAGTGTGTGTGCTTGGCATTACAGTCCCCAGCTGCTATAATTTTATAGCAAGTGAGTTGAAGAATTCCATAAATTGGTCTTCAGTAAACAGCGGCTAAAGTAAGGTGGTTACCATTATCCAAATGAATTTTTAATAATGTTGCTTGTAGATAGTTTTTGGCAGTCTCAATATGATATGCTTGCTTCTTATCAAAATCCCGGTCCCGCCGTGGGCCTTACCATCAGGGTGATTGGTTCCGTAGAAAATATATCCTCTTATGTTGAAGTTATATTTGTTTGTGAGGTGTGTTTCCGAAAGTAGCATTACGTCGATGTGCTTTTCGAGTAGGAATTGAGCTAGCTCAGGTTTGTGCTGTGAAACGCCATTGGCGTTCCACGTAGAGATTCTTAGCGAGGCCATGAAGATGATTATTTTGATTGTTGTGATACAAGCAGTTGTATCAACATGTTTTGATTTCGCATTAGATCTTGCATGGTTGTCCGCATAAAAGACATAAAAGCCATCATTGCTTCGAAATTGTTTTGTTGTTGTTCCATTGGCTTTTTGTCTTGTACCGAATTGAAGTCCACATATTTGGCTTGTGAACATGGCGCATTGGAGGCTGGGGGCTCTAGAACTGATCTTAGGGCGCTTGCATATGACGCGTTCTGGACCGCGTGAGGATCTGGCTGCGGTAGAGAAGAAAACAAGAGAGAACGCTATAGTCGAGTTCCCCGACTATCTGATACCCGTTACTCAGCTAGTGGATGTGCAAAGGAGAGTCTTCAACACTGACAGTTTTTGGCGGTTTGTGGGCGTTAGAGTGGGCGTGGCAAAAAGTTTTTTGGCAAATTGATAGAAATTTGCAAGACTAATACAAAAATGAAAAAATATCAAAACATTTTTCAAAAGTGTGGGTGTGGCAGCTTTAGGCGGCTTGTGGGCGTTAGAGTGGGCGTGGAAAAAAGTTTTTTGGCAAATCGATAAAAATTTACAAGAATAATACAAAAATGAAAAAATATCAAAACATTTTTCAAAAGTGTGGGCGTGGCAGTTTTGTGCGGTTTGTGGGCGTGGCAACATGAATCGGCAAACTTGCGCTGCTTCTATGTCTCTGGAGTCTGTATGCTTAATCTCAGCTTTTGTAGTTCCTGAGATCTCAGCGTTCATACGGACGGACAGACGGACGGACAGACGGACAGACGGACGGACATGGCCAGATCGACTCGGCTATTGATCCTGATCAAGAATATATATACTTTATATGGTCGGAAACGATTCCTTCTGCCTGTTACATACTTTTCAACGAATCTAGTATACCCTTTTACTCAACGCGTAACGGGTATAACTAATGGGTTGTTTTTGGGGGCTATTTTTGTGATCGGTGCGTTTTGTGAGCGTACAGTGGCTACGCGCAGGTGTAGCATATAACGAAGATTAGTTATACTGCGAGCAGATGTAATTGTCGTAGTGGTAGCAGGGGCACGCGCTGGTTCCGGCTCTATGTTGTCGGCAATGGGCTGGGTTAGAATTTAAATACTGCAATACTACGTGCTCTTAAAAGTTAAAACAAATAAACTAAAATCGCGTGCGAATAGCCAACAAATAATCTTGAAGGAAAAGAGAAAGATAGACCGGAAAGAAAAAAAATAGAATTAAAAAGAAAGGAAATCTCAAACAAAATATTCTAGTGGATCTTAAGGCGTACCCCAGGTTCTGGAGTGGTCGATACCCCACCCTTCCATGATCGCCACGAGCAAAGTCATGTTTATTGGCGATCCCATTGGTCCACTAAGAATTCAGGTAACTGCATCAAATCCGCTGTTCATAATCCCAGATAAATAACTTATATTCGGACTTCATTATAAATTTATTCATTAAAATTAATTAAGCCAAAACCTTCCATTTGTTGTTCCTGCTTAACTAAATTTTTAACCTAAAATCCTAATTAGATAACATGAAAAATAGGAATATATTAATAATAGAAAGAAAAAGTAAAAAAAAATTAAACTCCAAGAAATTACCTAACCTTATTTTTGTTCTTTTAATTCTTATTATGGGCGATTATTATTTTTATATATTATTATATATATATATATAGTTTTATCCTATTTTATTTATTAATGCAAAATAAATTATTCCAAAATTATTTATTCATTGTAATAGTCGTTGTATATATGTAAGTATGAGTGAAAATACAGTGACTGAAAAGAAAATATGTTTCAAAATAACCTATACCACTCGCATAGGTACTAATATAATATAAATGTAAGATAGTTCAATAAGAAGAAAAAAATTAAATTATTTTCAATTTACTACCATAGTTATTATACAAATTATGTACTCTTGATATTATTCATTAACTTTTTATAGTATGATTATATTCTGGGGCTTCACTGTACCATGCTGTTTTTAAGTTGGCACTATGATGCTACCCTCGACTGTACCTATACACGAGAGAAGCTCGGTGTACCCAATATTTCGGTCCTCGACTGTACCCATACACGAGAGAGGCTCGGTGTACACAATATTTCGATCCTCGACTGTACCATGAAGTAACATGTTGTCGTAGGTCAGGCCTGGGTTTTGGATTTCGCAACGAATTAGACGATCAAAAGAGAGAATATATTCAATATATATAACTGCAAAATTTAAAAACTTAAAGAGCCATCCTCCAAAACAAAAAAAATGCAATGCCTTGTTTATACAATATATCGTTGCGTTGCCAGCAAGAGAGACAAATTTTAAGATATCACTTACATGTTATTTTCTTCCACGGCGAAAGTACTTTCTCCGGCGAATTTCTTTTTATCGTTGCATGTTTTGGTCTTGATAAAAGTTTGCGGAAAAATTTGTGTATGTATATATGTATATATTATTGAGGTATTATGTTGGATGAATGGCTAGAGTATTATTGACTTTTGATTAACCCATTAGGGTTTTAATTTTGATTATTTTTATATTACTAGTTATTTAAATTTTTTTTTATTTTTTTTTAAATGGCATGGCCAATTCTTTCCACCACTTACTTTCACTCGGTTTTAATTTATTTATAATTTAATTCATTCTATATAAACTATATATATAATTTTTTTTTCAAGGGTATAGAGAAACTCGTAGTTTGCGTAACGTTTTAAATTGAGTTTATTCTTTTTGTTTTGGCGATCGTTGGTGATTAGTTTTTTTTTTCTTTTTATTAGTGTATTAGTAATGTTTTGTGAGGTGTGCGGTAAACCCATAATTTTGTCACCTTGTAGCCACCTCGTGGTATAACCAAAAAAAAATTGAACTACTTAATGTGAATGATTTTTGTTTTTCTCTTTTTTTTTTTTCCACTACAGGTTTTATTTTTCACTGAACTTTTGCGGGGGGGGTAGATTAATTCACACAACACTTGAATATAGGTCATCCGATGGCTTTGGCCGAAAAAGATGTTCTGATGATCGATGTGCATCGGCTACTCTACTGGCCGCGCTGCTCTGGTGGTACGGCTTGGAGCCGGCGGTAACTCACCGTAGAATATTGAAATACGAAAAATATTAGCAAGAAAACGTGGGTGTGTTTTTTTTTTTTTTTTTTTTTGGGTGGTCGCACTTGTACGTCTGATCACCTCCAATGTTGCCCAGGTTGCGTTTTTTATTTATTACAGTGTAAGCTTGCAATTTCGATATAACCCAGACTGCATTGGTAGATATAGGTTAATGGGTAGGTGGCCCTACTTAAAGCAAGTTCCTAACCCCGATAATGCTACATTTGGACTATCCCAAAACTGTGACAAGCGCCACTTCACTGGTTAATGCGGCTTTTGAGATCTTTGTATACTGGGCAGCCTCTGTAGTTGGCTGTGTTATTGCCTCCACAGTTGCCACACTTTTTTCTGCTTGAGTCTTCTTTGGGTGCACTGCAGCTGGCTTTGTCGTGGAGCTCGCCACAGACTACGACTTGCAGACCCTTGCAGTTTTTTAGCTGGTATGGGTAATAGCTTTTTTCTCCTTCGTCCAAATACTTTGTTTATGCTCTAAAGTGTTGTTCAAACTTGGTCTGAACTTTAGTTTCATGAATGTTGCCCCTAACTAAGGGAATTATGTGGAAATTTGCGTCACCTATGAGCTTTATTACATTGTTTACAAATGTACTTGAGCTTTTCTCACGTACAAATATTGGTGGTGGCTTTGGCTTATTTTTGTCGCTTCCATCAGCTTCAACGGGCAGGTCTTCAATAGTGTCTGCCAAAATGTGGAACCTATTGGCATTGTTCGGTACTTCGCCTAAAGTTGTGTTGGCGTTGGCGCGTGAGATTTTTGGTTTGTTTACATTTTTTTGGGGGCTTAGCTTTCGTTTTATTTGGATGTAGCTATCCATTCCAGTCTGTATGGCCGGTTTTGCGTTTTCGTTTGTTGCAGTTTGTTTTGCTGTCTGCGCAGCTTTCGTTGTGTTTGTATGTGTTGAGCGGGTAGTCGGCATCGGTGTTGTTTTAGTTATTGAGGTTGTCGCGACGATTGAAGAGTTTGTGCTTGCTGTTACAGCTAAGTTCTGTTCTCTTTGCTTGGTGTAAGCAGATTTTGTTGGTAAGGGAGACGAAGAGCAAGATTGTTCTTTGACGTTCGCTGTAAGCAGGTGTTCGTTTGGCGGGTTGGGAGTTGCCGATCGGAAAAGTAAGCGTTGCAAAGAGAGCCGTCGCTCATTTTGCTGGCGTTGAAGCTGCGCGCGAGCTTCGTTTTCACTCATTGTTTTTGTTTGGTTTGTTGATATTTGTAATTAGTTAGTTGATGATTAATAACTTATAGATTTGTTAGAAAATCCATATGTGCAGGCATTGCACTGAGCGTCTTTTCGCTTATGTTTTTATGTTTGGTTCACTTCACTGTTTTAATTTTTGGAATTGTTTAACTGGAGCACTGTTAAAAACACGCCCGCACTAAACGAAATGAAGTGAGACTACTTCTTCTTCCCATCTGCCACTCGCTAGTACGAGTTGGCAGCATTATACAACGTATATTATGTTAACAACATTCAAAAGGCACAGAATTCAAATATAAACAACATTATTTTAATTGGGGTTTGGCCCAACAGATAGTGTTTCTGATTAATGCCCTAATAAGTTTATTGCCGGGCTGGGAGGTCGTTGTGCTGCAGCCAGCTTTGACGGCATACTCGGATTAATTTTCTTGCGTGGAGATTTGGATGGTTGGTCATCTTTTGTTGTTATTTCATTTTCTTCTGAGTTATTACTTCGATTACTAATTTGATTTTTAGGTCTCTGTGTATGTCTTCGTTCCGATGGTATCACGGCGCTCCAGTGACATTAGGTACATGGCTGTGTTTTATTTTTTTCCTGGCTTTGAGATAATTATGTTAGGTTAGGTTGTTATATATGTTAATTCAAATATACATCTCACCACTCTGTTGAAATTACTCTACTTATCCTCTTAATATCTACGTTATACAACACTAACCCTAGTATACCAAAAATCATTCCTGATCAGCAAAGCAAAATAAAAAAGTCAGTTGTTGTCTCACCCTAAAGCAGAACGCGTCGTTTCTAATATGCACACATACACAACAATTATTGGCGACGAGTAAAAAAAACAGAAATTCGTGTCGGTAGTCTATTGCAAGAGATCGAACGAAAAAACAATGGAGAATCAAAGTAATTTACAAGAGTTGTTGGCTCAACAGCAACAATTACTTCAGCAGCAACAACAATGGATGCAAGCATTTCTTGAACGGGAACGTAACTTTCCCGTAGCAGGAGAACAAATCGTTGTGTGTCCGCCGTTCCCAAGTTTTAGTAAGGATAGCCAAAATTGGGAGACGTATTTACAACAGCTAACGCAACATTTTAAAGCGTACTCAGTTCTAGCCGAAGAGAAGAAAAAAGCCTATTTTCTTTCTTGGGTAGGTACACATGTTTTCGAACTAGTGAAAAATCTATTCGGGAGTGAAAATCCGAACACACACACATATGTACAAATCACCGAAAAGTTAACGGAGCACTTCAAGCAAAAACGGCATGTTGTCGCTGCTCGTTATGAATTTTTCAAACGGCAAATGCGGGACTCACAAACACACAAGGAGTGGGTAGCTGATCTACGTGGCATAGCTCGCGAATGCCAATTTGTATGCCAATCAGAAGGGTGTACATTAAACTATGTAAATGAGATGATCCGCGATCAAATAATAGTGCATACGCCATACGACGCAATTCGCACAGCAGCTTTGCAAAAGCTTCAGCCATCGCTAGAAGATGTAATTTCTATTGCCGAAACATACGAGGCAACAATGAAAACAGTAGCTGTTATCAAGGAAAGTGACAAGAAATCAGTAGACATGAACGCAGTTTACGTACACAAAAACAATCACAAACACCGTAACAGTGGGGATGGAAAAGGAGGCAAGATCGCGCTCAAATCTTGCTCCGGCTGTGGAAACTCACACATGCGCGAAAAATGTAAATTTCGTGATGCCATTTGCCATACATGTGGAAGAAAGGGACACATAGCTGTTGTATGCATGTCAAAACAGTGCAAAATGAAGATGGAAAATAGTGACAAAAAGAACCAAAACAAAAACACCGATACTATCCAAACGGTATACACTGTGGAAAAATTAGCTAGGTTTGAAATCAATAAAACCATGATTGATGTTCAAATTCTAAATACAATCGTTCCGTTTCAAATGGATTCAGGTGCAACTGTGTCGGTGATGAATTTGCAAACATACCGCCAAGTTGGCAGCCCTAAATTAGCAAAATGTATTCGTATTTTGCATGCGTTTGGCCAAAGCGAAATTCCAGTTTTGGGTGAACTGCACACTGAGGCAAAGTGTGGCAACAAATCAGCAAACGTAACGATCATCGTGGCAAACGTGGAAAATTCAAACAATCTTTTTGGTTTGGATTTGTTCAAAACATTCAATTTCGAAATTCAGCAAATTTCAAATGTAAGCGAAGCACAGCTGTCTCAAATGACTGACCTTTGCACCAAATATAAGGAAGTATTTGAACCTGCTATCGGAACTATAAAAAACTTTAAGGCAAGCATATACTTAAAGCCAAATTCGGTTCCAAAATTCTACAAAAGCCGACAGATTCCGTTTGCACAAATGGACAAATTTAAAGAGGAAGCGCAGCGTCTCACAAATGCAGGTATTTGGAAACCCATTAAATTCAGCAATTGGGCATCTCCGATAGTACTAGCACCCAAGCCGGGTGGAGCACTACGTATTTGTGGCGACTTTAAACAAGGTGTCAATTCCCAATTGGACATCGAGCAATACCCATTGCCAACGCGAGAAACTCTATTTCATGCCATTCGCCATGGAAAACATTTTTCCAAAATCGATCTGAAGGACGCATACCTACAAATGGAACTAGATGATGCAACGAAGAAAATTATGGTTGTCAACACGCCGTTAGGACTTTTCCAGTACCAACGTTTACCGTATGGAATAGCCAGCGCTCCAGCTATATTCCAACGGTATCTCGAGCAACTTCTAAATGGCATAGAAGGTTGTGGGAATTACCTCGACGACATAATTATCTCAGCGCCTACGACTGAGCAACACCTTGCTCGCCTTGAAAGAATTTTAGGTATTCTACAAGAGAATGGTATAAAATGTAAGAAAGAAAAATGTTTCTTCCTCAAAGAAGAAATCGAATATTTGGGGAGAAGAGTGAGCAGTAAGGGCATCCTTCCGGATACCTCAGGACTAGAAGCTGTCAAGGAATTGAAGCCGCCCACTAATCTACAACAGTTAGATGCGTTTATGGGTAAAGTAAACTATTATTGCAATTTTATCCCAAATTATTCACAAGTAGCAGCTCCGCTGAATCAGCTGCGCAGAAAAAACACACTATTCAAGTTTGGAACAGACCAGCAACGGGCATTCACAGCACTTAAAACACATATTTTAAACGCTACAGAGCTAGTACATTTTAACGAGGACCTTCCGCTCGTTTTAGCTACCGACGCTTCTTCATTCGGTATAGGAGTCGTGTTGTCACACCTGCATCCGGGTAACAGAGAAAAGCCAATCGCTTTTGCATCTAAAACTCTAGATGTGCACCAAGTCAGGTACAGCCAAATAGAAAAGGAAGCACTTTCTATTATATTTGGAGTACAAAAGTTTCATCAGTATCTATACGGTAGAAAATTTATCCTAATCACTGATCATAAGCCTTTAGTTACGATATTTTCACCAAGCAAGCATCTACCAACGATGACTTCAAACCGACTCCAGCGCTGGGCTATAATTCTGATGGCCTATCAGTACGATATAAAATATCGTTCGACAACCGCACATGGAAATGCAGACGCACTCTCACGTCTTCCAGTCAACTCTGATGATAAATTTGATCAGGAGGAGGCATGCTATAACATAGTCGAAGTATCTTGCCCGATAAATGTCGATGTAGTCAAGCGAAACATTGAACACGATTATATTCTAAAGGAAGTTTATAAATACGTTTACAATGGCTGGCCTGAACAGGTAGAAAGAGAATTAATGCCATATTTTAACCGAAGATTTGCCCTCACGTTCAACAGCAGCCTTCTTTGCCTTCATTCTGAAGTAAACCGAGTTATTATTCCAAGCAAGCTACGTAAAACGATTCTTAATTTCCTACACGATGGTCATTGGGGAATCGTACGTATGAAACAACTAGCACGTCAACATGTGTGGTGGCCAGGGATCGACGAGGATATCAACCAATTAGCAAAAGATTGTAACATCTGCAAAGTGGCTAATCCAGCTCCTGCAAAAGAGTTTTTTAGCTGGCCAAACACTACATCCGCCTGGGAAAGAATACATATCGACTTTGCGGGTCCGATTTTTAATTCAATGTGGTTAATTTGCGTTGACGCTTACTCTCAGTTCCCATTTATAACGCAAATGTCGTCCACCACAACAGAAAATACTATTTCAGCACTCACAACAATATTTGCCATAGAAGGTTATCCGAAAACCTTAGTTAGCGATAATGGTCCCCAGCTAACAGCAGAAAGTTTCAAGGTATTTTGCAAGAACTTTGGAATAAACCACATCACCACTGCACCATTTCATCCAGCATCAAATGGTCTTGCTGAGCGATTCGTACAATCATTCAAAACAGCAGTGGGCAAAAATATCAGAGATGGGTTATCTGTCAGAGCAGCCGTTACGAAATATTTAAGTTCGTATCGTTTTACACCAAATGCAGAAGGTAAATCTCCAGCAGAACTTCTACACGGTCGCCCAGTTCGCACTATTTTAAGCCAACTATTAGAGAAGAAATCTGATAGTAAGCCACTAGCATCTACGAAGTATTTTCCAAGCCAGAAAGTATTTGCTCGAAACTACGCAAGAGGGGAAAAGTGGATAGAAGCTGTCATCGACCGGCCTGTAGGACATATGCTATTCATCCTTCGTACCAAAACAGGTGTCATCAAGCGTCACATCAATCAAATCAAGCCAAGATTTGGTCCAGATGCCATCAAGGATTCTAAGGAAGAAAACACTACATATTGGTGGGCACCTGATCTCCCAAATCAGCCCACAACTCAGCTGGAAGCTCAGTCAGCGGCTACACAACAAGAAGATCCGATATCCGAACCGTCACAGGATGTTCAGCCAAGCCGAGTTTCTGAAGAGTCACAGCCCAACGTTCAGAAGAATCCTCAGCCTCGCCGTTCAGGTATTCCGATTCGTAGAAGCTCTCGGACACGCCAAGAAGTCAACCGCTATCAGACCACGAACTTCAGGAAGCGCCATACTAACAAAAAAATGCCATTAAATTAAGGGGAGAGATGTGTTATATATGTTAATTCAAATATACATCTCACCACTCTATTGAAATTACTCTACTTATCCTCTTAATATCTACGTTATACAACACTAACCCTAGTATACCAAAAATCATTCCTGATCAGCAAAGCAAAATAAAAAAGTCAGTTGTTGTCTCACCCTAAAGCAGAACGCGTCGTTTCTAATATGCACACATACACAACATAGGTTTTACCGGCCGTCGGATGAGACCCTCTTAGGTGGAGGCCGCTTTTTGACCTCTGTGGGCTTGGATGGCTTTGGGGCTTCCTTGCCGAAGTTTGGCCATACGGATCGTGCCCATTCCACCTTCTTCGTCCATTCTGCAGAACGAGCCACTGTCCTCGCTTTCTCCTGGCTGCGTAGGATTTGCCCAGCCGATCGTTTTTCTGCATATGTAAATTTATTGCCGTTACCGGTAGCTACTGAGTGCTTGCCGTCCTTGGCTCTGCCTGAATGGGGCATCATTGCACTGGGGCCGGGAGATGTTCCCATGTCGAAGGCTTTGGGCGGCTTTGCACTCAGTCGCCTCAGATTTGAAACGGGGTTCACCTAAACCCGATCCTTGGGTGAAGGCCAGGCAGGTGGGCTCACTCGCCAACTTCGCTGCCTTGAAAGTTGTTCGGCCAGACTCAGTCGTCACGGCCGTTTGGGTAGGTTTTTTGGGAGATCCTAAATCCTTTTTGTTTTTATTTAATGACTCCATGTGATTCCCACGAGTTGCGCAGAAAGGAGGGTAGACCCAGGCGGAGATCTGCACCGCCCGGGTAAGGCTTCTAAGACTTGGCTTCGCCAAGTACCCTGAGCACTCCGTTTGAGACTGAGCTAAATAGCTCATACAATTATGACCCGGGCCCTCAGCCAGGCTGACTCTCGGCACGGGTCGAGTGACACCTTAGTCTGGCCCGGGACGCCCGACTACCATTTGCCAGCATCCTCTGGAAGAGACATAACCTTGCCAAGGGACCTGTTTCCAGCCGCCATCGCGTGGAGAGTATAGTCTCATTTCCGGGTGTATAGACAACTACGACGCCTTCTTCTAGTAAAGCTTGAAGCTACACGTTAGTCCCCTTGTCCATCATCCGACTGACGGCCTTTGAGATCATTACTATGGTCGACTTTTTCTATTTTTGAGGGAAGTATCCAAGCTTGGCGATTGCGTTGAACATCAAGCAGATGTGCAAAATAGCACATTTTGGGAGTTCAATGAGCATTTTTGGAGTTACTATGTCAAAGCCGATATATGAACGTTGGCTGTTTTCTTCCTCTTATTTAAGAGCATTGGTAAGCCTGCTTGTGGCTATTTTAAGCATGTGCCTTGTAGTTGGTCTTCCACTCCCTTCCCTTGCCGGCGTTAGTTCTATGTGTAAACAGATATAGTTTTTATATCTTGGCCAGTTTGCTCTAAAATTTGTGAGTGTATAGGGTGGGTCGACTATGTGAGGGCGATATAGCATATTTAAAAATAAATGATAATAATGAATATAAATGATGTTAAATCTGCTAGTACTTCGGCGGTGACCATGTTGCGGGGGACTTGTTTAGTAATTGCAAATTCTATCAAGTCAGGAATTTTTCTTTAGGTTAGGTTAGGTCGGAAGGCCGTCACATTTCCGGCATCTGGCGTTGTCGGTAATGCCCAGTTTGACTGCGTGTGCCGCAGCTAGGCAGTGACCTGTAAGAATTCCCAGTAAAAGTCTGCAGTCTTTCCTTAGAAGATGCAGCACGTAGTGACTGAGTTTTACGTTGCGCTCTTTGCACATGATTTTTGAAATTTTTCAGGTGGTGGAAGTTCTTCTCCATCTGCTTTTGGCTCGTGCGTCGTCCCGTCTTTTCAGTTCGCGATCTTTCTTTCGCCAGTCCAACGCCTTCCTTAGCAAGTTCGTCTGCCGTCTTATTACCATCGAAGCCCTGGTGGCTGGGAACCCAGTAGATCCTCACTGACGTGGTCGTGCTAAGGATGTCTAGTGCCTCCCTGCTTGCCAGTACACTTTCGGAACTGACCGCTGACGATTGCATGGATCTTATCGCCGCTTGACTGTCTAGGAACAAGTTGACCACTTCATGTGGGCGGTCAATGCTCAGCGCAAGCTCTGCTGCTTTCCCTATGGCGAATACTTCCGCCTGGATTTGCTTGGTAGCTTATACGACAGCCTCATTTTTACAGTATATGCCCGCTCCAACGCCTCCTATCTTGGAGCCGTTCGTGTATATATTGAGGTGTTGGGCATGGTCCTAACCTGTTTTCCAGTCGTCTGGTCCCATGCATGTCGTTGTTCTCACATCCGGTCACGTTCTGGTGACTATGTAGTCAGATATGCTGCTCATGTCTCGACCAATTGAACTATACCCGAGTCCTTGTAGAGACATATTCCCTGATGCAACTAGGCGTTGTGCAGTCTTTCCTGCAATCATTTGCGCGCGGATGTCTAGGGGATCAACTGCAACTATAGTTTCAAGTGCTTTTGTGGGGGTTGACCTCAGCGCCCCTGTTATGCAGAGCACTGCCTGCCGCTGGGTTTTCTCCATGAGCTTGTTGTAAGTCTTCTTTTTCATAGCCTGCCACCACACTAAGACTCCAAGCATCAGAGTTGGACGCACCACAGAGATGGAAACCCAGTGCATTAGAGCGGGTGAGAGGCCCCATGTGCTGCTAAGCATCTTCTTGGATGCATATAGCGCTATGGTGGCCTTTTTCACCCTCTCTAGTACATTGGGCTTCCATGTCAGATTGCTGTCTAAAACAATTCCAAGGTACTTGACTTGTGTCTTCGGGGTTAGCCTGGATGAGTTAATCTTCGGGGGGACCCATAGCGGCACCTTGTATCTCTTGGTGAAGAGAATGATGTCCGTCATGTACGCGTTTATGGTGAGTCCTACCCTCTTCGCCCACTCACATATCTCCCTGAGCGTTGATTCCATAATCGAGCTGAGTGTCGATGGACAGACTCCCGTGATAATTATGCTAATGTCGTCAGCATAAGCTGTTATCTTTGGGGCCTTCCCTTCGAAGCTCTTGATCAGAGAGGCGACAGGACCCCGCCTTGCGGCGTGCCCCTGTGTGCTCCTTTCACCATGGAGGCGGTGCCCCAATCGGATTGTACCCGTCTACAGCTTAGAAGATTTCTTATCCACAAACTGATAGCAGGGGCGTGTTGGCCGCTTCTAGGCGGTCTATAATAGCGTCTGTGGTCACGTTGTTGAATGCTTCGGATATATCCACTAACACTCCGAGAGCATATTTTTGGTTATGCAGGGCTTTCTCAATGGTGGCTTCTAGTGAGTGTAGTGCCGTTTCCACTGATTTATCTTTCGTGTAAGCATGCTGGTTGGATGACAGTAGTCGTCTTGCATCATTTTTGATGTATATGTCCAGCAGCTCTTCTAGCGTCTTGACTAAGAAAGAGGTGAGACTAATCGGCCTGTAATCCTTGGAGCTCATACGGCTGCACTTCCCTGCTTTTGACAGGAAAACAATCCTAGAGGTTCTCCATTGGATAGGGATATAGCCCGTGCTTAGGCAAGCTGTGATTATAGCGTGTAGCCATGGGGTGATGAATTTTTCTTTGGTCTGCTAAAAAAAAAAAATGGTTTTTAATTAGTTTTGTCTTAAAGCCTAAGCACTTTTAGTTATTTTTGTATCGATAGCAATAAACAGGCAACGCTTTCTTTGCAATAACAGAGATCAATTTTTAAAATGATTAACGAAATAACCGTTGACAAACCGTATATCTAGTTTGGAATTGCATTTCATTTGGCTTTATTTTACATTAATTAAACATTTCGACGCCTATTTTGAAAAATAAAATTGGTAACATACGTCAGCTAATGAAAGTTTTAATAGTTTCGCATCTATAGGCGAAGTCGTGCTAAAATCTATAGTCAACCTGGCCATGTCCGTTTGTCCGTCCGTCTGTCCGTCCGTATTAGCCTACTTCTCCTTTTTACTAGCTGAGTAACGGGTATCAGATAGTCGGGAAACTCGACTATAACGTGACATGTTTAAACAACATTTTTCTAATTCGACAACAATTGGTTTAGCGCAGGGTATCGAATTTACGACCGGGAAACAGTGCACACGTCAACAAAAGTTGTTGGTTAATTACGACTACAAACGCCGCTCTGATGGCTCTTGTCTTTGTGCATCAAAAACAGGGCTAATATTTGCCGGTGAGCAGTTAGCTTTTATAGTTCCTGAGATCTCGACGTTCATACGGACAAACAGTAAAGACGTTTCTTGGTGCCATCATCCAGGAAAATGTTGTTATCTTGGTTTTAAATGTAGTTGCAGCTGCTTCTTCTACATGACGATGACTTACAGGCGCTTTTTTTTACATTCTTTACTAGGAACTCTGGCTTGGGAAGCGTTACCTTCCATTTTTTCAATATCTTTTAGCCCAATTTTTTAAATAATCAATAGAAACGTAATCAAAGATATTTCCCCACGGTGCCACTTTGAGTTGACGGATTTTGTGTATACCGGTCTGTTTTTCAAGCCTTTGAAAAAATTAATCTAAATCAAGAACTCCATTTGTATATAAATCATCAACATCGTAGCGTGCAGCGTGCCCACGCCTAAGCACCTAGGGCTGACCTTGGACCGCAGTCTGACATGGCGCCCTCATCTAGTAAACAAACGCATAAAGGCCGATGTACGATTAAGGCAGATGCAATGGCGCATTGGAGAAGATCCAAACTGAGGCAGAACATCAAGCTCCTGGTCTGCAAGGCAATTTTCAAGCCAATCTGGACCTACGGGAAACATGTTCCAGAATAAGTGCTTGAGAATTGCCTCCAACGCGCATCCCTATCACGAAAACCAAATAATTCACAAGGAACTTAGAATCCCCTTTGTCGACAACAGTAAAACCGCAAAGGACTAATAAGAAAACATCCCCTTGATCTCCCACAATAATAGCCAATAAATTAATAAAATCCTGCTCCTATTACAAGTAGTACTTCTTTGTGCCAATGTCACCCCCCCCGCTATAGTCGAGTTCCCCGACTATCTGATACCCGTTACTCAGCTAGTGGAAGTGCAAAGGAGAGTCTTCAACACGGACAGTTTTTGGCGGTTTGTGGGCGTTAGAGTGGGCGTGGCAGAAAGTTTTTTGGCAAAGTTACAAGACTAATACAAAAATAAAAAAATATCAAAACATTTTGCAAAAGTGTGGGCGTGGCAGCTTTGGGCGGTTTGTGCGCGTTAGAGTGGGCGTGGCAAAAAGTTTTTTTGCAAATCGATAGAAATTTACAAGACAAATAAAAAAATGAAAAAATATTAAAACATTTTTCAAAAGTGTGGGCGTGGCAGTTTTGGGCGGTTTGTGGGCGTTAGAGTGGGCGTGGCAACCTGAATCGACAAACTTGCGCTGCTTCTATGTCTCTGGAGTCTGTGTGTTTAATCTCAACTTTCTAGCTTTTGTAGTTCCTGAGATCTCGACGTTCATACGGACGGACAGACGGACAGACGGACATGGCCAGATCGACTCGGCTATTGATCCTGATCAAGAATATATATACTTTATATGGTCGGAAGCGCTTTCTTCTGCCTGTTACATACTTTTCAACGAATCTAGTATACCCTTTTACTCTACGAGTAACGGGTATATCAAAAACCAGAACATTTTGGGAATTATTTGAAAGCATCATGTATATACTTTTCAAACCATCACTAACGATTACGTGGCCAAACTTAACAAATTTTGACATGTCATATTTGGTGAAAGCTGACAGTAATTCAGTTTTTATACCCGTTACTCGTAGAGTAAAAGGGTATACTAGATTCGTTGAAAAGTATGTAACAGGCAGAAGAAAGCGCTTCCGACCATATAAAGTATATATATTCTTGATCAGGATCAATAGACGAGTCGATTTGGCCATGTCCGTCTGTCCGTCCGTCCGTCTGTCCGTCTGTCCGTCTGTCCGTCCGTCTGTCCGTCCGTATGAACGCTGAGATCTCAGGAACTACAAAAGCTAGAAAGTTGAGATTAAGCATACAGACTCCAGAGACATAAAAGCAGCGCAAGTTTGTCGATTTATGTTTCCACGCCCACTCTAACGCCCACAAACCGCCCAAAACTGCCACGCCAACACTTTTGAAAAATGTTTTGTAATTTTTTCATTTTTGTATTAGTCTTCTAAATTTCTATCAATTTGCCAAAAAACTTTGTGCCACGCCCACTCTAACGCCCACAAACAGCCAAAAGCTGCCACGCCCACACTTTTGAAAAATGTTTTGATATTTTTTCATTTTCGTATTAGTCTTGTAAATTTCTATCGATTTGCCAAAAAACTTTTTGCCACGCCCACTCTAACGCCCACAAACCGCCAAAAACTGTCAGTGTGGAAGACTCTCCTTCGCACTTCTACTAGCTGAATAACGGGTATCAGATAGTCGGGGAACTCGACTATAGCGTTCTCTCTTGTTTTTTATCGATTTTTTAGTCGGCGAAGTTTTTAGAAAAGGTTCTATAATTGTTGTTATTATAAAATGCAACAAAACGCCTTGGACCATCTGCATCATGGGACACTGAGTAATTTTGGATGTCACTAAACTTCGTGTAAGGCCCTGATCAAATACATTTGATAAGTTCTTAATCATATGTTACTCGGAACATCCTATGACTATCAGATCGTCCATATAGAGAAATGCTTGTGAAGGCTCAAGCCCAGAGAATACAATGGTCATCATTCTTTGAAAGGAATTAGACGTAATCCTCACACAAAACGATAATCGTGTAAGACGGTATTATCCGCTTGTATTTGAAAATGAAGTTATGTTTCTTAAACTCATTTCTAGCTCAATTTGGTGAAACACTGACATTAAGTCAAGGCATGACACATATTTAGCTTGACCTAGTTGATCCAAAATATCATAAATTCTAGGGATTGAAAATTTGTAAGACAAACTTTTTTTATTGATTTGACGATAGTCAATTACTAATCGCCATTTCTTTTTATCTCTCTGTTGACAAAATAAACTAGTATTAAGATTTTAAAACTTATTAATAGTTCTCATATTATAAGAGTTTATAAATTTAAAAAAATGATATTCCGATACTGATGGTTCGGCTATGGAGAAGAAAGCGTTTCCGACCCTATAAAGTATATATATTGTTGACTAGAATCAGGATCAGCCGAGTCGATCTGGCCATGTCCGTCTGTCTGTTTGTCCGTCTGTCCGTCTATCTGTCCGTATGAACGACGAGAACTATAAAAGCTAGAAAGTTTATATTAAGCATGCGGCCTCCAGAAACACAGACACAACGCCCACTCTAACGCTCAAGCTGCCACTCCCGCATTTTTGAAAAATGTTTTGATTGGTTTGGTTTTTTTCATTTTTTTTATTAGTAATGTAAATTTTTATCAATTTGACAAAAAAAAATGTTGCCACTGTAACGCCCACAAACAGCCAAAAACTGTCAGTTCTGAAACTTCTCCTTCGCACTTTCACTAGCTTAGGAACGGGTATCAGATAGTCGGGGAACTCGACTATAGAGTTCTCTCTTGTATTTCCAATCCCAGTTCCGCATGTAAAAATTGATGAGTTCCCGCTAAAACCGGACGTGATTTTCAACGCTGCGCGAAATTTAACTATTTCTAACGACGTCGCCGTCAGAAATAGTCAAAGAGTGTGCAAAGTTGCATCCCCCGTTTGCTGCACGTGAATTCCACACTTTCTTTTTTTTCGGCCAATTGTATAAATATATACAATTGTTGCGGGAGGCCCGGCTAACTGAACAGCTGATAGTGCTGCCAACCGAGCGCACAAACCGAGTGGCGTTGCCAGACCAACTGTGATGCCAGACTTTATCCGTTTGTCGCAAATCGTAAAAATTTCAAAATTCAAAAGAAATCTCGTGCAAAAAGACGCTAACTAATCAAAAAAAAAACCGCCGGGGTGATGCTCCCAGCAACAAATATCGTACTACTTTTCTTCTTTTTTTATAAATTTATTCCAAACAAAAGAAAGAAGAAATAATAAAAAAAAATGAGTCAGAAAGACCTTCGGGCCTAGCGTCAACTTAAGCAAGACCAACGTCGCCTCTCTTTGCAACGAAACAACGCGTAATTAGTCGTACGGTCAACCAACCAACAACAAGCGAGATAGCGCTTTCTTCCTCTCCATCAACCTTTAAAGGGACCGTTGAAATGACCGAGCAAGAGCAAGCTAAAAATCTTTGCTTATCAACTGGCTCTGTTACACCTGCTGTGACAAAAACAACAACTTCACCGGTACACGCCCGATCAACGATGACTGCAAGTCATCTACAGACTGGTATAGATCGATACATACAAATAAAGCGAAGACTAAGACCGCAAAATTCTTCAATGGGTAATAAATCAAAAATAAATTGTGACATAACAAGACAAAAAACTAACATGCCCAACAATGATAACCGATTTGCCATTTTGGCCGATGATTTAGACGATCTGCCAAATTCTGACAAAGACATTAAGAAGACCCCAGCGCCCTCGTAAACAAAATAATGGACCTTATTGGGAAAGACAGTTTCCACATAATTACCCTGACCAAAGGGCAACATTCATGAAACAAAAGTGCAAGTCAAAACGGAAGTACTTAAACTTCAGAGCGCTTACCAAATACCTCAACGATGCCAAGAAAAACTTTTATACGTACCAGTTAAAAAGCATCAAGGGACTACAAATAGTTATTAAAGGCCTTGAGCCTGAAATAAATCCTGAGAACAAGGAGAACAAAGAGAACAATCCCCAAAAGAACAAGGTTTTAAGCCGAAATCAATTATCAATATGTTTAACAAAGATAAAAAGTCATAACCTCTTTTCAAGGTCGAACTTGAGCCAGACTCTTGGGCATTGAAGAAAAACGAGAGTCACCCCATTTATAAGCTGCAAAATCTCTTACACCGTAGAGTCTCTTTTGAAGAGCCGCATAAGCGCAAAGAACCCGTACAGTGTGCAAATTGCCAAGAATATGGTCATACAAAAACTAATTGTACCCTTCGAACTGTACCCTGCAGCTTGTGGTGAGCTTCACAGCTCTGTTAACTGCCCATCAAACAAAGCTGACCCCGGCATGAAAAAGTGTAGTAACTGCGGAGGTAACCACACTGCAAACTACAGAGGTTGCCCTGTATATAAGGATCTAAAAAATCGGCTACATCAAAAAGTGACTATGATGCGTGGGCAAAGCACGCCGAGCACAATTATAGCCTCAAAACATACACCTGATGTCCACTTAAGCAGTCTGACCAACAGGTACGTAACATTTGCAAGTGCGCTTAAATCAGGCCTTTCATCTACAAATCCTACAACTCCATTCCCACTCGCTGAACAAAACAGGGTAAATGCTGATCAGCCAACAGAACAGCCACAAGGCAATATTGAAACAATGATCTTTAACTTGCAACAAAGCATGACCGAATTCATGACATTTATGAGAACAACCATGGAAAATCTTATGCGTAATCACGATCTATTAATATAGATGCTGGTATCGCAGCAGTCAAAATAGTCAATGGCTCCCTTACGTATAACTATGGAATGACAACGGCGTTTCGCGACTCAAGCTTGAAATGGCTCAATTTCCCTGACTTTTATTTTCATTCCTAAATCCATAATACCTATTTGCAAATTGGGCTCGAGAGTTGTTAGACTCTAATTCCTAACACTTTTCCAACGCATTTGATAAGTCTGGTGGATTTAGAAAAAATAGTGCTTCTGAGATTGAACCGTTCAATCCAGAAATAAAAATTCTAAGAGCGTTGCTCCTAATTGTTTTATTCGTTTCTTTAGTTATTTCGCTGTCTTTTCCATATGTCATTATGGTTTTATTTATCAGTAATGTCATTTTCTTGTTTACTTCGTTGTAAAATTGTGTAATGGTCATGCGTCCCTGCCTAAGGATGCTTAATTCTGATTCGAGAACATGGATTAGTCTTTTATCGTTATAAATTAAAATAGAATTCCTTGAAAGTCTAAAACTGTACCATGGTTAGTTAGTTAGAGCATCATGTGCTGCTCCCATGATTTTATTACATAGAATTGTTAATGCGATAAAATAATGTTCCCTTCGAATTTTATATAGACTCATGGCGGTTTCTGCCGCTTCTCTCCAGCCTACATATTGGGTTATTTCTCCTGTGAGCTTTGGTAAAGATTTAACTACCTCTAGGGTAGTATCACATTTAATAGATGGGTCGATTGTTTGGATTTTATAATCTTCCACTACATTTTTGCTGGCGGTTATCTGTCCTTCTATCCCTTCAATATTTCTGGTCACTTCACTCAATTGTACACTTATTAATCGGTTAATTAATTTCATTTTCAGATTGCTGGTTACCGACCCAGTCTTGGCGTGCCCCGACTTCGGGAAAACGTTCATCTTGCAAACGGACGCCAGTGACTACGGGATTGGCGCAATTCTCACACAGGACACAGAAGAGGGCGAAAGGGTCATTTCATACTTCAGCCGGACCCTAAACGGAGCCGAGAAGAACTACTCGACAATAGAAAAGGAGTGCTTGGCAATTGCATATCCCACCCGGAGAAAGGGTTGGTACTGAACCGGTTGCTATTGTTAAATTTAAGTCTTCAAAATTTTTTTTTATAAATTTCCAGATTGTTTTCTTTTATTACTGGTTAAAATAGATTTTAATTTTTTTTTAAGACCTTATAGTATTTCTTGTATCTTGATCTTGTTTTATTAATTTTTTTTTTTAATTTTTTAAAGACTTAATATTATTTTATTCTGCTCAGGATACTTTCCGTTGTACTATTCCTTTAGTTTAGTTGTCCTGAATATTTTCTGTTGGGGTCTTCCTTCAAAAATTTATTGCATTCAGCTGTGGCGGGGGATTGCTCTCTACTCTGCATTCCTTCCTAGTGTTGACTTTTTATTATTATTTTTAATATTAGTTAGTCTTAGTTTTTGGTTGGGTTTTACTTGTGTTTGTTGAGTTCTGTTTTTGTTGAGTTCTGTTTAGTATCTTGTGCTTGTAATTTGTACTAAGTATTCAGTCCTCTTCTTTTGACTTCTTAATTGTATTATTGCATTAATTAATTTCCAATTAAGTTTTTCCACTTTCACAGTTGTTAGATGTCGTTGCAAGTTCCGTTTTATATTTAACTTATTATCGTTAATATTTATTTAGAACTTTTTAATTACACCGCCCCACGTTGGACGCCAATTAAAATTGTTGTTAAAAGATTATTTAAAAAAATATTTTATTTTAATATTTTAGTAAATTTATTGGTGATAATCTTTTTAAACTTATACATTATTAAAAGACACTAATATCGGATTTTATCTTAGATCGTTCTCGATCCAAACTCGAAACAGACTCCCTTCTGGATTCTAAATGCTGACCCAATCAACCTCGGCCAGAATCTTTTCTTTTGAAACTTCATGAACTTTCAATTATGTTTAGAATAAAAGCTTGATGCCGAAATTATTTCTCTGCGTTGTGAAATTCAATTATGCTGACCGATGAAGTTTGATTGAAGCGCAATAAGTTGACCATGGTTTGATCTCCAAGCGGAAGCTGTGTTTCTTAGAGTTTGATTATTTATCTTAGAGGGTAGCTAAGCGTTGGCGAAGGCAATGACAAAAACAAAGACAAAGGAAATGCCTCCTAGAATGAAATTTCAAATTTGTTTATAAAATGGGATAGAGTGCTATGTTTACGCGTTTGATAACTTGCATGTATATGTAAGGGCACAGTGAAGCGTCGAAAAGTGGACTGTATTTGGATGTATTGAATGCCTGTATAAGGACAGAAAAATTATGTTGCGAAAAAATGACTGTGAGGAGTTGAAACTCCGCACAAATTCGGATGGTGATTGCATGAGCAGGGCCTGCCGTTGCCAGTTGCGCAACAAGGCAAAGCGTAGTAACGGCAGTGCGAAGCCCCGAGAAAGAGAGTTTGGAGACTCCGGGCTGGAGAATGAGACTCTAGAGGAAGAGAGTTTGGAGACTAAGGAAATGGAGAGAGAGAGGGTGGAAACTCCGGACTTACTGAGAAGAGAGTTTGTAGAGTCAGCAGGCTCAAAGGCAAATAACGGGACACATCAAACTTTGGACCGGGCCAACGGTAAAATCGTGGACTTTGGATCCGGAGACTGAAGACCAAAGGGATAAACCGTTAGAGGAGGCCTATATAAACAGGCCGAGCGCTGGAAGCGGGACGGACAGTCAAGGAAAGCAAGTGTACGAGTCAACAACGTTAGAACGAAGTCAGCAGAGGAGCTACGACTGTGATAGTCACCAAGGAGCAAGATCGCTACGTCAAGACGTTCGGGACGAGAAGGTCTCAGCAGGTAGCTGAGGTCCAGTACGACGAAGCACGAGTAGCCCAGAAGCGCCCAACAGGCGAAGCCAAACCAAGGAGGGCACAGGATAAGCGGCAGGGATTGTGGTGTAGACCCGGAGAACTCTGTAGGAGACTGCGAACTTGAACCAGGCGATCGCCTAGGTGTGTCCGTCCGATCCAAACAGGCGTGATACCGGCGCCTCCAGCCCGATCCAGACGTGGGGTTGACGTGTTGCTGTTCCACGGGCGTTTGCCTTGGGAACCACAGCCGTTAGCTGCCGTGAGTCTGCGTAAGACAACAACTCTCAGCCCAAGCGACGAGCGCCCAACAAATAAGGTCCGCCACATTCAGGACGACAGGAGCGGCGAGACAGCGGAACGAGGCCGGTGGACAATCCATCCAGCACCAAGGCCGGATAATCAGATTCCTTTGTAAGTCCAAGCACAAATAAAGATCCAAGAACGAAACTGCGAGTGTTATTGCTGGTAACCGGGTGATCACGTTATTCTATAAATTTTGTGGGACGAACTCACAAACTCTACTGAGCTAGTCGCACGTATTCCGTACATCGTTACATCTGGCGCCCAAATAACGTGATTATCCCGGTAGTAGACACAAATTAAGCTGTATTGGTAGAAGTTGGATCTACCGTCTTAAAAAGGATATCGCTGTCAGGAAGGACAGAGGACATGCGAAAGGCCCTAGCGGAGTACTACGCAGAGACGGAAAACGACCCACAGCTCACAGCAGTCTGGACAGAATTGGAGGCGGCATATCCAGACAGACCAGATCCAAGCGTAAACCTCATCGCAAGTCTGAGCATGGAGGAGATGCAGCGGGAAGGTCAGCGGAGGGAGACGAGCAGAGAAAGGAGGACAAGTACAGAAAGACCCAGGCCCAGCCTGCCGGACTACGCAAAAGTGGCGAAGCAAGTTAGAGAATGGTCTTTTTGTTTTGACGGAGAAGAAAAGCCTCTTGAATTCCTGGAGCAGGTGGAGTGGTCTGCAAACACGTACGGTTTGGACCTGAACATGATTCCCCGAGCCATGCCGGAATTAATGCAGGGAAAGACTCTGAAATGGTACATAGCCAACAACAAGCACTGGAGGACTTGGGCCGAGTTCATAGACAGTTTCCAGACGTACTTCCTGCCCAGGGGATACTTCACGAAGCTCGCGGACAAGGTGAGGCAAAGGAAGCGAGGCTTTAGGGAGGCATTCAAGGACTACATGGTCGAGATGCAGACCCTGATAAGACCCCTTGGGTATGGGAAGAAGGAAACGCTGGAGCTCATCAAGGAGAACTGCACGCCAGACCTCCGAATAGCGTTGAGATCCTACCACGTGGACGACCTAGAGGCCCTCATGATCCTGGCAGATGAGTACGAGGAACTGCGCAGGGAACGGGAAGCCTTTGCGGAAGAGCACAAGTACAGCCGCAACAAAGACCCTGCCGCGACACAAGTCACGTGTAGAAGGTGTGAGGACTCAGGAGAGCTAGGCACGCAGTCCCAGGAGCAGTGGGCACGATATACCCCGGGTCAGTCTGGGCGACAAAACACGACCCTATGGAGGCCGCCAGTCACCACACAGAGACGCACTGGAACAACGTCAGGGGGCAACCCGGGTCAGAACCCAACCCATATTGCCAATCCACAGGAAGCGTGTCGCAGGTGCGGCGGACACGGCCATTGGGCAAGAGGCTGGCGAGAACAGAGGCTGCTGTTCTGCTGGATGTGCGGGAAAGTAGGAGTCCGAAGCACAGAATGCTGCCAGAGAGCGGGAAATGGCCAGCGATCCCAGCCGCAGAGAGACGGGCCGGGGTCGCAAGATGCCGCCTCTCCAAACTAACCGGAAAACTAATCGAGGAGGAGCAGCAGTTGTCCGCAGCGGTAACGATCGGTGGGGACACGTACAAGGCCACGATCGACACCGGGGCAACAGCAAGCTTCATAAGTGAAGAGCTGGCGGACAAGCTGCCTGCTCGTGGAGCGATGATAGAGCATTCAAGGAGCCCGTACAGCTCACCCATAGTCATCGTAAAGAAGAAAACGGGAAAATGGAGACTATGCGTGGACTTCAGGCAGATAAACGCAAAATCCATAAAAGATGCCTACCCGATGCCACGGATAAACTACATCCTCGACCAACTAAGGGAGGCGCGCTTCATAAGCAGTGTAGAACTAAAGGATGGGTATTGGCAAATACCGCTGGAAGAGTCAAGCCGGGTCTTCACGGCCTTCACGGATCCAGGGAAAGCGCTGTTCCAATGGAAAGTGATGCCATTTGGGTTACACTCCGCGTCGGCCACATTTCAACGGGCCCTGGATCAGGTGATTGGACCGGAAATGTCGCCGCATGCAAATCGAACCTGAAGATAAACCCAGAGAAATGCCAGTTCTTCAAACAAGAACTTCTGTACCTAGGGCACCGCGTCACAAGCCAAGGGATAGGCACGGACCCAGAACAGGTAGCAGCCATAGCCCAGCTAGAACAACCGTCATCGGTCCGAGAGCTGAGGCAATACCTTGGAGTCGCATCGTGGTACCGACGTTTCGTGCCTGACTTCGCGTGCATTGTAAGGCCACTTAACGACCTCCTCCGGAAGGGTACCAAGTGGACATGGTCACAGGACCCCCAGCAAGCCTTCGAGGAGGTAAAAGCCAGATTGGTTACCGACCCAGTCTTGGCGTGCCCCGACTTCGGGAAGACATTCATCTTGCAAACGGACGCCAGAGACTACGGGATTTCCGCAATTCTCACAAAGGACACAGAAGAGGGCGAAAGGGTCATTTCATACTCCAGCCGGACCCTAAACGGAGCCGAGAACTACTCGACAACAGAAAAGGAGTGCTTGGCAATTGTGTGGGCCATTCGGAAGCTAAAGACGTACCTTGAGGGCTACCACTTGAAGGAAGTGACGGATCACATGGCGCTGAAGTGGCTAACCAGCATAGAAAGCCCTTCGGGAAGAATTGCCAGATGGGCGTTGGAGCTGCCAGAGTCGGTCTCAGCAGAACCCGATATGCTGAGAAGAACGCAGGACAAGGGGGCCGAATCAGAGTGCAGCTGGATAAAGGAAATGCGAGAAAAGATCAAAGCACAGCCTCAAAAGTTCCCAGACTACGTGTGGGAGGGTAGCACCCTTTACAGGCAGATTCCGCATAGAGCAGGGAACCAAGATGTAGTGACCAGGAAGCTATGTGTTCCGCGGCAGCTGAGAGAAACTGTCTTGCGCGAAAACCACGACTCCCCAGCAGCCGGTCATGTAGGCAGTCGGAAGACGATTGCACGGCTTGCAGCCCGGTTCTACTGGCCAGGAATGCAGAGAGACGCAAGGGCCCACGTTCGGAAATGCGAGGACTGCGCAAGGTTCAAACCGAATCAGCGGCAGGCGGCGGGAAAGATGTTGACAAAGATCCCGGAGGAGCCCTGGGCGACAGTGTGCGCCGATTTCGTCGGACCACTATTAAGATCGAAGCATGGAAACAGTATGTTGTTGGTGCTGATCGACAGGTTTTCAAAGTGGACGGAGTTGGTGCCTTTGCGAACACCCACGGCGGAAACGTTGCAGAAAGCGTTCAGGGAACGCATAGTCTCACGATTTGGAGTACCGAAGGTGGTGTTTACGGACAAAGGTGTGCAGTTCACGAGCCGGGCTTTTAAGAAGTTCATCAACGACATGGGAATAAAGCAGCAATTTACGGCACCGTATACCCCACAGGAGAATCCGACGGAGAGAGCCAACCGCACTGTGAAGACAATGATAGCGCAGTTTGCCGGACAGAACCAGAGGAATTGGGATGAAAGATGGCCCGAAATCATGCTGGTTGTGAATTCCAGTGTTTCAGATTCCACAGGCTACTCACCGGCATTTTTGACACAGGGCCGCGAGCCAAGACTACCGAACGCACTCTATGAAAGAGAAACGCTAGGTACGGGAGGGCAACCAGAGTCACCGGAAGAAAACGCTGAGAAGATGAGAGAGGTCTTCGAGATTGTGCGGAGGAACCTAGAGAGGGTGTCCCAGGACCAAGCAAGGCATTACAACCTGCGGAGAAGGCAGTGGAAGCCAAGGGTTGGTGAAGTGGTGTGGGCCAAGGAGCACCGTCTATCTAAAGCGGCTGAAGGGTTTGCGGCCAAACTAGCTCCGAGGTTCGATGGACTGTACCAAATTGTGGATATCATATCGCCAGTGATATGTAAGATTCGCCACCGGAAGAACAAAAAGGAACGCACGGTACATGTCAACGGAGAATGGTGATCGGCACTCGATAGTGTCAATCGATGGGCAGAAACATCGGAAAAAGAAGCACATTGCGGGTCACACTATGGAAACACTATGGTCATCGAGTGGTAACGCCGCGCCAACAAAAGTTATCGGAAACAATCGATCGACGGCTGGTAGTGTGACCAGAAGAAAACGCGGAATGCGGGAAGAAGAGTGGTGGACGAAGTAGCGTCACGGAAATTCGAATGGGCGGCAAAATTTGAAAAAAAGGAACGAGGAACGTACTGGAAGGAGATCGGCGCGGTGGAACTCGAGATGGAGCTGGAAGCGTCAACGAGATCTCAGGAGTGTTCCGCGGTAACTGCAAGGCTGGATTCTACATTTTCCCGAAGAAATGGGGAGATGTGAGGAGTTGAAACTCCGCACAAATGCGGATGGTGATCGCATGAGGAGGGCCTGCCGTTGCCAGTTACGCAACAAGGCAAAGCGTAGTAACGGCTGGAGAAAGTGAGTTTGGAGACTCGGGAAATGGAGAGAGAGAGGGTGGAGACTCCGGACTTACTGAGAAGAGAGTTTGTAGAGTCAGCAGGCTCAAAGGCAAATAACGGGACACATCAAACTTTGGACCGGGCCAACGGTAAAATCGTGGACTTTGGATCCGGAGACTGAAGACCAAAGGGGTGAACCGTTACAGGAGGTCTATATAAACAGGCCGAACGCTGGAAGCGGGACAGTCAGTCGAGGAGAACAAGTGTACGAGTCAACAACGTGAGAACGAAGTCAGCAGAGGAGCTACAGCCGTGGTAGTCAACAAGGAGCAAGATCGCTACGTCAAGACGTTCGAAACGAGAAAGTCTCCGAATTGAGACGCAGGTAGGTGGGGTCCAGTACGACGAAGCACGAGTAGCCCAGAAGCGCCCAAAAGGCGAAGCCTAACCATGGAGGGCACAGGATAAGCGGCAGGGATTGCGGTGTAGACCCGGAGAACTCTGTGGGAGACCGCAAACTTGAACCAGGCGATCGCCTAGGTGTGTCCGTGCGATCCAAACAGGCGTGATACCGGCGCCACCAGTCCGAACCAGACGTGGGGTTGACGTGTTGCTGTTCCACAGGCGTTTGCCTTGGGGATCACAGCCGTGAGTCTGCGTAAGACAACAACTCTCAGCCCAAGCGACGAGCGCCCAACAACGAAGGTCCGCCACATTCAGGACGACAGGAGCGGCGAGACAGCGAAACGAGGCCGGTGGACAATCCATCCAGCACCAAGGCCGGATAATCAGATTCCATTGTAAGTCCAAGCACACCAGTTGGCCGATTTTAATTATGCCTTTTTTCTCACCACGCAATTTCACTTTTCACTTTGCGAATTCGCGGAGTTAAAATTACTTTGACATATAATTATGCTTGTTTTTGAAGTCACCACTGTTACTTTGTTTTTGCTGGTATTCAGAAAAATTCACCAGTTTACTATTTTTGTTTGTTTGTTTTGTCGTGTCTGCTGTAGAGCTGCGAGTTTTAATTAGCGGATTGTTATTGTCACTACACTGCTCATATATGCTAATCGGACTCCGCAATGAAATCAAAACTTCTCACTCATTTCATTAGCCGCCCATAAACGTGTGGCTTCGAACCACTCCTGTAGCCATCCTCTGCAGACTGCGCTTGACGGGTTGTGATTTGTTTTTCAAGAATGCCACTTTACCAATACAATTCGCACTAGCACCGGTATCCAGTAGTGCCAGTATTTCATCTCCATTAACCTTAGTTTTGGCAAAGAAACGGTTGTCTTGCTGTTCGCCCATTTCCGTGTCCACGACTTTCTGCCTAAGGCGTCGGTGCTCGGATCTGTTTTTGTAAAGTTTTTGTGTTCTGCGGGCGTCCCGTGCGATGTTATCCTCTTCCTCGGTGCCGTTGAAAGGTGATGGGTAAATCTGCTTGAGCTTGAGGACATTTACGGGTATGACGAGTTCCCGGTCTTGCCTAACGGACTTTGTGAAAAGCCCGTGTGCTTATCGTCATTACCTGACTTCCGGCAAAGACGAGAATCGAGACTTGCATAGATTCTTGTTCGCAGAGTGATGGCGGTAGATGTCCACTCCGTATCCACACACATAGCAAACCATATCGTGAAAAAGTTTCTGCACTCAGGCCCTGTTTGGTTGGACTCGAAGCTGTCTCCAGGCTTGCGTTGGAATTCTTTCACCATGACACCATCGGGAATACCTCCTTGCACGTCTTAGTGTGGAACTCATCTATGGGTCGACTTCGCATTTGTTTTCCATGATTTTTAAACCATCGATCCACTCTGAGCCCATCCTTTTTAAGCTCTGCCAGTCATTGGGCATATCAACAGTAAACCACCCATTTTGAAGTTTGTATTATCCTTTAAGAGTTTCAGAAATTCATACTCAGCGATCTTGTTTTTTAATTTAGACTATGGAATTCCCTGAAAAATTTTTGTCGACTTATTCCGTATAATTCCCTCGAAATTTAAGTTCCATTTATCTAGCCAAACACCCTTTCGGTACTGAAGCTTAAAATGTTAGACTCCGATATAATTTGGGGTGAAATTGGTGACTGGTCTCCGCTGCTACGCATTGTTGACGTATCTGCTGTGGAGTAGCCGTTCGTCTGGGCACCCTCGATCGATTCATCCTTTGAAAGCTATCCGTGGGGTTTCTGGGTAGTCCATGTGGTGGTGCCATTCTTGGTTGCTCCTAATAGGTTTGTGCGGCTTGTAACTCGGAGCGTTTATTTGAGCCCTTTTTTTTACAATTGCGTATCTCTTTGTCTCCAAATTTCTAATTACAAAACAAAGGACCTACGATTTTAAAAAATTATTAACAAAAGTGATCTCAAAGTCATACGTCTATTCTGAGCCATTTACGCTTATTCTGCAGAAGTTGGGGACTTTTCATTTATGATAAATAGTAAAAACATTAATAAGCGTGCAACATTAAAAGATGGAAGTTTTGCCTGTTTAGGTACCCTAATCTCCCAATACAGGAATCTAGTTCGTTGAACTTAATAACACAATTCCTTAATGACTACGAAAAAATCTCCCGTTGGGCGCCAATTCTGTTACGTTGGCGTATTGGTGCCCGTCCTGGATAAGGATTAGGGCCGAAGGAGAGGCATCCGATGTTAGGCACCAGGTTTCCAGCGTAAGTTCGTCGTATTGGGATTGTGGGATTTTGGTTAGTCTCTCACCTCTCCAACATAATGAAAATAAATATTAGAAGTGCCTGTAAACATAATGACATTCGCACTATTCGTCAGTCAGCAGTCCTCACTGGCCCACAAGTTAAGCAATCGGGCAATGTTTCGGCCACAATCCTTTCCCTTCACGCGTCCGCCTGCCAGATGGATCTTCGCGGGCCGCGCAATGCGATCCCCTTTTGTCGAGGCTGTCCGTCGAACGTTATATCATCATTTCTGACCTCCTCCACTTCTCGCGTCAGCACCTATATGGAAAATGTTTACCTACTTTTTTGTTGTTGTTAAATTAATAGCATATCTTTATTGATTAATATATTGCTGGCTAGTGCCATGTGTAATACAATATCTAAAGGCAAGTATACAAAAGCTATAAGAATTGGACAACAATTGTTGTCGCTCTGAGGGCTCTTGTCTTTGCAAATCAAAAACAAGGCGGATACTCGCCGCTGAAAAGCAGCTGGACGCAGATCGTCGTGGCATTGGCTTCTTTTAATAGCATTCCAGTCTGGAACGGCAAGCCGAGTTGATCAAGAAACATTGAAGACCTTTAAATAAAGAACATAAAATATTGTAATAAACAAAAAAACTCACAGAACTGAAGCTTTATTTTATTTTATGAGAATGGAACATCTAATCTTTAAGCAATTCGCAACTAGGTAATGTGTCGAGCCGAATGGATCGGCTAAGGCGTGACCAACTGGGTCGCGCTAACTGGCGCCCGAACTAATGGCAAAACCCGGCAGTGCGAAAATTATTAAGTGTATTAATAAAGAGCAAGTGTGTGTTTGGGTCAATATGTGGCTGTAATGAATGCTGTAAATGTTGTAAGATATTAAAAAAAATAATAAATAATAATATGTACAAAAACACAAAGAAGGAGATTCTTCAACACTGACAGTTTTTGGCGGTTTGTGGGCGTTAGAGTGGGCGTTAGAGTGGGCGTTAGAGTGGGCGTTAGAGTGGGCGTGGCAAAACTTGTTTGCAAATCGATAGAAATTTACAAGACTAATTAATAAATAACAAAATATTTTTCAAAAGTGTGGGCGCGGCAGTGTTGGTCGTGTGCGGTTTGTGGAAGTTAGATTGGGCGTGGCGACAAGAAACGACAAACTTGCGCTGCGTCTATGTCTCTAAAGTTTGTATGCTTAATCTGAACTTTATAGCTTTTGTAGTTCCTGAGATCTCGACTTTCATACGGACAGACAGACGGATGGACGGACGGACATGCCCAGATCGACTCGGCTATTTATCAAGAATATATATACATTATATGGTCGGAAACGCTTCCTTCTGTCTGTTACATAATTTTCAACGAATCTAGTATACCCTTTTACTCTACGAGTAACGGGTATAATAATTGTCTCCGATAATGTGAGAGGTTTCCTTTCTCCAACCATTCTTACAACAACTCTGTCTACTCAGTGACAAACAAAAAACCTGTAGATATTTTTTCGACCGGACAGCTAGAATTTCCTATCAGGCTTTATTTGATTTCAAACATCAAGTTATGGGGGACGTAACAAAACCTAACTAAAGCCAATCATAATAAAGCTAAAAAAAACCAGTTAATTACAATCGAAACGATAAAATCTTCGTAGCCAACAAATAGATTAAAATAAAGGAAAAGCCTAAGTTCAAAGCTGAAGTGGTACTGGAAAACAGAAACATAAGTCGGATATAAGGAACTAGCAAAGAAAAAACACAGAACAAATAAAACAAAAAACCGCCATGCGTTTCACCCATTTAAGCTAATTTAATAACATTTTTCACAATAAAACAAAGAAAAACACTTAAACAAAAAAACGTACAAAACAAAAACATTATAACGAAAAACATGCAAGAAACACTTACATATAAAAAAAATGAGAAAAATAAAACATAACGTAAGAAAACACACTAACAACAAGGAAACCCTTAAAAAAAATATTATATAGGGTGTTTTTTTTAGAGGTATAGAACTTTAAATTGCAATAAAACAACGATGGATTATTCGATTGACATGAATTTTATTGACATGAAAGATAATCTTGTGGCATTACATTTTAAATATGATTTCTGGCATATGACCGCCACGGCTGGCTCGGATGTAGTCCAATCTGGACGTCCAATTTGCAATGACTTTTTCCAACATTTGGCCGTATATCGGCAATAACACCGCGAATGTTGTCTTCCAAATGGTTTAGCGTTTGTGGCTTATCCGCATAGACCAATGACTTTACATAGCCCCACAAAAAGTAGTCTAGCGGTGTTAAATCACAAGATCTTGGAGGCTTATGAAAAATCGGGAACAACAGCAATCTCGTTTTGGGCCCATTCGACGAATCTACGCCTTGCTTGATGATCGTTTGGTTTCAATTCTTGCACGAGTTGGATTTTGTAAGCACGCATGACGAATTGCCAAACCAAACTGAGAATAAATCACTTGACAGCTGTTAAATCGGTCGCCATCTTGAACAGTAATGCCAACTTAAAGTTCTATACCTCTAAAAAAAACACCCGTTATAAAAGAAAACACTAGAGCACTGAAACACGAAACATAAAAAACACTTACAAAAAAAAAAACAGATAAGCGTTAAAAAATGTTTTCCAACTAATTAAGTAGCACTTAAGACAATTTAAAAAACAAGAGAGAATCAAGAGAAATTAACAAGACTAACCAAAATGTGAAAAAATATCAAAACATTTTTCACAAGTATGAGCGCGGCAGTTTTGGTCGGTTTGTAGGCGTAAGGGTGGACATGGCAAAAAGAGTTTTGTTATACCAAGTTTGATGATCAGCCAGGTATCAGAAAATTCTTTTGTATTTAACGGATTTGGTGATGCATCAGGCCACGCCTATGGTTGTTGTATTAATAGGGCGGTCTCTAATCACGCTGCCGCAAGAATCCGAGACAGGAGGACCCTTTAGCAAGTCCAGTGGCAAATTGAAGCGGTGGCGAATGCTATCCGCTCTCCAGAAGCCGTTTTGGGCCAGTTGGTCCAAGGACTACATCGCCAGACTGCAGCATCAAAACAAATGGAGCGTCAGAGGACGCCATCTGAAGGTCGGGTGATTGGTGCTCGTACGCAAGGACAACTTTCCCCCGCAACGGTGGCTAACAGGCCGCATGGTGGCAACAACAGCCGGCGAGGACGGTAGAATGCGTGTGGAGGAGGTACGGACTTCAAGATGTGTCATGCAGCGCGCCATCCACAAGTTGGCATTGCTGCCAATAAACAATGCTTCGATCGAGGAGATTTAAGCGCCAGACACCTTCAACGGGGCTGGAATGTTGGAGCAGTAGTTTTTAAGTTGTATTGTTACATTTAAATTAGAATAAATACTGAAATTATGAAGATGAAATGTAAACAAACGAATGTAAACAACAAAGCTTATCAGTTAGAGCAAAACCCACTCGGCTATGCGCTATCTTGAGCGAAACTGATAAGCTTTACGCCATTCTCATCGTTGTAAATTTCGGATGCTGCTCGGAAAGACAGTCGCTAAACTGATGTCGAACCTTCTGGCTGCGCCCCCGCAATAAATAATCGAACGCGCTTCTTTAAGTCGCATGGAAATTCCCCAGCTAGCCGCCAGTCAGTCCGGATTTTCATATATTATATACAGTGGGGAGCAAAAGTGATTCAACGATCAACGTTTTCATTTTTGAGCTCACATAAATATTAAACGAATAATGTAAATGACAAAAACTTTTTTTTATTGAATACCTTGTTTATTTCTTACAATTAGGCGTAAATAGCAAAATAATAATTCAATGAAAAAGTAATAATTCAAAAACAAAAACCAGCGGCATGTACTCAGTTTTGCCCCATTTGAGAAAAAATACAAAATAAATTCATTATTAATAGTTTGTCCAAGACCCTTATTTTATATGACATTTTTCATACATTTCGGCATACTTTCAACTACATTTTCGAATATTCCTTTCGGAATATTATTCCATTCTTGTTCAACACGCCCCCAAAGATCTTCCAAGTTGGATGGGGCTGACTGATACTGTCCCAGCCGTCTCTTTACGATTGACCATAGGTTTTCAATCGGATTGAGGTCGGGACTTTGCGCTGGCCAATCCATAATCTTAAAATTTTGGTTTCCGAGCCATTCTTTAACAATTTTCGCAGTGTACTTGGGATCCCCATCTTGCTGAAAAGTGATTTCCTGCTCTGGGTAGGCACACATGTTATGAAAATTGGGAAGACGGGTTTGCAAAATGCTCAAATAGGGTTCCTTTCGCATGATCCCTGGTTTTTGTTTTTGAATTATTACTTTTTCAATTCTTCTTTTTCTATTCTGCTATTTACGCCTAATTGTAAGAAATAACCAAGGTATTCAATAAAAAAAAAGTTTTTCTCATTTACATTATTCGTTTACTATTTATGTGAGCTCAAAAATGAAAACGTTGATCGTGGAATCACTTTTGCTCCCCACATAATATACAGAGGTGGTCAAAAGTATTTACACAACGAGCTTTTTATACCCGTTACTCGTAGAGTAAAATTGTATACTAGATTCGTTAAAAAGTATGTAACAGGCAGAAGGAAGCGTTTCCGACCATATAAAGTATATATATTCTTGATCAGGATCAATAGCCGAGTCGATCTGGCCATGTCCGTCTGTCCGTCCGTCTGTCCGTCTGTCTGTCCGTATGAACGTTGAGATCTCAGGAACTATAAAAGCAAGAAAGTTGAGATTAGGCATACAGGCTCCAGAGACAGACGCAGCGCAAGTTTGTCGATTCATGTTGCCACGACCACTCTAACGCCCACAAACCGCCCAAAACTACCACGGCTACACTTTTGAAAAATAATGTAATATTTTTTCATTTTTGTATTGGTCTTGTAAATTTCTATCGATTTGCAAAAAAAACTTTTTGCCACGACCTTTCTAACGCCCACAAACCGCCCAAAGCTGCTACGCCCACACTTTTGAAAAATGTTTTGAAATTTTTTCATTTTTGTATTGGTCTTGTAAATTTCTATCGATTTGCCAAAAAACTTTCTGCCACGCCCACTATAACGCCTACAAACCGCCAAAAACTGTGTTTAAGACTCTCCTTCTCCCCTCCACTAGCTGAGTAACGGGTATCAGATAGTCGGGGAACTCGACTATAGCGTTCTCTCTTGTTTCTATATCGCGTTTATCTTCTCGCGGTTCGAGACGTACGATACACGGCAGCGCCCCTCGGTCGGTTGGGCGGGAGGTGTAGCTGACGCAGCAGACGTCCGCCTTAAACTTAAGAATTTCAGAAAGCCCTGCCGCTCTTGACGTTTTAACTGCAATCGATTTTTATACCCGTTACACGTAGAGTAAAAGGTTATACTAGATTCGTTGAAAAGTATGTAACAGGCAGAAGGAACCGTTTCCGACCATATAAAGTATATATATTCTTGATCAGGATCAGTAGCCGAGTCGATCTGGCCATGTCCGTCTGTCCGTCCGTCTGTCTGTCCGTCTGTCCGTATGAACGTCGAGATCTCAGGAACTACAAAAGCTAGAAAGTTGAGATTAAGTATACAGACTCCAGGGACATAGACGCAGCCCAAGATTGTCGATTCATGTTGCCACGCCCACTCTACCGCCCACAAGCCGCCTAAAACTGCCACGCCCACACTTTTGAAAAATGTTTTGATATTTTTTTTACATTTTTGTTAGTCTTGTTAATATTTCTCGAGTTGCCAAAAAACTTTTTGTCAAGCCCACTCTAACGCCCACAAAACCGCCAAAAACTGCCAGTGCACATTGGACCAGCGAGACGATATTTCGACGAAAATTCAAATTTTTCATAGAAAGTAAACCGGTTTTAATAATAAAATTTGAATAGTATATACTTCATCTAAAATGAATCAAAAGATTTTAGTTGTTTTGATGCATCTCTGAAATTTTGGCAGCCCTTCTAAGTCAGCTGTTTGATTGCATGCGTGCGAAACTAAAAAGCGCTGGAAAAATATGGTTGACTTGCGAGCGTGCCAAAATTTTTGTGGCTTAACCAATTTTCACAAAAATTATGGAAAAGAAGGACAAAGGTATGTAGAATATTTGTTTTAACAAAATTTCGTTCATGTTTGTTAATGTGTTTTTTGTGTGCTTTTATTTGTGTTGTCCAAAAGTAGAAAAAAGCTAACCTGCTAACCCGTCTTTTGTGGAGTAAAACTAATTTTGTGCCAATTTGTGCCAAAAAATAATTATGTGTCATTATAGTGCAAAGTATATATAAACTAATTTTAAAAATCTTTTTTACTCCTTTTTGCTCCGATTTGTATAATCCTTAATATAACAGCTGTGGTTGAGTTCGCCTATGAGCAACTGCTTGATATCTACATACAAAACAATCGTAGCGCATCTTCCGTTTCAAGTTGGATTTATGATGAACTGAAAGAATTCGACTTAAGCACAGAGAAGAAGGTTGAAATCAACACCAAAGTGAGAAGCTTTCACCTTTTCATTCAAAAGAATTTGGCAAATTGTAATAGAAATGTGGAAGATTTAAGACAAAGCATACCAAATGGCTTTCGTCCAACATGGTTATAACAGTAAGTTCATTGTTGTCTTCAAATCCAAAGCTGTTTACATCAAGACGAGTTGGACGCCCACCTAAGCTACTAGCTGAAATTTTAGGTCTTGATGAATTCCTCATTGCGTATTTTAGCAATATTTCAATTGCTTTTTCTTGTGACTACCAATTGATCCAACACAATTTAAAAAATATTACCAGAAACCCATAACTCAATAGATGTCCTTGTAAATTATGATTTCCAACATCGGCAACGGTCCATAAAGTGTTAATGCACGGCTACCAAATAATAGAAGCATCAATCTTTCCTCAGAGGCTCGCAACAAATACTATAAGAGTGACATGAGGTTACATGCTCGAAAGAGTACAGGCAACTTGGCAGACGTTTACCACAGAGCAATGAATTCCTCAGATCCTCTTGTGTCGAGCATCTATATAACAAAAAGATTGGGCCAGCAAAATAAACTACCCCTACCAGCAGACGTAATCGAGCTTTTAAAATGACCAAACTTGCTAAATTTTGTTGACATGAACAATAATTACAATGTTCCCGATTTTGATGCTAACAATAGTAATAGTGATTCAGATTCTGAATCTGAAAATCCGTTTTCAATAGATCTCTATGTAGAACACGACTTTTATGAACATTTTTATACCCGTTACTCGTAGACTAAAAAGGTATACTAGATTCGTTGAAAAGTATGTAACAGGCAGAAGGAAGCGTTTCCGACCATATAAAGTATATATATTCTTGATCAGGATCAATAGCCGAGTCGATCTGGCCATGTCCGTCTGTCCGTCCGTATGAACGCTGAGATTTCAGGAACTACAAAAGCTAGAAAGTTAAGATTAAGGATACAGACTCCAGAGACATAGAAGCAGCGCAAGTTTGTCGATTCATGTTGCCACGCCCACTCTAACGCCCACAAACACTCCCACACTTTTGAAAAATGTTTTGATATTTTTTCATTTTTGTATTAGTCTTGTAAATTTTTATCGATTTGCCAAAAAACTTTTTGCCACGCCCACTCTAACGCCAACAAACTGCCCAAAGCTGCCACGCCCACACTTTTGAAAAATGTTTTGATATTTTTTCATTTTTGTATTAGTCTTGTAATTTTCTATCGATTTACCAAAAAACTTTTTGCCACGCCCACTCTAACGCCCTCAAACCGCCCAAATCTGATACGCCCACACTTTTGAAAAATGTTTTGATATTTTTTCATTTTTGTATTGGTCTTGTAAATTTCTATCGATTTGCCAAAAAACTTTCTGCCACGCCCACTATAACGCCTACAAACCGCCAAAAACTGTGTTTAAGACTCTCCTTCTCCCCTCCACTAGCTGAGGAACGGGTATCAGATAGTCGGGGAACTCGACTATAGCGTTCTCTCTTGTTTCTATATCGCGTTTATCTTCTCGCGGTTCGAGACGTACGATACACGGCAGCGCCCCTCGGTCGGTTGGGCGGGAGGTGTAGCTGACGCAGCAGACGTCCGCCTTAAACTTAAGAATTTCAGAAAGCCCTGCCGCTCTTGACGTTTTAACTGCAATCGATTTTTATACCCGTTACACGTAGAGTAAAAGGTTATACTAGATTCGTTGAAAAGTATGTAACAGGCAGAAGGAACCGTTTCCGACCATATAAAGTATATATATTCTTGATCAGGATCAGTAGCCGAGTCGATCTGGCCATGTCCGTCTGTCCGTCCGTCTGTCTGTCCGTCTGTCCGTATGAACGTCGAGATCTCAGGAACTACAAAAGCTAGAAAGTTGAGATTAAGTATACAGACTCCAGGGACATAGACGCAGCCCAAGATTGTCGATTCATGTTGCCACGCCCACTCTACCGCCCACAAGCCGCCTAAAACTGCCACGCCCACACTTTTGAAAAATGTTTTGATATTTTTTTTACATTTTTGTTAGTCTTGTTAATATTTCTCGAGTTGCCAAAAAACTTTTTGTCAAGCCCACTCTAACGCCCACAAAACCGCCAAAAACTGCCAGTGCACATTGGACCAGCGAGACGATATTTCGACGAAAATTCAAATTTTTCATAGAAAGTAAACCGGATTTAATAATAAAATTTGAATAGAATATACTTCATCTAAAATGAATCAAAAGATTTTAGTTGTTTTGATGCATCTCTGAAATTTTGGCAGCCCTTCTAAGTCAGCTGTTTGATTGCATGCGTGCGAAACTAAAAAGCGCTGGAAAAATATGGTTGACTTGCGAGCGTGCCAAAATTTTTGTGGCTTAACCAATTTTCACAAAAATTATGGAAAAGAAGGACAAAGGTATGTAGAATATTTGTTTTAAAAAAATTTGTTCATGTTTGTTAATGTGTTTTTTGTGTGCTTTTATTTGTGTTGTCCAAAAGTAGAAAAAAGCTAACCTGCTAACCCGTCTTTTGTGGAGTAAAACTAATTTTGTGCCAATTTGTGCCAAAAAATAATTATGTGTCATTATAGTGCAAAGTATATATAAACTAATTTTAAAAATCTTTTTTACTCCTTTTTGCTCCGATTTGTATAATCCTTAATATAACAGCTGTGGTTGAGTTCGCCTATGAGCAACTGCTTGATATCTACATACAAAACAATCGTAGCGCATCTTCCGTTTCAAGTTGGATTTATGATGAACTGAAAGAATTCGACTTAAGCACAGAGAAGAAGGTTGAAATCAACACCAAAGTGAGAAGCTTTACCCTTTTCATTCAAAAGAATTTGGCAAATTGTAATAGAAATGTGGAAGATTTAAGACAAAGCATACCAAATGGCTTTCGTCCAACATGGTTATAACAGTAAGTTCATTGTTGTCTTCAAATCCAAAGCTGTTTACATCAAGACGAGTTGGACGCCCACCTAAGCTACTAGCTGAAATTTTAGGTCTTGATGAATTCCTCATTGCGTATTTTAGCAATATTTCAATTGCTTTTTCTTGTGACTACCAATTGATCCAACACAATTTAAAAAATATTACCAGAAACCCATAACTCAATAGATGTCCTTGTAAATTATGATTTCCAACATCGGCAACGGTCCATAAAGTGTTAATGCACGGCTACCAAATAATAGAAGCATCAATCTTTCCTCAGAGGCTCGCAACAAATACTATAAGAGTAACATGAGGTTACATGCTCGAAAGAGTACAGGCAACATGGCAGACGTTTACCACAGAGCAATGAATTCCTCAGATCCTCTTGTGTCGAGCATCTATATAACAAAAAGATTGGGCCAGCAAAATAAACTACCCCTACCAGCAGACGTAATCGAGCTTTTAAAATGACCAAACTTGCTAAATTTGGTTGACATGAACAATAATTACAATGTTCCCGATTTTGATGCTAACAATAGTAATAGTGATTCAGATTCTGAATCTGAAAATCCGTTTTCAATAGATCTCTATGTAGAACACGACTTTTATGAACATTTTTATACCCGTTACTCGTAGACTAAAAAGGTATACTAGATTCGTTGAAAAGTATGTAACAGGCAGAAGGAAGCGTTTCAGACCATATAAAGTATATATATTCTTGATCAGGATCAATAGCCGAGTCGATCTGGCCATGTCCGTCTGTCCGTCCGTATGAACGCTGAGATTTCAGGAACTACAAAAGCTAGAAAGTTGAGATTAAGGATACAGACTCCAGAGACATAGAAGCAGCGCAAGTTTGTCGATTCATGTTGCCACGCCCACTCTAACGCCCACAAACACTCCCACACTTTTGAAAAATGTTTTGATATTTTTTCATTTTTGTATTAGTCTTGTACATTTTTATCGATTTGCCAAAAAACTTTTTGCCACGCCCACTCTAACGCCAACAAACTGCCCAAAGCTGCCACGCCCACACTTTTGAAAAATGTTTTGATATTTTTTCATTTTTGTATTAGTCTTGTAAATTTCTATCAATTTGCCAAAAAACTTTTTGCCACGCCCACTATAACGCCCACAAACCGCCAAAAACTATCAGTGTTGAAATTTCTTCTTCGCACATCCACTAGCTGAGTAACGGGTATCAGATAGTCGGGGAACTCGACTATAGCGTTCTCTCTTGTTAAATGTAAAATACTTATTTATAGTCATTTTGAATGCATTGTTATTTTTTAGTTATTAATATTAAGGTTGTGTTAAAAAAATTAATTAAAAACATTTGCTGAATTTAACGAGGGAATTTAAGAATTTAAGCATAAGAGGAGACCTATCTCATATGGGCGGCTAGGGAAGGCGTGGTATGAGATTTGGATATGTTTTTATATGCATCGACACTATCATATGTACGAAATTTCAAGAACCTAGCTTTAAAACTGTAATTTTCGTCGAATGTGCAGTGTTAAAATTCCTCCTTCGCATTTTCCACTAGCTGAGAAACGGGTATCAGAAAGTCAGGGAACTCGACTATTGCGTTCTCTCTTGTTATACCCGTTACTCGTAAAGTAAAAGGGTATACTAGATTCGTTGAAATGTATGTAACAGGCAGAAGGAAGCGTTTCCGACCATATAAAGTATATATAGTATATATATAAAGTATATACAATAGCCGAGTCGAGCTGGCCATGTCCGTCTGTCCGTATGAACGCCCCTATCTCAAGAACTATAAATGCTACAAACATTAAGCATTCAGCTTTCGGAGACATGACGCAAGTTAGTTTCCAAATAGTCTCTGGTCGCAAAGGTGGTTCGGGGAGGAGCGTTAGCTTGTCTCACGGACGATATACCCTGCCCCATAACATCCTAAGCTCCGGTCGAGCCCGTAGGTTGGTCCTTTGGCAAGAGCGACGAGTGCCTGGCTTACGCAAGAAGGGACGGTGGAGTCTTTGGTCGGCAAAGGTGGTTCGGGGAGAAGCTCTAGCTAATCTCACGGACGATACACCCTGTCCCTATAACGTCCTTAGCCCCAGTCGAGCCGGCACGGATACGCTGTCGATAACTACGCAGGACCAGTGAAGAAGGACGACGAAGGAGAGAAGATACAACGCGCATTCGAAGGCGAGGATCACTGGATTCTCTTTGTCAATCGTCACTGAATAAAGGTGGTTTAAATCAGAAACTCTCATTTAACTCTTTTCTCTTTGGCCGGGCAATCACACAAATAATAAATTTGGTGGGACGAACAAACAAATTCTCGGAGCTAGCCGTTGCAATCCGAAGCGAGCAGAAACTAAGAAATCAGTTCGTTACAAGTGTCAAATCTCCCATGAACTGAGTCGAAGGGATAGGCCTGGTCCGAAAGCACCTTACATATTTCCGAACAGCCAGGCTTTCTGAAGATCCAGGACGGACTGCCGGTGGCCCAGAGCACCGTTTTCGGATGGGTCGTGTACAGAGCCTGCCACGAGCCATAGCAAGGACCATGTTGTAACCAGGGTGACTGCAAGGGGGGCGGCATGTTAATGTGAGGGGCCACTGTATCGCCACTTACGCTCTCGCTCTCATCGCTCGCGCGCTCCAAACTCCGCCGTCGGCCGCCGTCGATCTCCCGAGCCCGCTTTAGCGAAGTAAAGCGGGTGGGAGGGCCGCTCTAGTTTAAGCTTGAACTTTTAGTCTCATGTATGCAACTGAATAAAGCAGAACTTTTACCCACGACGCCCCCGCTTTTTCGTTCTTCCTCTTCGACCCCTGGGTGGTGTTCTTCGGAATTTGCTCGGCGCTATCTATTTGCCAACAGCCTGCCGCTTATTTTTGGAGGACGATCGCCCCCTACAAACAAAATGGTAAGCGAAGGGTATCCGGTATTTATTATATTATATATTAATATGTATTATAATATTATTAGTCTCTTCAAAGCAAAACATTTCATGAATAAAAATTAAATGTTTAATATGTGCACAAATATAAAAATCCTTTCAGCGGCGAGTATTCGACTTGTTTTTGATATGTAAAAACAAGGTCCCTCAGAGCGACGTGTGTAGTCGTAAATAGCCAACAATTTTGTTGTCCGGTGGTGCATTCGATAGTGTCCGCTAAAAGAATTGTTGTCAACTTCTTATATCTTTTGTATACTATCCTGTAATATTTGTATTACACATGGCAAAAGCCAAAAATATATTAATAAATGTTTTCTTCTAGCTTCAAAGCGAACGGTCGTGTTTTTTTTCTGCGCTCCGAGTTTATTTTTGTTTTGCTAAATCCAGCGGTGAAATTTAACAAATTCTTTAATAATTCAATTTCGTAATCCGTACTAGTTAAAGTTCCGTTCGTTTCGCGAGTGAATCTTTTGTGATAAGTGCATTATTTTAATAAATTAATTCAATCTGTTCTCTTTCTGTCTTTGCGTTTTGTTTACTCTCTCTTTTGTGCGTTGTCCGTAGTGCTGTTTGGTGTTGTTTTTGTACTTAAGTGCACGTTGCACCCGCTCTCTCGCTCTCCCACACAAAATCCTAAAGTGCAGACTGATTTTCTGATTTTGTCTTTTGGTACAGTGGTCAAAACCCAATTAAACATGGAAACCAATGTTGTCTGCTTCCATAACAAATTCCGTCAGGTAATAAAGCCTGAGCAGTCAAAAATGACCTGTTGGCTATGTGATAGAATGGTGCACACTAAGTGCGCTGGTCTTAACGGCCGAACAGTGATGACCTAGCTAAAGGCCCTAATCTAAAATACTGTTGTGATACTTGCCTAAGAGTTGCGAATGAAATGCAGCTCTTTATGCGCCAAACTAAAGGTGGCTTGAAAGGACTGATCAGCAGTTTTGGCGTGGCTAGAGATAGTTTTCGTCGAGCTGATGATCTTCTTTCTGCGCTTGATTCACAATTTAATAGCCTCAAACTATTAGAAGAATCTCCAAAGCGCAAGAAAGCCGCTGGTGGTAGGCTGCCTAAGGGGAATGCCCCTCAACCTTCGGCAAGTGATCAACAGGACTCAACAGCTGATCAGTTGACGATCGCAGCAAACCCTCAAATGTTGCTTAGATCGGCAGCTAAAAAAGATTCGGTGCAATCCGATCAATCGGTTGTGGAGGGAGTCCAGCCTGGGATTGCTACAGATTCCGTTTTGTCCGCACTGGTTTCTCAACCGGTGATTCCACCCGTCACGAATTGTTTACCACCACAAAGAAATATTGAGTCCGGACTACCAACTCAAGTTGGCACTTCAGAAACTTGGTTAAAACCGGAGATACTTAACTCCGAAGGTATGTACACAGTATACAGGCATGCTCGTCCCTCCAGGCGGGGAGGGGGAGTCCTAATTGCTGTTAGGTCTACCCTCACGTCAGAGGAGGTACTTTTTGATGAGTTCCGTAACTTAGAATTCTTATACGTAAAGCTGTCATTTTCTGAAAGCTATGTTTATATTACGTGCTCGTACATTCCGCCGTCTTCTGAATTTCCTGAATATTATAACCATTTGTCCGCTATCCAATCCGTTTCAAACAGACTGTCCGATAGGGACCCAGTTGTTGTTCTAGGTGACTTTAATATACCAGGCACTAAGTGGTCCACAGAAGAACAGTCGAATATTCTCCTGCCTATAGCACAGTATGACTTTATTGACGGCTTGCTTGACATATCGTTGTCGCAAGCTAATTATATTCAAAATTCTCTTGGTAGTTTATTGGATCTATGTTTTGTTACAAGTCCTGAAAGTGTGTTTCTGACTAGAGTAGCACCTCTTAGTCAACCAGAAGATCCATACCATAAAACTTTCGAGGTGACAATCGACACAGGTACCGTAATAAAAGAGAGGCCAGATAAGTCAACCAAACGAATTCATTGTTTTCGTAAGGCAAACTTTCAGAGGCTAAATCTTTTTATATCTGGCTTTAATTGGTCCGATCTATATTCTTGCAACATAATGGCCGATGCCATAGATATTTTTTATACTGCAATTAAATCATTTTTTAGTTCTTGTGTTCCGATGTATTATCCGTCAACCTCTAACAAACCTCCTTGGTTAATAAAGAGTTGACACATCTAAGAAACGTTAAGTCCAGACTTTATATAAAATTTAAAAATACCGGTTCTAAATCTATATTTTCTAAATATGTAAGTGCTCGGTTAAATTTTACCGTGCTTAACGCTCAGTGTTATAAGAATTATTTAAACCGTTGTAAGTTCCAGTTCGCACAGGATCCTAAACAGTTTTATAATTTCGTTAACACTAAGCGCAAAACAACAAGTTACCCTTCCTCGCTATTTTTTGAAAATACTTCGGTAACATCGGATCAGGCAATAGCCGATCTATTTGCCAAGTTTTTTCAAACCACATATTCTACGTTACCTCATTCTGAACGGCCTTACTCTTACGCGGTATCAAAGTCAAATTTAATATTCTGTCTCACTTTAAACGAAAGCTCACTGCTTTATGATCTTCAGCGAGTTAAGCTTGTCTATTCGCCAGGTCCCGACGGAATTCCTGGCTGTGTGCTTAGATTCTGTGCGGAAGCCTTGTGCAAGCCTCTACTAAAACTGTTTAACATATCTCTGGAATCTACACAGTTCCCCCAAATATGGAAGGAGTCCTTTGTGATCCCTCTCCATAAAAAAGGGAAATTGTCTGCTATCCCTAAGCTTTTTGAAAACGTTATCACTCCTCATTTGCAGCACCTTTGTAGGTCAATTATATCACCATGTCAGCATGGGTTCATGAAACGCAGATCAACAACTACTAACCTTCTCGAGCTAACCTCCTTCGTAGTACAGTACACACGGGTCCTCTTTAAAAATTCTCTTTCTTGTATTCTTCATCCGGCGCCCCACAAGGGAGCCACCTAGGTCCACTCCTTTTTATCTTATTTATTAACGACCTTCCCTTAATAATAAATCATTCGTGTGTACTAATGTACGCTGATGATGTAAAATTATGCTTGCAATATAAGGACATTTCTCGCCATTTGGACTTACAATCCGATCTAGATTGCTTTCAAACCTGGTGCCGTGATAACGTATTAAACTTAAATGGCTCTAAGTGTAAAGTTATGACCTTTTGTCGTGCCAACTCAATGCACGCAACTTACAGTTTAAGTGGCTGCTCTTTGGACAGAATAACACATGTTGATGATCTTGGTGTTCTTCTGGACCCTAAACTTAAATTTTCAGACCGTATTTCGTCTATTGTCAATAAGGCCAGGGGTGTGCTTGGTTTTATAAAACGGTGGTCAAAGGAATTTGATGATCCTTACTTGACCAAAACATTATTTATTTCCCTAGTCCGTACGATCCTCGAGTATGGATCACCTGTTTGGAGTCCACAATATGAAGTTTACTCGGACCGCATTGAATCGGTTCAAAAGAACTTCTTACTTTTTGCCTTACGGCGCCCTAATTGGGATGCAAACCGTAGATTACCTCCTTATTCGAATAGATTAATGTTAATTAACTTACCCTCCTTAGCTAACCGTAGAACGATGCTTGGAACAGTCTTTATTTTTAACCTTATTCGTGGTGAAGTGGATAGTCCCGACTTGGTTAGTCGACTAAACTTCACTGTTCCGAGCAGATTTACTAGAAATTACGTACCTCTAATTTTAAATCATTGTAGATCTAATTATGAGTTGCATGATCCCTACAGAGTATTAAAACATAATAGATTGTACCCTTTTATCTCTAATTCTGACTCTCTGCCGTTTTTAAAGCGATCAATACTAACATACTTAACGAATTCTTAGATCTTACTACTATATACATATATTTCCTCGTCCTTTACTGTCTTCTATATCGCGTATATATTCCCGCGATTCGAGCCGTACGATACACGGCAGCGCCCCTCGGTCGGTTGGGCCGGAGGTGTGGCCGTGGGACACGCGCGTAAAAAAAACCATTGGAAATTTACAAGACCAATACAAAAATGAAAAAATATCAAAACATTTTTCAAAAGTGTGAGCGTGGCAGTTTTGGGCGGTTTGTGGGCGTTAGAGTGGGCGTGGCAACATGAATCAACAAACTTGCGCTGCGTCTATTACTTCTGTATACTTAATCTCAACTTTCTAGCTTTTGTAGTTCCTGAGATCTCAGCGTTCATACGGACGGACAGACGGACGGACGGACATGGCCAGATCGACTAGGCTATTGATCCTGATCAAGAATATATATACTTTATATGGCCGGAAACGCTTCCTTCTGCCTGTTACATCCTTTTCAACGAATCTAGTATACCCGTTTACTCTACGAGTAGCAGGTATAAAAATATCAAAACATTTTTCAAAACGCAAGGTACTAGAAAATTCATTGTAACTGAGTCACCAAAAGAAATATGGACATCAAGATTATTTGGACGCGGTCGAAAGATGTAAGTGACCGATAAGAATTTTATTATTCATTTGGAGCCTGCCGAATAGAATTTAAAAGAAAAGGGAATCTCAAACAAAATATTATAGTGGATCTTAAGGCGCACCTTCCATGTTCGCCAGGAGCAAAACCATTTTTATTGGCGATCCCATTGGTCCATTAAGAATTCATGTCACTGCGTCAAATCCGCTCTTCATAATCCCAGATCAATATTCGTACTTCATTATAAATTGATTCATTAAATCTAATTAAACAACAACCGTTGTTGTTCCTACTTAACTCAATTTTTAACCTAGATCCTAATTAGATGACATGTAAAATAGGAAAATATGACATGTAAAATAAAGAAATTATTCCAAAGTTATTTATTCATTGTAATAGTCGTTATATATAAAAATGAGTGAAAATACAGTAGCTGAAAAGAAAATATGTTCAACAACACCCTATACAATTCGCATAGGTATTAATATAATATGAATGTAATATAGTTCAATAATAAAAAAAATTAAATTATTTTCCAATTTACTACTGTAGCTATTATACAAATTATTTTCTATTAGTATTATTCATTAACTTTTAATTGTAACTATGATTATATTCTGGGCCTTCACTGTACCATGCTGTTTTTAAGTTGGCACTATGATGCTACCCTCGACTGCAATTTGACACGAGAGAGGCTCGATGTCGATCCTCGACTGTACCATGGAATAACATGTTGTTGTAGGTCAGGCCTGGGTTTTGTTTTCGCAACGAATTAGACGATCAAAATATAATAAATTCAATATAGATAACTGCATTATTGGAGAGCCAACAACCAAAAAAAAACAAATGCAATGCCTTGATTACATAATATATCTCTGAAAGCAAGAGAGACCAATTTTAAGATATCACGTACATGTTGATTTCTCCCACGGCGAAAGTACTTTCTCTGACGAAATTCTTATTCTTCCATGCCACACCCACACTTTTGAAAAATGTTTCGATATTTTTTCATTTTTGTATTAGTGTTGTAAATTTCTATCGATTTGCCAAAAACTTTTTACCAGGCCCACAAACCGCCAAAAACTGTTAATGCTGAAGACTCTTCTTCGCACTTTCACTAGCTGAGTAACGGGTATCTGATAGTCGGGGAATTCGTTCTCTCTTGTTTTCAATTAGATTCTGAAGTGAACAGATCTGGCACCGAAATAAATGACCCAAACTTAGTGATTTGGATCACTAAGCTGGGCTTGTGCACTGTTGACGAAGGTATTTAGCTAAAGCGAATTTCACTTTAGAAAAGCTAACTTACCGATTTAGTGCAGAATACAGGAACAAAAAAAAAGTTAGCAAGAAAACGTGGGTGTGGTTTGGGTGGTCATACGGCGCATCATCAGACTTGTACGTCTGATCAACTCCACTGTTAAAACGGAAAGAGAACGGCCGAAATGGCGTTCACTAGTATGCCCAGGTTGCGTTTTTTTGTTTATTCCATTGTAGGCTTGCAATTTCGAAATCACCAAGACTGCATTGGTAGATATAGGTTAGTGGGTAGGTGGCACTAATTAAGTCAAGTTCTTAACCCAGATAATTCTGCTTTCGAACTATTCAAAGCTGCTTTTCTTGTTTCTGCTCGCTACGAATTGCAACGTTGGCTTGGCGAGTCCGATAGTCGGACCAGTGAGCAAAATTTAGCAATGCTGTTATTTTATTATTTAATTATATTTTCTTTTTATTTCATTTGAAATACGGTGAAAAATGCATATACGGAGTAAAGTTAAGAGCCAGTAGTCTGCGTCACTACAAAACGCGGAACACATTTTGATTTTGCGTTGCTCTTAGCAATTGCGTTTTCAAGATTATATATTTAACAATATAGTTTAGTGACTAAATACAGATTTACCATTGCTCTGATTAAAATAATATATTATAGTTATACACATATGTAGATATTAATATTGGGTTTGAACAACTACAACTGCGACAACTACGACGATCGACTCGCCTGATAAATGCGCTAAGATGCGGGCAAAAAGGTGGCGAGTTTTATCAAAGACGCGGGAAATTCAAAGGACACAGGAGACGAGAGCAGGCGCCAAGATTTCAGCATCTTGCGCTTTGCGGGAGTACATACTTAGACCTTTCATATATGTATACTCTCTCAAATGCCTGTGACGCGTCTTAGATTACAGAATATAAGAAATTGCTTTAGACAGAATTTGAAAAGGCGAGTGAAAAGAAATTTTCGCGGTTTTTTAACCGTGAATTTTACTCAATAATATTAGTTATAGTTTGTCTACATGGGCAATCTTAAAGTATAGCATTTGTTGGGTCTCGCAGCCGCCAGCGGATCTTAAATTTGTTTATTTTAAGCATGATAACTGTGTGATTACAATTACGTAAATAAAGGGTTTTTGTTAGTCCATATAAAACTTTTTTTTAATACTTTTAAAATTAATGCTAACGATGCTTTTTTAACGAACTGTTTTTCTTGTATCTGCTCGCTACGAATTGCAATGGCTAGCTCAGAGACTTTGTTTGTTCGTCCCACCAAATTTATGATTTGTGTGATTGCCCGAACAAAAAGAAGACAGCGTTTCAGGTTAAAATAGCGCTATTCAACAACGGACTCCCACCAGAGAACTGCAAGAATGGCATTTTTTGCCACCCGGGTGTTTTGGTGAACACCCGGGTGTCTGGTAGACATTCGAGTGCCTGTGGTAGGTAACATACGAAAAAAACAAGAGAGAACGTTATAGTCGAGTTCCCCGATACCCGTTACACAGATAGTGAAAGTGCGAAGGAGAGTCTTCAACACTGACAGTTTTTGCCGGTTTGTGGGCGTTAGAGTGGGCATGACAAAAAGTTTTTTGGCAAATCGATAGAAATTTACAAGACTAATACAAAAATGAAAAAATATCAAAACATTTTTCAAAAGTGTGGGCGTGGCAGCTTTAGGCGGTTTGTGGGCGTTAGAGTGGGCGTGGCAAAAAGTTTTTTGGTACATAGATAGAAAATTACAAGACTAATACAAAAATGAAAAAATTTCAAAACATTTTTCAAAAGTGTGGGCGTGGCAGTTTTGGGCGGTTTGTGGGCGTTAGAGTGGGCGTGGCAACATGAATCGACAAACTTGCGCTGCGTCTATGTCCCTGGAGTCTGTATGCCTAATCTCAACTTTCTAGCTTTTGTAGTTTCTGAGATCTCGACGTTCATACGGACAGACGGACAGACAGACGGACGGACAGACGGACATGGACAGATCGACTCGGCTACTGATCCTGATCAAGAATATATATACTTTATATGGTCGGAAACGCTTCCTTCTGCCTGTTACATACTTTTCAACGAATCTAGTATACCCCTTTATTCTACGAGTAACGGGTATAAATAGTAAAATGATGGCAAAACATCCTATTATGTGTTAAAAAGAGATAATAATTGAGATAATTGGATAAAGAATATTAATTTCAAAACGTTATACTCTGTAGGGGTCATGCACCTCATAGTTAGAGTGTAAGTCGCGTGTCTTGTGTTGAAAAGACAGAATATCATAATTTACACTTTCGAGCCGTTTAACGTTACCACGGCATCATATTTCAAAGCTATTTAGATCGGATTGTAAGTCCAAATGCTGGAGACTTAAAATTCAATGTAGAAGATCAACAGGTGTCGGGTCTCGAAGCCGCCAGCAGTACCTAAATTTATGTCCACTTCTTATCAACATCGGAAAAAACACTCAGTCCTTGGCACCTCAGCTTTAACTATGCGGATCAGCTGCAGATCGCGTCCTGTTGTACTTTCGTCTGCATCTTCATAGGGGCCGTCCATAAACCTCGTGGCGCTAATTTTGGGCCATTTTGACCCCCTCCCCCCCCCCTATGTGACATACCGTGACTCTCACCGCAACCCCTACTGTAACATTACGTGACTCTTCGGCGCACCCCCTCCCCCCCTCGGAGCGTCACGAGGTTTATGGACGGCCCCATAGTTGCATTATGCTGCCAAATTTCTCGAATAAAAGAGTAAATAAAATCGCTTGAATTCGCTACCATAAAAGTCTTCATTCATTTGCAAAAAAGGCAAGTAAAAATTCTTATAAGCTCAACATGTTGGTGAACCCGACGTGATTTATATATAAACAATATTAGTGCAAATTATACAAAGATATTTAAAACTTCAACTTCGTTGTTACTGTTGAGTGATTTGTTCATAATAAATATATTGTGCAATCATACAATGCTCTTTAAAGCTTAAACTTTGCTGTTACTGCTAAGAGATTTGTGCATAAACATTAATGTCTACAATAATTGCACATTAAAGCCAAATACAGGAAGCTGCCGCTGATTCTTCTTTGCACCAAACTACCCGCTTGAACAGAATTTTTTGTTGTGTATGTTGCCATGGCATTCGGCAAACGTTACCGCTGATGCACATAGGGTGACATATTTGAGGCGCAAGGCGACTGCCATATATAACAGAGTGGGACGATTAGCACATTATTTATCAAGTTCTGCGTTAACTTAATTTGAAGATTCCGTTTTGTTGAAGCTGATTGAAGAGCTGCAACAAACATTTCGGGAAAATTCTGAGCGAGCTTGAAGAGCTTAATTTGGATGAAACTGAAAGCGATTTTATTGAGAAATTTGATAATGTTCTCATAAGGCTTAAATCCTCAGTTCGTGGGAAGATATCAAAGCGCGCCTCACAAGCCCTCGCCCACTCAACCTTTGCTGACGGCATTTCACAGTGCAAGTGAAGCCATCGGAAACGTTCTTTCAGGAATAGGGCACCATCGCCCCCGCTAGATCTACCAAAACTCTCTAGAGGCTATGTCAACTGGATGGAACAGCGATGCAGGACTCTGGAGACTATGGATTTCGTCTTGGCAAGCTATGCGCCTGGTAGCCAGATCTAAGCACCACACTCTCTGCATTACATCTTCAGCTCTTATTGCTCACGATGTAGGCAAAGATATGGTACTCCTAGCCATTTCCACTGTGTTAGTAAAAAACCGTTTAGGAACCTTTGTTCCTTGCCGTGCTGTACTCGACTCTGGCTCCCAGTGGCACTACAACGTCCCGTTTTGTAAACTTGCTTCAGCTTAGAAAAACAAAGTCGTCTGCTTGTGTTACTGGAATAGGTGACTCTAGTTTCAAGACAGATGCTTTGTCAGTTTACTTAAAAATGAGATCTCGAACCTACGAGTACTTGACTTCTGTCACTGCTGACATTGCTTTAAATGTAACCGAACATCACCCCAACTTTAACATCGACGTTTGTAACTGAAATTTTCTATGCTAAGCGTTGGTCAAGTCAGACTTGTTTAGGCTGGGTTGTTTCAGGAGGCTGTAGTCGCTACAATGGCAAGGCTATAATATCGTCGTTTGCGGTTGTTTCGCCCAATGATCCCAACTAGATTGTCTAGAGGTGCTGCTTCGGCGGTTTCGGGAGGTGGAGAGTTGCGCCGAGACGATTGTCGGCCTACTAGGGAAGAGCTTGATTGTGAAGGACATTTCCTTAAAACTTTGCTCGCTTGCCGGCTGGGGATGGTTCTGTTCAATTGCCAGCCAAGGTCAGTTTAGATCTGTCGAGGGAGTCCTACCAGCAAGCTCTGCAAAGATACTTATCTTTGAGAGAAAACTAGAGCATCGTCCAACCGTCAAGGCCCAATACAAGGATTTCTTGAGGAGTATGGGACATATGTCAGATGCTCCGACATAAGAATTCAATTTCTGTCGGTATTTATACCCGTTACTCGTGGAGTAAAAGGGTATACTAGATTCGTTGAAAAGTATGTAACAGGAAGGAAGCGTTTCCGACCATATAAAGGATATATATTCTTGATCAGGATCAATAGCCGATTCGATATGAACATGTCCGTCTGTCCGTCCGTCCGTCTGTCCGTATGAACGCTGAGATCTCAGAAACTACAAAAGCTAGAAAGTTGAGACTAAGCATACAATTTCCAGAGACATAGACGCAGCGCAAGTTTGTCGATTCATGTTGCCACGCCCACTCTAACGCCCACAAACCGCCAAAAGCTGCCACGCCCACACATTTGAAAAATGTTTTCATATTTTTTCATTTTTGTATTGGTCTTGTAAATTTCTATCGGTTTGCAATAAAACTTTTTGCCACGCCCACTCTAACGCCCAAAAACCGCCTAAAGCTGCTACGCCCACACTTTTAAAAAAGTTTTAATATTTTTTCATTTTTGTATTGGTCTTGTAAATTTCTATCGATTTGCCAAAAAACTTTTTGCCACGTCCACTCTAACGCCCACAAACCGCCAAAAACTGTCAGTGTTTAAGACTCTCCTTCTACCTTCCACTAGCTTAGTAATGGGTATCAGATAGTCGGGGAACTCGACTATAGCGTTCTCTCTTGTTTTTGCCTCATAATTGTGTCATGGAAGAAGAAAGCACCACCACCAAGCTTCGCGTCGTTTTTGATGGATCCTCTTTAAATTCTTCATGATACTCCTTAAACGAAGTTATGATAGCCGGTCCAGTGATTTAGCCAAAACTATTCCAGATTCTTCTTCGTTTTCGCTCACATCCAATTACAATCACAGGAGATAGTCGTATCTGTAAAATGTACCGCTGTGTTTGGGTTTCTCCTGAGGATAGCTACCTCCAGTGCGTTGTGTGGAGAGATTCTCAAGATGATCTGTGCGTATTTACGGTAGATAATGTTACGTATAGCAAGAAGCCTGCGTCTTACCTAGCTGTGAGGTCGATGCATCTGTTGTCTATGGATGAAAAGGCGACATTTTCAGGGGGGGTTTCTGAGATTCTTTGCCGTGACTTTTATGTTGATGATTTGATATCTGGCACCAGCTCCAAAGAAAAAGACATGAACATAATGTAGCAGACGTCCGCGCTCTTGTCCAGTGTTTTGTCAAATGTTTACTGGGATACGGTGTCTGATTAGCTCTTTCTCCAAGCTCTGAATTAGAGATTTTTGCGATGCCAGCACTGAAGCTTATGGAGCCTGTTTATATGTCGTGTCTAGGGGACAATCTCACAGCAGCCACTTACTTTGTTCAATGTATCGAGAGGCCCCTTTGATAGCCCTAACCGTTCCAGAACTTCAGTTTGCGGAGCTCGGCTTATAGCTGTAAAATTAAATACGTAAATTGAACGTATTCAACTGTGGTGCTTTCTTGGATCCGGGAGGATCCCTCAAAATTAAAAGTTTATGTAGGAAAACGAGTGGCTACAATTCAGAAGTTGAGCGAGGAGCTCTCCCCAGCGAGCTTAACGAGTCCCCTTTGTGGGCCCATGGACCGCCCTTTCTGAGTAGCCCCATAGCAGTATGGCCACAAACATTCAAAGTGGGACTTCTCTATTCCTGTGTCTGGTTAAGTGTGCTCATTTATGGAATGACATTAAATTCTTTCACACCAAAGTGGTAGTAGTAGACTTCCGTTGACCGTTTTGTATAGTGATGAGGCGCGCAACAAGGTTCCTGTAAAATGCTACATTTGTGTTTCTATTTGCTTGCGTGTTGTACTTTAGGAAGAGGGATATTCGATTTTTGTCTGTGAACCACGTATTGCCAGGTATATTAAAATCACCTAGAACTATTAATTGGTCTTAATATGACATCATTTTTGAGACGGACACATCTTCCCAAAATTCAGAGAGCAAGAGCATGTAATATATCGGCATGTAATATAATATAAGGCTGAAGTGAGGTTAGACCTAACCGCAATAAAGACTCCACCTCCCCGCCTGGAGGGACGATCATACCTGGTGTGTACACACCTAGAAAGTTAAGTATCTCCGGCTTTAACGAAGTCTTCGTAAATACTATGATATGGAATGCAAAGGAAAGGCTATCAGAATACAATTTAGTTAGCTTGCTACTCAAGCCTCATGAATTTTGACAGGAGATAGTGAGACTATGGTAGTTGGTAGTTTTTTGAAGAGGTAGAGGAAGGGGAAGAAGTAGAAGAGTAGAAAGTTTAAAAATGAAGAAACCGAATTAGAGGGGAAGGAAATTGCTCGTAAGAAACGTTTAATTTTTCAACAGTTATGGTATCGGCTTTTGTTATGTTTTGTATACAAGACAATACATCCTATGATTTTTGATCAGGAGAAACCCGAGAAACAAAAATTTGTTTACTTAGTGGAACCACCGTAAGGGATTTTGGCACTGCAGCTTGTGTATTTGTAGAGCCAACTTGTGCCGGTAGTCGGGACTCAATATTCCTTTGTGGTGGTAAACAATCGGGACAGGTAGAATCATTGGTTGAGAAACCAGTGCAGACAAATCGGAATCTCTAGCAATCTCAAATTGAACTCCCTCCACATCAGGTTGATTTGCTGCGATCAACGGATCATTGCCTGTAGCCGTAATTGGCTGGCCTATTGCCAGCCGCCAACCACTAATTGTTGGCTGCACAGACTTTATTACCTGACTGCATTTGTTTTGAAAGCAGACAACACTAGTTTTGATTTTTTCGATTAGAACCACTGCAGTGGTTATCAATTGCATTAAATGTGTGAAAAGACGATGACAAAAAAATAACGTTTCATCAATAATATTCTAAATTAATTTAATTAAATAATTTTGTGTACAAAATAGAATTACTTAAGAATTTTGTAATAACCACTGCTGGCTTTGGAAAAATCAAAAAAAAAATCGGAGCGCAAGAAGTCACGACGAGGAATCTCAACACCCACTGAATATGTCCCTTCTCCATAGATAACTGATGCATGAACCTCACAGCTAGGTAGGCTGGCTTCGTGATATACGTCACAAAATGCACTGGAAATAGCTATTCTTAGGCGAAACCTGGACACACGGGTACACTTTACATTTGTCTCCTGTGATTACAACTGAATGCAAGCGAAGACGAAGAAGAATCTGAAATAGTTTTGGCTGAATTACTTGACCAGCCCTCAGTATCAAAAAGAAGTTTATCCTGATCCATCAAAATCGACGCAAAAATTAATGGTGGTGCTGTACTCATTCAAGACGCTTCTCAATACAAGCATCTCGTTCTTCCCCCCAACAAAGTTAGTTGCATTGTCGTGGCCTTCTTCTTGTGCATATAAACCGTTTTAGACCATACAGGAAAGCAAATGTACAGAGATCTTTAATGAGCTCCAAATGTATCACCTTGCCTACAAAGCAAATGAAAACACACACGTAAGATGATTGTGTGGTGACCATTGAAGTCCAGCGAAGAGTTCTTCAGCCAACCATCTACCCGAGGAAGTCCAACTTGGTCAATAAAGGGTCTTTTGGTCGACGAAGTTTTAATGTCATGCCACAAATTATCCCGCTGAACCAGACGCAGCACCAGGCAAGTCCCACTTCGAATGTCAGTGACAAGGTATCGAATGCGGTTGCATAACTTATAGATCTTTCCAAACGTACTTTGCAAAGGACTCATCAAGCGCGGTGGGAAGAGCTCCTCAAGAAATAATATCTGCCGGACTTAAAGCATTTGGAATGTAGCGGCACTCCATTGTAGAGGTCGTGTCCTGGATTGCAGCTACTCTGTTTGCTACAAACACGTTGAGTCTTGATGGCTCCTCTCGATTCTAAGAATGCACCACAATTGAGTCTGAACAGCAGTAGAATTATTCTTCGAATACTGTCCATTTAGATATTTCCCCTATAAGTCGAAATCGAAGTTCAGCTCTAAAAAGCTAAAGTTTTGGCGTGTCTTGTTGAGGGTTGCTGTGAGGGCAGTGTAGAAGTCGTCCTTGGTGTTATCGTTGGCGTCTTCCGTATTGTATGATGTTTATATGTCTAGCTCTACATCTGAATCTGGCTGTCATGAGTCTATCAGAAATGGGTTCACAGGAGTGCAGTGTCTTTTTTATGCGCTTGGACACGTAAATCCCCACTCCGTATCTGCTGCCGCCATTGTTGCCACTGTGTAGGTCTAGATTGCTATTTGATGTTTTTGTTTCCAGCTACTTGGTGGGTTTGGTGGCTATTGGGGTTTGACTCCAGCTATTGCAATATGGAGTCTCTCCATCTCCGCCTCGAACTGTGCTAATCTAGATGGTTCTCTCAGAGTTCTAACGTTCCATTCGTGTCCGTTTTGATATGCCTACGGTCGTCATCGAATTTGGGGGGCCGTTTATGTTTAATTCTCTCGTATTTGTTTCGGTAATCGATTAAGTTTTTCGACCGATCTGGTGATTGGCCTGGTGCGGCTTATCCCAGTGATGGGGCTGCCACCTAACGTCATCGGGGAGTGGCGTCTACGGTGATGTCGCTTGTCGTAGAAAAGCGAACAGTCTGGTAACGCGCGTCAGGCCCTGCTGGGTGTGGTTGCTGTTCGCAGAACACAGGGTGCACTTGGTAACTATGTGGGAGACCCCTTTTTACTCCATATAGAGTGGAGAGGGGGTGAGGCGGTTGGTCAAGAGCTGCCGAAGATTGTTGCATCAGGCATTATGAATGGAAGAATACCCTCTAAAAGCTGGAAAAGTATATTTTTGAAAGGAAAGTTTGTGTGGCCATACTCTCGTCATGGGTGGGGTTTGAACGCCCAACCTCGTTGCGCTATCAGGTAGTTGCGCTATCCTTCATCGTCAAACTTCAAGAAGGAAGCTCCCCCCTCCGAAGCACTCTCTAAAGCGGCTGGTACATTTAAGCACTACTTCCTTAGATAGAAATTGACTCTGGACAAGAATGACTGATTATTAACAAAGGTTTACCTCTTTACCTAATTCGTGTGCAATAAGTGCTGAAGACGTGTTAGGCAATACAGAGGTTCGATGGCGTGCCTAATTGAATCTTAGGCCACCGTTTTAGTAAGCTGTAATTTTTCTTGTGACGAAGGCTAGGCTAAGATTCCCATTGAAGAAGAGACTGTTGCCTAGATCCGCAGGCACGGCAATAGCCGAAGTCGCACTGTCTCAATTGATTACCATTCTTTAGGAAATTTATACAAAGAGTGATTGATTTAGCTTTTGAAATCGATTTTCTTGCTTCACGTTCTTAAAACTCTGACAATATTTCTTCAGTGTCGGGAATCATTACAGAAAACACAGGTCGGACGGTTAGAACTTGTGGGGAAAAACGTTGACTTACTCATAAAAGATGTATGATTAGTTCCCACCTGGCGCATAGATTGTTATAGCGAAATCCATATTCTCCAGAATCCTGCATCGCTGCTCCAGAAATTATGCCATGTATTCCCACTTTGGAATTAAAATTCTGAAGGCTGGGTCCCGTTTGGCCTAACGGATCCTGCTTTTGGACATGTACTTGAAGCACCCCGCGATGTGCTCCTTTGTTTCCAATCCATGACCGTTGAAGAATTTACGTTGCAGCATTAGCATTTTAATGTACTTAGCCCCAGAATCTCAGTCACATGAGTCTGAAGAACCAAACGCCGATTATTAAATCTGTTTTGTAACAATTCCAAAGCTAAATCGTAGTTGCTTTGCGAAATTTTTAGCAAGCGAATAGTTTCCAACGCATAGCCCGACATATATGATCCTAGATGCTTTAGCATAGCTATGTTTCTGAAATCCGCTGTGGGTTTAGGCGTACTGAAAAAATGTAGCAAATAGGTTTGCTGCAACTAAATCATTTGAGAGAGGTATATTGTCAAAATAGGAAATGGGCTAATATCATTATAATATTCAGTGCTGTTTTAGAAATATGGAAGATGCAGTTCGAATATCACTTTAAATATTCTTTAAATAGTCTGTTATACTATTATTCAGGTAGGAAAGCCTAAGAGTGTTGCATAAGTCAGCTTCTTAGAAAGAATGATAGCAATCCGTGTCCCCACTACGGTTCTGTTGGCTAAGCGAGGCATCAACAAACTAGTGGGGCAATTTAATTCATTAGAATTGGGTGACAACTATCAGGGTGGGATACACGATTGCTTTGGAAATCCTGGTAGTTGCACGCAAAAATTTTACAGTTAGACACAAAGGAGCCATGTTTTAGAAAGAATAATCACATCAGCATCAAAGGCAACTACTAACTGTTTTATAGTGTATGGACGTAAAAACAATTAATTTTTGGAGCATTTTGTGAAGTTAGCCTCAGACTTACATACATACACACACAAATAACATATACAGTATGTTCAGTATTAGTCCCAAAGTATTACCAAATAAAATAAATTACCAAATGTCTCCAGGAATCCTAGAGGACTCTCGAGGAATTTTCAATACAAATCGGCGAGGAATTTCCATACAACAGGCGTGCGTAGCGAGGAATTCGAAGTACCCGAGGAATATCTGAGGAATTTCCGGAGAATATCAAAAAATAAGCAAGGGTTATCCCGAGGAATACTACAGAAATTCCTAGGGAATTTCTCGGGAATTCCTCGGAATTTCCTCAAGTATTCTCTTCGTAAATTACTCGGGAAAATACATGTAAATCCAGAAAAATCTCCCAAAAAACGTAAAAAAATTATTTAAATGATAAATTCAATTTTTATTTTTTATTCCATTAATTTTTTCCTATTTTTGTTTGCATTCTTTTTGACACATGTTAGTGCGTGGGGCAAGGCCTTCTCCGGTGGCTACTGGGCTGGCCTTCTAATGTGATTATGCTCTCAGTAAAGAGAAATATTTGAATAATATTAATATCATGTAGCTTGGAATGCAATTATCTTTGCTTATTTATCAATGCGTTGAAAATTTTCTAACCACCACTTGACACGTTCTACAATTGAATGCAAATGCAAAAGAAGAAAAGTGACCGAAACGGAAACCGAAAATTCTAACAGACACGCAGGGTATATTCGACCGTAATGATCCCGGGTAATTAGAATTCCATAGGCAAACAATTAAACACGGACGCATTGGCGTTGCCTAAAGCGACAGTTTAATTTATATCAAAATTTAAAATCCCTAAATCAACAAAAAAAATATAAATTAAATACACACTTAAAAATATAAAAAATATCCCACCAATTATTAGAACGGTATTCAGAAGTCTATATATAGCGTTTTTTTCATCTCATCTTATCTCTCACTCTCATTTTCGGTCACTGCTCCGAACTAATAACAAATATGAACTTCGAACTTAGGCAGAAGTTTTGGGTACTGAAGGCTATACATATACATACATTCAAATATATATAAGTTATTAAGTGGAGTGGGAGGTTGGCAATAATATATCCCTCGCCGTTGTCTCCCAGTGTAGGTAGCCGGTTGGCTGTTGCTGGTTGTCCAGTGGGGGGCCGGTTGGCCGTCCTGTTTCTATGATGAAATAGGATGATTACGTTGGAAGGAGACTGTCCTTTAATACCGCTGGCCTAGAGACTCAGCCGGTATATTTTGTAATAAAAAGGTTTAACGGCTAAGGATGAGACTGTGGGAACAGTTCAAGCATTCTGACTGTAGAGTCAATTATACTAGAAAACTCAGACAGATTAGTCGAGTGCCTAATCAGGCCATACTGTTCCCATACTAATACATTCCCGTCTAACACCGGGATGTATTTTGCATGCGAGAAGTCGGTGGCGCTTGCGGTGGTTAGAAGTATGATGGATACTACGGCATGGATGGATACTTACGTTGGAAGGAGACTGTCCTTTAATACCGCTGGCCTAGAGACTCAGCCGGTATATTTTGTAATAAAAAGGTTTAACGGCTAAGTGTCGGAGTTTCGTTATATGAGCTTGTGCTCTTTATTAATTGAATATAAAATCAGAACTGAACTTAAGAACTAACAAAAGCTCATGCATGACCGGATGCCCGTGGCAGACCGCTGACCATGCACATTTTGCAGAAGTCATACGATCGCTGCTAGCCAATGGGACAAAGCCACGGCCCATAAGGGCGCAATATGTTGGCTCAGCTCTCGGGCCAATTAGGGTGGACCCAATTTGGGGTGGACCATACATGAGTGGAGTAATAATTATAATATTAAATGCTTAATATTAATAAATTATGGGTAATAAAATGATTAATATTAATAGGAGGAATAAAAATAGGCCTGCTGATGCTAACCTGGGAGTTCGTTGTTAACTACTCCCCCCTTAAATTAGACGCCGTCCTCGGTGACAGCCAATTCGTCAATGGATTTTTGCAACTGGGATGCCTCCCGTTTGCGCCTGCAGTGTTGTTGCAGCAGGACCAAGCCGCATAACGTGAAGCTAACGGCGACTCCCGCGACGAACCAGATTTTTAGTGCACCTCCCGCGGACACGTCCTCTCTGAGCTCCTGCATCAGCCGCAGGTTGTGCTCGTTCATCCGCTGTAGTAGCGGCAGACACAGTATTTGATCATGTCCGGTGATGTTGAGTAATGGGGAGGCCGCGATTCCAGGGCTCTTATCCACAGCGTAATTGAGGTTCAAATACACTGAGCCGTTGATGACTGCCTTCCGTTCGAAAGGTAATAAGGTGGGTCCCTATTACGGTTGTTGTAGGCCCGTCATCGATAGTAATCCTCGTAAATTTCTCGTTGACGATTATTACTCCATCGTCCACGATTGTAAGGGGCTCTAGATTGCTGGGCTGCGTCCGGCATGTAGCCACACCGCCGGCATGTAACTGCCTGGCGCAGGTGTCGTGAACCGCCTTTTTGCAGAACGTGGCCAAGTTGGTAGACGCGCAATCTAAAACTGCTAGGACTCCGTCATCACATTCCGCCAAGACGTTTTCTTCAATTTGTAACATGGTATGGTAGTGAGCAACAGGAAAGAGCAGGACTTTTTTACAAATAAACTTAACTTTAGGATATTGAACAATTACATGGATAAAAATATTAGATTGAAAAATCTTAATCTTAGATACATCCATAAGACTAACTATGGGGACCTCTGTGAGCTGTTCGTCGAAGATAGATTTAAGTTCATTGTGATTAAAAATAACTGGATTTATCATATTGTTTTTTGCGAGTGTGATTGTGAGCATGCAATTTTGTATTTCTGAAATTAGTATTCTATTTCTGGCTAAGAGGGTCTCGAAAAGGTGGCCGGCGTCAACCAACCCGTCCCTTTTCTCTTTGAGGATTCTGTTTACTGTGTCTGTGAGTTGGTTAATATGTTTTTGTGTTTCAGTGTTTATTACTACATGCCTATTGTTTGCCTCTATTAGGGCTGCTTCGTTAGTTTTGATTCTAAAGAGGTTCTCCGCGTCGGGCGTGCCCGCCACGACCTTGAGTGCCGAGCCCAGGAAATCCAGGCTCCTGGCCATTCTACGGTGCACGGTAATTTCATCCAGCATGTTCTGGGCATGGTTGATGTCGACTTCCAGAAGTCGGTGACTCGCGCGCTTGCGGTGGTTAAAAGTATGATGGATACTACGGCAAGCCTGTGGAAATTATAGCAAATGGTGAGTGTTTAATATAAGGATGAATGTGGCAGATGAAATGCCTATTTGATATTGTCCTTATGGACCACCCTCCCCCTAATGAGAACAGATGTTCCCAGATCTGCTTCCACACGCTCTTCTGAATAAAGCGGAGTCAATTTGTTACCTAACCTTTTGTTGTTACGTAGGTGTACTTTTTCACCAACTTCAAAGATTCGGTTTTGTCTAGAAGGGTTAATTCTGTCCAGGTTAGCTTGTTGTGCCTTGTCAATTCTATCTTTGATTGCCAACATGATCTCGTCATTGCCAGCGTGGATAACCTGCACTGGTCTAAACTTTGTGACCGAATGTAGCGACCTGTTGTATTCTATCGTAGCCCGTGAGATCAATTCCACAGTATCCTCTATTTTTGTTATCAATTTTGAGGCATCTGGCGATTTCTGCCAGTGTACTGTGAAACCTTTCAATTTGGCCATTGGAGCTACTGTGTAGCGGTGGCGCATTGACAACATCGATGCTGTATTGGTTTTTAAGCAACGACGTGATTGTCTCAGAGTTGAAAGAGGCTTCGTTGTCGCAGTATATGGTTTTGATATTTGGGTAGAAGTTTACCAATTGGAGAATAGGGGCTCGTACATCGATGATTGCCCTAGAAACTAAGGGTTGTACGATGGCGAATTTGGACAATTTGTCAATACAGGTTAAGAAGATTTTTCTGTCAGTGGAAAATATGTCGATATGCAACATTTCTCCAACGTATTAAGGTATAGGGGTATTTCCTAATTCCTGTTTCTTAGGATGGCGGTCGTATTTGGCTTTATTGCAGACTCTGCAATTTGCGACCACTTCGCTAGCTAGTTTAGACATATTCGGGAAGTATTTATCCCGGAGGATTTGTTTAGCGTTCTCTTGTGCAGCCCGATGGGCGCGATTGTGCTCGGTGTTAGTGATTTCAAGCTGTTCATTGACGTTGGTAATATCACTGACGAAGGCTTTACAATGCCAAAACTTTGTCGCAGGGAACTCCTGCCTCAAGGCATGTTGAATACGCGCCAGGGTAGGGAAATCACAGTGAATCGCGTTCACGACATTGGCGTTAACAATTTCTTTAACGGATTCTACAAGCGAGTCTTTGTCATTAAAGTTAATGATATGGCGAGTTCTATTTCCGAAGATTATGAAGTCTCGCCGAAGCGGTTGGTTTGCTTCTTCCAAAATGATTTGGTTTCTGAAGCAGTTCAGAGGTTTGTCTGTGGTTTCTATAGTGTACGAAAGGGAAAGCTCACTATGCACCGTGGCTGCATCGGACTGGGCCTCAGCCTCTAAGTTGTTCAGGGGTTGTCGAGATAGCGCGTCCGCTACCAGGTTTTGTTTTCCCGGTGTGTAAAATACTTTCCCGTTGTTCTCATCAATAAATGCTTTCCATCGCTTAATCTTAGCGTTGGTGTTTTTCTCGGATACCGCGTATGTGAGGGGCTGGTGATCTGTAAAGATCCTTACCTCTTTGGTACCGTATAGGTAATTTTGAAGTTTGCCTATTGCCCAGACTATCGCCAACAATTCTCTTTCGTTGGTGGCGTAGTTCAGTTCGCAGTCTTTCAGCGTACGAGAGATCATGGTGATGGGCCTCTTGTTCTGGGACAATACCGCGCCTATACCACTGCCTGAAGCGTCGGTGGTTAGGTCAAATGGTAATTTGAAATCGGGGTACGTCAAAATGACATCTTCTGATGCTAGGATGTTACGCAGGTGATCAAACGCATTGCGCTGGGTTTCATCAAATGTAACAGGAACTTTTTTCGACATGTTTTTACTCACTGTACCGTTTTCCCCTTTGAGAATATGAGTGAGAGGCCTGGCAATGGAGGCAAAATTCTTCACAAAGCTTCTGTAAGGCTAAACAGATTTTTGGGTTCGGGGAACTCTTGTATTGCCCTGACTTTTTCAGGGTCTGTTTTCGTTCCCCCCCTAGTGACTATGACCGGCATTACATTTCTTAGCTCCTTTACGGGCTTAAGGTAATTCTTTGCCTCCCCCGTGTCGATAAGTATTTTTAGTGTTCTACCAGCCAACTATCGTTCGATGAACGACAGGGGCTGTCCTCTTGGGGCTTGCTTTGGAATTGCTTAGGAATGAAGTGTGGATTTTTATCCTCTCCTTTCCATTGCTTTCCCTGAAATTTATTAGTACGCCTGTTGCCATCGTGCACAAGAGCCTTGTCTTCGATGGCCTTCGCGTATGACGCCGCGAATGCACTTCTTTCAATGCTATTTTCAGCCTCCCGCGCAAGCGCTAACGCAGTCGTAAGGTCTTTTGGTTGTGCTGGTAGCACCAGTGCTTTGAGCGGTCTTTTCAGCCCAGCAATAAATGCGTGTAGGGCATCGTCCCTAACCTCCTTATTTAAGATAGTTGCCGTGTCCGCACTATGCGACATAACTATTTTGTTCGTGACGAGCGTGAGTTTCCTCTCGACTTCGTCATAGTATGCCATAAGATCGGCATCACGTTGTTGAACCATCTCGAGATTTTGACGTAATACTCGTAGGGACGTTTTGTCCGCGTATGTGCAGTCCAGCCTAGCCAGAATTGCATCGAAATTTAGCACAGTATTATGTGACGTGAGGAGCGCTCGTGCGTTACCACAAATTTTGTTTTTAATAATTACCACTGCTTCATAGTGGGTCTCGCTGCCCTTGTATCTCTTGAATACCTCGTACGCATCTGATGCGGCCTGCCTCCAAGACACGTATTCATCGTGGCTGCCGCTAAAGGTTGGGAGCGATTTCACAATATCTAACTTGACATCACACTTTATGCTGGGGTCCGGCGTTACCCTTTCATAAACTTCTACTTGGGGTGCCTGCACAGTTAACGAGCTGACCTGGTTTCTAACTGATTCAATTTCTGCCCGCCAACGCTGCTCCTGTGCGGTTAGCGCGGCGTTGACGGCATTTGTTATAAGCGCTTGGACCATTTCTGCATTCATTTCTGATGAGTCTGGTTGTCTCACTGCGGGGCAAAATCCGATTTCTTCACTATCGTCACTGTCTACTTCTTGCTTCACTTCCCTATACTCCCAATTCATCGGCCGCAAATGAAGCTGAGTGAATTAATTGGCAGTAATATGGGTGGCGAATAAAGGTAAAATTTGCGTTTCGCGTACCGCTTTTAGTTGGCCAACACTTGTAGCTAAGTCAGGGTTTGGCGACGATGTACAATATTTTAGAGGAGTCACAACACAGTGGGCGAAGTATAACAAATTTGAGAGAAAATATAATAATAAACCCGAAGAATTTATATGTGTAAAACTTAGTGGAGTGGAGTCACAGAAAATTCGAGAAAACATCACAATAAAAACGCTGAGTTATACAACCCAAGAAAAATTCCAGTTGGGAAATGGTTGGAGCGAAGCACAGGCTTAGCAAACACACAGATACACTGGGCACAAAATTTCTACGTTTCTTTATTTAAAATTAGACACATGCAAATTAAATAAATTCACAGAATACTCCAGGGGAAAGGTGCGGGGCATAATCGCCACACAAAAATGCAAAGAAATATATATATCGGGATTTTACACTGCACGGAATTTTTATTGGCGAGGTATGCAGAACTCACAGGCACACTTTATTTATTCGTTTATTACAGTATCATGACCTGGTGCTATCTTAGTCGCACAGTCACTTACATTTTATGATCTTCAGGGTAGGTTCGAAGAGTAGTTGGGCGTCAGTTATTAAGTGGAGTGGGAGGTTGGCAATAATATATCCCTCGCCGTTGTCTCCCATTGTAGGTAGCCGGTTGTCCAGTGGGGGGCCGGTTGGCCGTCCTGTTTCTATGATGAAATAGGATGATTACGTTGGAAGGAGACTGTCCTTCAATACCGCTGGCCTAGAGACTCAGTCGGTATATTTTGTAATAAAAAGGTTTAACGGCTAAGTGCCGGAGTTTCGTTATATGAGCTTGTGCTCTTTATTAATTGAATATAAAATCAGAACTGAACTTAAGAACTAACAAAAGCTCATGCATGACCGGATGCCCGTGGCAGACCGCTGACCATGCACATTTTGCAGAAGTCATACGATCGCTGCTAGCCGATGGGACAAAGCCACGGCCCATAAGGGCGCAATATGTTGGCTCAGCTCTCGGGCCAATTAGGGTGGACCCAATTTGGGGTGGATCATACATGAGTGGAGTAATAATTATAATATTAAATGCTTAATATTAATAAATTATGGGTAATAAAATGATTAATATTAATAGGAGGAATAAAAATAGGCCTGCTGATGCTAACCTGGGAGTTCGTTGTTAACTTATATACACAAATATCAAATGTTTTGGCCAAATTGAAGAATCAATAATTGTTGGAAAATGTCCGTCTGAAAGCTCAACCTTAAACGAAGAAATCATACATATCTGTTAAAAGATGTACTTAGAGACAAACAATTCGGTTGAAAAAAAAATATTAAACTTTTAACTTTGGTTAGTTCGAATATCGTCTGGGGCTGTTGGGTTAAGACGGGAGATGAAGATATAATTACAGCAGGTAAAGCTAAATATCGGTTTTGAACGCTTCATCTCTATTCCAAAAATAGAATTTCCGGGGTTTCCATGTAGGCAGGTACAACTGACTTCTGTTACATACGTGGCCGATTATATGAGCAAAGGTTCTGTCGAAACTGAAACCTGCGGTGCAGATGTAGGCGCTGATTGAAGAGTGGAGACGCTTAGATTGAGCCCTGCCACTGCTTTTCGATTTCGTAACGGAATACATTATTTTTTATTATTACTATTTTTGTCTGACTTTTAAACTCGGGTATTAGACCAGCACTGTGCTCGAAGTCAAGACATTTCAGGTGAACATAAGGCTGCCAAGATTAGATTTTGCCAATGATATATGGAACAAGCAAAAGAATTTTAATGTAATTTAAATGTTTATATTAGCGTAGATATTGGCGAACTATAAACAAAATGTAACAAAAATCGAGATAATACAGCTTGTGAAGCTATGTGCTTTTGAGTGCGAGAAATAGGAAAAGAGTGATCGGGATACAACAAAAAGACCATTGATTTTGCCGTAAACCCAAGCTCAAGAATAAAGCATTGAGGCAAACACAAAATTTTGTGTCGATATTTTGTCACTGTCAGAAGTCAATCTCTTATTTTACGATCTAAACGTATTGTAATGATTAAGACCACTAACACTCCGAACAGGTAAAAAAAACGTAATTAAAAGCCTTAATTGATGACGTCTTTTCTAAATGAATTATTAATAATAAATGATGCAATTTTGATGTTTTGTAGAGAAAATAAGGAAAGGGAAATAAAATACAATGAATTAGTGAAAGATATGTACTTCGTGTTGGATCTAATTTGTTTTACATAAGATGATGCTGGCCAACTATTCATAGTCAAACATACAAAAGTAAATACATAGGGCATCTTTACCAGTATATTATATTTTTTATTGTATTTATAGCAATTGTTATGCAGTATGAAAGAAGTCAAGGCAAGTGCACATCACTTGGCGTCGACTTTTCGACGGTCAGAAAAATTCCTCAAAGCCATAGGAATGATGTAGACAACTCCAAAAGTTTTTGGCATGAGGCTATATAACTTTACAATTGAGAATTAAAATTGTCATGGGGTAGCCGGTCCTTAGAAGGTATCAGCGGGCTAGTTGATCATTTCACTGCATTCGACTTAAGTTACCCTTTGGCACGGAAGCGCATCCAGCTTGTTTAAGTATTTTACTTTTTCGGATATTTTGCCCCATAGGTCAGAGTCGTAACACCATATGGACGTAAGTATAGTGTTGTTATACCTGCGCCAAGTATACCTGTTACTCGTAAAGTAAGAGGGATATTATTTTCGTTGAGTATATAACAAGCAGAAGAAAGCGTTTACGACCATATAAAGTATGTTTATTCATGATTAGTCATGATCTAGTCACGATCTAGTCATGTCCGTCTCTACGACCGTCTGTCTTTCCGTCCGCATAAACGCCTCGATCTCAGGAACTAGGTTCACTGGCCAGTATGTAGGTATACCCACGAGTACGTAGTTGAGCTTTCCTTTTGCTTTGATTATTGAACTATAGTGCATTTACTGCAAAGGCATCTAAGCTTCGTCTTCATGATTACAGCCAATTTTTTTTTGCTATATTGACATATGCTTTAAAGTTTTGGAATCTGGTGTTTAAAGACTATTGCCATCGAATTCAACTGGTGTTCAACCTGGAGGTCCAAGTGTTGATCTGATTCTTTGCAATTTATTTACTATTACTTACAAACCTGTTCGATAAATAAATAATAAATAAATTTTTTAAATCTCAACTGACTGGAAGTAAATTTCTTCTTAAATTCTCAAGTTCATCATTACGAACGATTTAGCAATAGCAAAATTAATACTTTTTATCCATCTAAGCTGGTGATTCCACTTCAGTATAGCGTCAAAAGGACGCTATCCTTTTCAAGGATATTAAATAAATAACACACATGTCAAAATCTTATTCCCCTAGTCATTTCATAAACATCAACAGTTGATCTTTGTAAAGAATTATTTAAAGCAAAAATAACTGATGCGAATTTATTTACATGTTCTTCAAAATATACTTTTTTTATTCAGCTGGGACTCTGCTTTTATCCACTTCTGGTTTTGTATCATCCGGATCCAAGCTTAAGCATTCTGCAAAAAATTGCTCCATAGAAGAATATACATGTTCGAGTACACCGCTTAAGTCGTGGCCTTCATCTGCATAAGTCTGAAAAACAAAAATTGTCAGTATATTGTACATGATTTTTATACCCGTTACTCGTAGAGTAAAAGGGTATACTAGATTCGTTGAAAAGTATGTAACAGGCAGAAGGAAGCGTTTCCGACCATATAAAGTATATATATTCTTGATCAGGATCAATAGCCGAGTCGATCTGGCCATGTCCGTCTGTCCGTCCGTCTGTCCGTCTGTCCGTCCGTATGAACGTCGAGATATCAGGAACTACAAAAGCTAGAAAGTTGAGATTAAGTATACAGACTCCAGGGACATAGACGCAGCGCAAGTTTGTCGATTCAGGTTGCCACGCCCACTCTAACGCCCACAAACCGCCCAAAACTGCCACGCCCACATTTTTGAAAAATGTTTTAATATTTTTTCATTTTTACATTGGTCTTGTAAATTTCTAACGATTTGCAAAAAAACTTTTTGCCACGCCCACTCTAACGCCCACAAACCGGCCAAAGCTGCCGCGCCCACACTTTTGAAAAATGTTTTGATATTTTTTCATTTTTGTATTAGTCTTGTAAATTTCTATCTATTTGCCAAAAAACTTTTGGCCACGCCCACTCTAACGCCCACAAACCGCCAAAAACTGTCCTTCGCACTTACACTAGCTGAGTAACGGGTATCAGATAGCCGGGGAACTCGACTATAGCGTTCTCTCTTGTTTTTTATATACCCGTTACTCGTAGAGTAAAAGGGTATACTAGATTCGTTGAAAAGTATGTTACAGGCAGAAGGAAGCGGTTCCGACCATATAAAGTATATATATTTTTGATCAGGATCGATAGCCGAGTCGATCTGGCCATTTCCGTCTGTTCGTCTGTCTGTGTATGAACGTCGAGATCTCATGAACTACGAAAGCTACAAAGTTGAGATTAAGCATACAGACTCCAGAGACATAGACGCAGCGCAAACCGCCCAAAACTGCCACGCCCACACTTTTGAAAAATGTTTTGATATTTTTTCATTTTTGTATTGGTCTTGTAAATTTCTATCGATTTGCCAAAAAACTTTTTGCCACGCCCATATAACGCCCACAAACCGCCCAAAGTGCCACGCCCACACTTTTGAAAATTTTTTTGATTTTTGTTTTAGTCTTGTAAATTTCTATCGATTTGTTAAAAAACTCTAACTCCCACAAACCGTCAAAAACTGTCAGTGTTGAAGACTATAGCGTTCTCTCTTGTTTTTACCTGGTATCGAAAGAGAATATTGGCGCTTGTTAATGATTTTGCTAATTGCACTCCATGGACAAAAGGAGCTGTAGTATCTGCTAGACCGTGAATCAAAAAATATGAATTGGATTTAATTAGACGTGCCTTTTGAGTTGCATCTGCTTCAACATAGCCTTTAAAATTTTCAGCAGGGAGGCCTAATATACGCTCAGTAAACGCTGAATCTGTTGGGAGAGAGTTATTAATAATTAAATTAGGTTGTTGTAAATTTACAGATGTAGCTTTTTTAATTATTAATGTTAGTACTTACTTGAATATAGCCAATCTGCAGTAGGAGAAACTGCGATTCCACATTTAAATACGTCCTGTTGAGTACCGAGAGCCATTGAGGTTACATAACCTCCATAGCCCCACCCCCACATACCTACTCTAGTTTCATCTAAAAAACCTATAGTGTTCAACAAATATCTAAAAAAGTAAACCTTTTACATAAATTGTAAATATAATAAAATAAAAGTACTCACCCAAGAACAGAAATTTGATCTAATACTTCTACTCCTCCTAAATGACGATATAGTGTTTTTTTACTTTGACCCTTGGACCCTCGTACATCTAGGCGGATATAGACAACATCATTTCTTGATGACATGTATGTACCCCAGTCGATCTTAAACTTCTCAGAAACGGATTCTGAGCCGGGACGTCCATTGCTGAAAGAAAATCCATATATTTTAAGCATTCTTAATTAGTAATAATTAAAATTTTATAAACAAATAATTTCATTCGAATACTTGTTAATATGTTTTTTTTTTGAGCGCGAGACTCACATCCACACCTCCCACCCAACAAACCAAGGGGCGCCCCCGTAAATCTTACGGCTTGACTCGCGGATGCGATATTGAGAAGAGAGAAGTCGAGTTCCCCAACTATCTGATACCCGTTACTCAGCTAGTCTAAGTGTGAAGGAGAGTCTTCAACACTGACAGTTTTTGACGGTTTGTGGGCGTTAGACTGGACGTGGCAAAAAGTTTTTTGGCAATTCGATAGAAATTTACAAGACTAATACAAAAATAAAAAAATATCAAAACTTTTTTCAAAAGTGTGGGCGTGTCAGTTTTAGGCGGTTTGTGTTCTTTAAAGTGGGCGTGGCAACATGAATCGACAAACTTGCGCTGCGTCTATGTCCCTGGAGTCTGTATGCTTAATCTTTGCAGCTTTTGTAGTTCCTGAGATCTCAACGTTCATACGGACGGACAGACAGACGGACGGACAGACGGACATGGCCAAATCGACTCGGCTATTGATCCTGATCAAAAATATATATACTTTATATTGTCGGAAACGCTTCCTTCTGCCTATTACATATTTTTCAACGAATCTAGTATACTTTTTTACTTTACGAGTAACGGGTAAAACAAGGGAGAATGCTATATATGAGTTCCCCGACTATCCGTAATTCTCACATTTTTCTTTTGATATTGATAGAAATAGGGAAAACAAGAATTGATTGAAAAAAAATTAGAAAAATGTTTCAAATGGGTGGGCGTTTTTCGGCAAATGTACAGGGCTAATAATAAAAGGAAAAAATTGAAACACATTTTTCAAAACTGTGGGCTTTGGCCGGTTTGTGGGCGTTAGAGTAGACGAAGCAAACAACTTTTTGTCATATCGATAGAAATTTGCAAGACAAATACAAAACTGAAAATATATCAAAAAATTTTCCAAAAGTGTGGGTGTATCAGTTTTGGGCAGCTGGAGTGGGAGTTTTTTTGCAAATCGATAGAAATTTACATGACTCGTAGATCCATTTTGCCATGCCCACTCGAAGACCGACAAACCGCTTTTTCTCGCGCTTCTACGTTCTGTAATTATGTAATACATAATATGTATACGGATTTACTTTCGCAGCCCATGCATGCGCGCATCAATGCCAAATTTCGCTCCAAAAACCAAAATAAAATCTATTTGTTTGAAATCCCTAAATATAAATCGTTTTTTCATTTCGTAAAAAATTGCTAAAGAAGGTTATTAGCGCAACAACTATTTTTTTTTTTTATTAAATATTACTATTTAAAAGAAACCAAGAAAAAGGAAGATAATACATTGATGTATTGATATTGTATGAAAAATTTTCGATATTTTTTTATAGTATAATTTATTTACAATTCAAAGGATATGCAACAACAAAATGGCCTGCAAAACGCCCAAAACTGCTACGCCCACCGTCTTAAAAATTAAATTTTTGTTTTTTTATTTGTGTTGAAAGTAAATATCGATCATTTGAAGCAAAGTATTTTATTTGATAGTCAAATTTACTTATTGTAATCTTTCGATTTTCTCGTTTCATGTTTCGTTTTGTGACTTTATTCAACCAGACCTGTGGTTTATGAGCGCTTAGCATTTTAAAAGGTCTACCAAATAAGTATGATCTAAAATATTTTGTTTCCCAAACCATTGCAAAAGGTTCTTTATCAATGATGGCATAGCTAGTTATCTCAGAACTATAAACCAATTCATCGGCGGATCCGCCAATCGCAATCGGAGCCTGGAGACGAAAAAAAAAGTCCTTGGTATGTTTTAGAAACCGAAACTTACATATTTTAATATTTTTCAGATTTGCACGAATGACAAAAAAAACGTTCTGTCCCAAGCAGCACACCCAACGAAACGAGTGGTTTTGCTTATCTTGATGTCCATATTTGACCATTTGGGATTGTTGATTAACATGATTCATAAAGAAATTTGGTGTACAGGAATAGGCTGGGACGAGATCCTACTGGCACGTAAGTTTGTATTCTGGACGAAATGGAAAAACTTGCATTTCCAAGCCGCAACCATTTAAGTTTTATGGCACTACTCTCCAATAGTCCATGTCGCTGACATCAGTGAACCACCCACCTTTGTAAACGCCAGTGAATTCGTATATGGTTCCATTTGCCTTTTTCGTTTAGGAAAGGATGACGGTACTACAGTATCAGTGGTTTCAGCAAAATACAAAGTGGCTCCGGTTCAGGCTCTTCATATTTATAGACGGCTTGCTTAAACGCAAAACTCGTAATATGAAAACCGATCAATATAGAAATCAATAAAGAAACCATCTTATTCTTAACGAAGCCTTTATTTTATTCCGTTTTGCACGAAAATTTTTTCAGAAATGTCAAAACAACTCTGTTTCGAAACTCCCGAAAGTAGCTAACTTCACTAACTTCATGTCTCCACGAGAAAAACCGAGAAAATATTTTCATTGCAATCATAGCGGACGATGTTCTCCCAAGGAACCTTTAACCCAAAGGACCAATTATAGAAGTACAGATAAATATGGTCCGGTCCGATCGGTTTCTATAAAAACTCTACATGGCGTCGTCATCCGACCAGCAAAAAAAAACTGCTGTTCAGTCTAAGTAAGCCGATGTAGCTGTTTACGTGGGGGAAATGTTTATGTTTTGATGTTATGTTTCTGAACCATAAATATTTTTTAATAAACAACTTTTAATTTGGCTGCATCAGCTATATTACAAAAGACTATGGGGAAAGTTATTAGTTTGTTGGTCGGTTTGTAGTCGGTATGCCAAAAAATTTGTTTGTCACGCCCACCCCTACGACCACAAACCGCCGAATAAGCCGTATAAGCATACGCCCACAGTTTGGAAAAAAGTGTTGGAATTGTTTCCTTATATTATTAGTCTTGTAAATTTCCTTCGATAAGCTAAACAACCGCGAAAATCTGCAACGCCTACACTTTTGAAAAAATTTATGTTTTTGTTATTTTATTATTTTTCTCCCCCAATATTTCAGAAAATGTTAAAATTTTTTGTTCCCCATTCCACTAGCTGCATAACGGGTATCTTTTAGGTTGTGCACGCGAGAACGCCCAAGAACCTGTGTTATCTTATTCTATTAGAATACCCTACTTAGTCTACCGCTAAGCAAAGTGAGACCGCGACTAAGGTATTAGATTTTCAATAATATACCAAAGTACACAGTGTAGTTCACAAAAGACTCGACATACTGTAGCAGTCTGTGAACAAGAACAATAGCCCGCTCAAACAAAAACAACATGTAGGGGGTCTGTAGGGCCACGCAGCCTTATAAACATATAACTAAATCATTATCAGTTAATAATCTAACCCAACTTTTTCGACAAATATTCCAACTACCGCAGTTTCCCAGTTCGTTCATCAGATGAATTGAATACCTGATCAACTCATACCGAACAAACGGTGTTTGACAGAAGACCGTAATTTTTAGAGCCATTGAACTACAAGTCATCGAGGATGCGGAAAGGGTCTGCCAAATAGGTTTTCACAACGAGTGGTTAACTTTAGCCAAAATAATTTATTAGTTTATTCACAAGCAATGGAACCACAATAAAACAAGAGAGAACGCTATAGTCGAGTTCATGTCTGATACCCGTTACTCAGCTGGTGGAAGTGAGAAGGAGAGTCTTAAACACTGACAGTTTATGGCAATTTGTGGGCGTTAGGGTGGGCGTGGCAAAAAGTTTTTTTGCAAATCGATAGAAATTTACAAGCCTAATACAAAAATGAAAAAATATCAAAACATTTTTCAAAAGTGTGGGCGTGTCAGCTTTGGGCGGTTTGTGGGCGTTAGAGTGGGCGTGGCAACATGAATCGACAAACTTGCGCTGCTTCTATGTCTTGGGAGTCTATATGCTTAATCTCAACTTTCTAGCTTTTGTAGTTCCTGAGATCTCGACGTTCATACGGACGGACAGACGGACAGACGGACGGACAGACGGACGGACAGACGGACATGGCCAGATCGACTCGGCTATTGATCCTGATCAATAATATATATACTTTATATGATCGGAAACGCTTCCTTCTGCCTGTTACATACTTTTCAACAAATCTAGTATAACCTTTTACTCTACGAGTAACGGGTATAAATACTAATTAACGCTTAGTCTGTGATAAAATTTTCATGACCCTAGCAAGGCATGTAATTCAAGTGTTCAAATGTTACGACAAATTGCCCAACGAGAAGGTCTTTTGAAGACCCAAATTAAATCACTAATCACTCAAACACTAATACCAATACCAATATAAAATAAAAATAAAAACTTGTAACGAACTGATTATACCCGTTACTCGTAGAGTAAAAGGGTATACTAGATTCGTTGAAAAGTATGTAACAGGCAGAAGGAAGCGTTTCCGACCATATAAAGGATCAATAGCCGAGTCGATCTGGCCATGTCCGTCTGTCCGTCCGTCTGTCCGTCTGTCCGTCCGTATGAACGTCGAGATCTCAGGAACTACAAAAGCTAGAAAGTTGAGATTAAGCATACAAACTCCAGAGACATAGAAGCAGCGCAAGTTTGTCGATTCATGTTGCCACGCCCACTCTAACGCCCACAAACCGCCCAAAACTGCCACGCCCACACTTTTGAAAAATGTTTTGAAATTTTTTCATTTTTGTATTAGTTTTGTAATTTTCTATCGATTTACCAAAAAAACTTTTTGCCACGCCCACTATAACGCCTACAAACCGCCAAAAATTGTGTTTAAGACTCTCCTTCTCCCACTAGCTGAGTAACGGGTATCAGATAGTCGGGGAACTCGACTATAGCGTTCTCTCTTGTTTTGTTTGTCTGATCGCTACGGAATACGTGCGGCTAGCTCAGTAGAGTTTGTGCGTTCGTCCCACCAAATTTATAGAATAACGTGATCACCCGGTTACCAGTAATAACACTCGCAGTTTCGTTCTCGGGTCTTTATTTGAGCTCAGTTTACAATGTACTTCAATTGTCCGGATGCCTCTGCTCTCTCGTCGTAGCGTCGGACCTTCGCCTGGTATTGCCGCTGACGCGCAAAAAGGAAAGTCGAGGGCTTAGGGAAGCGTCACCGTTCCCAGACTAGGGTGAACAATTGGTGGGCTCTCAAAGGCATACGCCTCGCTAGCCACAACCTCTTGTCCCTTGCTCTGTCCCGGCCGGTCCCGCCAGACGCTTGTTCAGTTCCTTCCGACGCACCGCGCTATCGCCCGGATACGCCGCAGTCCCTGTAGCAAGACGCCCAGTGAAAGACGAACGTTCCACCCTACCTTTTCTCTTCTGCCGGCGCGGTCGGACCTGGATGTCCTGCTCGGCGGCCTGGTTCCACTGCCTTACCGCTTTCGTCGTCCTGGGTGGCGCGGACCTTCGTTGTTGGGCGCTCGCCGCGTGGGCTGAGAATTGTTGTCGTACGCAGACTCACGGAAGCTCACGGCTGTGATCCCCAAAGCAAACGCCTGTGGAACAGCAACGCGTCAACCCCACGTCTGGTTCGGACTGGTGGCGCCGGTACCACGCCTGCTTGGATTGCACGGACACACAGTCCCTGCCGCTTCCTCGGGTGCCCGCTTAGGTCTGGCCTCTCCTGTTGTTTGCCTCCTGGCTACTCGTGCTTCGTCGTTTGGACCTCAGCTACCTGCGTCTCAGTTCGGAGACCTTCTCGTCCCGAACGTCTTGACGTAGCGATCTTGCTCCTTGGTGACTATCACAGTCGTAGCTCCTCTGCTGACTTCGTTCTAACGTTGTTGACTCGTACACTTGCTTTCCTTGACTGTCCGTCCCGCTTCCAGCGCTCGGCCTGTTTATATAGGCCTCCTCTAACGGTTTATCCCTTTGGTCTCCAGTCTCCGGATCCAAAGTCCATGATTTTACCGTTGGCCCGGTCCAAAGTTCGATTTGTCCCGTTATTTGCCTCTGAGCCTGCTGACTCTCCAAACTCTCTTTTCAGCAAGTCCGGAGTCTCCATCCTCTCTCTCTCCACTTCCCGAGTCTCCAAACTCTCTTCCTCTAGTCTCCAAACTCTCTTTCTCCAGCCCAGAGTCTCCAAACTCTCTTTCTCCGGGCTTCGCACTGCCGTTACTACGCTTTGCCTTGTTGCGTAACTGGCAACGGCAGGCCCTCCTTACGCGATCACTATTCGCATTTGTGCGGAGTTTTAACTCCTCACAAACTCTCACCCCAATCAATAATTTGATATCCCCTTTAATCCATTTAGAAGTCCCACGCAGTTTCAAAAACAAATGTAAACAATCAGACCCTTCATAAACAAGCTTTTCTGTCTAGACAAGAACAATTCGATCATAACAGATCAAATTTGTATAATGAATTCAGAACAAAAACTGTCAGTGTTGAAGACCCTCCTTCGCACTTCCAATAGCTGAGTAAGTATCAGATAGTCGGGGAACTCGACTCGTTCTCTCTTGTTTTTTTTCTGTTTTGTATTTAAGTTTACCGAAGTATTCTGGGTTACTCTGACATTATTGGTAGGATTTTCATTCTGGTTATTGTTGTGGCTGCCTTAAACTTGACCTCGATAATTATTTTGGTTACTGCCTCATCCTCTGTTTCTCCGCGATAACCACCTCGGCTCTGTAATTATTATAATAACTTCGGTTCTCACCTCTGCTTTGGTAATTTTTTCGGTTATAATTATCTTTATAGTGTCCTCTATTGGTATAGAATAGAGTTGCCGATTATGGTATTTCCGTTAAGCAGTGAATATATTTATACCCGTTACTCGTAGAGTAAAAGGGTATACTAGATTCGTTGAAAAGTATGTAACAGGCAGAAGGAAGTGTTTCCGACCATATAAAGTATATATATTCTTAATCAGGATCAATAGCCGAGTCGATCTGGCCATGTCCGTCTGTCCGTCCGTCTGTCCGTCCGTCTGTCCGTCCGTATGAACGTCGAGATCTCAGAAACTATAAAAGCTAGAAAGTTGAGATTCAGCATGCAGATTCCAGAGACATAGACGCAGCTCGATTCATGTTGCCACGCCCACTATAACGCCCACAAACCGCAAAAAACTGCCACGCCCACACTTTTGGAAAATGTTTTGATATTTTTTCATAGTTTTATTAGTCTTGCAAATTTCTTTCGATTTGCCAAAAAAAATTCTGCCACGCCCACTCTAACGCCCACAAACCGCAAAAAACTGCCACGCCCACACTTCTAAAAATTGGTTTCATTTTTTTTCATAGTTTTATTAGTCTTGCGAATTTCTATTGATTTGCCAAATAAATATTTGCCACGCCCACTCTAACGCCCACAAACCGCCCAAAACTGCCACGCCCACATTTTTGAAAAATGTTTTAATATTTTTTCATTTTTGTATTGGTCATGTAAATTTCTATCGATTTGCCAATAAACTTTTTGCCACGCCCACTCCAACGCCCACAAACCGCCCAAAGCTGCCACGCCCACACTTTTTAAAAATGTTTTGATATTTTTTCATTTTTGTATTAGTCTTGTAAATTTCTATCGATTTGCCAAAAAACTTTTTGTCACGCCCACTCTAACGCCCACAAACCGGCAAAAACTGTCAGTGTTGAAGACTCTCCTTCGCACTTTCACTATGTGTAACGGGTATCAGATAGTCGGGGAACTCGACTATAACGTTCTCTCTTGTTTTTTTCGTATGTTACCTACCACAGGCACTCGAATGTCTACCAGACACCCGGGTGTTTTCGAGAAAAAAGGCACTTGCCTTTTTCTGCATGTTTGCCTTCTCTACCCTTCGTTATCAGTGGCGAGTGTGATCGGCACCCGCGACTTAGGGTGCCGCATTGTTTCGGGTGCGCAGGCACCAGGGTGCTTGCAGTCACCCGAATATTTTGAGCGGCTGTTTGTATGTACCCGCGATGACCGGTGTGAGTGGCACCCGCTCTCAAAATTGTTGAGTGTGATCAGGGTGGCAAAAAATGCCATTCATGCAGTTCTCTGGTGGGAGTCCGTTGTTGAATAACGCTATTTTAACCTGAAACGCTGTCTTCTTTTTGTTCGGGCAATCACACAAATCATAAGTTTGGTGGGACGAACAAACAAAGTCTCTGAGCTAGCCATTGCAATTCGTAGCGAGCAGATACAAGAAAAAAAGTTCGTTAAGAAAGCATCGTTAGCATTAATTTTAAAAGTATTAAAATCTGTTTTATATGGACTAACAAAAACCCTTTATTGACTGTAAAAACAACGAAATTTCTTGTAAAAATCCTGTTATTTATTTGGAGCCTCTATTACAATGTTAATTTTCAAATTTTGGAAAACACTTTAGTTCATCGACGATAATAAGCCCTCTCAGACCTAAATACGGACAAATAAAACAAATAATTTTTTTCCACTTAGGACCCCCTTAACGGTTCACTCTATAACAAATTGCAGATGCTTTGCGATTTAAAAATCTTGTTTGCGGTAACGTTTAAAGTACTTTTAGCAGTCATGGCATAAAAAACAACAACGAACTGGGAAAACAGCGTCATGAAATTCGGACTTCGCGGGAAGACGAGCGCAATAAAATCAATAAAATGTAAATGCAACTATTTGTTACTTGGCTATGTACGCGCTTACGTTTAATATTTACTGTACTTAGCCTTTTCTAAGACTAGGACTAATGTTTGTTGCTCAGCCAACACAATCCGCAGCAACAGCGTTTTAATAATTAACTTGCACTATGTATAAATAATAAATTATGCACAATAACGCCTGATCAAATCTTGAGCTAATAAGCATGATTAAGATAACGATTAATGTTGTAGCGCTTTTCGAATGAATATATTTTATTTTATTTTGTTAGTGCGATAATTGGCATCGATGCGCACATGCGAAAAGCTGAACGCTAAGTCAAAAGACAGGGAGATAGAGCGGCTACCTTAGATATTCCCGCAGCATATCTGCATATTTACGTAATTGTAATCACACAGTTATCATGCTTAAAATAAACAAATTTAAGATCCGCTGGCGGCTGCGAGACCCAACAAATGCTATACTTTAAGATTGCCCATGTAGACAAACTATAACTAATATTATTGAGTAAACTTCACGGTTAAAAAACCGCGAAAATTTCTTTCCACTCGCCTGTTCAAATTCTGTCTAAAGCAATTTCTTATATCCTGTAATCTAAGACGCGTCACAGGCATTTGAGAGAGTATACATATATGAAAGGTCTAAGTATGTACTCCCGCAAAGCGCAAGATGCTGAAATCTTGGCGCCTGCTCTCGTCTCCTGTGTCCTTTGAATTTCCCGCGTCTTTGATAAAACTCGCCACCTTTTTGCCCGCATCTTAGCGCATTTATCAGGCGAGTCGATCGTCGTAGTTGTCGCAGTTGTAGTTGTTCAAACCCAATATATATATATACATATGTGTATAACTATAATATATCATTTTAATCAGAGCAATGGTAATTCTGTATTTAGTCACTAAACTATATTGTTAAATATATAATCTTGAAAACGCAATTGCTAAGAGCAACGCAAAATCAAAATGTGTTCCGCGTTTTGTAGTGACGCAGACTACTGGCTCTTAACTTTACTCCGTATATGCATTTTTCACCGTATTTCAAATGAAATAAAAAAGAAAATATAATTAAATAATAAAATAACAGCATTGCTAAATTTTGCTCACTGGTCCGACTATCGGACTCGCCAAGCCAACGTTGCAATTCGTAGCGAGCAGAAACAAGAAAAGCAGCTTTGAATAGTTCGAAAGCAGAATTATCTGGGTTAAGAACTTGACTTAATTAGTGCCACCTACCCACTAACCTATATCTACCAATGCAGTCTTGGTGATTTCGAAATTGCAAGCCTACAATGGAATAAACAAAAAAACGCAACCTGGGCATACTAGTGAACGCCATTTCGGCCGCTCTTTCCGTTTTAACAGTGGAGTTGATCAGACGTACAAGTCTGATGATGCGCCGTATGACCACCCAAACCACACCCACGTTTTCTTGCTAACTTTTTTTTTGTTCCTGTATTCTGCACTAAATAGGTAAGTTAGCTTTTCTAAAGTGAAATTCGCTTTAGCTAAATACCTTCGTCAACAGTGCACAAGCCCAGCTTAGTGATCCAAATCACTAAGTTTGGGTCATTTATTTCGGTGCCAGATCTGTTCACTTCAGAATCTAATTGAAAACAAGAGAGAACGAATTCCCCGACTATCAGATAACCGTTACTCAGCTAGTGAAAGTGCGAAGGAGAGTCTTCAGCATTAACAGTTTTTGGCGGTTTGTGGGCCTGGTAAAAAGTTTTTGGCAAATCGATAGAAATTTACAACACTAATACAAAAATGAAAAAATATCGAAACATTTTTCAAAAGTGTGGGTGTGGCATGGAAGAATAAGAATTTCGCCAGAGAAAGTACTTTCGCCGTGGGAGAAATCAACATGTACGTGATATCTTAAAATTGGTCTCTCTTGCTTGCAGAGATATATTATGTAAACAAGGCATTGCATTTGTTTTTTTTTGGTTGTTGGCTCTCCAATAATGCAGTTATCTATATTGAATTTATTATATTTTGATCGTCTAATTCGTTGCGAAAACAAAACCCAGGCCTGACCTACAACAACATGTTATTCCATGGTACAGTCGAGGATCGACATCGAGCCTCTCTCGTGTCAAATTGCAGTCGAGGGTAGCATCATAGTGCCAACTTAAAAACAGCATGGTACAGTGAAGGCCCAGAATATAATCATAGTTACAATTAAAAGTTAATGAATAATACTAATAGAAAATAATTTGTATAATAGCTACAGTAGTAAATTGGAAAATAATTTAATTTTTTTTATTATTGAACTATATTACATTCATATTATATTAATACCTATGCGAATTGTATAGGGTGTTGTTGAAAATATTTTCTTTTCAGCCACTGTATTTTCACTCATTTTTATATATAACGACTATTACAATGAATAAATAACTTTGGAATAATTTCTTTATTTTACATGTCATATTTTCCTATTTTATATGTCATCTAATTAGGATCTAGGTTAAAAATTGAGTTAAGTAGGAACAACAACGGTTGTTGTTTAATTAGATTTAATGAATCAATTTATAATGAAGTACGAATATTGATCTGGGATTATGAAGAGCGGATTTGACGCAGTGACATGAATTCTTGATGGACCAATGGGATCGCCAATAAAAATGGTTTTGCTCCTGGCGAACATGGAAGGTGCGCCTTAAGATCCACTATAATATTTTGTTTGAGATTCCCTTTTCTTTTAAATTCTATTCGGCAGGCTACAAATGAATAATAAAATTCTTATCGGTCACTTACATCTTTCGACCGCGTCCAAATAATCTTAATGTCCATATTTCTTTTGGTGACTCAGTTACAATGAATTTTCTAGTACCTTGCGTTTTGAAAAATGTTTTGATATTTTTATACCTGTTACTCGTAGAGTAAAAGGGTATACTAGGTTCGTTGAAAAGTATGTAACAGGCAGAAGGGAGCGTTTCCGACCATATAAAGTATATATATTCTTGATCAGGATCAATAGCCGAGTCGATCTGGTCATGTCCGTCTGTCCGTCCGTCTGTCCGTCTGTCCGTCTATCCGTCTATCCGTCTATCCGTCTATCCGTCTGTCCGTCCGTATGAACGTCGAGATCTCAGGAACTACAAAAGTAGAAAGTTGAGATTAAGCATACAAACTCCAAGTTTGTCGATTCATGTTGCCACGCCCACTCTAACGCCCACAAACCGCCCAAAACTGCCACGCCCACACTTTTGAAAAATGTTTTGATATTTTTTCATTTTTGTATTGGTCTTGTAAATTTCTATCGATTTGCAAAAAAACCTTTTTGTCACGTCCACTCTAACGCCCACAAACCGCCAAAAACTGTCAGTATTGAAAACTTCCTTCGCACTTCCACTAGCTGATAGTCGGGGAACTCGACTATAGCGTTCTCTCTTGTTTCATCTGGGTATGGGGTTATTTCAAAAACTGGTGTTTTGATTATGTCTCTTGGAATGTGGGATATTATCAGTATTTCGTTAGTATCAGATTTAAGCCAGGCTGAAGTGTTGATATTAAGAAGTTTTTCAGAATTGACGTGGATTAACGAATCGTGTTTTAAAAGTTTTGGGTTAAAAATACCTAAGCGTGTCAATTGCAAACCAAGCTCTATGTCTTCAATATATTCAGTGAATTGTTGTAAGTTGAAAATTATTAAAGCTATCATTTGTTCTCCTTCAAAATTAGGATTTAAATGATTAGTCAGTTCGATTCCTTGATTAATGACTCCTATTACGTGGTTGAGTTCGCTTATTTGTACATTATTTTTAGAGATGTCGGCTATTTGTTGTTGTAATTCTTCTTTATCTTCTTGATCTAAAGTACTGAATAAGTATTTGTAAATTGTTCCTATGAAGTTAACAAGACCGCGTTTACTGCGTTTTACAATTCTTATACTGTTCATTTCTCTGCTTAGTTTTTCTACTAGATACTGAATTTGTGGTAAGTTATTAAAACGTTGAGTTTGTTTAATAAGTTCTTCACAAGTAATTTCGGTTTTAGTTAAGTTAATGGATAAGTAATGATATTCATGGTTTATTGGTAAGTCTATTATTCCGGTTTGAAAGATTAGGTAACCGTTTTTGGCCTGGATAGGGGTTACTCTACTGTTTACTTCTATCAGGGAGGCGTATTTAGAATAAATGTCAATACATGATAGGAATTGTTTATTGTTTATTAAGTAAAAATCCATGACATACTTAACTCTGGGATAGAAAGTTTCTGGCGTTATTTCAAGAGTTAATTTTGTGTTTCTATGTTCCGTTTTGGCGATGTTACAGATTTTACATTCGTTTATGATATTTTGGATAAGTTTTTGATAATCAGGGTAATAATAGAGTTCTTTGAACTGAAGCGTGAGTTTCTCTATAACAGGGTGTAATAGTTCTTTGTGTGTTTTGAGAATGATTTCCTTGAATTGGGCGTATGTTTGAATGTCTATTAGTTTATTACTGGTTTTCATAGTTTTAGTGAAACTGTCGGGGCCTATGATTTGAATATACGCATTTTGAAAGATTTTAAAGTCGACTTCGTAAACACTTTTTTTTTAGTGCAGAAGTATTCTTTAATTAGATCTTTGGCAAGGGTATCAGTCATTTCTTTATAACTGATTTTTATTCTGATTTTATGGAAATATTTTATTATCTGGAAATATTTTATTATTATGAATTCGAATTGTCTGTTATAATAGTTAAGAGGTCTTTCTGTTATTGAAATGTGACTTTGGTTGTCTTCTGGTGCGCTATGCACAGTAGCTGCTATGGGAACGGAAACTGGGTCATCTTCTCCAAGGAAGTTTTCTTGTATTTGGACTCTAGATAGATCGTCGGCGACGTGGTTTTCTTTACCGGGTAGATATTGAATCTTATAATCTTGTTCGTTAAGTTTTATCTTCCATCTCTGTAGTTTCATATTGGTCTCTTTTATGTTACTTAACCATACAAGTGGCCTATGATCGCTTAATATGTCGAACTTTCTCCCGAATAGGTAGGATCTGAAATATTTTGTTGCCCATACTATAGCTAATAGCTCTTTTTCTATGACCGAATAGTTAAGTTCATGTTCATTTAAAGTTCTGCTTGCATATCAGATGGGTTTATGTTCTTGGGATAATACAGCACCTATGGCTATATTACTCGCATCTGTTGTCAGTGAAAATTTCTTTTCGAAGTTGGGATATATTAGGATTGGATCGGACGTGATTAGTACTTTTAGTTTTTCGAAAGCGGACATATAATCATTATCTTTTGTGTTAATTACTGCTCCTTTTTTAGTTTGAGAGTCATAGGTTTTGCTATTTTTGCAAAGCTGGGAAAGAATTTACGATAAAATCCGCATAGTCCAAGGAAAGATTTTATTCCTTTTGTGGTTTTAGGAATAATGTGAAAATGTGACCGAGAAATTCTGTTTCTTTCTTTAAAAATTCACATTTATCGAGTTGCAATTTGAGATTAGCTGATCGTAGCTTATTAAATACCCTTTTTAATGACATTATATGTTCCTCCAATGAAGTGGAATAAATGATAATGTCATCTAAGTAAACTAAACAATCTTTATAAATTAAATCTTCTAAAAGATTGTTCATGCTGCGTTGAAATGTTGCTGGTGCATTTTTCAGACCAAAGGGCATACGAATATATTCATAATGTCCATGTTATGTTGAGAATGCTGTTTTGGGTATTGATTGTTGGTCCATTTGGATTTGATGGAAACCTTTAGATAGATCAATGGTTGTAAAGTATTGACAGCGTCCAAGCTTGTCTAATATTTCATTCATTACAGGAATAGGGAATTTGTCGTCAATGGTTATCTCGTTGAGACTACAATAGTCTATGACTAATCGAAATTTTGGTTTCCCAGAAGCATCGCTTTTCTTTGGGACGATCAAAATTGGAGAACAATAGGGGGATTTCGATTTCCTAATTATTTTTTGTTCTAACATTTCGTTAATTTGTTTGTTGACTTCTTGATCAAATGCTTGGGGGTACTTACATATATGGTTTTTTATAGATAGGGTCTTCGTGTTTTGTATGAATAGAATGTTTGATCGTACTTGTAAAATTGTCAAATTTTTACCTTCTTTGTTCTGAATGTCATTATATTCAAGCAGAACGTGGGAAAGTTGTTCCCTTTCTTCTGTATTCAAATGTTCTAATCTGAATACGTTGGATTCTCTTACTTCGTCGTCTAAGGCGTAGTTAGAGGATGTTACTAGAAGGGCTTCTTCTATGTAAGGGGTAATAAGAGGGTTTTCCTCAGATTTAGAAGGCTTGGCATACTCATAGGTAATCTTGGTCTCTTCTGAATTAGACGGTCTGGGGCACTCATTGGTGTTCTTTGACTCATCTGGTTTTAAGTGGGCTTTCCGCTTCATTTTCAGGAGGGTCTTCTCCTTTTTTGGGGTTTGTAGAGGGGTTTCCTCAGGGTTAGATGACTTAGGGCACTCATTGGTAGCCTTGGACTCATCTATTTGGATGTGGCCGTACCACATTTTGAATGTATAGCCATTTTTAGTGACTGTTTGTGTTGAATAATCAATTTGAGTGTTAGTTGGCTCTAAATAGTTTCTGCCTAACAGTAAATCATACTTTTCTGAGAAATTGTGAATATTTGATTAGTGGGACAAAGTTGGCTTGACTGCAATGAAACACTTTGGTTCAATGTTATAACGCCATTTATAGTGTGGACATTTACTTTTGAAGGTTTGATTGGAAAATTAAAGAAATTTTGTTTCATAATGTTAATAGACGAACTAAGCATTTGAGAGTGATATTATTCATTTTAATTTTTAGGAATGGGTTTCCACTTCCTCTAAATCGCTTTCTGATTCCGAGGCTGGTTAAAGAAAATTGTCGCATCCAGTGTCCATTCTGAATTGAGCACTTTCGTTTTCTCTCTGCCTTTTGGTAGGAGGGTTTGGTGCACTAGTATTTTGTTGTTGAAAATTCAAATGATTTTGAATTCTACCTGTATTTAGCCTTTGTGTGAATTCCCTTGCTAACCTTGGATTTATTTCAGCTGGTCTTGAGTTGGTATTTTGGATCTGTGTAGGGTTTGTTAATGGAATAAAAGTGGGAACGAATCGTTGGTTGGGATGGGTATTTTTAGTTTGGTTAATGTGTGTATGTTTATGTGAATTTGGGTTAAGTCTTGGCTGACTATCGGATGGTTTTGAGACTGGGTCTTCGTAGAGACCTTCTTGTTGGGCGGTTTTTCTTAATTTTTGGATAGTTGAAATGTTATGCCTCGCTAGGGTCATGAACAGTCTGTCGGGGAGTGATCTTTAAATTTTATTCTTTATAGTGGTTGCCATTGCTTGTGTATAAACTGTAATATTAGTTCTGTCATTTTCTAATGCTAACTTATTTATGATTACATTTGATTTATCTTCCAACTGTTCGCAAAATAGACGTAAGTTACCTTTGAAAGGTGTGCGGTACAATCTTCCTAGTAGTTCCTCCAGGGGTGTCTGGGTCTTAAATTCTGTGATTAAGGCGTCCCTTAGAGTTGACCAATCATTATGCATTCCGAATAGGGAAACTTTTTCTGCATCTCCAGTGATTTGAAGTTCGATGGCTCCAAATATGATCGCCTTCTGTCGAGCGTCGTTTGCAGGGTATAGGTTCAACAGGTATTCCATTCGTCTGATGAACGAACTTAGTTTTGATGGATCTCCAGTGAATGGTGGTACTTGGCGTATTTGCCGAAGTTATTGAGAAAGATTTTCTGCTGGTAACGCCATTTTAGTTTTATTTAAAGTTATTTTCTGTTCTTGTTCACAGACTGCTACAGTATGTCGAGACTTATGCCCTAAGTGAACTGCACTGTTTTAACTTTTTGTTATTTAGTACAATAGTAGCGGTCACACTTTTTTGTGGGCTTTTTTAGTGGGCTACTGTTTTTGTTCACAGACTGCTACAGTATGTCGAGACTAATGTCTTAATTGTATTACACCTTAGTGGAGGTCTCACTTCACGAAGCGGTCCACAAAATTAGGTCTTTAAATTAACTCCGATCACACAGGTTCTTGTGCGGATACCGATTTTAGTCACTTTAAACGAATCGAAATCATTTTTTTGCGGCCGATTCGCGGGTACAATCAGAAAAGGTTACTTGGTCGTACAAGTTTCCTATTTTCACTAGATTGTCAAAGGATAACGAGTTTACTAGGACTTTTTTTAAGTATTCAGTCCGAGAGTTTAATAAAAACAAGAGGGAACGCTATAGTCGAGTTCCCCGACTATCTGATACCCTGAAAGGGAGAAGGAGAGTCTTAAACACAGCTTTGGGCGGTTTGTGGGCGTTAGAGTGGGCGTGGCAAAAAGTTTTTTGGCAAATCGATAGAAATTTACAAGACCAATACAAAAATGAAAAAATATCAAAACATTTTTCAAAAGTGTGGGCGTGGCAGTTTTTGGCGGTTTGTGGGCGTTAGAGTGGGCGTGCCAACATGAATCGACAAACTTGCGCTGCGTCTATGTCTCTGGAGTCTGTATGCTTAATCTCAACTTTCTAGCTTTTGTAGTTCCTGAGATCACAGCGTTCATACGGACGGACAGACAGACGGACATGGTCATATCGACTCGGCTATTGGTCCTGATCAAGAATATATATACTTTATATGGTCCTTCTGCCTGTTACATACTTTTCAACGAATCTAGTATACCAGTTGGCTTCGCCAAGTGGTCAAATGTTTACGATTTGTTATTTCAGTTGGCCTTGCCAAGTGATCTAATGTTTAAGGGACGACGTTGGCTCGCCACAGAGTCTAGACTTTGGAATATGTTGCTGTGCGTGAATGACAGCTAAGCTTAATCGAAGGGCTCTCGATCTTTGATTACATTTTGTTCTTAGACATTAATGTGTGCATGTGAGTTGTTACAATAGTGTGTGTGGTTTTGTACTTAGACATTAATGTGAGTGTGTGAGTTGGGGAGTTATGGGTGTAGAATGGATATGTTACTATATTCATCCCATACATCCCGTATGTACATACATATGTACACAATTATATGTCGACGCAATTCTATCTCCGCGATTTTTCAAAGTAAAAAGTGAAATTTTGTGGTGAGAAAAACAAGGCATAATTAATATCGGCTAACTTGTGTGCACTGTCTTCGAGAATTTCCTTGTTCGCCGGACAGTCCGCCGCGTTTGCGATATTTTTTTTCTCATCTTGGTGTGTGCCATTTTTTCGCCACATAATTTTTATGTCCTTTTACAGACATTAAATACAGTCCACTTCTCGATGCTTTACTGTGCCCATACATATGCATGCATGCCCATATTCCGTATACGTATATTATCTGCCATTTTTTTCAGGAACTAACCTCCGCTAATAAATTATTAGATTACGAATAAATATATTTAATAAGTTAAAAAAAATAATATTAATAAACTATTAATTTACAGATTAATATGTTAAATAAATTTAAAAAAAAATAAATTATTAAATAAATTAAATAATTTATATAAATACAAACTAAAAGCGAGACAAAAACAACATTATTACAAATCCATAAGGGCAGCGATTGTTTTTTGTCCAGTTAACCGCTGCAAAGGCCGCGGTGTTGTTGTTTGTTCTCCCTCTATATTCTGTCTCTACGCACACACTGCTTGCCGGTGGCAAAACAGCCAAGGTTTTAATTCCACCGTTCCAGCTTCGCAATTATTTAGTTTGAGAATAATTGAATTTTTTGCGATTACTATTTTCTGATGTTTATGTATATGAATATATATGTTACATACTTTTCAACGAATCCAGTATACCCTTTTACTCTACGAGTAACGGGTATAAAAATAACACGGTTGGCTTGTGATATATTATTAAACGTTTTATTTATTCCAATAGAGGAAGAACTAGAGCCTTTGGATTATCACTTAGTTGGACAATGGATTTCGAAGTTGAAATGGGCTTTAGCTAAGCTATCGCAATTGATAGCGTACTCAGAACTGAACTGCCTTATGGGGACATGTTTGCGTTTATATAGGCAGAGTGGGATAGCTTAAGAGTGAAGTTTAAGAGAATTAAGTTATAATTGTTTATTAGGAGAGAAGCTCTCGAAAAATAGGAGAGAGAAGCTCCCGAAAAATAGGAGTAATTGGAGAATCCTGAGACCATTGCGTGGGCAGAAGTTTTTTTTATTTCAGTTGGCTTCGCCAAGTGGTCAAATGTTTACGATTTGTTATTTCAGTTGGCCTTGCCAAGTGATCTAATGTTTAGGGGACGACGTTGGCTCGCCACAGAGTCTAGACTTTGGAATATGTTGCTGTGCGTGAATGACAGCTAAGCTTAATCGAAGGGCTCTCGATCTTTGATTACATTTTGTTCTTAGACATTAATGTGTGCATGTGAGTTGTTACAATAGTGTGTGTGGTTTTGTACTTAGACATTAATGTGAGTGTGTGAGTTGGGGAGTTATGGGTGTAGAATGGATATGTTACTATATTCATCCCATACATCCCGTATGTACATACATATGTACACAATTATATGTCGACGCAATTCTACCTCCGCGATTTTTAAAAGTAAAAAGTGAAATTGTGTGGTGAGAAAAAAAGGCATAATTAATATCGGCCAACTTGTGTGCACTGTCTTCGATAATTTCCTTGTTCGCCGGACAGTCCGCCGTGTTTGCGATATTTTTTTTCTCATCTTGGTGTGTGCCATTTTTTCGCCACATAATTTGTATGCCCTTTTACAGACATTAAATACAGTCCACTTCTCGATGCTTTACTGTGCCCATACATATGCATGCATGCCCATATTCCGTATACGTATATTATCTGCCATTTTTTTCAGGAACTAACCTCCGCTAATAAATTATTAGATTACGAATAAATATATTTAATAAGTTAAAAAAAATAATATTAATAAACTATTAATTTACGAATTAATATATTAAATAAATGTTTTTTGTCCAGTTAACCGCTGCAAATGCCGCGGTGTTGTTGTTTGTTCTCCCTCTATCTTCTGTCTCTACGCACACACTGCTTGCCGGTGGCAAAACAGCCAAGGTTTTAATTCCACCGTTCCAGCTTCGCAATTATTTAGTTTGAGAATAATTAAACTGCTGATTCAGGGCTTTCAACCTCCGCCACCGATTGATAATGGAGCTGGGACCTTCTTTAACCTCAGGTTCTGCTACCGCAAGTAATGATCCACCGATTAGAAAATGCCCAGGGCTAAGAGCGATAAGGTCCGTGGGATCTTCGGACATTGGCGAGATGGGCCTGGAATTCAAACAGGCCTCAATCTTCGCCAGGAGGGTAGTCAGTTCCTCGAACGTGTATTTCCCAGCGGCTATGTGCTTGTAAAAATGCGACACCTGCCTTCCAAAGCCCTCCCATATGAGGTGCGCCAGGAGGGTTGAAATGCCAGGACACATTCTGAAGACTGTGCTGGGATAAAACCAATGTTCTGGTAGCTTCAATGAAATCCTTTTCCCGTTGTCAGAGTAGACGTGTTGTGGACACCCACGCCGAGCGAAAAACCGGGAGAATGCGGCCAAGAACTTCTCTGTAGTCAAGTCAGAGGTCGCTTCGAGGTGGATAGCCCGGGTCGTAAAACACACAAAAACGCACACGTACCCCTTTGTGATTTTGCAGGCTCGACCGACATAACTCTTGACGTCAATTGGTCCTGCGAAGTCCACTCCCGTATGGGTGAACGGTCTGGAGAACGTGGACCTCGCACGGGGCAAATTCCCCATCAACTGCGTCTGCAGTCTCTTCTTGTGGATAACACACACTCGGCACGAGTGTATTGTTCGTTTCACCAAAATTTTAAGCTTGGGAATCCAGAAATTGGAGCGAATCAGTCGGATCATTAATTGATTCCCCCATGCAAGGATATGCGATGGATAAACAGGACTTGAATTTCGGCGAACCTACACCGTGCAGGATCGGATGTTTCTCATCATAACTAAGCATTTCAGATGCTTGTAACCTGCCGCTTGCTCTCAAGACACCATTTCCGTCGACCCACAACTCACTCGGCCACTGCTCCTGTTTGAGGTGCAACCAAGCTGGCCCACGCCACCACAGTGCCCTGTCCTTAAGCTCTTGGGGTGAGACGCCCCGGCTTGCCAGATCAGCTGGATTGTCTTCGGATCGTACATGTCCCCACTTGCTTTCGTCGGTACACTGTTCGATTTTTGCGACCCTGTTGGCAACGAAGGTTGTCCAGGTGCACGCTGGCTTGCTCAGCCATGCAAGAACGATCGTAGAGTCGGTCCAGAGGTACTAGAGCTGCCAGCTCCGTGAGCAGCACTGCTCCGCACAATTCCAAGAGTGGTATGGAGATGGATCTGACAGGAGCGACTCGGGTTTTGGGATGTAAATAGATGGGTGCAACAGCCTTCCTTCGTTTCGATTCGGACAAAATAACAGCCCCATAGGCGTCCTGTGACGCGTCGCAAAACGCATGGTACTGGAGTTTCGCAGCTGGATGGAAACGTACCCATCTCGGGATACGAATCTCCTTCAGGGCAGGATACCCTTCTAGGAACTCCCGCCACTGGGTCGCGAGATCCCTGGGGAGTGGCTGATCCCAACCCAGCTCCCGTAGCCAAATTTTCTGCATAAAAATTTTGGCTCGGACTACGAAAGGTGATAGGGTCGAAAAGTTTGGCTATCTGAGATAAAACCTCTCGTTTTGTGTAAGCAGTTTGGAGGTGGATCACCATTGGAATAAAAAAGAAACTATCAGATGTAGCTTGCCAACGGATCCAAGAGTTTTCGCCGTACTAGCCTCTTCAAGCTCAAGAAAGTCTGCACTATTCAAGTGCTCCTTTGGAACCTCTTGTAGGAGTTTTCTTTCGTTCGAGGTCCACTTCCGTAATGGAAAACCAGCACTCTCAAGAGCCAGCCGAAGCTCCTCGATGGCTAAAACTGCCGACCGCTTAGTGTGAGTGGATATTGTGTAAATCCTTGGCCTCGGATATCCTGAGCCAACTGTTGTAGTACGCGGATGGCTAGGAAAGGCGCACAGTTTACGCCGAAGGTGACTGTATCGAGTTCATAGTCACAGAGCTCTTCGTCCTTATTGCGAAAGAGGATTCTCTGAAAGCGGGTATGGTCCGAATTTAGTCAGATCGGACTGCAGTACGGGCCCCGCATGAAGGATATCATTGAGGCTGTTCCCGTTCGATGAAGGATTGGAAACATTAAGCACAACGCGAACCTTCGTTGTGGTGATGTCTGGTTTGAAGACAGAATGATGGGGCAAATAAAAATTATTAGAGTCGTCCGGAGAGACTTGGTGCATATGACCTAAATCTAAATACTCTTGAATGACTGAGTCGTTCTGCTTTTTTGACGAAACGTCTTTATTCAGTCGAATCTCGTTTCGGAGGAACTGAGCCAGTGCGATCGACCTGGAGTGCCCAAAATTGATATTGTTAGGCTCTTTAAAGGGCAACGAAACCACATACCTCCCATCCTCGTTCCTTTTGGTAGATTGGACAAAGTTTTCCTCGCAAATCGAGGTGGATTCCCTAACCAGCTTCACTGGAACATCCTCCACCTCCCAAAATTTTGTGAGAATGATGTCCAGTCTGTACTCGGTGACAGCTAGTCGGGACGAAAAAGAGCATATTCTGCTTGTGGGATTCGTTGCGATCGGACCGCAAAGAATCCATCGGAATATGGTCTTCTGGCCAAGAAGCGTGCCACAGATATTGGAGTGGGAGCCGCTGAGAATGATCGATGGCAGGATATCGGCACCAATCAGAACTTCGATGGATGTGGGGCTTGGATGTGGGGCTTGACGGGAGAACCTATTCTGAGTTGACAGCGCTTACGGGGCTGAGCCGCAACAGTGAGGTTGAGCCCTGAAACTTGAGCATGGATGGATTCATAAGGCAACTTAATCAAGTTGAACAAGCGTTCTGAAATAAAGGTTGCCTCAGAACCCGAGTCAATAAGTGCCCGTGCTGAGTATTTGATGCCTAAATGGCAAATCTCTATTAAAGCTGTACTCAGGAAGACCCCTTGAGTGTTTACAGCCAGAAACGTTTGCACATTCGGTTGATTCGTTAATGGAGTGGACTGTATATCTTGCTGGTGGTTAAATGTGGATACGTGGGGCTGGTGGTCAGGATTGACCGCTGATTAGACTGGTGAAGTGCCGTTTCGGTGCAGGAGAGTGTTGTGGCGTCCTCTACAAGTATTGCAATTATGCGTGCTAGTGCAATCCCAAAGCAGCTGCGTTCTAGCAAAACAATTTAAACACAACTTCTGCTGTTTTATATATTTCTCCCGCTCTCCAACTGGCATTTGTAGGAATATCGGACATACTCGGATAGGATGGTTCTCTTGCGAACAGAGTTTACAGGATTGTGGAGTTACCGTCACTCTATTCTCAAAGGTCTGGTTCGCCCGCGAGCTATTGTCAGCCCGCAGTGCTCTGGATTGAGCGTTTGGCTTAAAATCTTCAATCGCCTCGAGCGTTCGATGACGATTTTGTAAGAAAGCCTGGAATTCAGCCCAGAGTGGAATATCTGTCTTACTCATAAAGGATTGTTCCCATAGAGACAGCGTTAGCTTTGGCAACTTGGCAGAGCACAGAAAAACGAGCAGGCAATCCCAGTTAGAGGTGTCGATTTTTGCTTTTCAAAGCTGTTAAACAACCTTGAATTGTGCTCTCTAACTGTTTCAAGGATTTTTCGCATTCAAGGGCAACAGAAGGTAAATTAAACAAAATCTTAAGCTGACTGTTGACCAGCAGCCTCTTGTTTTCGAAACGATTCTGCAAGTTTCTCCATGCTGATTCGAATCCCTCATTGGTTAAGGGTGATAAGGCCACAATGGATTTAGCCTCACCACTAGTTTTAGCATTGAGATGGAACAATTGGAAGAAAAGATCCCGAAACGTGGGCCAGTGAACATAGTCCCCACTGAAACTGTCGCACTCGACTGCGGGTAAGCGACACCCTCCCTGAGGAGGCGCCGGAATGGAGGCCTGAACGGAATGTTGCGAGCGTGAACCTTTTTTAATGGTCTCGTTGAGGCTCGCTGCGCACCGCTCATAAACCGCATAACAGTAGTCATACTTGGACTGCATGACTGTTATTCGGACAGAGCTTCGGAGCACGCCTCGTATTCCTTCTCCACCTTGTCCCATAGGGCTCTGATCTGCTCGAGTCGCACCCTACTTGTGTGGATTGATGGAATTGTGTCTGCTGGGGTGTTGACTCTGTCCTCGAACTGACCTACTCTATCGGTTATGGTCATGAATTTCATCAAGGCCCTGTCTACCTCAGCTTGCGCCATTTTTGGGTGAGAAGTCTGAATTCGATTTCGTGTTCGGTGCTGACCGTGGAACTTGGAGCGACAGGCTCGTGGATTTTCGTGGAGTTGTCGATGGGCTTTTGCTTCGAGTGGGACTTGGACTTTTAAAGGGCACAGAGGACTCGCTCTTGGCTCTAACTCGTTGAGACGTTTTAGAAACAGTAAAACGGGTTTTTACCTCCTCACCGTGGCCAATTGGCATCTTAAGCTCTCGGAGGAGCCGAAAACCGTGCGGGGCGAAACAGTCTGTCCTCTTGGACAAATACGGGGACGCTGGATAAAGCGTGCAACCAATTGAAAAAACGCAACAACTTATGTATTTGGGACGCTGGATAAAGCGTGCAAACAATTGGATCGATTTAACTTATTGTATTGGGACGCTGGAAAAAGCGTACAACCAAGGTCGAAAACAACTTATATATTGGGACGCTGGATAAAGCGTGCAACCAAGATTGAAAACAACTTATATATTGGGACGCTGGATAAGCGTGCAACCAAGCTCGAAACAACTTATATATTGGGACGCTGGATAAAGCGTGCAACCGGTATCGAAACAACTTATATAATAGGACGCTGGATAAAGCGTGCAACCAAGATCGAAACAACTTCATATTGGGATGCTGGATAAAGCGTGCAACCAAGATCGAAACAACTTATAAATTGGGACGCTGGATAAGCGTGCAAAAGTAATTTAAGAACCGAATTATCGCATCAATTTTGACAGGATGTGGGGGCGCAGGACAACGCGTGAATAAAAATGTGACAATCGGAACCAAACACCGGGGTCGCTGTATTGAGCGAAAAAATAAAAATGAATAATCGGAATTAATCGATTTAGACAAAGGTAAGGGGCACCGGATTACGCGTGAAAAAAAGTAGAAATAGTAACAAATTATGTTATCGTGTTATATAAAACCTGGGGTCGCAGGATTAAGCGCGGAATACACAATAATCGGAATAAACGTTGTTATCGATTGTTATCGAACGCTAAGGGTTGTTGATTTGGAGTTATACAGAGTCGCTCGGTAAAGCGCACAGAAGTAATTTAAGAACCAAATTACAGCATCAATTTAGACAGGATGTGGGGGCCCAGGACAACGCATAAAAAAATGTGATAATCGGAACAAAAAAAAAACCACCGGGGAATAGGAATACGAATAAAATTAAGAACGGAGTTCAAAAAGAGTATTAAAGAAACAAAACACACATTGACACTTTCTATTGGAAACAAGAGAAAAGGTAGTGCCAGTGTGAACGGTCCCTTATTGGAATATGCCGTGTATGGCCCTAGAGTGGCTACCTTGACATCAAATATATATATGTACATATGCTGATACATATATGTGTATGCAATATGTAAATATTGTTATTATTTGTTTTTTTTTTTTTTTAAATTACTTTGCTTTTATTTTTCGAATCTTCTTGTTTAAGAACTAACAATAAGTTTAAAAATCTTAACTATAACAAGTATTTTTTTCTGAACAGTTGTATTATTTTTCCAACCCCATAACTGTGAGCCATAGGTCCAGATAGGTTTCAATACAGAATTGTAGAGTAAGACTTTGTGATCTAGGCTGAGCGGAAAACCAGAGTTGATGAGCCAATGTAAGTTGTTGGCTTTTAGTTTCAGTTGAGTTTTTTTGACTTCAATGTGCCTGCGCCATGTGAGTCTTCTGTCAAGGTGTACTCCTAGGTACGCTACCTCATCTGCTTTCGGGAGTGGTATGTTGTTCAATAAGAACGGAGTGCAGTCTTGTCTGTTTAGCGTAAACTTCACGTGCTTGCATTTTTGCTCGTTTACCTTTATTCGCCAGTCAGAGAGCCACTTCTCAATGTCGGTGAGGTGCAATGCCAGCTGTGCTGTGGCTTGGGTAGGGGACCTTGAATGGCTAAGGATAGCTGTGTCGTCGGCAAATGTGGATACCGTTAAGCGACTATTTGTAGGGATGTAGATGAGGTATAAGGTTGGCCCAAGAACGCTGCCTTGGGGGACTCCAGCCTCAACTACATGATCAGTGGAAGTGGCAGTGTTGCACCGCACTGCAAACTTTCTGTCATAGAGGTAAGACTTTAGAAGTTTGTGTGTGCTTTCGGGTAGGGCTGTTTTAATTTTAAACATTAAGCCGTCGAGCCAGACTCTGTCGAATGCTTGGGATACGTCTAAAAATACTGCTGTACAGTATTCGCGATGTTCAAATGCAGTTCTTATTTCCGTTGTAATACGATTCACCTGTTCAATGGTTCCGTGGCCTTCGCGGAATCCAAATTGATGGGCTGTGATTATGTTGTATCTCAGATGTAGATTAAGTCGGACCAGCAGGCATTTTTCGAATAGTTTCGAAATACATGAGAGTAGACCTATTGGTTTGTAAGATGAAGGGACTGTGTGGTCCTTACCAGGCTTTGGAATCATTATGATAATCGACCTCTTCCATCGTTGTGGAAAGTAAACTAGTTTGGTGATGGCATTAAAGAGCTGGGTTATGCAGCGAACTGCAGAGTGAGGCAGCTGGATGATCATTTCCGGTGTTATAATGTCGCAGCCGGGGATTTTTTCGGGCTGAGATTGTCTTTGATTATTTTAATTACTTCTTTAGGACGAAACACAATTGGGGTGTGTTGCTGGTGGCAGTTTACGGGTGAGGACGATAGCGCGAACGTGCTAGTAGCCTGGTTTGGCGTGAACACATTTTGTAGGTGAGCGGCGAGTGTAGTGGCTCTGTCTGCATCACTACGGGCCCAGTCGCCTGAGGAATTCCTTATCGGCAAAACGGTTTCAGTCGGTGGGCGAAGAGTTGAGTGGCCTGTTAGTGTGAGTTGCTCTATGTATCGGCGCTGATCGTCTTCCTCTTCTTGTTTCAGAGCGTTGGCCAGTTTTCGTGTGGCTATTTTTAGCTTTTGTTTTGCAGTTGGGGATCTAGAAGATTGCCATTCTCTGCGTAGGCGTCGTTTTACGTGGACGAGTTCCTCGATTTGTGCGTTGGTCTTTTTTGAATTAATTGTAGTATTTGTGATTTTGGGTGTTGCAGTAAGAGCTGCTGCAGTAAGGATGGATTGCAATGCACACGTGCAGCTCTCTATATTAGATTCAGTATTGAGTTTTGGGCTTAGCTCAATGTGTGAGCTTATATATTTTTTGTATACCTGAGCCAGATTGTTTTGTGAGAAGTCAATCTGTATGGTGGTTTCACGTTTTCTGCTTATCGGCGGAGGTGAAATAGTACAGGCGAGTGATCAGATGACAAATCCGGCAAACATTGAGCTTTAACCAAACTGCGGGGAATATTTTTCGTAGCTGCGAAGACGATCAGGTCAGGCAGCTTATAGAGGTCTGTATGTTGATAGATGTGGCCTGAAGATGATTTTCCGCAAATTCTTTGTAAAAGTGGTGCTACAGTTTCTTATGAGTATGGTGGTGCCACCGTGTGCTTTTCCGTCGGGATGATTTGTACCATAGAAATGATAGTCTTTTATTTGAAAATTGTATTTGCTAGTGAGATGAGTTTCCGAAAGAAACATTACGTCGATATGCTTGTCATGTAGGAATTGAGCTAGCTCAAGTTTGCACATAGCTATGCGTAGGGTAGCCATTATTTATTTGATTGTTGGGCTACAAGCATCTGTATCAAAAGGTTTTGATTACGCAACATGTCGTGTATGATGGTCCTCATAAAAGTCAAATTCCATCATGCTCTGCTGTAAGGTTTGCATCATAGCTTCAGTTTTTGTTTCTTGCTGCGTAGCTGGGTTATAGTTTTGTTGTGTGTCTAATTTTGTATGCACTTCATGTGGGGTTCGGGTATTTTGGGTTGGAGGCGTCATACCTGATTTTAAAACGTTTGCAAAGGTTATCTTGTTAGTGCTGGGTGTAGGTCAGGGAGCAAAACTTGTTGCTTTCGAGAAAAGTACTTCAGGATTTGTTTCTGATGGTGTCAGCGTAGCTGTTCCTTGGTGTGTCCGCGCCGTGTTCATTCTTTTGTGAAAACGGATTTTCAGCTCTTTGTAGATTGGACAGCCTCTGTAGTTTGCTGTGTGATTGCCCCCACAGTTATTGCATTTTTTCTCGCATCCATTTTCTTTGTTAGTTTGACAGTGTTTGGAGTCGTGGAGATCTCCACAGACTACGCACACCGGGCGAAGTGTACAATACGACCTCGTGTGGCCATACTCTTGGCAGTTTGTACATTGTACAGGAGCGTTACGCTTATGCGGCTCTTCCACTGTGATCCTACGGTGCAGAAGGAACTGGAGTTTGTAAATTGGGTGAACCTCGTTTTTTCTAGGAGGCTTGTTTTCTGGTTCAAGCTCAATCTTGAAGAGTGGTTGGGGCTGCCTGTTTCTGTTTATGATATTGAACACGCTTTTGGCGTAAAGTCCCTTTTCCTTTAGCGCCTCAGTTATCTCTTCGGGCGTAACATCAGACTCAATGCCCTTCAGTACTACTTGCAGGCCCTTGCTGCTTTTAAGCTGGTAGGTGTAGAAGCCTATTTTTTGTTCGGTAAGATAGTTTGTGACTTTTCTGTAGTTGTCCTCCGTTTTCGTTTGAAGTTTGATTTCATTGATAGTACCTCTTACGAGGGGAATTATTTGAAAGCTATCTTTTCCAATAAGGCCAATCAAAGCATTTACAAACCCGCTTGTGCTCTTCTCGCGGATGTATATTGGCGGAGGCTTTGTTTTCTTCGGTTCGATATCAACGGATCCCAGCGGCACGTCCTCAGCGGTATCTGCCAGCAAGGCAAATTTGTTGGTATTTCCGGGGGCTACATTGCTGATCAAGGTAGAGTTGTCGCGTGTATTTTTCGGCTTGTTTTCCAAATCTGAATTTTTCGGGCTGAGCTTTCGCTTTATTGTAATGTAGCGGTCCATTCCAGTCTGCCAGGTCGACCCAGCTTTTTTGTTTACGTTTTCTTTTTGTTTTGCTGGTAGTGCAGCAGAACCGTTTATTGCTTGCGGTTTTGCTTTCGCTGCCTCAGTCAGAGCGTGAGCGGGTGCAGCCGATGACGAGATAGAGCGGGCTGTCGGTATATCTCCAGCTGTTGTTTTTGGAGGTAGCGAGGCTTCTGTCGGAGCTAAGAGAGCAGTAGAGCAAGAGCTCGCAAGAAACTTAACTACTCCTCACAACAAATATATGAATCCCAATCAATTTCACATTATACAACGCAAATTCCTCTATCAATAGACACGGAGGTACTGCCCTCCTAATACATAACTCAATACAGCAACAAAACATTCCTATAAACTGTCAAAACTTCGACAATATACCAGTACAAGTTCACTCAAAAATCAAATTTACTATAACATCTTCGTACATACCTCCCAATAGGACATTCAACATAAAAAACCCAAAAGACACATACAACAACCTTCAACCACCTGTTTTAATAAGAGGAGACTTCAATAGCTGGCACAGATCTTGGGGATCACAAAACAATAACTCCAGAGGTATTACACTATTTAAATACATTAATCAATCCTCTCTCACAATCCTCAACGATGGCTCCTCAACTCACTTTAGCACCCACCACACATTCACAAACATTGACCTCTCTCTAGCTTCACCCTCTATAATGTTACACTGTAAATGGAGCAAAAACAACTCTCTCAGGAAGCGATCACTATTCAATTCACATTAGCCTATTCGACGACACTGACTTTATTCCTCCGAAAACATGTCCAAAATTCAACCTCAACAATCCAACTGGCCCTTTTTAAAGAGATAACAGAGACACTCTCATCCAATAGACCACCATTCAAAAACACTAACAAAGAAGCTGCCAATATCACAAAGATCTTAATCCATGGGGCCAACCAAGCAATCCCACAATACCAACAACAACGAAAAACCAAACTTTTCCCATGGTGGGATCCTACGCTGCAAAAATTAAAAGGCAATAAACAAACAGAATGGATTAAATTAAATAGCGATATCAACACAAAAAACATTATAAACTACAAAGAAGCCCATCCCAAACTAAAAAGGGAAATAAAAATTAGGAAAAGAATATCTATGCAAAACTTTACGAGTGAAATAACCCAAATACACCAATTAGTAAAATATGGTCGAACATTAACCGCTTCTGCGGCTTAAATTCACTGCCTCTCTAAACTAAATGATCAAACTACTAACATACAAAATAGGAATGATATAGCTAACACGCTCTGCTCTCATTGGTCAGAAGCAGCACTAGAAACTAACTTCCCGACAATATTCAGACAACACAAATCCATCTCGCGACCACTTAACACCCTCATACCCTCGCCCCTAGCACTGAATATAGAAAAGGACATCACCATGGTCGAACTTCTACCCGCTCTCAATCAATTAAAAGGTAAAACCCCCGCGCGAGATCTTATAACCTACCCAATGCTAAAGAACCTCCCTCTCAACCTTCTCCAAAGACTCCTTAACTTATCAATAACATCCTCAACACACAACTATACAGATGGAACAAACACATCGACAATCTTACACTCCAACTTTCCAATAGACTTAATATTCAAATGCCTATCCAGTAACAAATTCAGATGCAATGTAAATACAATACTTTATATAGTAAAAGCAATAATAATGTCAAAAATTGATTTCGATGTACCATAAAGGAGGACTTTATGGTACATCGCCCAAATCAGCCAAAAAGAAGAGGAAAACACATAGACTCCCTTTCTTCATTGAAAGCAATACAAAACGGCAACTACCATAACCATTATACAAACTTAATTAGAAAAATTATAAATAAATATAAAACCGATAAACTAATACTGCTTTGGGTCCCAGGACACTGCGTAGGAAATGAGTTCGCAGACAATACAGCAAAGAACACTCATAATTTTCCTTTAATCTTCGAAAACAACTACAACACATCTGATATAAACAACTTCATAAAGCAAAGCACCCAACAATACTTTAAACTAATACTTAACAACGCAGCCCAATCGCAGCAAATCGATAGAAATTTACAATACTAATACAAAACTGAAAAATATCAAAAATGTTTTTAAAAGTGTGGGCGTGGCAGCTTCGGGCGGTTTGTGGGCGTTAGAGTGGGCGGGGAAGCATGAATCCACAAAGCATTGCGCTGCTTCTATGTCTCTGGAGTCTGTATGCTTAATCTCAACTTTCTAGCTTTTGTAGTTCCTGACATCTCGACGCTCATACGGACGGACAGGCGGACATGGCCAGATCGACTCGGCTATTGATCCTGATCAAGAATATATATACTTTATATGGTCGGAAACGCTTTCTTCTGCCTGTTACATACTTTTCAACGAATCTAGTATACCCTTTTACTCTACGAGTAACGGGTTTAATTATGTTCTATATGTTCTGAATTCTTTATACACATTAGATCTGTTCTGATCAATTTGTTGTTGTCTAAAAGGAAAAGCCTACATAGATAATGGCCTAGAATCAGAAAACGCGCAATCCGCAATGATAAAGCATTTTGTTCATAATAAGATATAAATAATCGTAGAAGCCGGAAATTTTAATACGATGAAGAAAAATATATTCACTGCTCAACGGAAATAACCGGCAACTCTATTCTATACCAAAAGAGGACACTATAAAGATAATTATAACCGAATAAATTTCCAAAGCAGAGGTGAGAACCGAAGTTACTATAATAATTACAGAGCCGAGGTGGTTATCGCGGAAGAAACAGAGGATGAGGCAGTAACCAAAATAATTATCGAGGTCAAGGTTAAGGCAGCCACAACAATAACCAGAATGAAAATCCTACCAAGAATGTCAGAGTAACCCAGAATACTTCGGTAAACTTAAATACAAAACAGAAAAAAAACAAGAGAGAACGCTAAAGTCGAGTTCCCCGACTATCTGATACTTACTCAGCTATTGGAAGTGCGAAGGAGGGTCTTCAACACTGACAGTTTTTGTTCTGAATTCATTATACAAATTTGATCTGTTATGATCGAGTTGTTCTTGTCTAGACAGAAAAGCTTGTTTATGAAGGGTCTGATTGTTTACATTTGTTTTTGAAACTGCGTGGGACTTATAAATGGATTAAAGGGGATATCAAATTATTGATTGGGGTGAGAGTTTTTATTTTTATTTTATATTGGTATTGGTATTAGTGTTTGAGTGATTAGTGATTTAATTTGGGTCTTCAAAAGACCTTCCCGTTGGGCAATTTGTCGTAATATTTGAACACTTGAATTTTCATGCTAGGGTCATGAAAATTTTATCACAGACTAAGCGTTAATTAGTATTCTTATTGTGGTTCCATTGCTTGTGAATAAACTAATAAATTATTTTGGTTAAAGTTAACCACTCGTTGTGAAAACCTATTTGGCAGACCCTTTCCGCATCCTCGATGACTTGTAGTTCAATGGCTCTAAAAATTACGGTCTTCTTTCAAACACCGTTTGTTTGGTATGAGTTGATCAGGTATTCAATTCATCTGATGAACGAACTGGGAAACTGCGGTAGTTGGAATATTTGTCGAAAAAGTTGGGTTAGATTATTAACTGATAATGATTTAGTTATATGTTTATAAGGCTGCGTGGCCCTACAGACCCCCTACATGTTGTTTTTGTTTGAGCGGGCTATGGTTCTTGTTCACAGACTGCTACAGTATGTCGAGTCTTTTGTGAACTACACTGTGTACTTTGGTATATTATTGAAAATCTAATACCTTAGTCGCGGTCTCACTTTGCTTAGCGGTAGACTAAGTAGGGTATTCTAATAGAATAAGATAACACAGGTTCTTGGGCGTATACCGATAGAGCCAAATGTGTATAAAGAATTCAGAACATATAGAACATAATTAAACCCGTTACTCGTAGAGTTAAAGGGTACACTAGATTCGTTGAAAAGTATGTAACAGGCAGAAGGAAGTGTTTCCGACCATATAAAGTATATATATTCTTGAACAGGATCAATAGCCGAGTCGATCTGGCCATGTCCGTCTGTCCGTCCGTCTGTCTGTCCGTCTGTCCGTCCGTCTGTCTGTCCGTCTGTCCGTATGAACGTCGAGATCTCAGGAACTACAAAAGCTAGAAAGTTGAGATTAAGTATGCAGACTCCAGTGACATAGACGCAGCCCAAGTTTTTCGATTCATGTTGCCACGCCCACTCTTACGCCCACAAACCGCCCAAAACTGCCACACCCACACTTTTGAAAAATGTTTTAATATTTTTTCGTTTTTGTATTGGTCTTCTAAATTTCTATCGATTTGCCAAAAAACTTTTTGCCACGCCCACTCTAACGCCCACAAACCGCCCAAAACTGTCACGCCCACACTTTTGAAAAATGTTTTAATATTTTTTCATTTTTGTATTGGTATTCTAAATTTCTATCGATTTGCAAAAAAACTTTTTGCCACGCCCACTCTAACGCCCACAAGCCGCCAAAAACTGTCAGTGTTAAAAACTCTCTCCCGCACTTCCGGGGAGTTCGACTATAGCGTTCTCCCTTGTTTAGAATCAACAATCAAGAGTATCAAATATGCGTTATAGCGGATGCAGCGGACCAACACGTATGCAGATGGATGATAAATACAAGTTAAGTTACAATTAAATAGCTGACCAAGCTAATAACAAGGATGAAGATAAATTACATTATACACAAGACGAGAAGAATACAAATCACCAAATTCAACAAGCCAAAAACTTTCCAATGCTTTGCAATTTTCCAGCCTAAGATCATGTTAAACAATCACAGATACCAATGTATAGTTGACACTGGCTCATCAATAAACATGATGAGCTCAAACTTTTTCAATCTTAAAGTTTACGATATACAAATTAAGAGTAGTCTTTAAACTCCTCACAAATCCGTGTGCAGGAGAGCGGCCTAGCAACAGCGAAGACGGCTGAAATGCGAGAGGAGTCAAGGGCGGCGATAAGTGAACACTCCGCGAGAACACACTGAAGGAAAGAAGCCAGTGAGTGTTGAAGCTGACACCCAAGGAGGATCCCTGCAAGTGACGAAGGGAACAGCATTAACTTGACCTCACGGAGGATACATCCTGCTCCCATAACATCCCATAACAGCCCCATTCGAGCCGGCAGGTGGTCCGTTGGCAGAGACGACAAGTGCCAGACATAGTCAGAAGGGACATTGGAATCAGTGTTCGGCAAAGGTGGTTTGTGGAAGAGCGTTAGCTTAGCATCCTAAGCCCCATTTAAGCCGGCGCGGGTACGCTCTCAAGGACGAAGCGGGACAATGGAGGAAGGACGAAGAAGGCGCGACAACGCTCAGCTGACGGCGAGGACTGTGGGAGTCAGAGAACTGCAGCAAGCCACCGGCACCCTAAGTGCACCCGCTAAACACCGGGAGTCTCCGCACCCGGGTGTTTGGAGACACCCTATTCTCAGCAATGACAAACACCCGGGTGTTTTGCCACCAGGGTGTTTTTTTGTACTTGCACAAAATCACCCGGGTGTCTGCTGTGCAAAGAAGTTTAGGGTGGGTGACGCGCAAGCAAGGATCGGCCGCAGGTACTTTTCTGTATGCATAAAAATTGTATGGGTGGTCACGAGACACGGTCCAAAAAATTTATGGTGAATGGAAACACCCAAGAAAAAGGTCGTGCACATGTTTCTTTTTCTATTCATTCTAAGAATGCATAAGTCTACAGATTTTAGGCATAATATATTTAGATTTTCAGTACTTACTGTACTTATTTTTTTCGTATGTTACCTACCACAGGCACTCGAATGTTCACCAAAACACCCGGGTGTTTTGCCAGACACCCGGGTGTTTTCGAGAAAAAAGGCACTTGCCTTTTTCTGCATGTTTGCCTTCTCTACCCTTCGTTATGAGTGGCGAGTGTGATCGGCACCCGCGACTTAGGGTGCCGCATTGATTCGGGTGCGCAGGCACCAGGGTGTTTGCAGTCACCCGAATATTTTGGGCGGGTGTTTGTATGTACCCGCGATGACCGGTGTGAGTGGCACCCGCACTCAAATTGTTGAGTGTGATCAGGGTGGCAAAAAATGCCATTCTTGCAGTTCTCTGGTGGGAGTCCGTTGTTGAATAACGCTATTTTAACCTGAAACGCTGTCTTCTTTTTGTTCGGGCAATCACACAAATCATAAATTTGGTGGTCTCTAAGTTAGCCATTGCTAAACAGCTCGTTAAGAAATAGTAAACCAATTTAGCATTAATTTTAAAAGTATTAAAATCTGTTTTATATGGACTAACAAAAACCCTTTATTGACTGTAAAAACAACGAAATTTCTTGTAAAAATCCTGTTATTTATTTGGAGCCTCTATTACAATGTTAATTTTCAAATTTTGGAAAACACTTCAGTTCATCGACGATAATAAGCCCTCTCAGACCTAAATACGGACAAATAAAACAAATAATTTTTTTCCACTTAGGACCCCCTTAACGGTTCACTCTATAACAAATTGCAGTTGCTTTGCGATTTAAAAATCTTGTTTGCGGTAACGTTTAAAGTACTTTTAGCAGTCATGGCATAAAAAACAACAACGAACTGGGAAAACAGCGTCATGAAATTCGGACTTCGCGGGAAGACGAGCGCAATAAAATCAATAAAATGTAAATGCAACTATTTGTTACTTGGCTATGTACGCGCTTACGTTTAATATTTACTGTACTTAGCCTTTTCTAAGACTAGGACTAATGTTTGTTGCTCAGCCAACACAATCCGCAGCAACAGCGTTTTAATAATTAACTTGCACTATGTATAAATAATAAATTATGCACAATAACGCCTGATCAAATCTTGAGCTAATAAGCATGATTAAGATAACGATTAATGTTGTAGCGCTTTTCGAATGAATATATTTTATTTTATTTTGTTAGTGCGATAATTGGCATCGATGCGCACATGCGAAAAGCTGAACGCTAAGTCAAAAGACAGGGAGATAGAGCGGCTACCTTAGATATTCCCGCAGCATATCTGCATATTTACGTAATTGTAATCACACAGTTATCATGCTTAAAATAAACAAATTTAAGATCCGCTGGCGGCTGCGAGACCCAACAAATGCTATACTTTAAGATTGCCCATGTAGACAAACTATAACTAATATTATTGAGTAAACTTCACGGTTAAAAAACCGCGAAAATTTCTTTCCACTCGCCTGTTCAAATTCTGTCTAAAGCAATTTCTTATATCCTGTAATCTAAGACGCGTCACAGGCATTTGAGAGAGTATACATATATGAAAGGTCTAAGTATGTACTCCCGCAAAGCGCAAGATGCTGAAATCTTGGCGCCTGCTCTCGTCTCCTGTGTCCTTTGAATTTCCCGCGTCTTTGATAAAACTCGCCACCTTTTTGCCCGCATCTTAGCGCATTTATCAGGCGAGTCGATCGTCGTAGTTGTCGCAGTTGTAGTTGTTCAAACCCAATATATATATATACATATGTGTATAACTATAATATATCATTTTAATCAGAGCAATGGTAAATCTGTATTTAGTCACTAAACTATATTGTTAAATATATATACATATATACTGATTTTTTGGGAACAATATTTTACAATTTTAAATCTTCTTGGGGTAAACGATTGTCCATAATCATGCAGGTTGCAACTTCCAGTCGCAATAGTGGATCTTTAATTATCTCAGCAGCACATGCGTGGTAAATGTTAGCTTGGCATTCCGTAGGTCCGTGCTGACATTCAAAAGTAATTTTACTGTTGTATCGTTTCGTTTTTGCCTTGGCATACGGTGCAAGTTTAACTTCCATAATTTACTTTGCGATCTTAAATGTTGGGAGCAGTTGCTTAGCAAGAAAATAGTACACAGTTACAATTACTTTCATTGGGACCCTTTTGCTAATCTTGAAAACGCAATTGCTAAGAGCAACGCAAAATCAAAATGTGTTCCGCGTTTTGTAGTGACGCAGACTACTGGCTCTTAACTTTACTCCGTATATGCATTTTTCACCGTATTTCAAATGAAATAAAAAAGAAAATATAATTAAATAACAGCATTGCTAAATTTTGCTCACTTATTATCGGGGTTAAGAACTTGACTTAAGTAGTGCCACCTACCCACTAACCTATATCTACCAATGCAAGCCTACAATGGAATAAACACTAGTGAACGCCATTTCGGCCGTTCTCTTTCCGTTTTATCAGTGGAGTTGATCAGACGTACAAGTCTGATGATGCGCCGTATGACCACCCAAACCACACCCACGTTTTCTTGCTAACTTTTTTTTTGTTCCTGTATTCTGCACTAAATCGGTAAGTTAGCTTTTCTAAAGTGAAATTCGCTTTAGCTAAATACCTTCGTCAACAGTGCACAAGCCCAGCTTAGTGATCCAAATCACTAAGTTTGGGTCATTTATTTCGGTGCCAGATCAAAGGTAACTATCTGTTCACTTCAGAATCTAATTGAAAACAAGAGAGAACGAATTCCCCGACTATCTGATACCCGTTACTCAGCTAGTGGAAGTGCGAAGGAGAGTCTTCAGCATTAACAGTTTTAAGCGGTTTGTGGGCGTGGTAAAAAGTTTTTGGCAAATCGATAGAAATTTACAAGACTAATACAAAAATGAAAAAATATCAAAACATTTTTCAAAAGTGTGGGTGTGGCATGGAAGAATAAGAATTTCGTCAGAGAAAGTACTTTCGCCGTGGGAGATCTAAAAAACATGTATGTGATATCTTAAAATTGGTCTCTCTTGCTTGCAGAGATATATTATGTAAGCAAGGCATTGCATTTGTTTTTATTTGGTTGTTGGCTCTCCAAGTCTTTTAATAATGCAGTTATCTATATTGAATTTATTATATTTTGATCGTCTAATTCGTTGCGAAAACAAAACCCAGGCCTGACCTACAACAACATGTTATTCCATGGTACAGTCGAGGATCGAAATATTGTTTACATCGAGCCTCTCTCGTGTCAAATTGCAGTCGAGGGTAGCATCATAGTGCCAACTTAAAAACGGCATGGTACAGTGAAGGCCCAGAATATAATCATAGTTACAATTAAAAGTTAATGAATAATACTAATAGAAAATAATTTGTATAATAGCTACAGTAGTAAATTGGAAAATAATTTAATTTTTTTTATTATTGAACTATATTACATTCATATTATATTAATACCTATGCGAATTGTATAGGGTGTTGTTGAACATAATTTCTTTTCAGCCACTGTATTTTCACTCATATTTATATATAACGACTATTACAATGAATAAATAACTTTGGAATAATTTCTTGTGCATTAATAAATAAGATATGATAAAAATATATATATGTCGCATCATTATTAGTCTTATTTTTATTTTCTATGTTCCATCTCTAATAAACATGTCACCTCTAATAAATAAAATTCGTATCGAGCTGTTCTTGTCTTCGTTTCTTTTTGATCGCGGTTCGCTGAGTTCCGTTATGCGAGTTTAACGGATTTTGCTCTGTTCTACATAGCCTCGGTTCGACGATGCGTTAGAGTGAGACAAATGCTTGTCCTGTGGTGAGTTCGGACCAGCATGTATCAAGCGAGATGGAGCGATGTTGAAATGTACACGAGGCACTTATGTTTGAAAACTCTGAGAAAGCAGACGCGTGAATATGTCGCAACCGAGGAAGTGTACGACTCGCGGGCGGAACGCGGCAACAGAGGACCCCGAAACAGTTAATTTCCCGACATCAGAAGTGGGATCGCCTCAGCCCCAAGCCATCACTGATGATCGCCTGTCCACAATTTTGGAAATGCAGCATCGTAATCTATTGGAAATTGTGAATGCCGTGAGGGGCTCGCAGACTACACAAGTAGTTGTACTACCCAAGTTCAACCCTGAGTCCGCCGGTTCAAGTGCAGCCACTTGGTGCTCTACAGTGGACCTTATTGTAGGAGAAAATCCTCTGGATGGCAGTGCTTTGCTCATGGCCTTAACCAAATCATTGGAGGGCAGTGCTTCTAATTGGCTGTCACAAATTTGTTTCGCCGGAATGACTTGGAGCCAATTCCAAGAAATGTTCCTTCAGCAGTATGAAGGCAATGAGACGCCAGCAGCAACAGTCTTTAATGTATTAAACGGGCGGCCAAACGACGGCGAATGTCTTGCGCTGTATGGTAGCCGATTAATAACAACACTTATGGCAAAATGGAAGTCTATGACCGCAGAAGAAATTGCAGTGTCTGTTGCCCTGGCACATGCTGCAAATATAGATGGTAGGCTGCAACGCACTGTGTTCACAACTACTGTCAAAACACGCAACGAGTTGCAGAACGAGCTAAGAGCGTTTTCGTATGGCAAGAGGAAGGACCATCCCGTTCCAGAAAATTCTACCAGCAAAAGAGCTCGCCTACACCCAAATGTTAAGTGCCACTTTTGTGGAAAAATTGGCCACAAGATAGCTGACTGCCGCTCCGTGAAAAACAACTTAAAGAATCAACAAGGATCTAGTTCGAGTATTGGGCGCTTATCTGACTCTAAACCTGGGTCAATTACTTGCTATAGATGTGGAAACCAGGGGCATATAGCGTCAGCTTGCCCTGCAAGACAATCGTTGTCAAACCAAACTAAAGCCGACGAGAAGCGTGTCAACGTGTGTCACGTAGTCGAGCCAATTGGGACATTGATATCATCGGGTGAGTCGTATCCATTTTATTTCGACTCTGGAGCCGAATGCTCACTTGTAAGAGAATCTGTGTCCACCCAACTCTCGGGCACACGAATTAACAACATTGTAGTTTTAAAGGGTATCGGAAATAATACTGTTACTAGTACATTACAAATTTTGTCAAACGTAACAATAAGTGGTTACTGTCTCGAAGTGCTTTTTCACGTAATTCTTAATGATTGCATTAATTATAATATTATAATTGGACGCGAAATTTTAAGTCAGGGATTTAGTGCTACTATAACAATAGATAAAATAGAGTTATGTAAAACAAGGTCTGTGCAAACCCTATCTGCTTTGAGTAGTAGTTTTAATCTTGAAAATGTTAATACCGAATTGTGTGGCGAGGATAGGAAAATCTTGGTAAATCTTTTGAATGAATTCTGTGACTCATTTATAGACGGTTTTCCCAAAAATCGTGTTACAACTGGCGAATTAGAAGTACGCTTAATTGATCCAATAAAAACTGTACACAGACGACCGTACCGACTTAGTATAGAGGAAAAACAAATTGTCCGAAACAAGGTTAATGAGCTGCTGTTAGCTAACATCATCCGTCCTAGCAGCTCACCGTTCGCCAGTCCAGTTTTACTCGTTAAAAAGAAAAATGGTTCTGATCGTCTTTGCGTGGATTACCGCGAACTAAATACAAACACAGTTGCAGAAAAATATCCCTTACCACTAATTAGTGACCAAATATCTAGGTTGCGTGGAGCAAGTTTCTTTAGTTGCTTGGATATGGCCAGCGGGTTTCATCAGATACCTATTCACGCAAATTCAATTGAACGCACGGCTTTTGTGACACCTGACGGCCAATTCGAATTTCTAACTATGCCCTTCGGGTTAAAGAATGCCCCATCCGTGTTCCAGCGTGCAGTTATGAAAGCTTTGGGTGAGCTTGCCCATTCTTACGTTATCGTTTATATGGACGATATAATGATTATCGCAGAAACAAAAGAAGAAGCTTTTGTAAGGTTAAGGACAGTTTTGAAAATATTATCGCAGGCTGGGTTTTCTTTTAATATCGGAAAATGTTCATTCCTGAAATCTTGCGTTGAATATCTGGGGTTTGTGGTAAAAGAGGGCGAAATAAGACCAAATCCATCTAAGATAAAAGCATTAGTCGCTTTACCGCCTCCGCAGTCTGTTACCCAAGTAAGACAATTTATTGGCCTAGCCTCTTATTTTAGGCAGTTTGTGCCAAAGTTTTCAGAAATCATGAAACCCTTATATAGACTGACCTGCAAAAACAAAATATTTGAATGGAAACTTGAACACGAACAAATTCGTCAAAAAGTCACTAAATTGCTTACAAATGAGCCCGTCCTTGTTATCTTCGATCCTCGGCACCCCATTGAACTGCATACAGATGCCAGTATGGATGGCTACGGAGCAATTCTACTCCACAAAATAGATAATAAACGTCGTGTAGTTGAGTATTACAGCAAACAAACATCCTTGACGGAATCTCGATATCATTCGTACGAGCTTGAAACTTTAGCTGTGTATAACTCCATGAGACACTTTCGTCACTATTTACATGGGCGACGATTTGTTGTTTTTACAGACTGTAATTCCCTAAAAGCTACTCGCAACAAGACTGAACTAACGCCGAGAGTACACCGTTGGTGGGCATATATGCAGTCCTTCGACTTTGACATAGAATATAGACCTGGTGCCAAAATGGCACATGTTGATTTCTTGTCACGCAATCCACTGCCAACTGCTCGGGTTATTACTGGTGAGGAAGAAAAACATGTTCTATTGGCCAAAATAACGGACAACTGGTTACTTGCAGAACAACAAAAGGATTCAGAGATTTCCACGATTGTTGTTAAAATACAGAACAATGAATTGGGTGAGAGCTTGGCAAAAAGTTATGAAATACGCTCGAAAATGCTTTTTCGCAAAATTCAAAGGAACGGTAAAACTCGTTGCCTGCCAGTTGTCCCCAGATCATTCAGATGGTCAGTAGTGAACCATGTCCATGAAGCAGTTGTACATCTTGGGTGGGAAAAGACTTTAGACAAAATGTACGAATTTTACTGGTTTGAGAACATGGCCAAATATGTTCGTAAGTTCGTTGATAATTGCATTACGTGTAAGTTAACTAAGCCTCCGTCAGGAAAATTGCCAATCGAACTCCACCCCATACCAAAAGTAGAAATTCCATGGCACACGATCCATATAGATATTACGGGAAAATTAAGCGGCAAGAGGGATCAAAAGGAATATATTATCGTTCTGATTGACGCGTTTACAAAGTTTGTTTCTTTGCATCACACGGTAACCATTAATAGTGAAAGTTGTATAGACGCCTTGAAGGCTTCAATTTCCGTATTCGGTGTACCAACACGAATCATTGCAGATCAGGGTAAATGCTTTACAGGCTCTTGTTTCAGTGAATTTTGTTCCATGAAAAAAATTCAACTACACTTAATTGCAACAGGGGCTAGTCGTGCCAATGGACAGGTAGAACGCGTTATGAGTGTGCTTAAACGCATGCTTACGGCGGTAGAGAGCAGCCATCGTTCTTGGCAAGATGCCTTAGGAGAGATACAACTAGCTATAAATTGTACTACAAATCGCATAACGAAAGCCAGTCCTCTTGAATTACTAATCGGAAAAGAATGTAGACCATTTAATATGTTACCAATATGTGAACAAGTTAATAAAGTCGATGTAAATATTATAAGAAATATCGCGAGAGAAAATATTAAAAAGAACGCCTTGTATGAAAAAACTAGATTCGATAAGCACAAAGCCAAATTTGATAACTTTAGTGTTGGCGATTATGTTTTACTTAAGAACGAAGAAAGGCACCAAACAAAATTAGACCAAAAGTATAAAGGACCTTTCCTTGTGACAGAGGTACTTGAGGGAGATCGTTATATTTTAAAATCTTTAACTAATAAGCGGACTTATAAGTACCCACATGAAGCTTTGCGCAGTATGCCAACAGAGGAGATCCCCAAAGAGTTAGATCTATGTGACGATCATGAAAACGTTGAAAGAGACGTTAGAAATCCCTTGGTGGATTCCAATGTGGATGAAAACGTTGAAAGAGACGTTAGAAATCCGTTGGTGGATGCCAATGTGGATGAAAACGTTGAAAGAGACGTTAGAAATCCGTTGGTGGATGCCAATGTGAGCGGAAAGTTACTGAGTTGTTTGAAGACTCAAGTGAATGAGAGGCATTGATGGATTTCAATGCGAGATTGGGGACACATGCAACGTCGCCAAGTTGCCAGTGCTAGTAGGTACACGTGTTACTGTGTTGACTTATTTGATGTCTGGTGACTGGCGGCGTGGCAGGTTGAATTGTCCTAGTGTGTTGCTAATAATGACAAACGATCTTCTTGGTACTTCTGTCACTCGAGTTGGTCGATAACATGAAAAATAAAATTAAAAAAAAAAAAAAAAAAAAAAAAAAGAGAACCTTTACTAATACTCTGAATTACGTTTAATGTTATCTTTCTAGATTAAGCTTGTTTAATTTTGAAACTTATATTACACACGAGGACGTGTGCTGGTCAGGAAGGCCGTGTCGCATCATTATTAGTCTTATTTTTATTTTCTATGTTCCATCTCTAATAAACATGTCACCTCTAATAAATAAAATTCGTATCGAGCTGTTCTTGTCTTCGTTTCTTTTTGATCGCGGTTCGCTGAGTTCCGTTATGCGAGTTTAACGGATTTTGCTCTGTTCTACATAGCCTCGGTTCGACGATGCGTTAGAGTGAGACAAATGCTTGTCCTGTGGTGAGTTCGGACCAGCATGTATCAAGCGAGATGGAGCGATGTTGAAATGTACACGAGGCACTTATGTTTGAAAACTCTGAGAAAGCAGACGCGTGAATATGTCGCAACCGAGGAAGTGTACGACTCGCGGGCGGAACGCGGCAACAGAGGACCCCGAAACAGTTAATTTCCCGACATATATATATAATAATGATAATATAATAATCGCAATAATAATATTTAAAAGAACAAAATAAGATTAGGAGGTACAAATAATTTCTTGGAGTTTAATTTTTTTGTTTTTTTTTAATAATATTTTCCTATTTTACATGTCATCTAATTAGGATCTAGGTTAAAAATTGAGTTAAGTAGGAACAACAACGGTTGTTGTATAATTAGATTTAATGAATCAATTTATATTGAAGTACGAATATTGATCTGGGATTATGAACAGCGGATTTGATGCAGTGACATGAATTCTTAATGGACCAATGGGATCGCCAATAAATATGGTTTTGCTTCTGGCGAGCATGGAAGGGTGGGGCAGCGGCCACTCCAGAACATGGGGTGCGCCTTAAGATCCACTATAATAATTTGTTAGAGATTCCCTTTTCTTTTAAATTCTATTCGGCATGCTCCAAATGAATAATAAAATTCTTATCGGTCACAAACCGCCATAAACTGTCAGTGCTGAAGACTCTCCTTCGCAGTGCACTAGCTCAGTAACGGGTATCAGATAGTCAGGTAACTCGACTATAGCGTTCTCTCCTGTTTTAAGCTACAATCAGTCTCATGTATGCACCCGAATAAATCACACTTATGCCCACGACGCCCCGCTTCTTGTGCTTCTTCTTTGGTGGTTCCTTTTCGCAAGCAAGCTCAACGTATCTTTGGAGGACAACGCACCCCTACATACATTGGTCCTTCCAGCCGGATATTCTTCTGACAGCCGTTCCCGGCTATTTGTTCCGCAAAGACAAGTACGAGCCTTCTTAAATTTCGCACTGCCGGTCTTCAGCAGAGCGCCGAACATTCAATTTCGGTCGCACTGCTGTAAGACTATTTTCCGTGTCCATTCCACATCCGTGAATTTTCCGACAGAACGGCAGGTGAGAAAATTAGTTTTCCTCATCGATCGACTTTTTTCTTTTCAATCCGTCTTCGCTTTGTTCCATTCTTTCTCCGTACATCATCGAGCAAACGGTCATATATGTATGTATGTAACATACATTTGGTCATATGTTTATACATCATACATATCCACATATGTTCATATGATCATACATTCAACATAGTTACATATATATTAATCCCATACGTCCCCTATGTACATACATATGTACACAATTATATGTCGACGCAATTCTAACTCCGCGAATTTTTAAAGAAAAAAGTGAAATTGTGTGGTGAGAAAAAAAGGCATAATTAATATCGGCCAACTTGTGTGCACTGTCTTCGAGAATTTCCTTGTTCGCCGGACAGTCCGCCGTGTTTGCGATATTTTTTTTCTCATCTTGGTGTGTGCCATTTTTACGCCACATAATTTGTATGTCCTTTTAGACATTAAATACAGTCCACTTCTCGATGCTTTACTGTGCCCATACATATGCATGCATGCCCATATTCCGTCATTCTGCCATTTTTTTCAGGAACTAACCTCCGCTAATAAATTATTGGATTACGAATAAATATATTTAATAAGTTAAAAAAAATAATATTAATAAACTATTAATTTACGAATTAATATATTTAATAAATTTAAAAAAAATAAATTTAAAAAAAAATAAATTATTAAATAAATTAAATAATTAATATAAATACAAACTAAAAGCGAGACAAAAACAACAACATTATTACAAATCCATAAGGGCGCGAAAGCGATTGTTTTTTGTCCAGTTAACCGCTCCAGAGACCGCGGTGTTGTTGCTTGTTCTCCCTCTATCTTCTGTCTCTACGTACACACTGCTTGCCGGTGGCAAAACAGCCAAGGTTTTAATTCCACCGTTCCAGCTTCGCAATTATTTAGTTTGAGAATAATTGAATTTTTTGCGATTACTATTTTCTGATGTTTATGTATATGAAAATATGTTACACACTTTTCAACGAATCCGGTATAGCCTTTTACCAAAGACATTAGAATAACAAGATGCGTAACGCCATACGAATTTTTTGCACACGATTTTTTCGTGGTGGCTTTTCAAGTGGCTCCAGGCTCTCTCGAAATTTTGTTCAAAAGCCAGAGAGCGGAGAGCTCTAGAGCCAGCAGCTCTCTTGTACGCATACAGCGACAGCTGACCACTGTATTGGTGCACAAGTATGCACATGCATTGTAAAAATGACAAAATATGCCCTTCATTTTAGAAGTTCTTAGACTTTAAATCTATATTATTTTTTATAAATTGCCACCACTTAAAAACTAGTTTTGCATTGCCTTAACATAACAATTATTTAAATTCAACATAGAAATAATAATAGCACAATCTATGTACCTAATAATGCATAATAATTTTCAAATATGATTTTATATTAGAATAGTTTTCATTAGAGTATTCAGCGTGCGACGTGTGAAAAATATAAGACGTCAATGATTCTTCGGTGCTTATGTCCGCACTTCGTGCATCAATGAAATCAATTTTGCAATAAAGAGTTCCATATTTTTATTTATTTTATAAATAATATTTTAGTTTATAAATTTTTTTTATGAAATATTTTAAATGTAATTTCTTTTCGTTTGTTGTTCTTTGTTTTAAATTACAGTAGTTTTAATAATTTACTTTGTATACGTTTTAATTATTTACTATAGTTATTTAGTCAAATTACTAGTATACCAATTTTCAGTATTTAAAATGCAAATAAGATTCACTTAAATTATTTTTTTATATTTTATTTTGATATTTTTAAAAAAGCGAGCCATTATGGGTGGTAAAAAATGCTCTACGAGTAACGTGTATAAAAAACTTCTTTCAAACCATAAGAGTTACGAATTACGAAATTGACCAAAACATTAATCAAATTTGTTTCTTAGATCAAAATTGATTTCTGCCCTAAAATCGTCTTCTAGCATAAGCACGCACACATGCACACGATCTCCTTTATTGTTTTTACTCATACAAGAAAGACAATTCTATTTTTAGATTTTAACGCTCTCGATTTTAGGCGAGCGAAAAGAGAACAATTTTGGTCGTCACCAAAAAAGTGGCTGCATAGTGCAAAACCAATGTATGGCCGTTACGCATCTTGTTATTCTAATGTCTTGGCTTTTACTCTTCGAGTAACGGGTATAACTATTAAAAATTAAAATAAAATGATAAAACAGTGGGTCTTATCATTAAAATCCAAAACCAATCCCGACAAACCTATCTGAAAAGTGCAAAAGTAAAACGACGAAGAATTAAAAAGAAAGAACATTTAATACGACAAAAGCGGTGGAAATTAAGAACTTGAACGAGGAAAACTTGAAAACGACGTGTGTAAATGACGCTACAAATACCAAGCTTATCTGCATTCATACATTTATTACGACGCGTATGTGTGTGTAAACGACGAGCAGAAGGAGTGTGTATACTAGCAGAAGGAGTGTGTCACGACGAGAACAACGAGTACAAAGATTAAAAACAAGACAGAACGCTATAGTCGAGTTTCCCGACTATCTGATACCCGTTACTCAGCGAGTGGAAGTGCGAAGGAGAGTCTTCAACACTGACAGTTTTTGGCGGTTTGTGAGCGTGGCAAAAAGTTTTTTGGCAAATCGATAGAAATTTACAAGACCAATACAAAAATGAAAAAATATCAAAAAATTTTCAAAGTTTGGACGTGGCAGCTTTGGGCGGTTTGTGGGCGTTAGAGTGGGCGTGGCAACAAGTTTTTTGGCAAATCGATAGGAATTTACAAGACCAATACAAAAATGGAAAAATATCAAAACATTTCCCAAAAGTGTGGGCGTGGCAGTTTTGGGCGGTTTGTGGGCGTTAGAGTGGGCGGGGCAACATGAATCCACAAAGCATACAGACTCCAGAGACATAGAAGCATTGCGCTGCTGCCAACGAATCTAGTATACCCTTTTACTCTATGAGTACTTTACTCTACGTAAAAAGTACAAAGTACATTTACTCTACGTACAAAGTACAAAGTACATTTACTCTACGTACAAAGTACAAAGTACATTTACTCTACGTACAAAGTACAAAGTACATTTACTCTACGTACAAAGTACAAAGTACATTTACTCTACGAGTAATCAAAATTTAAACCATAATGGGTTAATAAAAAGGCAATAATACTCAAGCCACTCATCCAATGCAATACCTCAATAATATATATATTAACAGTTTCACTCCAAGCTTCGAGAAGTAAAGACGTCTGACTGCTAGGCAGCGAGTAATAGTCTCTTATCAGTGCTTAACAATAGCACAACTGTTCATCAGGCTATTTTTAGAAAATACACAAACAACAATTCGTAAAACAGCAACAAGTGAACAAGTGCAGTCGGGCAATAAACAGACTGTTCAAAGCAACAGCAATTGAACCTAAGTTTGTAACTGTGAATAGAACAGACAACAAAACGTTTGAAAATGTTTCACCATTTATTATTAAAAAAGTAATAGACTATACTTGTAACGGAGAAGTCGAATCATGAAAAAAAAACAAGAGCGGTGCTCTGCTAATTAAAACGAAAAACACTATACAAGCCCTAAAACTCTTAAAACTTACCACCTTTGCCGACTTCCCTATAACTGCAAGTGAACACAAAACACTTAACTTTACTAAAGGAGTTATCTACTACAACGAACTGCGCAACATCAAGGACGCAATCATCTTAAACGAGCTAAATTCCCAAAAGGTCACTGAAATAAAAAAAATTATGAAAATGGAAAACAACAACCTCAAAGAAACCGGTCTAATTATCTTAACATTTGCATCACTAAACCTACCAGAGACACTAATGATTGGCTGCGAACGCGTAAATATCCGACCGTACATCCCACTACCACTAAGATGTCGCAATTGCTTAAGACTTGGACACCCTACATCCACTTGCAAATCCACCAAATTATGCAACAACTGCTCTGCCGAAAAACATACCATTGAAAATGAACCTTGCATTAAGGACAAATTTTGCATCAACTGTAAATATGATATCAACAAGCAAAACAATCACAGCCCTACAAACAAGTCATGCCCAGCTTTCATAAAGCAAAAAGAAATAACATCAATAAAAATCTTAGAAAAAGTAGATCATAAAACAGCAACCAGTATATATTTCACACGGCACTTACACCAGGACTCCAAATTCTTCAAAATAGCAGCGGCCCATCCAAGTCATCAAACAGCCACAACTTACAAACCAACAAACAAACCTCAGCAGCAACACATCAAACACCAATCAACAACAAAGAACAAAAACAACATACCAAGATCTAGAAACTGAAATGGACACATTGGATTTCCCAACAACATCTAAAACTATATCATCAACCAAAGAAGGATTATCTGAAGAACTCAAGCTTAGATTATATGGTAGCAAACAAGCTATTCTCAAAAAACCACTAAAATGTAAAGATAAAACGAATCTAAACCAAACAAAAATAACAGAAACAAAAACACCACCCTAAACAGTGATAGCGAAAGCATATTACACCCGCTAACCTGCATACTGGTGCCCTTGATGGCCGCGGTGCGCTTGGAGTGCAACATGCGCACCAAACACTCAGACAAGTGTCTCCTATCTAATGATATTATAATATTCAGACAACACAAATCCACCTCGCGACCACTTTACACCCTCATACCCTATAAACGTTATAGTCGAGTTCCCCGACTATCTGATTCCCGTTACTTAGCTAGTGAAAGTGCGAAGGAGTGTCTTCAACACTGACAGTTTTTGGCGCATTTTGGGGGATCTAAAGAGGGCGTGGCACAAATATCAAAACATTTTTCAAAAGTGTGGGCGTGGCAGCTTTGGGCGGTTTGTAGGCGTTAGAGTGGGCGTGGCAAAAAGTTTTTTTGCAAATCGATAGAAATTTACAAGGCTAAGACAAAACTGAAAGAATATCAAAATATTTTTCAAAAGTGGGGGCGTGGCAGTTTTGGGCGGTTTGTGGGCGTTAGAGTGAGCGTACTTGTACTGCGTCTATGCCTCTGGAGTCTGTATGCCTAAAATTGGTCTCTCTTGTTTGCAAAGATATATTATGTAAACAAGGCATTGCATTTGTTTTTTTTTTGGTTGTTGGCTCTCCAAGTCTTTTAATAATGCATTTATCTATATTGAATTTATTCTATTTTGATCGTCTAATTCGTTGCGAAAACAAAACCCAGGCCCATGGTACTGTCGAGGATCGAAATATTGTGTACATCGAGCCTCTCTCGTGTACAATTGCAGTCAAGGGTAGCATCATAGTGCCAACTTAAAAACAGCATGGTACAGTTAAGGCCCAGAATATAATCATACTTATTGAACTATATTACATTCATATTATATTAATACCTATGCGAATTGTATAGGTTGTTGTGGAACATATTTTCTTCTCAGCCACTGTATTTTCACTCATATTTATATATAACGACTATTACAATGAATAAATAACTTTGGAATAATTTCTTGTGCAATAATAAATAAGATATGATAAAAATATATATATATATAATAATGATAATGTAATAATCGCAATAATAATATTTAAAAGAACAAAATAAGATTAGGAGGTACAAATAATTTCTTGGAGCTTAATTATTTTGTTTTTTTTAGTAATATTTTCCTATTTTACATGTCATCTAATTAGGTTCTAGGTTAAAAATTGAGTTCAGTAGGAACAACAACGGTTAGTGGGTGTGATGGGGGTTGCTGTCCCGGAATTTTCCAAATCGGCTTAAATAGAAAACACTCGAAAGGGCGAACACTTGACTTTTCTTAATTGCGCGGGCGCGACCGGGCGTATGTTTAATCGATCGTAATAGTTTTTACACTGAAGCTTATTCTAATTAGCTAAGCTCTCCCAAGCGCAGCGGAGACTCCTTGGAGACTCTGTGTTGAAGCGCGAGAGAGCGTAAGAGGGAGCGTAGAGCGGGCGACAGTCCAAACCCCGTAACTTGGACATTCCACCCCCCTTGCAATCACTGGGGTTGCAACATAGCCATCCTACGGCAGGCTGCAGGCACCGGACACGATCCACCCAAAAGCAGTTTTCTGGGCGACCGGCATTCCCTCGTCGAAGGGCAGGAATCCGGATTGGATGACCTTTGGATAAACATCTGCTTCCAAGACCATGGAGACGGTAGCAGGCCGATGGAACTGGTCATCAGCCAGCATGATGTCCCGGAACTTGGACACCACTGTGTCGCTCAATGCCCGGACAGGTGTGCGGATCCGCACACTGGGGGTGCACGGATCGATGAGTGCTGCGGTCTCGAAGGTCTTCGTCCCGGTCTCCAACTTGACCAGCGCTGTCGGAAGGATGTTCACGCTGTGGCGTTGCAGCAGCGACGAGAGCGATGGGCCTGGCGTGGTTGATTCCGGGCGTCGTGGCGGTGAACTCCTACGCTGAGTTGGCGGATTTTGCCGGCGGGAACGTTGGGACGAAGCCAAAGCTGCTTGCCGGGTTGGCACCGGTTGGAGACGCGAGCGCGCTCGCGACCGCGACAACAAGCTAACCTGCTCGTGCATGTGGAGCAGCGTGTGGTGGGATCGGTCGCACTTCTTGCAACGATCACCGCTTCGGCAGTCTCCCGTGGAATGCTCGTGAGCGAGGCAATTGGCGCAGTATTTGTTAATGAGGACTGCTCGCAGACGCTTTTCAGCGCTGAGCTTTAGGAACCTCGCGCACTTCCGAAGAGGATGGAACCGCGGCAGACTCGGCATCGCGGCAGACTCGGTAGGATTGAATACCTCGGGTACGTCTGCCCTCCAAGGCACGAGCACTGCGTGCGTTTTGTTGACGAGGGGCCAAGCTGCGGGTAGTTAAATGTCGAAAGGAGATCGAAAACGAAATGAAAGAGAATGAATGATTAGTGCTAGTGAACTATAATTAAGGACGACTCCGTCGGCAAAAGCACCACTTTTGCTACTGGACGTTTAACAACTCCACGTGCTGTACGGATATTTACTACACAGACGTTCATTAGAGGGTAAGTTGTCGTCCTTGATGACGACCATGTCATCGATGCAAAGATTTTTGGTCGGGGCCTGCCTTTTAGTGCTCTTATGGAGATCTTTGAAGTACTTTTCTTTCCATTGCACACGGAACTGCTGATGGAGAGCCTTCAAATGCTGCAACCGATATAGAATGGATTTCCTTTCTCCTTTTACTTCGGGTTCCACCGTGGATATAAGGGGTCCCCACACAAGGAAATGACCTGGCGTCAGAGCCAGCAAATCTGTCGGATCCTCAGACATAGGAGAGAGCGGCCTGAAGTTAAGGTACGCTTCTATTTTTGCCAAGAGCTCTTCGAACGTGTATTTTCGTGTGGCAGTGCATTTGTAAAATAGCGTCTTAAAACTTTTTACGCCTGCTTCCCAAAGGCCTCCCATATGGGGTGCCCCCGGAGGAATAAATTACCATTGCATCTCTTGATGACTATAGGCATTCGTCACCGACTCTTTTACGGCTTGAAGGAAATCGCGAGAAAGCAGGGTGGCAGCGCCAACAAAGGTTTTGCCATTGTCTGACTGGACTTGACGTGGACACCCTCTTCTGGATACAAAACGAGCGAAAGGCGCAAGAAACTTTTTGGTCGTTAAGTCAGATGTCGGCTCTAAATGGATGGCCTTGCTGGAGAAACAAACAAAAACTAACACATACCCTTTTATAATAAGATATGCTCTTCCCGTATAGTTCATTATATCGAACGGACCGGCGTAATCCATGCCAGTATACGTGAATGGTCGGGAGAACGATGCTCTTTCTTTGGGCAGGACACCCACCAGTTGGCTTTTCAACCGCTTTTTGTGGATCACACATACTTTGCACGAGTTTACTAATGCTTTCATCAGGTTCCTAATTCTCGGAATCCAGTATTTCGACCGGATGAGGCGCACCATTAACTGGTTACCACCATGGAGAGTTATACGATGAGTGAAATTCGCAAGGAGGCGAGAAAGCAGGCAGTTATACGGAAGAATCACTGGATGCCGTTCATTGTATTGAAGGCTTTCGGAAGCCGCCACACGGCCGCACGCCCTGATCAGTTCTTGCGGATCTAGGGTTCATGCTTAGGATGGCACTTGAACATGGCACTGGACGCTTTTCACTTAGGCAGTGATATTCCACAGGGAATTCTCTGCGCTGAGAGTCCGAAATTAGGAACCGCTCGGCGGCGGCGATTTCAGTGGCCAGCAAATGCACATCAGATGGAGATGTCTGCTTCCTGCACTGCTGAATGAAGCGATGAACATAAGCAAGGACCTGTAGAGCTTTCTCAAGCTTGGAGAAACGTGCCAACAACTCTTCAGAAGGAGCTTTTGCGAAATGGACTTTTAGAGCACGCTTCTCCAGGTCGGTCACCGGAGCGACCTGAGTTGGCCATTGGTTGCGTGGATTTTGCAACCAAGTCTGTCCGTGCCACCATAACTGGCTATCGGCTAGATTTTGGAGGGAAACTCCTCTACTTGCCAGGTCTGCTGGATTATGCTCAGATTGAACATGAGACCAATTCTCTGTTTTTGTGGCCTGGGCGATCTTCGTCACCCTATTGGCTACAAATGTGGTCCACTGGCACGCTGGCTTGCTTAACCACGCAAGCACTAACGTGGAGTCCGTCCAGCAGTAAAGTTCGGAGTTGATCGTAGGCATCTGTGGAATGATGGCTGCAGCCATTTCGGAAAGCAATAACGCTCCGCACAGCTCCAGTCTTGGGAGCGAAACCGTTTTGACTGGTGCTACCCGGGTTTTCGCGGTTAGGAGTTGCACCATAATGGTGCTGCCCACTTCTACGCGGACATAAGTTAAGACCAAATATGATAAGAACACACAAGAACCCAAATCTCGATCACGACTCCACCACATGCAGTACATCCGCCACGAGCAGACAGTCAGCGAAGTCCCAATAACAACAACAAGCCCAATGCAGCCCAACATAAACCAAGAAATTGCACAACAAACAACAGCTCAGCAAGAACAGGCACATTGACTCCAGCTACGACGGCAGTGCATCCGCCACGTGCGCTGCATAGGCAGAATGTCTGCACCGGCCAAGTCGTGGGAACGCCAACGACATCGGACACCATCAGCGACAACGGCGCAGCCACAACGGCAGCGGCAAAGCTACAGCGGCAGCGACGGCTTCGACGACATCAGCGACGTCGGCAGAGAATAGGTTTAATTATTAATTGTAAAACTTAGTCCAGTCAGTTCCAAAATTAACACCAATAAAATCTGACGTGTTCTTTTTTTTTAAAGAAAATTAAAAATATCTTTTAACTGGCGCCCGAACAGGGACCGGTAAACAGAGCCTTCGTCAAAAGGATCACGCGTAACGTTAAAGTACCTAAAGCAGCTACAAGTTCGCGTCGCAGTGCCTAAAATATAGCCACAGTGAACACTGACTAATCAGCAACTACAAAAAATAAGTAGAAGTGACAAAAAATCGCACAGTGTAAAAGTGCCTTTAAAAAAGAAGCCACAACATCAAGTGCGTCCAGTGAACAAGTGCGAAAGATTCTAAGGTTCAGTTTAACCGGTCTAAGAACTATCGCCGACTCTCCTGTAGTGTCCGTCCGCAGGAGCCTTCGAAGGAACTCAAAGCCACCAAGGGTCCCGAGTCACCCACACCCGAACACCGCTACGTCGCTGCCCAACGTGGGACAAAAAGGATCAAACCCAAGGGGTCATCGAGGGAACGTCGCCGAAAATGTTATTTATCGCGTAAGCTAGAAAAATAAGTTTAAAAACAAACACTACTATACTAAAAAGAAGAATTAAAAAAAGGGAAAGAAAAGTAAATTTAAAAACAAGAAACAATTTTAAAACAAGAAAGATAAGAATCTTATGAGAATAATAATCTATTGAAAATAAGTCAAAATAGAATTTAAACAACAATACTTAAAAGAAATATACAATAAGCTTAAATAATTTTAGAAAAAAATACATCGATATATAACTCAAACTAAAAATTCAAAAAGAAAAAACACCCGAAAACTCAAAACATCTATTAGTTGTTGTCCGAAATAAACAAATCCTTAAGCCTTTAACATGTCAAAAGATAGAGAATTGGCAAGTGCATTAGCTGCACTAAACAGGTAATTATTTCTCTCATCAAAGAAACACTAGGCGGAACCGAGTTTATTGGGGAACTTTTGAATAAAGGCAGACCATCAGAAATGTTAGAAGATGTCCCCTTTATCGGCCCACTACCAGGCGAGTCCGAAAAACTACCAGACCTTACAAAACTAATCAGAGAATTTTCAGGAAACCGCACAGAATTTGGTTCTTGGAAGAAGAATGTATCTACAATAATGAGTTTGTACGAGGGTAGGGAAAACACCAACGCATATTTTTTGATAACGTTGGCGATTAGGAACAAAATCACCGGCGAGGCCGATGCTGTGTTAGAATCCTATAACACCCCTCTGAACTGGAAGGCGATTGCAAAATGCCTAACGGATCAGTTCGCTGACAAACGCGACCTCAAGACCCTAGAGTACCAATTGTTCTCGATGACTCAAGGACGACTGACCATTGCCGAATTCTATCAGGCCGTTTACTACCAATTATCGCTGATCCTTAATCAAATCAGCGTGCAAGAATTACAACCTGATAGTGTCCATGCCCTGAAACAAAATTATCGAGAAAAGGCCTTAGATACTTTCATACGGGGATTAAATGGAGACTTGCCCAGACTCTTGGCCATCAAAGAACCCAGAGATCTCGGTCACGCCTTACACTTGTGTGAATTGGTCAACAATCAGGAACAAAGGAACGCGTTCACGCCTCCTGTACCTCCTAGGCAAGCGCAGCCTGCCTTTAACAGGTCCATACCAAGGAGATTGCTTACAGCAGACTCTGCGGGAAATTGGAGAGGTTTCAACCCTAGACTATATTATAGTCCAGCTCCCCAACATACGACAGACCCACGCACTACCGGAAATCCGCAGATCTGGCAAACGGGAGCAGCTGACCAACAGAAACGCGGTCAACGACCCCAGTATCCCACAAATCAAAATTATCAGCCAGCACGGCAATTCTATCCGCCTCCGCGTCCAACGGCCTCTAAACCGCAACCGAAACCCTTACCAATGGACATCGACGGCTCCATTCGTTCAGGCAACGTCAATTACATGAATAGACCCAATGTTAACGACTTCTCTGGGAAACGACCTGCCCCATTAAACGGACATCCACCTAAATTCCTTAGGCAGTTTCACATTGCCACGGGGGTTCCAGAAGAGGAATCCGAGGGAGTAGAGGGCGACTTTTACTACCTTGACCCCGAGGAACAGACCTATTTCGCTAGCGCCGATTCCGAGGGAATTACGGGCTTGTATGACCAGCAATCTGAGGAAAACGAACCGGAAAGCGAATCAACTCCCGTCGACGCTTCGGATGTTCATTTTTTAGGTTAAACGGGTCATCTCTGCCATACTTCCAATGCACCATGGAAGATGGCACCAAACAAAATTTTCTCATAGACACCGGATCGAACCAGAACTACATCCAACCAAATCTGGTGCCACACCCAAAAAAGAACGAAGGGAAATTTTTCGCAAATTCAGTGGGAGGACAAACCCCAATGACTCACCATACTTTTCTCACTCTGTTCAATAACAGAGATAGACCCATCAAATTTTTCTTACTGCCTACACTCAAAACTTTCCACGGCATCCTAGGGAACGACACACTAAAACAACTAAACGCGGTTATTAACGTTAAAAACGATATATTAACATTAAATGGAAACTATAATATCCGAGTGAAACAAATAGTGACTCAATCAGTAAATAACATAAAGCATATGTCGAGCAGTCAGAAGAATCTTATAAATTCACTCACCCAGAAACATTCGAACTTATTTGCGGACCCAGATGAAAGACTAACTTACACTACCAGAGTAATAGGTGAAATAAGGACATTATCGGATGCACCGGTGTATAGCAAACACTACCCGTACCCAGATTCTTTAAGGCCCGAGGTAGAAAAGCAGATGGGACAATTGCGACAAGACGGCATAATACGACCTTCACGGTCACCATTCAACGCACCCGTATGGATAGTCCCCAAAAAAAGCGACACGTCCGGAGAAAAGAAGTATAGGATAGTCATTGACTATCGAAAACTTAACTCCGTAACTATTTCGGATAGGTACCCTATCCCTGAGATTGGAGAAATAATCGCATTCACTCGATTACCTTTCGGTTTAAAGAACTCACCGTCTATTTTCCAGAGAGCATTAGACGATATTCTAAGGGAACACGTAGGAAAAATATGCTACGTGTATATCGACGATATTATCGTCTTTAGTCGGTCCGAAAATGAACATGCCACGCACTTATATAAGATATTTGCCACATTAGAAAAAGCCAATATGAAAGTGCAGATGGACAAATGTGAATTCTTCAAAGAGGAGGTAAATTTCTTGGGATTCACTATCTCACAAAAAGGCGTCAAAACAAACGCGGATAAAGTAAAAGCAATAGAAAAATTTCCGATCCCCACAACACTAAAAGAACTTAGATCTTTCCTAGGTCTGGCAAGTTACTATAGGCGTTTTATTCGCGACTATGCTAAGCTTGCAAAACCACTGACTAACTTATTGAGAGGCGAAAACGGTCGCCTCCCAAAAAATATTTCAAATAAAACAAAGATAGATCTGAACAACGACGCGATAAGCGCATTTGATAAGATAAGCCTCACAAGACGTCATACTGGCGTACCCAGACTTTAGTAAGGAATTCAAGTTAACAACGGACGCCTCAAACTTCGCTATAGGCGCCGTCTTAGAACAAGAATCCCGACCGATCACTTTCATTTCCCGTACGCTCTCGAAGACCGAAGAAAACCACGCAGCAAATGAGAAAGAAATGCTAGCAATAGTTTGGGCACTTCAGAGCCTACGAATGTACCTTTACGGTACAGCCAAGGTGATAATATACACTTACCACCAACCGTTGACTTTCGCTCTTAGTTCAAAGAACCATAATGGGAAACTTAAAAGATGGAAAAGCTCCCTAGAGGAATACAACCACGAGCTAAGATACAAGCCGGGTACCTCTAACGTAGTAGCCGACGCATTTTCCAGAATCCCAACAAACCCCCAAATAAATAGTACAACGGCGACGGTTCATTGCGACGAAAGTTCCTCGCATAATTTGATACCAGTCGAAAATGTCCCCATATCAGAAGAAGTCGTTCGAAATTCCCTTTCCTACTTTTCATAGGCACATAATAAAAAAGAAATCATATTCCGAGGAAGATCTGGTGGATATTCTAAAAAAACACCTAAACCCAAAAATCGTGAACGGGATCTTCACACCCGAACACGTAATGGGCAAAATCCAGAATATTTACCCACAGCACTTTAACAATTACAAAACTAGGTACACGCAGAAACAAGTCACGGACGTGAGTTCAGAGAGCGAACAGGATAATATCGTAGCTTCCGAACACATGAGGGCGCATAGAAACGCCATTGAAAATAAAATCCAGATACTAAGCAAGTTTTTCTTTCCTGGCCTTCGAAAAAAAACAGAAGCCACGGCAAAAGCATGCGGGACTTGCAAAATAGCCAAATATGACAGACATCCGCATCATGGGGAGATTCAACCAACCCCCATACCAACGTACCCCGGACAAATCATTCATGTAGACATCTACACGACCCAAAACCAGCTAGTACTAACGGCCATAGATAAATTTTCAAAATATGCCCAGATAAAACTATTAAGATCAAAAGCATCGGAAGATATAAAACATCCACTAAGAGAAATTATGATAGCATTCGGTATGCCCAAGCAGATTGTAACAGACAACGAAAAGGCTCTAAATTCAGCAGCTGCAGGCAAAAGTCTACACGACACCGCCCTATACTTCGACTAGCAATGGGCAAGTCGAAAGATTTCATTCAACTCTAACAGAGATAATGAGATGCCTTAAGCTAGACGAAAGCACACTTGAATTTAAAGAACTACTCTTTAAAGCAGTTAAAGAGTACAATACTTCAGTTCATTCAACAACACAAAAAAAACCAATAGACTTATTTTTCGGAAACCAATTAAGCGCAAACCCCCAAGAACTTCAAGATGCTAGGAAAAAGATCAGCGAAAAAATAGAAAAAAAACAGAATACCGACTTAGAATACCACAACCAAAGAAAGAACCCAATAAAGAAATACGAGGTAGGGGAAACAGTTTATGTGAAAATAGATAAAAGGTTAGGGTCAAAACTAACACCGTGATACAGAAAAGAAATAGTCCAAGAGGATAGGAACACCACCATAAAAACACATTCAGGGAGAATAGTACACAAAAATAATATTAAGAAATAACATTCATTCGCATGTTTCGGACGGGTTACCATACTAGATTACACCCACTCCCAACTCATTCCCATAAAAACGGGAACCGCTGTTCTGCAAAACGGGACATTTAAAATTATCCACGTGTTCAACATTGAAGAATACGAATCCGCGCTCGGTGACATATCGAACAGATTAAATGAAATTAATAAAACGCACCCACTTCTCCCTTTCTTAAAATTCGAACTTATGAAGTCGGAATCAGACTTAAGAAAACTTAAACCTTTTAAAAAACAAAAAAGGGCAATAGATGCTTTGGGAACGGCATGGAAATGGTTGGCCGGTTCACCGGACCACCATGACAAAGAAATAATAATCAATAAAATAAACGAACAGCTCGAGAACAATAATAAACAGTTAATAATAAATAAAGTACTAAATGATAGAATTAAACAGTTAAGCTTAATAACCAACAATATAATTAAGGCCACGTCAGAAAATAAAAATTTTATAGACGAAAAAATCTCTCTGTTGCAATATAAATTACACATACTTAAAGAAGAACTTAATAACCTAGTCCATGCAATAGATTGGGCAAAAACAGATACCATAAATTCCATTATATTATCAGAATATGAAACTGAACAAATCGAAAACCTATTCAATAAAGAGATTGTTTTCATGAACCTAGAAGAACTGTTAGAATTTTCCAAAATAAAAATAGCCACCAACGGCAAAAACCTATTGTACATTATTAGCATACCTTTAATTTCTAACGAAACCTGTACACATACAATTTTAAAACCAATAAAAAAGGGTAAAATAATTTACGAGATAAAATACACTAAAATCATCCAATGTAACCAAATAAATTACGGCCTTAAAGGAAATTGTGAAACCCATAACGATAAGTCAATTTGTAATAAAATAAACCTAGTAGACCTAAGCAACGACACGTGTATCACACCGCTACTAAGAAGTCGAACACCTAACTGCAAGATCATCAATAGCCAACACGTAGCGGACCACGAGGAAATCCTGACCGGCACCATTCTCCTGAATGACTTCAGAGGCACCGTACTCATCGACAGGGAGGAGACAGCCTTGGAAGGAACGTTCCTAGTCCAATCCCAGAACTCTACAATCGTCATAGCAAATGACGTGTATGAGACAAAGATGATGACGTACGCCGAGGCTGCACCCCCAGTTCTTCAACTCCAAGCACGAGAGAGCAAGGTGGAAGAAGTTCTTTCGCTACAAATGCTAAAGGAATTCAATATCAACAATACCAGGGAGCTTGAGATGATAAGAGACGACAGCACCAAGACAGCAACAATCAACGTCTCGGTGACAGGGACTCTGCTTTTGGCACTCATCGCGGCAATCGGCTGGATAGCAAAACAAAAGCTATCTCATAGGGGCCACCAGCTAAATAAGGAAGTCGAAACACCAGGAACAAAACCAAAGACACCTACTGGACCAACCCGGAAACGCCTCTACATCGCATCCGAGGACGTCTGCGTCTAAAGGGGGAGGAGTTAAGACCAAACATGATAAGATCACACAAGAACCCAAATCTCGATCACGACTCCACCACATGCAGTACATCCGCCACGAGCAGACAGTCAGCGAAGTCCCAATAACAACAACAAGCCCAATGCAGCCCAACATAAACCAAGAAATTGCACAACAAACAACAGCTCAGCAAGAACAGGCACATTGACTCCAGCTACGACGGCAGTGCATCCGCCACGTGCGCTGCATCGGCCAAGTCGTGGGAACGCCAACGACATCGGACACCATCAGCGACAACGGCGCAGCCACAACGGCAGCGGCAAAGCTACAGCGGCAGCGACGGCTTCGACGACATCAGCGACGTCGGCAGAGAATAGGTTTAATTATTAATTGTAAAACTTAGTCCAGTCAGTTCCAAAATTAACACCAATAAAATCTGACGTGTTCTTTTTTTTAAAAGAAAATTAAAAATATCTTTTAACTCATATGTTGCCGCCCCATAAGCCTTTTGCGATGCATCGCAAAAGCCATGATGCTCGACCCTGAAATCTGGATGAAATGATAGCCAGCGTGGAATGCGTATCTGCTCCAAAACCGAATAACTTCGGAGAAAATTAAGCCATCTCTGAAAAAGCTCATTTGGAATGTTTTCGCGTCACCCAAGCTCCTGTAGCCAAATCTCCTTCATGAAAATTTTAGCTCGAACGATAAACGGCGCTAACCAGCCTGCAGGGTCGAACAATTTGGCAATTTGGAGCAGGACTTGGCGTTTTGTAAAGGACGTTTCAATAGTCAAATCTGGCGGAACGAAGAAGAATTCGTCGGAGGTTGCCTTCCAGCGAATACCGAGGGTTTTGGCAGTGCTTTCTGCATCGATCTCGAGAAAATCAGTATTTAATAGAAGGTTGCTCTGAATGGCCGCTAAAACTTCCTTTTGGTCCTTTCCTCAATGGAAATCCGGCGGAATTCAGAGCGTCTTGGAGCTCTTGCACCATGAGCTGAGCTTCTTCCGTGGAGTCCGCTCCGGCTAGAACATCATCCACATACATGAAATTTCGAATGATACTGCTAGCTTTTGGATGGCTGAGTTCTACGTCAGCTGCTAGCTGCTGCAGTACTCGGATGGCCAGGAAAGGCGCGCAATTGACTCCAAAGGTTACTGTTTTCAATTCAAAATCTCTGATTTCCCCTCTATTGTTACGGAAAAGTATTCGCTGGAATGGAGTGTGTTTCGGATCTACCCAGATCTGCCGATACATTTTTTCGATATCGGCGTTGAACACGTATCGGAAATAGCGCCACTTCAGAATTTGAATGGTCAAGTCGGACTGTAAGACAGGGCCAGAATGAAGGATATCATTTAAACTGGTACCATTCGATGAAGGGCTGGAGGCATTGAATACTACACGGAGTTTAGTAGTTACGCTCTGCGGTTTTAAGACGGCGTGATGTGGCATATAATAGGCTTTGCAATCATGGGTAGGAAGAACTTGTCGCATGTGCTTTAAGTCGAGATATTCCTGGATCACCGAATCGTATCTCGCTTTTAAGGCCTCATCTCTTCTTAGACGCTGCTCATTTCTTAAAAACTGAGCCAACGCGAAAGAATGCCCGGAACCGATATGTTCTGGGTCGCGAAAAGGCAGAGTAACGACATATTTGCCGCACTCGTTTCTCGTGGTCGTTTGAAGAAAATTCTTCTCGCACATGGAATCGGATTCTTTTACCAACTTTGTTGGTATATTCTCCACCTCCCAAAATGTTGTGAGTAGTTTGTCCAGTGAATTATCGTACGCGTGGGAGGAAATTCTGCTTTGTGCTGAGACTGACACTGGCCCAGTTAGTACCCAGCCGAAAATGGTCTCTTGCCCCAAGAGAGAGCCACAGATGTTGGTTTTTGCTCCACTCAGAAGCACCGAAGGCAGAATGTCGGCTCCGATAAGGACATCTATTTGTGCGCTCTCATAGAATTTTGGATCTGCCAGTGGAAAATCGGGAAGATCCCGAAGGAAATTTTGCGGAATTGGGTAGGAAGGCAGATTTCCGGCTAGTTGAGGGAATACATAGGCCGTCGTCTCCAACTGCAACGCGGGCCTAGTCGGAGATCGGATAGTGAAACTGCAGAGCTTCTTGGACAGAGCGGCTACTGTTTTGTTTAAGCCTGAGACTTGGGCTTGAACCACCTGGAATGGCAATCTAATTAGATTGAACAGTCGCTCGGTTATGAATGTTGCCTCTGATCCGGAGTCGATCAGGGCGCGTGCCTTAAAGTTAGTGCCAAGATGGGAAATATTGATTACGGCAGTGCCAAGAAGGATAGCTCTTGAGCCCGTGGCGAAATCATTTTGAACACCGGCTTGCTCATTTGGAACGAAATTGGCTTGATTAGCGGAAATTGGCCTTGCAGGATTTGAAGGGCTTGAATTGCTGGAAAGGGGGTTGTTTCGGTGCAACAACGTGTGATGCCGGCCATGGCAAGTAAAACAATTGTGCGTGCTTTTGCACTTACGAAGCTGATGTCCTTTTGCAAATCAGTTTAAGCATAACTGCTTCCGTTTAATGTAGGCTGACCGGTCGTCAACCGACATTTGGAGAAAACGCGGACATACACGGACAGGATGGTTTTCCTTGTTGCACAAGTCGCAACTTTTCGATTTTGGAGCCACTTTCGTCTTATAGGAATTTAGTTTTCTAGAGGGCCCACTTGAGTTCATCGCTTTGGAGTGCGACTGACTTGGTACGGACGGTCTCACATCATCGATGGCCTCTAGGGTTCGATGACGTTCTGTGAGGAAGGTGTTCAGCTCTGCCCATGTCGGGATTTCGGCTTTCTTATGGAGCGACTGCTCCCATAAGGAGAAAGTTATCTTCGGGAGCTTGGATGAACACAGATATACCAGCAGGCAGTCCCAGTTCTCAGTGTTGATGCCTGACAGTTCTAAGGCAGTCAAGCAACCTTGAACAGTACTTTGCAGTACCTTCAAGGCCGCCCCAGATTCCTGTGGTATCGACTGCACGTTAAACAGTATTTTCAATTGACTGTTTACCAACAATCGTTTATTTTCGAAACGCTCTATTAGGTTTCCCACGCAGAGCGGAAACCCTCGTTGGTGAGAGGCGAAATCGAAACGATGGCATGCGCGTCGCCACTTGTTTTGGCATTTAAATGAAATAACTTTTCAACCGGAGTCAGCCGTGGATTATTGATATAAATGGCTGTGAAAAGAACCCGGAAAGTCGGCCAGCGAAGATAGCCGCCTGCGAAAACTTCTGTATCGCATGGAGGTAACCGACAGCCAGAGGAAATGTAGGCCTGGGGCGCAGCGTTCGCGGTTGGGATGGACTGAGACGTGCCCTGCTCGATTTTATCATAGACTGAATAGCAATAACTGTATTTAGCCCTGAGAATATGCATGTTGCCTGCTGCCGCTTCGCCTGCTGACACAAGGCACTCTGAGCAGAGGTCGAATTCCTTTTCAACTTGCCGCCGTGAACGGTATAAAGCAGCGGAAAAAGACCGTATAGGATGTAAGGGGTGAGAAAGTGGTGTAAAGTTTACGAAGTGGAAACGCCGTAGTTTCGACTAATTGGACAGGTGACTCGGAGTGAACAGCGAATTGTATAAATGACCTGTGATTTATGGTAATTAGGTCCACCTGATTTACGGTTGGAACACTTGGAATGTGGAACACGGTGAAAAAAAAAGGTTTATTAGAACGTAGAAAATTTTATTTTTTTTGTTTACAACTGGAAACGGAGAAAATGGAATGGTAGAATTGGAGTCTTTTCTTCGCGTTGTAAGTACTTCTAAAACAAACACAAATACAGGAAAAAATATTTATTTTTAATTTTTTTGAAAATGTAAAAAATAATTTAATAAATATTGAAAAATTTATTGCTCGGAATTTGGAAATTTACGGAAAAAATTGATGGAAAACAAAACGCCTTTTCCGCGTCGGCATTTTGTTTGTGGGTTGGATTTGCCGACGGGAAACAATTTAGACTGTGGTAGATGTTTAAAAGGAATGCAGATAATATGCGCAATGTATGTCGGTAATATATGTGGATGTAATATATGTAATGTATATGTGATATATGTGGATATAATATATGTAATGTATATGTGCTATATGTAGATGTAATATATGCAATGTATATGGATGTAGTATATGTTGATGTAATATATGTTGATGCAATATACATATGTTGTTGTAATATATGTTGATGTAATATACATATGTTGATTTAATATATGTAATATATGGAACTGGCGGGTAAGTGTTTAATAAATATTTTATTTGGAATGGCCAGAGGGTATGTGTTGTTTGTTTCGTTATTGTATTCTTGGATAGCAAAGCAAATTGTATTAAGTGGACTGCGGAGTTAAAGCAAAAATGTGTTGCGAAAAGAATTTGGCTTGCGTTGGACACAGTGAAACGAGAACAGAATTTTTGCCACTTTTGGCAGAGCTTTGGACTTAGAAATTTTCATTGAACTTGAAACTTGATCCAATGGGATAGCCAATAAATATGGTTTTGCTCCTGGCGATAATGTAAGGGTGGGGCAGCGGCCACTCCAGAACATGGGGTGCGCCTTAAGATCCACTATAATATTTTGTTTGAGATTCCAAGTTCACGTTTTCACATTTGGAATTTTGCACTTTTCGGACTAGATGAATATTTAAATATATTCGGAAATTTGGACTTCGAAATTTTCACGAATGAGGGTGAAAGGAGAACGGTTGGTAATATGTCGGCGCCCTTGGGAATGAATAAGTACTTTTTTTTAATTGCCTTTTGTCGGAGAAATCCGCTAGATTTGACAATAAATCTTACAGCAAATTGAACGAAATTGGATTTTCGAACCTTTTGCTGCAGACCGGCAATTAAAAGGAATGGAAATTTCGTACTTATCTTGTAATTTGTTCGCTGGTGGACAAACTTGAAAATCCAGATGATCTGGCTCGAATGGATCAAAAATGGTGGGTGTGATGGGGGTTGCTGTCCTGGAATTTTCCAAATCGGCTGAAATAGAAAACACTCAAGAGGGCAAATACTTGAGTTTTCTTAGTTGCGCGGGCGCGACTTGGCGTATGTTTAATCGATCGTAATAGTTTTTACACTGAAGCTTATTCTAATTAGCTAAGCTCTCCCAAGCGCAGCGGAGACTCCTTAGAGACTCTGTGGTGAAGAGCGAGAGAGCGTAAGAGGGAGCGGAGAGCGGGCGACAGTCCAAACCCCGTAACTTGAACAACGGTTGTTGTTTAATTAGATTTAATGAATCAATTTATAATGAAGTTCGAATATTGATCTGGGATTATGAACAGCGGATTTGATGCAGTGACATGAATTCTTAATGGACCAATGGGAACGCCAATAAATATGGTTTTGCTCCTGGCGATCATGGAAGGGTGGGGCAGCGGCCACTCCAGAACATGCAGCCCTTAAGATCCACTATAATATTTTGTTTGAGATTCCCTTTTCTTTTAAATTCTATTCGGCAGGCTCCAAATGAATAATAAAATTCTTATCGGTCACTTACATCTTTCGACCGCGTCCAAATAATCTTGATGTCCATATCTCTTTTGGTGACTCAGTTACAATGAATTTTCTAGTACCTTGCGTTTTGAAAAATGTTTTGATATTTTTGTATTATTATATTATTCTTGTAAATTTCTATTGATTTGCCAAAAAAATTTTTGCCACGCCCACTCTAACGCCCGCAAGCCGCCAAAAACTGTGAGTGTTGTAGACTCTCCTACGCAGTGCACTAGCTCAGTATCGGGTATCAGATAGTCGGGTAACTCGACTATAGCGTTTTCTCTTGTTTTAAGCTACAACCAGTCTCATGTATGCACCCGAAAAAATCACACTTATGCCCACGACGCCCCGCTTCTTGTGCTTCTTCTTTGGTGGTTCCTTTTCGACTTTTCGTTTTACGCCGTGGAAATTTTTCCCAACTTCGACAAGCAAGCTCAACGTATCTTTGGAGGACGACGCACCGATACAAACATTGGTTCTTCGAGCCGGATATTCTTCTGACAGCCGTTCCCGGCTATTTGTTCCGCCAAGACAAGTACGAGCCTTCCTAAATTTTCTCACTGCCGGCCTTCAGCAGAGCGCCGAACATTCAATTTCGGTCGCAATGCTGTAAGAATATTTTCCGTGTTAATTCCACATCCGTGAATTTTCCGTCTTCGCTTTGTTCCATTCTTTCTCCGTACATCAACGAGCAAACGGTCATATATGTATGTATGTAACATACATATGGTCATGTGTTTATACCTCATACATATACATATGGTCATGTGTTTATACCTCATACATATCCACATATTTTCATATGATCATACATTATACATACTTACATATATATTCATCCCATACGTCCCGTATGTACATACATATGTACACAATTATATGTCGACGCAATTCTAACTCCGCGAAATCAAAGTAAAAAGTGAAATTGTGTGGTGAGAAAAAAAAAGGCATAATTAATATCGGCCAACTTGTGTGCACTGTCTTCGAGAATTTCCTTGTTCGCCGGACAGTCCGCCGCGTTTGCGATATTTTTTTTCTCATCTTGGTGTGTGCCATTTTTTCGCCACATAATTTGTATGTCCTTTTACAGACATTAAATACAGTCCACTTCTCGATGCTTTACTGTGCCCATACATATGCATGCATGCCCATATTCCGTCATTCTGCCATTTTTTTCAGGAACTAACCTCCGCTAATAAATTATTGGATTACGAATAAATATATTTAATAAGTTAAAAACAATAATATTAATAAACTATTAATTTACAAATTAATATATTTAATAAATTAAAAAAAAAAATATTAAATAAATTAAATAATTAATATAAATACAAACTAAACGCGAGACAAAAACAACAACATTATTACAAATCCATAAGGGCGCGACAGCGATTGTTTTTTGTCCAGTTAACCGCTGCAGAGACCGCGGTGTTGTTGTTTGTTCTCCCTCTATCTTCTGTCTCTACGTACACACTGCTTGCCGGTGGCAAAACAGCCAAGGTTTTAATTCCACCGTTCCAGCTTCGCAATTATTTAGTTTGAGAATAATTGAATTTTTTGCGATTACTATTTTCTGATGTTTATGTATATGAATATATATGTTACATACTTTTCAACGAATCGAGTATACCCTTTTACTCTACGAGTAACGGGTATAACTATTAAAAATTAAAATAAAATGATAAAACAGTGGGTCTTATCATTAAAATCCAAAACCAATCCCACAAACCTATCTGAAAAGTGCAAAAGTAAAACGACGAAGAATTAAAAAAAAAAGAACATTTAAAACGACAAAAGCGGTGAAAATTAAGAACTTGAACGAGGAAAACTTGAAAACGACGTGTGTAAATGACGCTACAAATACCAAGCTTATCTGCATTCATACATTTATTACGACGCGTATGTGTGTGTAAACGACGAGCAGAAGGAGTGTGTATACTAGCAGAAGGAGTGTGTCACGACGAGAACAACGAGTACAAAGATTAAAAACAAGACAGAACGCTATAGTCGAGTTTCCCGACTATCTGATACCCGTTACTCAGCGAGTGGAAGTGCGAAGGAGAGTCTTCAACACTGACAGTTTTTGGCGGTTTGTGAGCGTGGCAAAAAGTTTTTTGGCAAATCGATAGAAATTTACAAGACCAATACAAAAATGAAAAAATATCAAAAAATTTTCAAAGTTTGGACGTGGCAGCTTTGGGCGGTTTGTGGGCGTTAGAGTGGGCGTGGCAACAAGTTTTTTGGCAAATCGATAGGAATTTACAAGACCAATACAAAAATGGAAAAATATCAAAACATTTCCCAAAAGTGTGGGCGTGGCAGTTTTGGGCGGTTTGTGGGCGTTAGAGTGGGCGGGGCAACATGAATCCACAAAGCATACAGACTCCAGAGACATAGAAGCATTGCGCTGCTGCCAACGAATCTAGTATACCCTTTTACTCTATGAGTGCTTTACTCTACGTAAAAAGTACAAAGTACATTTACTCTACGTACAAAGTACAAAGTACATTTACTCTACGTACAAAGTACAAAGTACATTTACTCTACGAGTAATCAAAATTTAAACCATAATGGGTTAATAAAAAGGCAATAATACTCAAGCCACTCATCCAATGCAATACCTCAATAATATATATATTAACAGTTTCACTCCAAGCTTCGAGAAGTAAAGACGTCTGACTGCTAGGCAGTGAGTAATAGTCTCTTATCAGTGCTTAACAATAGCACAACTGTTCATCAGGCTATTTTTAGAAAATACACAAACAACAATTCGTAAAACAGCAACAAGTGAACAAGTGCAGTCGGGCAATAAACAGACTGTTCAAAGCAACAGCAATTGAACCTAAGTTTGTAACTGTGAATAGAACAGACAACAAAACGTTTGAAAATGTTTCACCATTTATTATTAAAAAAGTAATAGACTATACTTGTAACGGAGAAGTCGAATCATGAAAAAAAACAAGAGCGGTGCTCTGCTAATTAAAACGAAAAACACTATACAAGCCCTAAAACTCTTAAAACTTACCACCTTTGCCGACTTCCCTATAACTGCAAGTGAACACAAAACACTTAACTTTACTAAAGGAGTTATCTACTACAACGAACTGCGCAACATCAAGGACGCAATCATCTTAAACGAGCTAAATTCCCAAAAGGTCACTGAAATAAAAAAAATTATGAAAATGGAAAACAACAACCTCAAAGAAACCGGTCTAATTATCTTAACATTTGCATCACTAAACCTACCAGAGACACTAATGATTGGCTGCGAACGCGTAAATATCCGACCGTACATCCCACTACCACTAAGATGTCGCAATTGCTTAAGACTTGGACACCCCACATCCACTTGAAAATCCACCAAATTATGCAACAACTGCTCTGCCGAAAAACATACCATTGAAAATGAACCTTGCATTAAGGACAAATTTTGCATCAACTGTAAATATGATATCAACAAGCAAAAAAATCACAGCCCTACAAACAAGTCATGCCCAGCTTTCATAAAGCAAAAAGAAATAACATCAATAAAAATCTTAGAAAAAGTAGATCATAAAACAGCAACCAGTATATATTTCACACGGCACTTACACCAGGACTCCAAATTCTTCAAAATAGCAGCGGCCCATCCAAGTCATCAAACAGCCACAACTTACAAACCAACAAACAAACCTCAGCAGCAACACATCAAACACCAATCAACAACAAAGAACAATAACAACATACCAAGATCTAGAAACTGAAATGGACACATTGGATTTCCCAACAACATCTAAAACTATATCATCAACCAAAGAAGGATTATCTGAAGAACTCAAGCTTAGATTATATGGTAGCAAACAAGCTATTCTCAAAAAACCACTAAAATGTAAAGATAAAAATGAATCTAAACCAAACAAAAATAACAGAAACAAAAACACCACCCTAAACAGTGATAGCGAAAGCATATTACACCCGCTAACCTGCATACTGGTGCCCTTGATGGCCGCGGTGCGCTTGGAGTGCAACATGCGCACCAAACACTCAGACAAGTGTCTCCTATCTAATGATATTATAATATTCAGACAACACAAATCCACCTCGCGACCACTTTACACCCTCATACCCTATAAACGTTATAGTCGAGTTCCCCGACTATCTGATTCCCGTTACTCAGCTAGTGAAAGTGCGAAGGAGTGTCTTCAACACTGACAGTTTTTGGCGCATTTTGGGGGATCTAAAGAGGGCGTGGCACAAATATCAAAACATTTTTCAAAAGTGTGGGCGTGGCAGCTTTGGGCGGTTTGTAGGCGTTAGAGTGGGCGTGGCAAAAAGTTTTTTTGCAAATCGATAGAAATTTACAAGACTAAGACAAAACTGAAAGAATATCAAAATATTTTTCAAAAGTGGGGGCGTGGCAGTTTTGGGCGGTTTGTGGGCGTTAGAGTGAGCGTACTTGTACTGCGTCTATGCCTCTGGAGTCTGTATGCCTAAAATTGGTCTCTCTTGTTTGCAAAGATATATTATGTAAACAAGGCATTGCATTTGTTTTTTTTTTGGTTGTTGGCTCTCCAAGTCTTTTAATAATGCATTTATCTATATTGAATTTATTCTATTTTGATCGTCTAATTCGTTGCGAAAACAAAACCCAGGCCCATGGTACTGTCGAGGATCGAAATATTGTGTACATCGAGCCTCTCTCGTGTACAATTGCAGTCAAGGGTAGCATCATAGTGCCAACTTAAAAACAGCATGGTACAGTTAAGGCCCAGAATATAATCATACTTATTGAACTATATTACATTCATATTATATTAATACCTATGCGAATTGTATAGGTTGTTGTGGAACATATTTTCTTCTCAGCCACTGTATTTTCACTCATATTTATATATAACGACTATTACAATGAATAAATAACTTTGGAATAATTTCTTGTGCAATAATAAATAAGATATGATAAAAATATATATATATATATAATAATGATAATGTAATAATCGCAATAATAATATTTAAAAGAACAAAATAAGATTAGGAGGTACAAATAATTTCTTGGAGCTTAATTATTTTGTTTTTTTTAGTAATATTTTCCTATTTTACATGTCATCTAATTAGGTTCTAGGTTAAAAATTGAGTTCAGTAGGAACAACAACGGTTAGTGGGTGTGATGGGGGTTGCTGTCCCGGAATTTTCCAAATCGGCTTAAATAGAAAACACTCGAAAGGGCGAACACTTGACTTTTCTTAATTGCGCGGGCGCGACCGGGCGTATGTTTAATCGATCGTAATAGTTTTTACACTGAAGCTTATTCTAATTAGCTAAGCTCTCCCAAGCGCAGCGGAGACTCCTTGGAGACTCTGTGTTGAAGCGCGAGAGAGCGTAAGAGGGAGCGTAGAGCGGGCGACAGTCCAAACCCCGTAACTTGGACATTCCACCCCCCTTGCAATCACTGGGGTTGCAACATAGCCATCCTACGGCAGGCTGCAGGCACCGGACACGATCCACCCAAAAGCAGTTTTCTGGGCGACCGGCATTCCCTCGTCGAAGGGCAGGAATCCGGATTGGATGACCTTTGGATAAACATCTGCTTCCAAGACCATGGAGACGGTAGCAGGCCGATGGAACTGGTCATCAGCCAGCATGATGTCCCGGAACTTGGACACCACTGTGTCGCTCAATGCCCGGACAGGTGTGCGGATCCGCACACTGGGGGTGCACGGATCGATGAGTGCTGCGGTCTCGAAGGTCTTCGTCCCGGTCTCCAACTTGACCAGCGCTGTCGGAAGGATGTTCACGCTGTGGCGTTGCAGCAGCGACGAGAGCGATGGGCCTGGCGTGGTTGATTCCGGGCGTCGTGGCGGTGAACTCCTACGCTGAGTTGGCGGATTTTGCCGGCGGGAACGTTGGGACGAAGCCAAAGCTGCTTGCCGGGTTGGCACCGGTTGGAGACGCGAGCGCGCTCGCGACCGCGACAACAAGCTAACCTGCTCGTGCATGTGGAGCAGCGTGTGGTGGGATCGGTCGCACTTCTTGCAACGATCACCGCTTCGGCAGTCTCCCGTGGAATGCTCGTGAGCGAGGCAATTGGCGCAGTATTTGTTAATGAGGACTGCTCGCAGACGCTTTTCAGCGCTGAGCTTTAGGAACCTCGCGCACTTCCGAAGAGGATGGAACCGCGGCAGACTCGGCATCGCGGCAGACTCGGTAGGATTGAATACCTCGGGTACGTCTGCCCTCCAAGGCACGAGCACTGCGTGCGTTTTGTTGACGAGGGGCCAAGCTGCGGGTAGTTAAATGTCGAAAGGAGATCGAAAACGAAATGAAAGAGAATGAATGATTAGTGCTAGTGAACTATAATTAAGGACGACTCCGTCGGCAAAAGCACCACTTTTGCTACTGGACGTTTAACAACTCCACGTGCTGTACGGATATTTACTACACAGACGTTCATTAGAGGGTAAGTTGTCGTCCTTGATGACGACCATGTCATCGATGCAAAGATTTTTGGTCGGGGCCTGCCTTTTAGTGCTCTTATGGAGATCTTTGAAGTACTTTTCTTTCCATTGCACACGGAACTGCTGACGGAGAGCCTTCAAATGCTGCAACCGATATAGAATGGACTTCCTTTCTCCCTTTACTTCGGGTTCCACCGTGGATATAAGGGGTCCCCACACAAGGAAATGACCTGGCGTCAGAGCCAGCAAATCTGTCGGATCCTCAGACATAGGAGAGAGCGGCCTGGAGTTAAGGTACGCTTCTATTTTTGCCAAGAGCTCTTCGAACGTGTATTTTCGTTTGGCAGTGCATTTGTAAAATAGCGTCTTAAAACTTTTTACGCCTGCTTCCCAAAGGCCTCCCATATGGGGTGCCCCCGGAGGAATAAATTACCATTGCATCTCTTGATGACTATAGGCATTCGTCACCGACTCTTTTACGGCTTGAAGGAAATCGCGAGAAAGCAGGGTGGCAGCGCCAACAAAGGTTTTGCCATTGTCTGACTGGACTTGACGTGGACACCCTCTTCTGGATACAAAACGAGCGAAAGGCGCAAGAAACTTTTTGGTCGTTAAGTCAGATGTCGGCTCTAAATGGATGGCCTTGCTGGAGAAACAAACAAAAACTAACACATACCCTTTTATAATAAGATATGCTCTTCCCGTATAGTTCATTATATCGAACGGACCGGCGTAATCCATGCCAGTATACGTGAATGGTCGGGAGAACGATGCTCTTTCTTTGGGCAGGACACCCACCAGTTGGCTTTTCAACCGCTTTTTGTGGATCACACATACTTTGCACGAGTTTACTAATGCTTTCATCAGGTTCCTAATTCTCGGAATCCAGTATTTCGACCGGATGAGGCGCACCATTAACTGGTTACCACCATGGAGAGTTATACGATGAGTGAAATTCGCAAGGAGGCGAGAAAGCAGGCAGTTATACGGAAGAATCACTGGATGCCGTTCATTGTATTGAAGGCTTTCGGAAGCCGCCACACGGCCGCACGCCCTGATCAGTCCTTGCGGATCTAGGGTTCATGCTTAGGATGGCACTTGAACATGGCACTGGACGCTTTTCACTTAGGCAGTGATATTCCACAGGGAATTCTCTGCGCTGAGAGTCCGAAATTAGGAACCGCTCGGCGGCGGCGATTTCAGTGGCCAGCAAATGCACATCAGATGGAGATGTCTGCTTCCTGCACTGCTGAATGAAGCGATGAACATAAGCAAGGACCTGTAGAGCTTTCTCAAGCTTGGAGAAACGTGCCAACAACTCTTCAGAAGGAGCTTTTGCGAAATGGACTTTTAGAGCACGCTTCTCCAGGTCGGTCACCGGAGCGACCTGAGTTGGCCATTGGTTGCGTGGATTTTGCAACCAAGTCTGTCCGTGCCACCATAACTGGCTATCGGCTAGATTTTGGAGGGAAACTCCTCTACTTGCCAGGTCTGCTGGATTATGCTCAGATTGAACATGAGACCAATTCTCTGTTTTTGTGGCCTGGGCGATCTTCGTCACCCTATTGGCTACAAATGTGGTCCACTGGCACGCTGGCTTGCTTAACCACGCAAGCACTAACGTGGAGTCCGTCCAGCAGTAGAGTTCGGAGTTGATCGTAGGCATCTGTGGAATGATGGCTGCAGCCATTTCGGAAAGCAATAACGCTCCGCACAGCTCCAGTCTTGGGAGCGAAACCGTTTTGACTGGTGCTACCCGGGTTTTCGCGGTTAGGAGTTGCACCATAATGGTGCTGCCCACTTCTACGCGGACATAAGTTAAGACCAAATATGATAAGAACACACAAGAACCCAAATCTCGATCACGACTCCACCACATGCAGTACATCCGCCACGAGCAGACAGTCAGCGAAGTCCCAATAACAACAACAAGCCCAATGCAGCCCAACATAAACCAAGAAATTGCACAACAAACAACAGCTCAGCAAGAACAGGCACATTGACTCCAGCTACGACGGCAGTGCATCCGCCACGTGCGCTGCATCGGCAGAATGTCTGCACCGGCCAAGTCGTGGGAACGCCAACGACATCGGACACCATCAGCGACAACGGCGCAGCCACAACGGCAGCGGCAAAGCTACAGCGGCAGCGACGGCTTCGACGACATCAGCGACGTCGGCAGAGAATAGGTTTAATTATTAATTGTAAAACTTAGTCCAGTCAGTTCCAAAATTAACACCAATAAAATCTGACGTGTTCTTTTTTTTAAAAGAAAATTAAAAATATCTTTTAACTGGCGCCCGAACAGGGACCGGTAAACAGAGCCTTCGTCAAAAGGATCACGCGTAACGTTAAAGTACCTAAAGCAGCTACAAGTTCGCGTCGCCTAAAATATAGCCACAGTGTCACAGTCACCCACACCCGCCCAACGTGGGACAAAAAGGATCAAACCCAAGGGGTCATCGAGGGAACGTCGCCGAAAATGTTATTTATCGCGTAAGCTAGAAAAATAAGTTTAAAAACAAACACTACTATACTAAAAAGAAGAATTAAAAAAAGGGAAAGAAAAGTAAATTTAAAAACAAGAAACAATTTTAAAACAAGAAAGATAAGAATCTTATGAGAATAATAATCTATTGAAAATAAGTCAAAATAGAATTTAAACAACAATACTTAAAAGAAATATACAATAAGCTTAAATAATTTTAGAAAAAAATACATCGATATATAACTCAAACTAAAAATTCAAAAAGAAAAAACACCCGAAAACTCAAAACATCTATTAGTTGTTGTCCGAAATAAACAAATCCTTAAGCCTTTAACATGTCAAAAGATAGAGAATTGGCAAGTGCATTAGCTGCACTTAATATAGATACCGATAGCGGGGAACAACCCGGGGGAAGCAGGCCTACGGCCACCAGTACACCGGTAGCTAGCCCAGAGCTAAAACAGGTAATTATTTCTCTCATCAAAGAAACATTAGGCGGAACCGAGTTTATTGGGGAACTTTTGAATAAAGGCAGACCATCAGAAATGTTAGAAGATGTCCCCTTTATCGGCCCACTACCAGGCGAGTCCGAAAAACTACCAGACCTTACAAAACTAATCAGAGAATTTTCAGGAAACCGCACAGAATTTGGTTCTTGGAAGAAGAATGTATCTACAATAATGAGTTTGTACGAGGGTAGGGAAAACACCAACGCATATTTTTTGATAACGTTGGCGATTAGGAACAAAATCACCGGCGAGAGCCGATGCTGTGTTAGAATCCTATAACACCCCTCTGAACTGGAAGGCGATTGCAAAATGCCTAACGGATCAGTTCGCTGACAAACGCGACCTCAAGACCCTAGAGTACCAATTGTTCTCGATGAGTCAAGGACGACTGACCATTGCCGAATTCTATCAGGCCGTTTACTACCAATTATCGCTGATCCTTAATCAAATCAGCGTGCAAGAATTAAAACCTGATAGTGTCCATGCCCTGAAACAAAATTATCGAGAAAAGGCCTTAGATACTTTCATACGGGAATTAAATGGAGACTTGCCCAGACTCTTGGCCATCAAAGAACCCAGAGATCTCGGTCACGCCTTACACTTGTGTGAATTGGACGACAATCAGGAACAAAGGAACGCGTTCACGCCTCCTGTACCTCCTAGGCAAGCGCAGCCTGCCTTTAACAGGTCCATACCAAGGAGATTGCTTACAGCAGACTCTGCGGGAAATTGGAGAGGTTTCAACCCTAGACTATATTATAGTCCAGCTCCCCAACATACGACAGACCCACGCACTACCGGAAATCCGCAGATCTGGCAAACGGGAGCAGCTGACCAACAGAAACGCGGTCAACGACCCCAGTATCCCACAAATCAAAATTATCAGCCAGCACGGCAATTCTATCCGCCTCCGCGTCCAACGGCCTCTAAACCGCAACCGAAACCCTTACCAATGGACATCGACGGCTCCATTCGTTCAGGCAACGTCAATTACATGAATAGACCCAATGTTAACGACTTCTCTGGGAAACGACCTGCCCCATTAAACGGACATCCACCTAAATTCCTTAGGCAGTTTCACATTGCCACGGGGGTTCCAGAAGAGGAATCCGAGGGAGTAGAGGGCGACTTTTACTACCTTGACCCCGAGGAACAGACCTATTTCGCTAGCGCCGATTCCGAGGGAATTACGGGCTTGTATGACCAGCAATCTGAGGAAAACGAACCGGAAAGCGAATCAACTCCCGTCGACGCTTCGGAAGTTTATTTTTTAGGTTAAACGGGTCATCTCTGCCATACTTCCAATGCACCATGGAAGATGGCACCAAACAAAATTTTCTCATAGACACCGGATCGAACCAGAACTACATCCAACCAAATCTGGTGCCACACCCAAAAAAGAACGAAGGGAAATTTTTCGCAAATTCAGTGGGAGGACAAACCCCAATGACTCACCATACTTTTCTCACTCTGTTCAATAACAGAGATAGACCCATCAAATTTTTCTTACTGCCTACACTCAAAACTTTCCACGGCATCCTAGGGAACGACACACTAAAACAACTAAACGCGGTTATTAACGTTAAAAACGATATATTAACATTAAATGGAAACTATAATATCCGAGTGAAACAACTAGTGACTCAATCAGTAAATAACATAAAGCATATGTCGAGCAGTCAGAAGAATCTTATAAATTCACTCACCCAGAAACATTCGAACTTATTTGCGGACCCAGATGAAAGACTAACTTACACTACCAGAGTAATAGGTGAAATAAGGACATTATCGGATGCACCGGTGTATAGCAAACACTACCCGTACCCAGATTCTTTAAGGCCCGAGGTAGAAAAGCAGATGGGACAATTGCGACAAGACGGCATAATACGACCTTCACGGTCACCATTCAACGCACCCGTATGGATAGTCCCCAAAAAAAGCGACACGTCCGGAGAAAAGAAGTATAGGATAGTCATTGACTATCGAAAACTTAACTCCGTAACTATTTCGGATAGGTACCCTATCCCTGAGATTGGAGAAATAATCGCATTCACTCGATTACCTTTCGGTTTAAAGAACTCACCGTCTATTTTCCAGAGAGCATTAGACGATATTCTAAGGGAACAATTAGGAAAAATATGCTACGTGTATATCGACGATATTATCGTCTTTAGTCGGTCCGAAAATGAACATGCCACGCACTTATATAAGATATTTGCCACATTAGAAAAAGCCAATATGAAAGTGCAGATGGACAAATGTGAATTCTTCAAAGAGGAGGTAAATTTCTTGGGATTCACTATCTCACAAAAAGGCGTCAAAACAAACGCGGATAAAGTAAAAGCAATAGAAAAATTTCCGATCCCCACAACACTAAAAGAACTTAGATCTTTCCTAGGTCTGGCAAGTTACTATAGGCGTTTTATTCGCGACTATGCTAAGCTTGCAAAACCACTGACTAACTTATTGAGAGGCGAAAACGGTCGCCTCCCAAAAAATATTTCAAATAAAACAAAGATAAAACATTTGATAAGATAAGAAAAACTTTAGCCTCACAAGACGTCATACTGGCGTACCCAGACTTTAGTAAGGAATTCATGTTAACAACGGACGCCTCAAACTTCGCTATAGGCGCCGTCTTAGAACAAGAATCCCGACCGATCACTTTCATTTCCCGTACGCTCTCGAAGACCGAAGAAAACCACGCAGCAAATGAGAAAGAAATGCTAGCAATAGTTTGGGCACTTCAGAGCCTACGAATGTACCTTTACGGTACAGCCAAGGTGATAATATACACTTACCACCAACCGTTGACTTTCGCTCTTAGTTCAAAGAACCATAATGGGAAACTTAAAAGATGGAAAAGCTCCCTAGAGGAATACAACCACGAGCTAAGATACAAGCCGGATACCTCTAACGTAGTAGCCGACGCACTTTCCAGAATCCCAACAAACCCCCAAATAAATAGTACAACGGCGACGGTTCATTGCGACGAAAGTTCCTCGCATAATTTGATACCAGTCGAAAATGTCCCCATTAATGTATTCAAAAACCAACTATTTCTCCTGATATCAGAAGAAGTCGTTCGAAATTCCCTTTCCTACTTTTCATAGGCACATAATAAAAAAGAAATCATATTCCGAGGAAGATCTGGTGGATTTTCTAAAAAAACACCTAAACCCAAAAATCGTGAACGGGATCTTCACACCCGAACACGTAATGGGCAAAATCCAGAATATTTACCCACAGCACTTTAACAATTACAAAACTAGGTACACGCAGAAACAAGTCACGGACGTGAGTTCAGAGAGCGAACAGGATAATATCGTAGCTTCCGAACACATGAGGGCGCATAGATACGCCATTGAAAATAAAATCCAGATACTAAGCAAGTTTTTCTTTCCTGGCCTTCGAAAAAAACAGAAGCCACGGCAAAAGCATGCGGGACTTGCAAAATAGCCAAATATGACAGACATCCGCATCATGGGGAGATTCAACCAACCCCCATACCAACGTACCCCGGACAAATCATTCATGTAGACATCTACACGACCCAAAACCAGCTAGTACTAAAGGCCATAGATAAATTTTCAAAATATGCCCAGATAAAACTATTAAGATCAAAAGCATCGGAAGATATAAAACATCCATTAAGAGAAATTATGATAGCATTCGGTATGCCCAAGCAGATTGTAACAGACAACGAAAAGGCTCTAAATTCAGCAGCTGCAGGCAAAAGTCTACACGACACCGCCCTATACTTCGACTAGCAATGGGCAAGTCGAAAGATTTCATTCAACTCTAACAGAGATAATGAGATGCCTTAAGCTAGACGAAAGCACACTTGAATTTAAAGAACTACTCTTTAAAGCAGTTAAAGAGTACAATACTTCAGTTCATTCAACAACACAAAACAAACCAATAGACTTATTTTTCGGAAACCAATTAAGCGCAAACCCCCAAGAACTTCAAGATGCTAGGAAAAAGATCAGCGAAAAAATAGAAAAAAAACAGAATACCGACTTAGAATACCACAACCAAAGAAAGAACCCAATAAAGAAATACGAGGTAGGGGAAACAGTTTATGTGAAAATAGATAAAAGGTTAGGGTCAAAACTAACACCGTGATACAGAAAAGAAATAGTCCAAGAGGATAGGAACACCACCATAAAAACACATTCAGGGAGAATAGTACACAAAAATAATATTAAGAAATAACATTCATTCGCAGGTTACTCTTATTGCCAACATGTTTCGGACGGGTTACCATACTAGATTGCACCCACTCCCAACTCATTCCCATAAAAACGGGAACCGCTGTTCTGCAAAACGGGACATTTAAAATTATCCACGTGTTCAACATTGAAGAATACGAGTCCGCGCTCGGTGACATATCGAACAGATTAAATGAAATTAATAAAACGCACCCACTTCTCCCTTTCTTAAAAATCGAACTTATGAAGTCGGAATCAGACTTAAGAAAACTTAAACCTTTTAAAAAACAAAAAAGGGCAATAGATGCTTTGGGAACGGCATGGAAATGGTTGGCCGGTTCACCGGACCACCATGACAAAGAAATAATAATCAATAAAATAAACGAACAGCTCGAGAACAATAATAAACAGTTAATAATAAATAAAGTACTAAATGATAGAATTAAACAGTTAAGCTTAATAACCAACAATATAATTAATAATTAATTATAATTAATAACAATAAAGAGATTGTTTTCATGAACCTAGAAGAACTGTTAGAATTTTCCAAAATAAAAATAGCCACCAACGGCAAAAACCTATTGTACATTATTAGCATACCTTTAATTTCTAACGAAACCTGTACACATACAATTTTAAAACCAATAAAAAAGGGTAAAATAATTTACGAGATAAAATACACTAAAATCATCCAATGTAACCAAATAAATTACGGCCTTAAAGGAAATTGTGAAACCCATAACGATAAGTCAATTTGTAATAAAATAAACCTAGTAGACCTAAGCAACGACACGTGTATCACACCGCTACTAAGAAGTCGAACACCTAACTGCAAGATCATCAATAGCCAACACGTAGCGGACCACGAGGAAATCCTGACCGGCACCATTCTCCTGAATGACTTCAGAGGCACCGTACTCATCGACAGGGAGGAGACAGCCTTGGAAGGAACGTTCCTAGTCCAATCCCAGAACTCTACAATCGTCATAGCAAATGACGTGTATGAGACAAAGATGATGACGTACGCCGAGGCTGCACCCCCAGTTCTTCAACTCCAAGCACGAGAGAGCAAGGTGGAAGAAGTTCTTTCGCTACAAATGCTAAAGGAATTCAATATCAACAATACCAGGGAGCTTGAGATGATAAGAGACGACAGCACCAAGACAGCAACAATCAACGTCTCGGTGACAGGGACTCTGCTTTTGGCACTCATCGCGGCAATCGGCTGGATAGCAAAACAAAAGCTATCTCATAGGGGCCACCAGCTAAATAAGGAAGTCGAAACACCAGGAACAAAACCAAAGACACCTACTGGACCAACCCGGAAACGCCTCTACATCGCATCCGAGGACGTCTGCGTCTAAAGGGGGAGGAGTTAAGACCAAATATGATAAGAACACACAAGAACCCAAATCTCGATCACGACTCCACCACATGCAGTACATCCGCCACGAGCAGACAGTCAGCGAAGTCCCAATAACAACAACAAGCCCAATGCAGCCCAACATAAACCAAGAAATTGCACAACAAACAACAGCTCAGCAAGAACAGGCACATTGACTCCAGCTACGACGGCAGTGCATCCGCCACGTGCGCTGCATCGGCAGAATGTCTGCACCGGCCAAGTCGTGGGAACGCCAACGACATCGGACACCATCAGCGACAACGGCGCAGCCACAACGGCAGCGGCAAAGCTACAGCGGCAGCGACGGCTTCGACGACATCAGCGACGTCGGCAGAGAATAGGTTTAATTATTAATTGTAAAACTTAGTCCAGTCAGTTCCAAAATTAACACCAATAAAATCTGACGTGTTCTTTTTTTTTAAAGAAAATTAAAAATATCTTTTAACTCATATGTTGCCGCCCCATAAGCCTTTTGCGATGCATCGCAAAAGCCATGATGCTCGACCTTGAAATCTGGATGAAATGATAGCCAGCGTGGAATGCGTATCTGCTCTAAAACCGAATAACTTCGGAGAAAATTAAGCCATCTCTGAAAAAGCTCATTTGGAATGTTTTCGCGTCACCCAAGCTCCTGTAGCCAAATCTCCTTCATGAAAATTTTAGCTCGAACGATAAACGGCGCTAACTAGCCTGCAGGGTCGAACAATTTGGCAATTTGGAGCAGGACTTGGCGTTTTGTAAAGGACGTTTCAATAGCCAAATCTGGCGGAACGAAGAAGAATTCGTCGGAGGTTGCCTTCCAGCGAATACCGAGGGTTTTGGCAGTGCTTTCTGCATCGATCTCGAGAAAATCAGTATTTAATAGAAGGTTGCTCTGAATGGCCGCTAAAACTTCCTTTTGGTCCTTTCCTCAATGGAAATCCGGCGGAATTCAGAGCGTCTTGGAGCTCTTGCACCATGAGCTGAGCTTCTTCCGTGGAGTCCGCTCCGGCTAGAACATCATCCACATACATGAAATTTCGAATGATATTGCTAGCTTTTGGATGGCTGAGTTCTACGTCACCTGCTAGCTGCTGCAGTACTCGGATGGCCAGGAAAGGCGCGCAATTGACTCCAAAGGTTACTGTTTTCAATTCGAAATCTCTGATTTCCCCTCTATTGTTACGGAAAAGTATTCGCTGGAATGGAGTGTGTTTCGGATCTACCCAGATCTGCCGATACATTTTTTCGATATCGGCGCTGAACACGTATCGGAAATAGCGCCACTTCAGAATTTGAATGGTCAAGTCGGACTGTAAGACAGGGCCAGCATGAAGGATATCATTTAAACTGGTACCATTCGATGAAGGGCTGGAGGCATTGAATACTACACGGAGTTTAGTAGTTACGCTCTGCGGTTTTAAGACGGCGTGATGTGGCATATAATAGGCTTTGCAATCATGGGTAGGAAGAACTTGTCGCATGTGCTTTAAGTCGAGATATTCCTGGATCACCGAATCGTATCTCGCTTTTAAGGCCTCATCTCTTCTTAGACGCTGCTCATTTCTTAAAAACTGAGCCAACGCGAAAGAATGCCCGGAACCGATATGTTCTGGGTCGCGAAAAGGCAGAGTAACGACATATTTGCCGCACTCGTTTCTCGTGGTCGTTTGAAGAAAATTCTTCTCGCACATGGAATCGGATTCTTTTACCAACTTTGTTGGTATATTCTCCACCTCCCAAAATGTTGTGAGTAGTTTGTCCAGTGAATTATCGTACGCGTGGGAGGAAATTCTGCTTTGTGCTGAGACTGACACTGGCCCAGTTAGTACCCAGCCGAAAATGGTCTCTTGCCCCAAGAGAGAGCCACAGATGTTGGTTTTTGCTCCACTCAGAAGCACCGAAGGCAGAATGTCGGCTCCGATAAGGACATCTATTTGTGCGCTCTCATAGAATTTTGGATCTGCCAGTGGAAAATCGGGAAGATCCCGAAGGAAATTTTGCGGAATTGGGTAGGAAGGCAGATTTCCGGCTAGTTGAGGGAGGACATAGGCCGTCGTCTCCAACTGCAACGCGGGCCTAGTCGGAGATCGGATAGTGAAACTGCAGAGCTTCTTGGACAGAGCGGCTACTGTTTTGTTTAAGCCTGAGACTTGGGCTTGAACCACCTGGAATGGCAATCTAATTAGATTGAACAGTCGCTCGGTTATGAATGTTGCCTCTGATCCGGAGTCGATCAGGGCGCGTGCCTTAAAGTTAGTGCCAAGATGGGAAATATTGATTACGGCAGTGCCAAGAAGGATAGCTCTTGAGCCCGTGGCGAAATAATTTTGAACACCGGCTTGCTCATTTGGAACGAAATTGGCTTGATTAGCGGAAATTGGCCTTGCAGGATTTGAAGGGCTTGAATTGCTGGAAAGGGGGTTGTTTCGGTGCAACAACGTGTGATGCCGGCCATGGCAAGTAAAACAATTGTGCGTGCTTTTGCACTTACGAAGCTGATGTCCTTTTGCAAATCAGTTTAAGCATAACTGCTTCCGTTTAATGTAGGCTGACCGGTCGTCAACCGACATTTGGAGAAAACGCGGACATACACGGACAGGATGGTTTTCCTTGTTGCACAAGTCGCAACTTTTCGATTTTGGAGCCACTTTCGTCTCATAGGAATTTAGTTTTCTAGAGGGCCCACTTGAGTTCATCGCTTTGGAGTGCGACTGACTTGGTACGGACGGTCTCACATCATCGATGGCCTCTAGGGTTCGATGACGTTCTGTGAGGAAGGTGTTCAGCTCTGCCCATGTCGGGATGTCGGCTTTCTTATGGAGCGACTGCTCCCATAAGGAGAAAGTTATCTTCGGGAGCTTGGATGAACACAGATATACCAGCAGGCAGTCCCAGTTCTCAGTGTTGATGCCTGACAGTTCTAAGGCAGTCAAGCAACCTTGAACAGTACTTTGCAGTACCTTCAAGGCCGCCCCAGATTCCTGTGGTATCGACTGCACGTTAAACAGTATTTTCAATTGACTGTTTACCAACAATCGTTTATTTTCGAAACGCTCTATTAGGTTTCCCACGCAGAGCGGAAACCCTCGTTGGTGAGAGGCGAAATCGAAACGATGGCATGCGCGTCGCCACTTGTTTTGGCATTTAAATGAAATAACTTTTCAACCGGAGTCAGCCGTGGATTATTGATATTAATGGCTGTGAAAAGAACCCGGAAAGTCGGCCAGCGAAGATAGCCGCCTGCGAAAACTTCTGTATCGCATGGAGGTAACCGACAGCCAGAGGAAATGTAGGCCTGGGGCGCAGCGTTCGCGGTTGGGATGGACTGAGACGTGCCCTGCTCGATTTTATCATAGACTGAATAGCAATAACTGTATTTAGCCCTGAGAATATGCATGTTGCCTGCTGCCGCTTCGCCTGCTGACACAAGGCACTCTGAGCAGAGGTCGAATTCCTTTTCAACTTGCCGCCGTGAACGGTATAAAGCAGCGGAAAAAGACCGTATAGGATGTAAGGGGTGAGAAAGTGGTGTAAAGTTTACGAAGTGGAAACGCCGTAGTTTCGACTAATTGGACAGGTGACTCGGAGTGAACAGCGAATTGTATAAATGACCTGTGATTTATGGTAATTAGGTCCACCTGATTTACGGTTGGAACACTTGGAATGTGGAACACGGTGAAAAAAAAAGGTTTATTAGAACGTAGAAAATTTTATTTTTTTTGTTTACAACTGGAAACGGAGAAAATGGAATGGTAGAATTGGAGTCTTTTCTTCGCGTTGTAAGTACTTCTAAAACAAACACAAATACAGGAAAAAATATTTATTTTTAATTTTTTTGAAAATGTAAAAAATAATTTAATAAATATTGAAAAATTTATTGCTCGGAAATTAATTTGGAAATTTACGGAAAAAATTGATGGAAAACAAAACGCCTTTTCCGCGTCGGCATTTTGTTTGTGGGTTGGATTTGCCGACGGGAAACAATTTAGACTGTGGTAGATGTTTAAAAGGAATGCAGATAATATGCGCAATGTATGTCGGTAATATATGTGGATGTAATATATGTAATGTATATGTGATATATGTGGATATAATATATGTAATGTATATGTGCTATATGTAGATGTAATATATGCAATGTATATGGATGTAGTATATGTTGATGTAATATATGTTGATGCAATATACATATGTTGTTGTAATATATGTTGATGTAATATACATATGTTGATTTAATATATGTAATATATGGAACTGGCGGGTAAGTGTTTAATAAATATTTTATTTGGAATGGCCAGAGGGTATGTGTTGTTTGTTTCGTTATTGTATTCTTGGATAGCAAAGCAAATTGTATTAAGTGGACTGCGGAGTTAAAGCAAAAATGTGTTGCGAAAAGAATTTGGCTTGCGTTGGACACAGTGAAACGAGAACAGAATTTTTGCCACTTTTGGCAGAGCTTTGGACTTAGAAATTTTCATTGAACTTGAAACTTGATCCAATGGGATAGCCAATAAATATGGTTTTGCTCCTGGCGATAATGTAAGGGTGGGGCAGCGGCCACTCCAGAACATGGGGTGCGCCTTAAGATCCACTATAATATTTTGTTTGAGATTCCAAGTTCACGTTTTCACATTTGGAATTTTGCACTTTTCGGACTAGATGAATATTTAAATATATTCGGAAATTTGGACTTCGAAAGGAGAACGGTTGGTAATATGTCGGCGCCCTTGGGAATGAATAAGTACTTTTTTTTAATTGCCTTTTGTCGGAGAAATCCGCTAGATTTGACAATAAATCTTACAGCAAATTGAACGAAATTGGATTTTCGAACCTTTTGCTGCAGACCGGCAATTAAAAGGAATGGAAATTTCGTACTTATCTTGTAATTTGTTCGCTGGTGGACAAACTTGAAAATCCAGATGATCTGGCTCGAATGGATCAAAAATGGTGGGTGTGATGGGGGTTGCTGTCCTGGAATTTTCCAAATCGGCTGAAATAGAAAACACTCAAGAGGGCAAATACTTGAGTTTTCTTAGTTGCGCGGGCGCGACTTGGCGTATGTTTAATCGATCGTAATAGTTTTTACACTGAAGCTTATTCTAATTAGCTAAGCTCTCCCAAGCGCAGCGGAGACTCCTTAGAGACTCTGTGGTGAAGAGCGAGAGAGCGTAAGAGGGAGCGGAGAGCGGGCGACAGTCCAAACCCCGTAACTTGGACAACGGTTGTTGTTTAATTATATTTAATGAATCAATTTATAATGAAGTTCGAATATTGATCTGGGATTATGAACAGCGGATTTGATGCAGTGACATGAATTCTTAATGGACCAATGGGAACGCCAATAAATATGGTTTTGCTCCTGGCGATCATGGAAGGGTGGGGCAGCGGCCACTCCAGAACATGCACCCCTTAAGATCCACTATAATATTTTGTTTGAGATTCCCTTTTCTTTTAAATTCTATTCGGCAGGCTCCAAATGAATAATAAAATTCTTATCGGTCACTTACATCTTTCGACCGCGTCCAAATAATCTTGATGTCCATATCTCTTTTGGTGACTCAGTTACAATGAATTTTCTAGTACCTTGCGTTTTGAAAAATGTTTTGATATTTTTGTATTATTATATTATTCTTGTAAATTTCTATTGATTTGCCAAAAAAATTTTTGCCACGCCCACTCTAACGCCCGCAAGCCGCCAAAAACTGTCAGTGTTGTAGACTCTCCTACGCAGTGCACTAGCTCAGTATCGGGTATCACGACGCCCCGCTTCTTGTGCTTCTTCTTCGGTGGTTCCTTTTCGACTTTTCGTTTTACGCCGTGGAAATTTTTCCCAACTTCGACAAGCAAGCTCAACGTATCTTTGGAGGACGACGCACCGATACAAACATTGGTTCTTCGAGCCGGATATTCTTCTGACAGCCGTTCCCGGCTATTTGTTCCGCCAAGACAAGTACGAGCCTTCCTAAATTTTCTCACTGCCGGTCTTCAGCAGAGCGCCGAACATTCAATTTCGGTCGCAATGCTGTAAGAATATTTTCCGTGTTAATTCCACATCCGTGAATTTTCCGTCTTCGCTTTGTTCCATTCTTTCTCCGTACATCAACGAGCAAACGGTCATATATGTATGTATGTAACATACATATGGTCATGTGTTTATACCTCATACATATACATATGGTCATGTGTTTATACCTCATACATATCCACATATTTTCATATGATCATACATTATACATACTTACATATATATTCATCCCATACGTCCCGTATGTACATACATATGTACACAATTATATGTCGACGCAATTCTAACTCCGCGAAATCAAAGTAAAAAGTGAAATTGTGTGGTGAGAAAAAAAAGGCATAATTAATATCGGCCAACTTGTGTGCACTGTCTTCGAGAATTTCCTTGTTCGCCGGACAGTCCGCCGCGTTTGCGATATTTTTTTTCTCATCTTGGTGTGTGCCATTTTTTCGCCACATAATTTGTATGTCCTTTTAAAGACATTAAATACAGTCCACTTCTCGATGCTTTACTGTGCCCATACATATGCATGCATGCCCATATTCCGTCATTCTGCCATTTTTTTCAGGAACTAACCTCCGCTAATAAATTATTGGATTACGAATAAATATATTTAATAAGTTAAAAACAATAATATTAATAAACTATTAATTTACAAATTAATATATTTAATAAATTAAAAAAAAAAAATATTAAATAAATTAAATAATTAATATAAATACAAACTAAACGCGAGACAAAAACAACAACATTATTACAAATCCATAAGGGCGCGACAGCGATTGTTTTTTGTCCAGTTAACCGCTGCAGAGACCGCGGTGTTGTTGTTTGTTCTCCCTCTATCTTCTGTCTCTACGTACACACTGCTTGCCGGTGGCAAAACAGCCAAGGTTTTAATTCCACCGTTCCAGCTTCGCAATTATTTAGTTTGAGAATAATTGAATTTTTTGCGATTACTATTTTCTGATGTTTATGTATATGAATATATATGTTACATACTTTTTAACGAATCGAGTATACCCTTTTACTCTACGAGTAACTGGTATAACTATTAAAAATAAAAATAAAATGATAAAACAGTGGGTCTTATCATTAAAATCCAAAACCAATCCCACAAACCTATCTGAAAAGTGCAAAAGTAAAACGACGAAGAATTAAAAAGAAAGAAAATTTAAAACGACAAAAGCGGTGAAAATTAAGAACTTGAACGAGGAATACTTGAAAACGACGTGTGTAAATGACGCTACAAATTTCAAGCTTATCTGCATTCATACATTTATTACGACGCGTATGTGTGTGTAAACGACGAGCAGAAGGAGTGTGTATACTAGCAGAAGGAGTGTGTCACGACGAGAACAACGAGTACAAAGATTAAAAACAAGACAGAACGCTATAGTCGAGTTCCCCGACTATCTGATACCCGTTACTCAGCGAGTGGAAGTGCGAAGGAGAGTCTTCAACACTGACAGTTTTTGGCGGTTTGTGAGCGTGGCAAAAAGTTTTTTGGCAAATCGATAGAAATTTACAAGACCAATACAAAAATGAAAAAATATCAAAAAATTTTCAAAGTTTGGGCGTGGCAGCTTTGGGCGGTTTGTGGGCGTTCGTGTGGGAGTGGCAACAAGTTTTTTGGCAAATCGATAGAAATTTACAAGACCAATACAAAAATGAAAAAATATCAAAACATATCTCAAAAGTGTGGGCGTGGCAGTTTTGGGCGGTTTGTGGGCGTTAGAGTGGGCGGGGCAACATGAATACACAAAGACGTCTGTATGCTTAATCTCAACTTTCTAGCTTTTGTAGTTCCTGAGATCTCGACGCTCATACGAACGGACAGGCGGACATGGCCACATCGATTCGGCTATTGATCCTGATCAAGAATATATATACTTTATATGGTCGAAACGCTTCCTTCTGCCTGTTACATACTTTCCAACGAATCTAGTATACCCTTTTAATCTACGAGTACTTTACTCTACGTACAAAGTACAAAGTACATTTACTCTACGAGTAATCAAAATTAAAACCATAATGGGTTCATAAAAAGGCAATAATACTCAAACCACTCATCCAATGCAATACCTCAATAATATATATATTAACAGTTTCACTCCAAGCTTCGAGAAGTAAAGACGTCTGACTGCTTAGCAGCGAGTAATAATCTCTTATCAGTGCTTAACAATAACACAACTGTTTCACAGGCTATTTTTAGAAAATACACAAACAACAATTCGTAAAACAGCAACAAGTGAACAAGTGCAGTCGGGCAATAGCCCAACAACAACAATGCCGCCTGACATAAACAGACTGTTCAAAGCAACAGCAATTGAACCTAAGTTTGTAACTGTGAATAGAACAGACAACAAAACGTTTGAAAATGTTTCACCATTTATTATTAAAAAAGTAATAGACTATACTTGTACCGGAGAAGTCGAATCATGCAAAAAAACAAGAGCCGGTGCTCTGCTAATTAAATCGAAAAACACTATACAAGCTTTTAAACTTACCACCTTTGCCGACTTCCAAAACACAAAACACTTAACTTTACTAAAGGAGTTATCTACTACAACGAACTGCGCAACATCGAGGACGCAATCATCTTAAACGAGCTAAATTCCCAAAAGGTCACTGAAATAAAAAAAATTATGAAAATGGAAAACAACAACCTCAAAGAAACCGGTCTAATTATCTTAACATTTCTATCACTAAACCTATTAGTGACACTAATGATTGGCTGCGAACGCGTAAATATCCGTACATCCCACTACCACTAAGATGTCGCAATTGCTTAAGACTTGGACACCCCACATCCACTTGCAAATCCACCAAATTATGCAACAACTGCTCTGCCGAAAAACATACCATTGAAAATGAATCTTGTATTAAGGACAAATTTTGCATCAACTGAAAATATGATATCAACAAGCAAAACAATCACAGCCCTACAGACAAGTCATGCCCAGCTTTCATAAAGCAAAAAGAAATAACATCAATAAAAATCTTAGAAAAAGTAGATCATAAAACAGCAACCAGTATATATTTCACACGGCACTTACACCAGGACTCCAAATTCTCAAAAATAGCAGCGGCCCAACCAAGTCATCAAACAGCCACAACTTACAAACCAACAAAAAAACCTCAGCAGCAACACATCAAACACCAATCAACAACAAAGAACAATAACAACATACCAAGATCTAGAAACTGAAATGGACACATTGGATTTCCCAACAACATCTAAAACTATATCTATTAACTATATATTATCTGAAGAACTCAAGCTTAGATTATATGGTAGCAAACAAGCTATTCTCAAAAAACCACTAAAATGTAAAGATAAAAATGAATCTAAACCAAAAAAAATAACAGAAACAAAAACACCACCCTAAACAGTGATAGCGAAAGCATATTACACCCGCTAACCTGCATACTGGTGCCCTTGATGGCCGCGGTGCGCTTGGAGTGCAACATGCGCACCAAACACTCAGACAAGTGTCTCCTATCTAATGATATTATAATATTCAGACAACACAAATCCACCTCGCGACCACTTTACACCCTCATACCCTATAAACGTTATAGTCGAGTTCCCCGACTATCTGATACCCGTTACACAGCTAGTGAAAGTTCGAAGGAGTGTCTTCAACACTGACAGTTTTTGGCGGTTTTTGGGGGATCTAAAGAGGGCGTGGCACAAATTTTTTTGGCAAATCGATAGAAATTTAAAAGACTAATACAAAAATGAAAAAATATCAAAGCATTTTTCAAAAGTGTGGGCGTTGCAGCTTTGAGCGGTTTGTAGGCGTTAGAGTGGGCGTGGCAAAAAGGTTTTTTGCATATCGATAGAAATTTACAAGACTAATACAAAACTGAAAAAATATCAAAATATTTTTTTTCAAAAGTGGGGGCGTGGCAGTTTTGGGCGGTTTGTGGGCGTTAGAGTGGGCGTGGCAACATGAATCGACAAACTTGTACTGCACCTATGCCTCTTGAGTCTGTATGCCTTATCTCAATTTTCTATCTTTTATAGTTCCTGAGATCTCGACGTTCATACGGAGAGACAGAGAGAGATCCTGATCTAGAATATATATACTTTATATGGTCGGAAACGCTTCCTTCTGTCTGTTACATACTTTTCAACGAATATAGTATACCCTTTTACTCTACTAGTAACGGGTTTAACAATACATCACGAATCGACTCTTTGAAATTCACAAGACTAAGACTAGGACATACAAACCTAACCCATAGCCATCTCCTTTCTTATCCCAAAATCTTACCACCACTTTGTACAAAGTGCAATTCAACACTCTCCAATACACACATACTCATCGATTGCCCACTATATAAATACAGAAAAATCCTTAAATCTGCAAAAAAAAATTTCCTTTTCAATCCGTCTTTGCTTTGTTCCATTCTATTCCGTACATCAACAAGCAAACGGTCATATATGTATGTAGGTTACATACATGTGGTCATATGTTCATACATCATACATATCCACAACTTGTGTGCACTGTCTTCGGGAATTTCCTTGTTCCCCGGACAGTCCGCCGCGTTTGCGATATTTTTTTTCTCATCTTGGTGTGTGCCATTTTTTCGCCACATAATTTTTCTATCCTTTTACAGACATTAAATACAGTCCACTTCTCGATGCTTTACTGTGCCCATACATATGCATGCATGCCCATATTCCGTATACGTATATTATCTGCCTTTTTTCCAGGAACTAATTTTCTGCTAATAAATTATTAATTTACGAATTAATATATTTAATAAATTCAAAAAAAAATAAATTATTAAATAACGAATTAGTATAGATACAAACTAAAAGCGAGACAAAAACAACAACATTAACCGCTGTAGAGCCCGCGGTGTTGTTGTTTGTTCTCCCTCTATCTTCCGTCTCTACGCACACACCGCTTGCCGGTGGCAAAACAGCCGAGGTTTTAATTCCACTACTCCGGCTTCGCCATTATTTAGTTTGAGAATAATTGAATTTTTGCGATTACTGTTTTCTGAATTTTTAATTAATTATTTTCGAATTACGGGACAAGATCAACCCTTCGTGGACCTAATTTTGTTTTCTGACCCAACAGAATATAAGAAAGCTCAACGTCCGAGCAACGAAATATTAATATTTGTATTCACATATTCATGTCCGACGAGATCGAGATCTCGGATCTTCTTGCCTACACTTCCGTTTCCAATTCTGTTATCCATTCCGTATAGGGCACCATCCGCCAGCGCAACTTTCGACAGTTTCGGATCCGCTCCGGAGTCGCGGCGCACACTTATTCGTGCGCCACACAGGTCGTGTCATCTTCGTTGGTTGTTGGAGTCAGGTTATTTGCGGGCAAGCGTTTTTTTTTTAACTTTTTTTGGCTTTTTCCGCCGTTTTAAAATAACCCAGTTGTTTTAACCGGCTTCAGCGGCCGCATGCCATTTGCCTGTTCACTCAATTCGTTTCTTCTTTCGCCGACGACAAGCTGGTCGCGCCAAGAGCATTAATGTGACCGTCTGACCGCTTCTTCCAAGGCACCCGTTGCCCAAGTCAGGTGACAAGCCCTGATCAGCAGAAGTCGATTCTAAGAATGCCCACGGGAGGCGACAAGAAACTGCATACGATCCCTTCGATCCGCTTAGACAAAGGCTGCCACCACCATTCAAAGGGCAAAAAGATATTGCCGAGTCCATCTGGACGAAATCCGGGCTATATGGGAAAATGTGAAGAAAGCCTATGATAGCTGCTCCGATCTCCTTTCCTTGTCCGCCGAGGATCCCGACACCTTCACTGTGCTGGAATCCGTCTATTTGAGGTGTGTTGCCAATCTTCAAGAGATAATAGAAAAGGCGGCAGTCCAGTCCACTTAGGCTTCCGTCAGTGTTCTAACACCTTCGACGACAGGGTGTCGTCTACCGCCAGTGGACACCGAAGTTTTCGCTGGTGATTATCTTCGGTGGCTCACATTCCGAGACCTTTTTACCGCGATATATATCCAGAATCCCCGTCTCACACCGGTGGAAAGGTTGTTTCACCTGCTTGCCAAGACGAGTGGCGATGCACAGGTGACGCATGAAGGGTTTAGTTCAGCGTGGCGAGGCCTTACAAATCGCTATGAAAACAGACGCTTGCTGGTTAACAGCCACTTGAAGATTTTACACAGCCTCCCAACTGTCCACCAAGAGTCCGGGACCGCCTTAAGAGACTTACAGAGCACAATTCAAAGCTGTTTGACAGCCTTGAAGACATTCTCCATTCCAGTCAAGGCTTGGGATTGCCTCTTGTTGTTTATGGTGTCCGCAAAACTTCCTAAAGCCATGCTTCCTTGTGGGAGCAATCAATCCACAACAAGGCCGAAATTCTAACTTGGGATGAGATGGATGCGTTCCTGACTGAGCGCCATCGTACTCTGGAGGCCGTCGACGACGTCCGGCCTAGCGTTTCGGGACAATTTCCGCCGAGACCGGCAACTGCAAGCGCCCCACCGCGCAGGCTCAACTCATACGAGACCAGGGTGGCTTCCGCCCCCAAGGGGTGTGATCTCTATTCCAGGGAGAACCACCCTATTCGCTTATGTCCACCGTTCCTATAAATGGATGTGAATGGTCGCTCCGACTACGTCAAGAGAAGGCAGCTCTGCCTGAACTGTTTCGCACGAGGGCACCAGCAATGGGATTGCACTAGTGCCCACAGCTGCTTCACATGCCACAGCCGGCATTACACCCTCCTGCACCGCGGTAATCCATTTGCAACCTCTCCAAGTTCGACTGCGACAGCCAGGACTCGGCCCGCCCCTATTCCAGAAGGCACGGGCGCCTCAGGTAATCCCTCAGATGTCCAAGTATGCTTTGCTTCCGGTTCAAAAGCCGTTCTACTGGGCACTGCCCTCATTCACGTGTGGGGGGCAGCTTCCAGGTGCGAGCTCTGATTGACCATGGGCCTGAAGCAACCTTCATTACAGAACGGCTGTTTGACTTAATCAGACTCCCTTTCAAGAATATCCAGGTCCAAGTGTCCGGCCTAAACCAGACCGTGACCGGTCACGTCACTAAAAGGTGTAATTTTTCGATTCGTTCGCCTTCCACACCTGGGATTCAGTTGGAGACCGCAGCCTATGTTCTTCCGTACCTGGCCGGAAATCTGCCGTCGAATCCAATTCCACAAGATTTTCTTAGGGATCTTCCGGACATCCCCTTGCGGACCCCAAGTTCTTTGAGAGCTCCCAGATTGATGTCCTGATAGGAGCAGACATTCTTCCGACTAGTCTCCTGGGCAACTGCAAAATAAACATATGTGGATCCCTTTCCGGCCAGGAAACCAATTTTGGTTGGGTTTTGACACTCCAAGTCCATTCAGCAAACCCACGGAGGGTATCCGCCTTCTCCACGCGAGTTACCTGCGCCCTCGAGGTCTCGCTGGACCAGCACCAGAATGACGCTGTGATCCCAGAACACCTTGGCTTAGGTCACATAGCCTGTCCACTCGTCACTGTGTCGTTGTGTAGTTAGTTCAATTCATAGTTTTACCAGTACTGATTTTCGATTCTCTCTCCATCCATCCATCCAGTCATATCAAGCACGATGTCTCCACGTCCGCACAGCGCCACCGCATTGGAAAGCAGATGTACTCAAGGTACTAACTGCTACCGTTGCCGAGTCTGCAGTGGGATCCACCCGTTACGGAAATGCCACCGATTTCTGCGCTTGAGTGCCGAGAAGCGGCTACGGGCTGTCCTCGCCAATCGGTACTGCCCCCGCTGTCTGGCCCACGAACACTTCGACGTATCGTGTCGGCGAGGGGACTGCTGCAAAACGTGCGGGCAGGATCATCACATGATGCTGCACTTCTTCGAGCTCCAGTCGCATCAGTATGCGCGCCGGCCGCAGAGCCACAGGCCGCTCATGAGGGTGCGTCCGTTGCGCCAAGGCAGTTTTCCGCCGCCCGTCCGAGTAGACCGCCGAGTGCATCCTCCGCACCGTCACTGTCGTCCCTGTTACAGCGACACAGCGTCAACCTGCTACCGACTGCTATGGTGCGGATTAATACCGGGAATCAGGTCTTCGACACGGAGGCGCTCATCGACCCGTGCACGCCTACGAGCTGCATCGACGCGTCGCTGGCGACAGCGTTCAGACTGCCAACGACCAGAGTTGGGGATGAGCAGGTTTGCTCGGCCACCGTGAGCTCCAAACGGGACAACAGCGTCGGGTTCGAGCTGGTTTTGAGCTGGTCGAGCCCCATATGCGCATTCGCACTCCAATCCGGGAGCTAAGCGAGACAGTGCGGGCCCACTTCCGGGACATTTTCTTGGCCGACGAGCGTTTCTACCTACCCGCTACGATCTCCGTGGTCCTGGGAGTGGACCTGTATCCGCGAGTGATGCAGCCAGGCTTCCTGAAGATCCAGGAGGGACTGCCGGTGGTCCAGAGAACCGTTTTCGGATGGGTCGTATCCGGAGCCTGTCACCAGCCATAGAAAGGACCATTTTGCAACCCGGGTGATTGCAAGGGGGGGCGGAATGTTAATGTAAAGGGCCACTGTATAGCCTCTGCGCACAGAGCTTTCGCTCTCTCGCTCTCATCCGAGCTCGCGTTCTCCAAGCACACCCGATCACCCGAGCCCGCTTCAGCGATGTAAAGCGGGTAAGAGCACCGCTCTAGTTTTAAGCTACAATCAGTCTCATGTATGCACCCGAAGAAATCACACTAATGCCCACGACGCCCCCGCTTCTTGTGCTTCTTCTTCGACTTTTACGCCATACACCACGCACCCCACTTGTATGGCTAAGTAACATAAGAGATCCCAATATGAAATTACAGAGATGGAAAAGAAAACGTAATGATTTTTTTTTTTTTTAATTACTTTGCTTTTATTTATCGAATCTTCTTGTTTAAGAACTAACAATAAGTTTAAAAATCTTAACTATAACAAGTATTTTTTTCTGAACAGTTGTATTATTTTTCCAACCCCATAACTGTAAACCATAGGTCCAGATAGGTTTCAATACAGAATTGTAGAGTAAGTGGTATGTTGTTCAATAAGAACGGAGTGCAGTCTTGTCTATTTAGCGTAAACGTCACGTGCTTGCATTTTTGCTCGTTTACCTTTATTCGCCAGTCAGAGAGCCACTTCTCAATGTCGGTGAGGTGCAATGCCAGCTGTGCTGTGGCTTCGGTTGGGGACCTTGAATGGCTAAGAATAGCTGTGTCGTCGGCCACAGTCGTTAAGCGACTATTTGTAGGGATGTCGGCTGTGTAGATGAGGTATAAGGTTGGCCCAAGAACGCTGCCTTGGGGGACTCCAGCCTCAACTACATGATCAGTGGAAGTGGCAGTGTTGCACCGCACTGCAAACTTTCTGTCATAGGGGTAAGACTTTAGGATTTTGTGTGTGCTTTCGGGTAGGGCAGTTTTAATTTTAAACATTAGGCCGTCGAGCCAGACTCTGTCGAATGCTTGGGATACGTGCTGCTGTAAGGTATTCGCGATTTTCGAATGCAGTTCTTATTTTCGTTGTTATACGATTCACCTGTTCAATGGTTCCGTGGCATTCGCGAAATCCAAATTGATGGGCTGGGATTAGGTTTTCGGTTCTCAGAGGTAGATTAAGTCGGACCAGCAGGCATTTTTCGAATAGTTTCGAAATACATGAGAGTAGACCTATTGGTTTGTAAGATTAAGGGACTGTGTGGTCCTTACCAGGCTTTGGAATCATTATGATAATCGACCTCTTCCATCGTTGTGGAAAGTAAACTAGTTTGGTGATGGCATTAAAGAGCTGGGTTATGTAGCGAACTGCAGAGTGAGGCAGCTGGATGATCATTTCCGGTGTTATAATGTCGCAGCCGGGGATTTTTTCGGGCTGAGATTGTCTTTGATTATTTTAATTACTTCTTTAGGACGAAACACAATTGGGGTGTGTTGCTGGTGGCAGTTTACGGGTGAGGACGGTAGCGCGAACGTGCTAGTAGCCTGGTTTGGCGTGAACACATTTTGTAGGTGAGCGGCAAGTGTAGTGGCTCTGTCTGCATCACTACGGGCCCAGTCGCCTGAGGAATTCCTTATTGGCAAAACGGTTTCAGTCGGTGGGCGAAGAGTTGAGTGGCCTGTTAGTGTGAGTTGCTCTATGTATCGGCGCTGATCGTCTTCCTCTTCTTGTTTCAGAGCGTTGGCCAGTTTTCGTGTGGCTATTTTTAGCTTTTGTTTTGCAGTTGGGGATCTAGAAGATTGCCATTCTCTGCGTAGGCGTCGTTTTACGTGGACGAGTTGCTCGATTTGTGCGTTGGTCTTTTTTGAATTAATTGTAGTATTTGTGATTTTGGGTGTTGCAGTAAGAGCTGCTGCAGTAAGGATGGATCAATGCACACGTGCAGCTCTCTATATTAGATTCAGTATTGAGTTTTGGGCTTAGCTCAATGTGTGAGCTTATATATTTTTTGTATACCTGAGCCAGATTGTCTTGTGAGAAGTCAATCTGTATGGTGGTTTCACGCATTCTGCTTATCGGCGGAGGTGAATTAGTACAGGCGAGTGATCAGATGACAAATCCGGCAAACATTGAGCTTTAACCAAACTGCGGGGAATATTTTTCGTAGCTGCGAAGACGATCAGGTCAGGCAGCTTATAGAGGTCTGTATGTTGATAGATGTGGCCTGAAGATGATTTTCCGCAAATTCTTTGTAAAAGTGGTGCTACAGTTTCTTATGAGTATGGTGGTGCCACCGTGTGCTTTTCCGTCGGGATGATTTGTACCATAGAAATGATAGTCTTTTATTTGAAAATTGTATTTGCTAGTGAGATGAGTTTCCGAAAGAAACATTACGTCGATATGCTTGTCATGTAGGAATTGAGCTAGCTCAAGTTTGCGCTGTGAAACGCCATTGGCGTTCCACGTAGCTATGCGTAGGGTAGCCATTACTTATTTGATTGTTGGGCTACAAGCATCTGTATCAAAAGGTTTTGATTACGCAACATGTCGTGTATGATGGTCCTCATAAAAGTCATAAATTCCATCATGCTCTGCTGTAAGGTTTGCATCATAGCTTCAGTTTTTGTTTCTTGCTGCGTAGCTGGGTTATAGTTTTGTTGTGTGTCTAATTTTGTATGCACTTCATGTGGGGTTCGGGTATTTTGGGTTGGAGGCGTCATACCTGATTTTAAAACGTTTGCAAAGGTTATCTTGTTAGTGCTGGGTGTAGGCCAGGGAGCAAAACTTGTTGCTTTCGAAAAAAGTACATCAGGATTTGTTTCTGATGGTGTCAGTGTAGCTGTTCCTTGGTGTGCCCGCGCCGTGTTCATTCTTTTGTGAAGACGGATTTTCAGCTCTTTGTAGATTGGACAGCCTCGTAGTTTGCTGTGTGATTACCCCCACAGTTATTGCATTTTTTCTCGTTTGCATTTTCTTTATTAGTTTGGCAGTGTGTGGAGTCATGGAGATCTCCACAGATTACGCACACCAGGCGAAGTGTGCAATACGACCTCGTGTGGCCATACTCTTGGCAGTTTGTACATTGTACAGGAGCGTTACGCTTATGCGGCTCTTCTACTGTGATCCTACGGTGCAGAAGGAACTGGAGTTTGTAAATTGGATGAACCTCGTTTTTTTAGGAGGCTTGTTTTCTGGTTCAAGCTCAATCTTGAGTGGATGGGGCTGCCTGTTTCTGTTTTTGATATTGAACACGCTTTAGGCGAAAAATCCCTTTTCCTTTAGCGCCTCACTTATCTATTCGGGCGTAACATCAGACTCAATACCCTTCAGTACTACTTTCAGGCCCTTGCTGCTTTTAAGCTGGTAGGTGTAGAAGACTATTTTTTGTGCGGTAAGGTAGTTTGTGACTTTTCTGTAGTTGTCCTCCGTTTTCGTTTGAAATTTGATTTCATTGATAGTACCTCTTACGAGGGGAATTATATGAAAGCTATCTATCCCAATAAGGCCGATCAAAGTATTTACCAAACCGCTTGTTCTCTTCTCGTGGATATATATTGGCGGAGGCTTTGTTTTCTTTGGTTCGATATCAATGGATACCAGCGGCACGTCCTCAGCGGTATCTGCCAGCAAGACAAATCTGTTGGTATTTCCGGGGGCTACATTGTCGATCAGGGTAGAGTTGTCGCGTGTATTATTCGGCTTGTTTTCGCTTTATTGTAATGTAGCGCTCCATTCCAGTCTGCCAGGTCGACCCAGCTTTTTTGTTTACGTTTTCGTTTCGTTTTGCTGGTAGTGCAGCAGTACCGTTTGTTGCTTGCGGGTTTACTTTCGTTGACTCAGTCAGAGCGTAAGCGGGTGCAGCGGACGACGAAATAGAGCGGGCTGTCGGTATAGCTCATTCTGTTGTTGTTGGAGGTTGCGGGGCTTGTGTCGGAGCTAAAAGAGCGGGAGAACAAGAGCGCGCTCTTTCTTGATTTGTTGGTAGAAGAAGGTTTCTAGGGCTATGGGTTATTGATGTCTGCATTGGAGGCTGTCGGTGAGACGTAGGAAAAGTACGCGTTGTTGCGTTGAATTAAAAGCCGGCGTTCGTCTTGCTCACGCTGTGCTGAGCGCGAGTGTCGTTCTGACTCATAGTTTTATTATTTAAGATAACGAATCACTATATCTATTTAAGCGAGCTTGCATCGCATAGAGCGTCTCTTTCGCTTTCGGATTATTTATTTAGTTTATTTTATTAGTCGTTCACTTCAATCAAAACAACCGATTTTGTGCGGAGCTCGATTAAAAAAACACGACTTTACACGTTGGCGATCGAATTATGCAAATGAAATACGATTATAATGAATACGATTATAATATTCAATATCTACCCGGCAAAGAAAATCATTTCGCTGATGCTCTATCCAGAGTCCAAATTCACGAAAACTTCCTAGGAGAAGATGACCAAGCTTCCCTTCCCACAGCAGCTACTGTGCATAGTGCACCAGAAGACAACCAAAGTCACATTTCAATAACAGAAAGACCTCTTAGTTATTATAACAGACAATTCGAATTCATAAAAGACGATTTTGACGACGTTCAGATAATAAAATATGTCCATAAAACTAGAATAAAAATCAGTTATAAAGAAATGCTAAAGATCTAATTAAAAAATACTTCTGCACTAAGAAAAGTGTTATTTACTTCCGTAATGAAATCGATTTTCAAATCTTTTAAAATGCGTGTATTCGAATCATAAGTCCCGACAGTTTCACTAAAACTATAAAAACCAGTAGTAAATTAATAGACATTCAAACATACGGCCAATTCAAGGAAATTTTCCTCGAAACACATAAAAAAGTATTACACCCTGGTATAGAAAACCTTACACTTCAGACCAAAGAACTTTATTATTACCCTGATTACCAAAAACTAATCCAAAACATCATAATTAATGAGAAATTCGTAACATCGCTAAAACTGAACATAGAAACACAAAATAACCCTTGAAACGACAACAGAAATCTTCAATCCCAGAGACAAGTACGTCATGGATTTTTACTTAATAAACAATAAACAATTCCTATCATGTATTGACATTTATTCTAACTACGCCTCCCTTATTGAAGTAAACAGTAGAGATTAACTTGAAGCTAAAAGAGCTATTTTACGCATACTCAACGATATGGGTAGACCTAGAGAAATAAAAGCCGACAAAGACTTCGGTTTTATGTGCATTGTACTTAAAATCTGTTTAGAATCAGGAGTGACTCCAAATATAAGAACAAGTAAAAATGGAATTTTTGACATTGAGAGATCTCATAAAACTGGTAATGAAAAATTAAGAACAATAACAAGCGAAAATGAACCTGAAAATCAATTCACAAAATTCGAAAAAATACTTTACATATACAATCTCAAAACAAAACATATCAAAACACAACTGGTCGAACTCCAGCTGACATCTTTATTTTTGCAGGAACCCCTGCCTAAGGCTCTCAACAAAATAAATTAAACAATTTTGAAAAACTCAATGTAAAACGTAGAGAATGCGGCCTTGTTAACTTTATGGGAACAATTTACAAATAATTATTCGGTACCCTAGATCATGAAGATAAAGAAGAATTGCAACAACATATAGCCAACATCGCTTAAAATTATGTACAAATAAGCGAACTCAACCACGTAATACAAGTCATTAGTAAAGCAATCGAATTGACTAATAATTTAAATTATAACGTTGAAGAAAAACAAATGATAGCTTTATTAATTTTCAACTTACAACAATTCACTGAATACATTGAAGACATAGAGCTTGGTTTGCAACTGACACGCTTAGGTATCTTTCATTCAAAACTTTTAAAGCATGATTTTTTAATACACTCCAATTCTGAAAAACTTCCTAAGATCAAAACTTCAGCTTGGCTTAAATCTGATACCAACGAAATTCTGATAATATCGCATATTCCAAGAGACATAATCAAAACACCAGTTTTTGAAATAGTACCATACTCAGACGAAAAAAGTAACATACTAACCGAAACAATACATGACAAATATTTTGTACACAATAATCAAAATTACACGGCAAGTTCTCAAAGCTTGGTTATAAAAAAATGTATAACTGGTATACTAAACCAGGTCCCAACGCATTGTAGATACAGTAAAACACATTCTGATTTTCAAATAAAATATGTAGAACCAAATATAATTACAACTTGGAACCTTCCCAAGACTATTTTAAACCAAAATTGTATCAATAGAGAAACTATAATGGTAATAATTGTATTTCATTATTGTAGTTGTGTAATAATAGTAATTCATTTATTGAAGAGAGATTCAAGATTAATTAAGGCTTTAGATTCATTGAAGACTTGTTGAAGACTCATTTAATACTTATTGAAGACTGCTTCGTACTTGGTCTTGAATAGTCCAAGCTACCCAAATGCAATCCGTCTGCGCAGGCAGAGAGGCCGTCGGCAGAGACGTTGCTTTGCTCTTATGTACTTAACTTGGGCAGCGAAAGCGCCGCTGTTTAAGAGAGTCATGTGCACATGAAGATCGAGCAGTCGCGCATGTCAATTATGCCGACTCTGCACTTCTGGTCTGAATAGCATTCTTGTGTGGTCAGATTGCTGAGCACTCAAGATATCCCTGGGAATTGAATTACATAAACATTATTGCAAAAGAGCTACAATGTGATTTTTCCCAATGTTCTGATTTGATACAGTTTGTGGGAACCCGTGCGAGAGAGCGGCCAGCCAAGCATTGAGAGAGACCATTGCTCTCTCAGGAAAGCCGATGATGAGTAGTATAAACTTGATCACCGGCAGATACGGACGCGTGTTATTGTGTTTGAAAATAAGTGAATAAACAAGCAGTTACATATAAAGTTATACTGAAGTGAAATTGGTTTCATTTATGCGGGTTGTTACACAGTGCTTATTCGATATGTGTGCACATTACATCTTCCTCCTTTTGGAAAATAACGTAATTTTATGAAGTTATTTTATAATTAAATTTTTTTTTTTAAGTTTATAGGAAATATACAAAATTTATATTTTTTTTTGCATTTTAAGGAAGTATTTAAAAAAAAAAATTTGTTTTATTTTTATTTTAATTTTAATTTTAGGGAAATTGGAGGAAACATTGTGTACAAACATACATGTTCTTGGGTTTTTAAATTCAAACTTTATATATAACATTTTTTTTTAATCGTTCAACCAAACAAAGATGATAAAAGAAAAATGTTTTCCTACATTCAATGCACTTATATGTATATTTTTTTTTTGCTGGTGGCCACCATATTTCTTTTAAGAACTAAACATTTTTAACCTATCCTTATGTACCGTTTGTTGTTTTTTCATATCATTTGAGATTACTATATTATCCCTTTCTTCTATCTTTACTACCGTATATGGTCCAGTATATTTTAAATCTAACCTATGTCCGGTTTCGTTTTTTAATAACACCTTATCTCCTATTGGTATACTTATATCGTTTAATTTTAAGTCATATAATTCCTTATTCTTTTTCTTCTGTTCTTCGATCATAATTCTTGCTCTGTTATATGCTACTTCTAACCTATATTTACTTTCTTTAGCATAGTCGTCCATATTATAAATGGTTTCTATTCTATCTGTGCTATTGAAATGCTTTGGTAAAGTGCATGTTTTACCAAAAATCAACTCATATGGACAATAATTATGTGCCAATTCGAAATATTTTATCCATACGTTCCAGTCAGTTTTAACAGCCGATATGTATGACCGGATGTATTCATTAAAAGTTCTATGACTTCTTTCCACCGTTCCTACCGTCTGATTATAGTGTGCTGAAGAAGATATATTTTCTACTATAAGGTATTTACATAAATGTTTGATTATTGAATTTCTGTATTTAGTTCCCATGTTCGTCTTCATGAACGTCTTCATTGAACCGAACTTTAGTACAAAAGATTCAAATATTGCTTTTGCTACTGTATTTGCTTTTTTGTTTGCGATTGGAATGGTTACCAAATATTTTGTCAAGTCGCATATAAGTGTTACAGCATATTCATTACCGTTTTCTGACTTTGGTAGTGGACCTATCGTGTCCACTATGACTCTGTCAAATGCGCTAATTGGTGTCTCTGTAATTGATCATTTTTGCTTTTTGGCATTTTTGAAATTTCCGTATGTACTCTGTTATATCCCGAATCATACCTTTCCAAAAGTAATGTCTTTTAATCCTAGCCAGGGTTTTTGTAATGCCTGCGTGTCCTCCTTGTGTTGAATCGTCATGGTGTGTAGACAGGATTGCTTCTTTTTCTTTCTTTGTATTCACTAAGGTCACCGGGTTGAGTAGCGCAACTCTTAATATTTTTAATGTTTCATTGCCCATTTTCTTAAATTTTTCTATTGAAATGTTATCAAAGATATTTTCCCACGGTGCCATTTTAAGTTGATTGATATTATGCATACCGGCCTGCTTATCAAGCCTTTGGTAAAATTGACCTAAGTCGAGAGTTCCATTAATATACAAATCTTCAACATTGTATCTTGCAGTAATTTTTCTTCCATGTTTAAAAAAACATATCATATTATTTACATGCAATGTCACTACTTTGCGTATTTCGTCATTATTAATGACTCCGTATACTTTGGGCTTAGAAGCTTCTTGAGTAGTTTGCTTAGGCAATTCTACTTTATCATTTTTATTTCCTTTCCTGCGCAGGATTCCTGTCTACTTTGATTTCTTGTAGTGACTTTAAGTACTTGCTTGGATATATTCTTTGTTGGTCGATGGTTATTCTTGATAACGCATCTGCTACATAATTGTCTTTTCACTTAAGATATTCCACAGTAAATTCATATTCTTCTAAATCAAGCTCCATTCTGGTCAGTTTTGAACTTGGATTAACCATCGAGAATAAGTATGTTGATGGTCTGTGATCTGTTTTGACGGTGAAGTGTCTACCATATATATATGGTTTGAAATGATTTATGATAATGATTATGCATGCCTTCTGCATACATATGTATATGTATATGGAACTATATGTATATAGAATAAGTACTATATGTAAGTGTCAGCTCAGCCCAAGTTGAGCGCACAAGAAACATTCGTATAAAGTAACTCTAACTGAGCAGACGCTCTGACTCTACAACACCGAACCTTCTTTGGAATCCTTTCGAACATAATATGGCGACCGTGATAGGACGCCTGACAAAAAAATGCCTTGCCACCTTGCCAACCAAATCACCAATAAAATTTGTGTAAAAATAATAACAATAACACGCAACAATTGATGGCAGAGGAGGCACAATTTTTAAACGCGCAGCCCACGATAAAAGGGACTTGCCAACGTTAGAAGAAGCTCTGCAGCAAAACCCTGCAGATGAACCACGCCCACTCACAATAGCTGAGTACCGGGCAAGGCAGGAAAGGAAGGAACCAAAGAAGCACAAACGCTACAGAAAAAGGGTAAAGCTACTACAACAACGCCGACTGGTCAAGGAAATTACCCAGTTGGCCAGAGACGAGACGTCCCGGCAACGCTACAAAGAGCGTCTTGAAGACATTGAAAACAAGCTTTCGCAAGGTGCGAAACAACGCAAACGGGCTGCATAAATAAATGCCAATGACCCAATTTGCCTTAGTTTTAATTTCTAAATCCAAGCCGAGGCGGGAAACCGCTGCTTGAAAAACACTAATATCTGTTAGGCTTTTCACTAACAATGCGGTTGGACAATTTTTTGTATTATTGTAAACAAATATGTGAGCCAACCACATTTATTAACAACTAATATTTCCACGTCTGCAAAATTTTTTTTAAATTGAGAAAATATAACAATTCTTAACTCTTAAACGTAAAAATGTATATTTTTGATTTTCTAGAAGAAGAAAATAATATAATAATAATGAGAAAAACTCATAAATAGAAAATCTTACTTTTTCCTTCAAAAGAAAACGTTTCATTGAATATAAACTAAAACATGGGATGGTTTAGCGATTCTAGTGAGGCAAAAGACAATATTGCCAACGTTGTTAATAACGTAAAAATTATAGATCACACAGACGATATAAATGCGTTGTGGATCTTATTGCTGATCATTACAATAGTGCTAATTCTAAAATTTCTGCTTACAATTTATGTTAAGCATAACAAAATCATCAAAAAACGTTATATGAATAATGCAAATCGTTTAGACCAGATTTAAAAAAAAATAGAGTGGAAAAAAGCTTCATAAAAACTTTTTTTTTACGATAAGAATGGAATGGAGCGAAATAGCGATACGAATAGACGAATTTCGCTACAGGTTTGATAAGTCTTATAAATGTATCAATAGAGATGCAGTAATAAAATCTGAAACTTTAAAAAATCATATAGAGATAGTAGTAGGAGAATATAATAATATAGTTACATTAGTAAATAAATATGCAAATAGACTCTTATCTGAACAAAACAAATGTTTAAGGGTTATAAAATCCCTAAATACAAGGTTAAATAATATCAGAAAAATAAGGCATATTCTGATAGATGTACCAGAAAGTCTAAGTCAATTGGTTGAATTCAACCCAGACCAGTTCAAAGAACTAGACGAATCAGTACAATCAGCAGGCGCTGAGTCCGATAGTGACATTGAAACACTAGAAGGAAGCGACCGAATTGAATTTAAATCTGAAACAATAACAATTTCTAAAATGGCACAGACAGTGACAGAATTTATCAGGCTAGCCACATCTCTGATACCAGAGTTTGACGGTAAACCAGAAAAAAGTTTTTTGGAAGCTCTAGGTCTACTAGACAGCTTAAAGAGCACACATGAAACGACTGCGATAAGCCTAATAAAAACTAAACTTAAAGGCCATGTAAGAAACCTTATAAGTAATGAGCAGACAATTGCTGCAATCATTACACAATTGTCAAGTGCAGTAAAAGGAGAATCGGTAGAAGTGATATCTGCCAAGCTTCTCAATCTACAACAGAGAAATCAAACGGCTTACCAATACACCCAAGAGGTGGAGAAACTGACAAAGGCCCTTGAAGGTGCCTATATCAGTGAAGGTCTCAGCCAGTATTTAGCGAATAAATACAGCACTACAAAAGCTGTAAAAGCAATGACACAGAATTGCTCCGTTGATAAGGTAAAACTTATCATGCAAGCAGGCACATTCACGAACATGAAAGATGCCATCCCCAAATTTGTAAACAGTTGCACAGAGATAACAGGTCAGAGTAACACTGTACTCTATTATCGACGAGGTGCAAATAATAATAATAGAGGAGGCCGAGGTTATAATCGTGGAAGAAATAACTACCACAACAATTACAACCGAGGCAGCAATAACAACAACAATAATAACTTTAATAACCATGGAGGTAGAAGAGGCCAAAACCAAGGGAGAAACTACTACCAGGGTAATAATAATAATAATAGCAATGTGAGAATACGTCGGAAAACTCACAGAACCCTCTAGGAAACTGCCAATAAATGTTAAAGTTCATTCCATTAATTATAGTCTTAATATATTCGTAACTTTCCATAATCATTCAACTGAAAATAAACTAACATTTCTCATTGATACTGGTGCAGATATCTCACTTCTGAAGGTAAATTCTGATAACTTCCAAATTCAAACAGAAAAAATAATAAACATCGAAGGCATAGGCCAAGGTGTGATAAAGTCTCGAGGAACAACCTCAATACAACTCCAATCAACAAAATATATTATTCCACATGAATTTCACATGGTAGACCCAAATTTTGCAATACCATGTGATGGAATAATAGGCATTGATTTTATAAAGAAATTCAATTGTCAACTAGATTTCAAACCAAGTGAAGACTGGTTTATAATTAGACCCCAAAATTTAAATTATCCAATATATGTTCCGATAACATATAGCGCTGGCAACAATACAGTTCTTCTGCCAGCCAGATCACAAGTTATTCGGAATATAGACATTAATGCTGTAAATGATTACATATTTGTTCCTAATCAGGAAATACACAATGGGATTCATGTTGCAAATACAATAGCAGCATCCAAACATGTATACATTCGACTTCTAAATACAACTAATTTCGACCAATTGGTCAAAGTAAACCAATATAAAAATTAAAAAGAATTTGACATTCATAATACCAACACTGAAAATAGAAGCGAACAAGTACTTTCAAAACTAAAGAAAAATTTTCCATATGTTCGGACTGGAAACCGAACCAATATCAACAAACAATTTTTATAAACAAACATTAAGACTTAAAGATGAGGAACCCAGTCGAGGGTTCCCCGACTATCTGATACCCGTTACTCAGCTAGTGGAAGTGCGAAGGAGTGTCTTCAACTCCGACAGTTTTTTGCGGTTTGTGGGCGTTATAGTGGGCGTGGCAAAATTTTGTTTGGCAAATTGATAGAAATTTACTAGACTAATACAAAAATGAAAAAATATCAAACCATTTTTCAAAAGTGTGGGCGTGGCAGTTTTGGGCCGTTTGTGGGCGTTAGAGTGGGCGTGGCAACATGAATCGACAAACTTGCGCTGCTTCTATGTCTCTGGAGTCTGTATGCTTAATCTCAACTTTCTAGCTTTTGTAGTTCCTGAGATCTCGACGTTCATATGGACGTTACTCTACGAGTAACGGGTATAATAAGGAACAACAACCAATGTTCAAAATCGAGGTGGAGCCAGAGAGCCAGATACTGAACAAAAATGAAGTTCACCCAATCTACAAGTTACAGCTCCTACTGCATCGGCGTATCACAGTAGAAGAGCCACACGAGCGCAATCGCCCAGTGCACTACCTACCAAGAATATGGCCACACTAAGACTTACTGTACACTGAAATCTATTTGCGTAGTCTGTAGTGAAGCCCATAGCACAGCAAACTGTCATAAGAACGAGCACGACAGCTCTGTAAAAATGTGCAGTAACTGCGGTGAAAGTCACACAGCGAATTGGCGTGGCTGTGTAGTATTTAGCCGTCTTAACAAACATGGAGAATCAACACGAGCTCAGGCCACACTCCGCCACAATCGGGCCCCTCTTACACAGCACCCCTTCCTACACATCGTACCAATCATAGAGTTTCCTTCGCTAGTGCCTTAAAATCGAGAATTGAATCTGTGAATCCAATAACACAAAAGTCAAATACTACGCGGGAGGAACAGGAAATAACTACTTCGAATGAACAAAAGCAGCAACTGGCATAAAAACGATGATGATCTCACTCCAGCAAACCCTTAAAGAATTTATGTCATTCATGCAAACCGCAATGCAAGAGCTTATGCGAAGCCAAAATATTCTGATTCAGCTTCTCGTGTCATTAAAATTCACATAATGTGGAGACTTGAAATATCTATGTGGAACACAAATGGCGTTTCACGGCATAAACTCGAACTAGCCCAAAAACTCGAACTTCTTATCCGAAAAAAATATTAACGTCATGCTCCTGTCCGAGACACTTCTAACAGACAAGCACAAGGTTTCCATGAAACCTATTCTACGCCACAAACCATCTAGACTGGCCTACCTTTCAGGGTCGCATCAAACACCACCTTCATAATAGAACTGAAATGGACTACCTGTAATCCGGTAGTCCCCGTCACTCTGGCCTCAGTCTAGTGCCCACTTCGTTTTGTAGTTTCTTAGGACCAATTTCTGGAATTTTTTAACTCACTCGCTGAGCGATTTATAGCGGCCGGTGACTACAATGCCAAAGACACGCACTGGGGATCACGCCTTTTGACTCCAAAGTGCAAACAACTTTACAACGCTCATTAGGCCGCGAAATTAGCTCGATTATGTGACTCCGGGTAGGCCTACATACTGGCCAGCAGATCCAAATAAACTCCCAATAAGCTCGCAATAACAAGAAAGATCCAAAGATATAATATTACGATCGAGTCACTTGCAGAACTATCATCTGATCACTCTCCAGTTTTACTTACTCTCAGGCATCGACCACATATGACTGAGCAGCCCTACAAGCTGACAGGCACCAGGACCAACTGGGCAAGGTACTCGAAATTTGTTTGAACTCACACGAAACCAACTCAAACAGTGTTTACCGATGAGGATGTTGACCGCCTGACAGAATCTATGGAGGAAACACTTGTTTCTACAGCTAAGACCTCTACCCCCCCTCCAGACACACACAAAAGAACAAATCATATCAAGACAACACGCGAAATCGAGCCGCTAGTACTTGAAAAACGAAGACTAAGAAGAGAATGACCGAATCACAGATCCCCAAAGGCTATTATACAGTTAAAAATAGCAACACGTAGACTAATCAGGGCACTTTAGCTTGAGGAAGCAAAACACCAGCATCTATACATCGAACAACTATAGCCCAACAGCAAGAGGAACCCTTTGTGGAAAACGCACAAAAATATTCAGCCACCAGCAGTAACAGTCGTTCCACTGCGACGCCCCTCTGGAAGCTGGAAGATAGAGCAAATGCAATCGCCGATCACCTTCAGAACGTATTCCAACCAAATTCTGCTAGCAATTCATGTGTCCTACCTGCAGTAATAAAAATCTTGCCACCAATAAACCCAATAGCACCATGTACCCTAAACACATTCATCCCACAATCAGACGTAGTAACATGTCTCGGCGATCGACGCCTCACCTGGCGGCGACATATAGAATCTAAAAGGACTCATATAAAGCTTAAAGCTTCACTGGCTTATTAATTGATACTCTCCGCTTAGTCTGGAATACAAAGTACTTCTCTACAATACCGTGCTGAAACCCATATGGACATACGGCTGTGAACTATGGGGAAACGCGCGAGCTCAGTCAGCGATCCTACGAACTTTCAATGAGGAACCATGGTACCTACGCAACGAAAGTATTCATAGAGACCTTCACATAAATCTCGTCAACGAGGAAATCCAGATGAGAAAGAGTAAACATGAACGCCGCACACGAAAACCCTCTAGCGATTTATCCTACTCGCTTATGCGGGTATGTAGTCAGGGCAGGCTGAAGAGCAAAGATTCTCCAGCCCAGCAAAGAAATCCTAGGGCCGTCTCTAACTAATACAATTATTTCAAATTGTAATTAATCTAGATATAAAATATTAATTTTAATAATTGTATAATAACTAATACAACTATTTCAAATTGTAATTAATCTAGTTATAAAATATTAATTTTAATAATTATTGTTAGTCTCACAATAAGAGAATTTCCAATAAATAACACAAAAAGTTTGGAAAAAAACAAGAGAGAACGCTATAGTGGAAGGGAGGAGAGTCTTAAACACAGTTTTTGGCGGTTTGTAGGCGTTATAGTGGGCGTGGCAGAAAGTTTTTTGGCAAATCGATAGAAATTTACAAGACCAATACGAAAATGAAAAAATATCAAAACATTTTTCAAAAGTGTGGACGTAGCAGTTTGGGTTGTTTGTGGGCGTTAGAGTGGGCGTGGCAAAAAGGTTTTTTGTAAATCGATAGAAAATTACAAGACTAATACAAAATTGAAAAAATATCAAAACATTTTTTAAAAGTGTGGGCGTGGCAGTTTTGGGCGGTTTGTGGGCGTTAGAGTGGTCGTTAGAGTGGGCGTGGCAACATGAATCGACAAACTTGCGCTGCGTCTATGTTTCTGGAGTCTGTATGCTTAATCTTAACTTTCTAGCTTTTGTAGTTCCTGAGATCACAGAGTTCATACGGACGGACAGACAGACAGACGGACGGACAGACGGACATGGTCATTTCGACTCGGCTATTGGTCCTGATCAAGAATATATATACTTTATATGGTCGGAAACGCTTCCTTCTGCTGGTTACATACTTTTCAACGAATCTAGTATACCCTTTTACTCTACGAGTAACGGGTATAAAAAGTCGAGAGACAGTGTAGAGCGTCAGAATATACAGAATGAACTTTCCTTATGTTGATATCCCCCATAAATAACAAAAAGAACTAGTTCAGTTGAGCGATCTACCATTTCCTCGTACGTAATCCTTTATCTAACCTGTATGTGATGTATGTGATTATAAATTAAAATAATGAACATCCGGGCATCATAACAGGTCGGCTATAATCCCAACGAATCCTCTAAACCGATCAGAGAAAACAGCCGTGCAAGCGCGTACACCGCTATTAAACGTTAAATGCTACAACTTTCAACAACAATTTCAACGATCAGCAGTTTGGTCGTCTTGCTTTTGTCCTTTTTCCGAAACAGATGCCTACATCAACTTCGAAAGGAGAGAACAGCTTTATTCTCGATGCATGCTTCTACAAACATCGTACGTACAAAATGAAAATATGGCTTTGCCGTCTGCCACGGATGACTTTTGTATTGCACAGAGCTCTTTTTGTATTGGCGCTCCTTATTTGTCTTCATTTCATGGCCCTCTTCTCATGTTTGCAATGCAAATAGCAAGGCTCTCACCGCTCTCTGTGTATCTGCGCTTCCGTGTCTTTCTGGTTCGGATGCATATGGGCTTTTGGAGATTATGCTCCCTTCGCTTCAAGCAGTTTCGTCGGTGGAGTTTCATCAATATTCAATGCTAATATCTTTCGCTCCAAACAGCAAAGTTTTAGGCTTTGCGCGTCTACTTGGATAGTGCCCTCCCAACTGTTTTTCAAACAGTTCTTGAACAGGACCACCTGTTGCGCCGTCCGCTGCTCTTTACATGTATTTCTCTTCAATGTCTTCAGTGTTTGCGCTACTCTTGAAATTCCAAGATACCTCTAACAACGAGGCGTCATTACATTCAATTAAATTACGCTGCCTTAGGCTTAAACGATGGTTTGGAGCACCCATACTTATTTGCGTCAACATTCTGCTTAGTTTTCTCTGTGGAAACTCACTTATGGTTTTTCTGAACAGATCTAATTCGGATTATGATGTCATTATATATATTTTTTACCCGTTACTCGGAGAGTAAAAGGGTATACTAGATTCGTTGAAAAGTATGTAACAGGCAGAAGGAAGCGTTTCCGACCATATAAAGTATATATATTCTTGATCAGGATCAATAGCCGAGTCGATTTGGCCATGTCCGTCTGTCCGTCTGTCCGTCCGTCCGTCCGTCTGTCTGTCCGTATGAACGTCGAGATCTCAGGAACTACAAAAGCTTGAAAGTTGAGATTAAGCATACTGACTCCAGGGACATAGACGCAGCGCAAGTTTGTCGATTCATGTTGCCACGCCCACTCTAACGCCCACAAACCGCCCAAAACTGCCACGCCCACACTTTTGAAAAATGTTTTGATATTTTTTCATTTTTGTATTGATGTTGTAAATTTCTATCGATTTGCCAAAAAAACTTTTTGCCACGCCCACTTCAACGCCCACAAACCGCCCAAAACTGCCACGCCCACACTTTTGAAAAATGTTTTGATATTTTTTCATTTTTGTATTAGTCTTGTAAATTTCTATCGATTTGCCAAAAAACTTTTTGCCACGCCCATTCTTACGCCCACAAACCGCCAAGAACTGTCAGTGTTGAAGACCTCCTTCGCACTTTCACTAGCTGAGTAACGGGTATCAGATAGTCGGGGAACTCGACTATAGCGTTCTCTCTTGTTTTTATATACGTGCGAGTCACACGGCCACACCTCCCGCCAAGCCGACCGACCGTGCGTGTATCGTACGGCTTGATTCCCGAGAAATGTATAAATATTAGTAAGATCTAAATATGTATTAAAAAAGTTCGAATTGATTGCTTTAAGAGCGGCAGAGAGTCAAGATTAGATTAGGCTAAAAGGTTAGAATAGGCTAAATAGTTAGAACATAATACTCTGTACAAATTAAGACTGTTTTAAGCATCGTTTTACGGTAAGCTATGGAAAGGTAAATCAATAAGGTTTGCATTCCAATTTAGACTTAGTTTTTCTTAAACCAAATTTATGCGGACCGAGTGATCTAGGTATTGTGGTCTCCAAACGGGTGATTTATACTCAAGAATCAGACGGACTATTAAAATGAATAAAGTTTTAGTCATGTAAAAATCATCAAAAAAAATTTTTTTTTTTTTTTTTTGAATTTTTTTGTTTTTTAAATCTTCCTAATTTTGAGACTAACAATAAGTGTAACAAATCTACTATAACCTAACTAGCAGTCATGTCGACTGCAACAGTGAAAATGGCCCTGACAAATTATGGCTGACTTGGAAGGTCGATACGTTGAAGGCGGGTTCGGTTAGAAATCCGAATCAAGGCCCTTGCAAGGGGATTTGGGTGGGCGGAGAGTTTTTCATTGTGCGACGCTTTTTGCTTGTCTATTTCATCTTTTAGGTCCCAAGGTCCCTGTGTATGTTTTGGTTTCGAGTATACCACGGTGCCCCAGTGATAGTTCGCAGGATCTTTGATTGCGCGCTGTATGATGTCTATGTTGGTTTCTCTCGCGTTCCTCCAAAGCTGGGAGCTATACGTCCAGATTGGCTTAAGAGTGGAGGTGTAGAGCAGGACCTTGTAGTCCAGACACAAGGGCGATCAAGCGTTTATGATCTAGTGGAGGCTGCTGTAAGGTGCTCAGGTGTATTTTCTTGCATTCGATATGCCAACGCCATGTTAGGCGTCTGTCGAGGTGGATGGCGAGATACGTTACTTCTTTGACTTGTGGGATCTGCATGCTATTCAGGCAGAGCGGAGTGCAAGTTTGACTGTTAAAAGTAAACGTTACGTGCTTGCACTTTTGTGCGTTTATTTTAACACGCCAGTCAGATAGCCACTTCTCGACTACCATAAGGTGTTTGGCGAGGTGGGTTGTTGCACCGACTGGTCATCTGGAGTGGCTAAGAATCGCAGTGTCGTCAGCAAAGGTGGATGTTGTTAGTCGGCCACTCGTGGGAATATCCGCTGTGTAGAGGTAGTATTGAGTTGGCCCAAGTGCGCTGCCTTGTGGAACTCCAGCTTCGATAGGGTAGTTGTCGGATATGGTTGTATTGCACCTCACTGCGAAGGCTCTGTTGTAGAGGTAAGATTCAAGGAGTTTACGAGTCTACCTAGGCAACTGTGTTTTAGTTTTATGCATAAGTCCTTCGAGCCAGACGTGGTAGAATGCTTGAGATACATCGAGGAATATCGCGCTGCAATATTTTCTGCGCTGGAAGGCTTTCCTCTGAAGTCAAATTGATGGGCTGGAATAATGTTGTGAGCTTCCATATGTTGTATTATGCGCGTTAGAAGGCATTTTTCGAATAAATTCGGCAGGCATTATAATAAACTTATTTTTCTGTATAAGATGGAAACGTGTGATCCTTTCCGGTGACGGTCTCAATTGGAGAGCTTAGATTTGGGTGAGCCCTCCACAAGGGATGCTTTGTTACTGGTTGGCGAGAGTTCTCCAATATAGTTTAGTTGGGCATTTTCAGCGTCTTGCTTCAGAGACCGCTTTGCCCGGTTGCGGGTGGCTTCATTAAGACGTTGCTTTGGGCAATGCGATCTGCTGGTTTGCCACACCCTTCGAAGACTATCCTTTTCCAGAACCAGCTGTTCGCAGGTTGGTTTTGAACATCTTAATTTCCTCATCCTTCCGTTTTGGTGTTGAGATCCTGGCTGCTGTGACGAGTACCTCTTTCAGAGCGGCGGTAGAGCAGTCAATGTCCGCTTCTATATTTAGCTGAGGAGTTATATCAATGTGGTAACTCACATACTTTCTGTATTTCATCCAATTTGTGTTGTGCGACGTATTTTCTGGGCGTTGAAGAAGGTTTATGGCCAAATGAGATCCGGTAGGGCCATGGCGCTTATTAGATCGCGTGGGATGTTTTTTGTCACCGGGAAATTAATAAGATTTGGGATCTTTCTGGGGTCGGCAGGCCAATATGTGGGGCTACCAGGAGAAACGTAGTCCAGTTTATTGCTCACTTTTATAAGTGCATTATAAAGTTGTCTTCCCTTGGGAGTCTCGAGGCGTGATCCCCAGTGGCATTGTAATCTCCTGCAGCTATGAAGTGATCCCCCAGCGTGTTGCAGAAGTCCATGAATTGACCTTTACAGATAGTAGAGCGAGGTGGGCAGTGGACAGCGGCAATGCAAAGGTTGCCGTTTCCTGGCTGCACTTTTATGGACATGGATTGCAAGTAATTTATTGCAAGCCTTTCGTGAAAGTGGTGTTTGATGCGTTCTCTGAATAAGATGCCGGCTCCGCCGTGGGCTTTTCCATCCGGATGATCTGTGCGGTAGAAGGTGTAGCCTCTTATATGGAAGTTATATCGCCCAGTGGGGTATGTTTCAACAAGCAGCATGGCGTCGATGTGATTTGAATTTAGGAATTGCGCTATTTTAGGCATTCCACATGGAAATACGTAGTTTATCCATTAATAATTTTATTATTACTATTGTGCTACAAGCAACTAAATCACCATGTTCTGGTTCTGGACAAGGGTTTGCATAGTTGTTTTCATAAACGACATGAGTTCCATTATACTTTGTTGCATGGTGACCAGCATAGCTTCCAAATTGCTTTGCGGCTGGCTTGGGATCTGCTGAGCGTAGGAGATTTCTTTAGTTGTACTCGTATTTAGCGGACCAAATGAAAATCTGGCTGCCTTGCCGAAATATATGTCTGGGGTACTTTTTGGGCTATGATACGCGTTTAGCGTATTTTGTTGACGCGTAGCTATCGCTCGTTTCATGCGACTCTTCAACTCCTTGTAGTCCGCACAGCCTTTGTAGTTTGCCGTATGGTTTCCTCCCAAGTTGCCACATTTATTCTTTAAGGGGTCTTCTTTGTTTGCGGGGCAGCTTCCGGAGTTATGGAAGTCTCCGCAGACTACGCAGACTGCCCTAAGTATGCAGTATGTCTTTGTGTGTCCATACTTCTGGCAGTTTATACATTGTTGTTGCGTTTGTGTGGTTCTTTCACGGTGATTCTTTGATGCAGTAGGAGCTGCAGCTTGTAAATCGGGTGCACTTCGATTTTCTTTAAGGCTTTGCTATCAGGTTCGATTCCTTTTAATACAACTTGCAGTCCCTTGCTGCTTTTAAGTTGGTAGGTATAGAAGTTCTTTTTTGTTTCGTCCAGGTACTTAGACACAGCTCGGAAGTGTGATTTGGACTTTGATTGAACTTTGGTTTCGTGGATGTTCCCTTTAATAAACGGAACAACATGGAAATTATCGTCGCCTACCAGCGCGACAATTTTGTTGACCAGGGAGTTTGAGTTTTTCCCCTTATATAAATAGGTGGGGGCTTGGGTTCCTTTGGGTCCCCTGCCCCAACTCTGCGTGGTTGTGTGGTGAGTTTTTTCCCCTTATATAAATAGGTGGGGGCTTGGGTTCCTTTGGGTCCCCTGCCCCAACTCTGCGTGGTTGTTCTCCGCCTATGCTAAGATGGAAAAACGGTTATCATTTTGACTCCTAGTTTGTTCGTTGCTTTTGTTTGAATGGTTGATCCTTGGTTTATTACCAACCGTGCTTATAACCGAGACCGCTTGTTACTTATCGAAGCTTACGGTTTTTGTTGCAATTGTATTTGGCTCTCCAGCTGTTGGCACCGAATTCGCCATAATGTTAGTTGGTTTAGTAGTTTGTGTTGCTTTTGCTGCGACTGCAGTAATTGTAGCCCTGCTAGTTGTTGTTACTTTATCCATCAAAGCCGGCGGTGGTGGGGTTTGACTTTGGTAGCTCCATGATGTAGGAGTTGGGGTAAGCAGAGTGGGTTAGGAAGAGCTCGCTCTCATGCTGTCGACGGTCAGTAGAGCCGGGTTGGTCTTTGATGACTTGCTTACTTCGTCGATATCGCATGTTGAGAAGTAAGAGAAAGAGGCGTTTCTTGGATTGAAGGAGCTTCTACGCTCGCTCTTAGGAACGCTGCTCATTTTTCGAGCTTTATACGCGTGGCACTTGCCTTAGTCATAACATTAGTTATGGATGTTATATTCTTTGAGGAATATATGTTTTTTTTTGTTTGATTGATTTGTTAGCGTCTTTTTGCACGAGATTTAGATGAGTTCAAATTTGAATTTTAACGATTGGCACCAAACGTACGGGTCTGGCAACGCCACACGGTTTGTTCGATCGGATTGCAGAATTATCAGCTGGGCCATTCCGCGTTTTCCGCGATCGGTTGGTAACCCTATCAGCTGTTTAGTCATCCGGGCCTCCCGCAACAATTTTTTGTATTTTATAATTGGCCGAAAACAAGCGGTAAGTTCACGTTTTTCCGCCTGTGATCTGATAGCGACGACGTTAAAAATAGTTATATTTCGCGCAGCGTTTAATATCACGTCCGGTTAATTCGATAGATCGATGACTGAAATTTCTGAAATTATTAAACCAACTTCTTGCCTTATTGATAATAGACGAAATGTGGTCTGAAGTTTTAGCTTAGGGTTTAGAAAAACACCAAGATCATTATTCCGTTTGAGCAAGTATAAGTGTGCGTGTAAGTCGCGTGTCTTGGGTTGACAAGACAGAAGGTCATAACTTTACACTTCCAGCCACTTAAGTTTAGTACTTTATCACGACACCATATTTGAAAGCTATCTACACCGAATTGTAAATCCAAATGGCAAGAGATTCCTGTCATTTCCGTGTTTCGGTGTGCTCCTTAAAACTATAGATTTGTGGAGATAAAAAAGGTGGAGAAACGGACAAACCATCGGTGATCCGTAAATGGACGCAAGGGAGCGCGATGTGTCTTATAACTAAAAATTGTTGAATAAAATCTGTTCGAAAAGCTAAATACTTTGACAAGCGGTGTGCTAACCGATTGTCTGCAGTGCCAACTATCACCAGAGGGCGGCATTGTCCACAAATCACCGCTTGGTGGGTGCCCCTACCCGACGAAAGGTGGCATGCTCAACTATTAAAAATTTGTACAATTAAATGCAAATTAACAAAAAGACTGCATAAAGATCAAGAAAGCCATATGCGCGTGTTGGATAGACGCAAAGGCATGAGAATAATAGTATGAAGGTAGACGAAGTGGAAACAGCATCAATTATGAAGTCTGAGTGGCTAACGCTAAAGGCCAAAGTCTTTCCAGTTAAAAGGTGTCTCCCGGCCTGTCACCGGAACCTGAAAAAGCACCCAAAACAGTTCGTGCTGTAGATAAAAAAGGTTTATTTTTTGTACAGCAAGGCAATCGAACCAGAGGATGGTGAGGTCGACGGTGATTACATTTTCCCAAAGAAGACGGCTAAGAAGATCCTGATGCTGGATGATGTCCGCCTAGTTGTCCCAGATGATTGCTTCTCATACAACGCCACTGGAGGAGGGTGCGTCCGAATTATGCCCAAAGATAGTCCGACTTAACGCAAAATAGTATACCACATGGACGAGCCTATTGGTAATGGCTTTTCGCACGTTCCAGCTTAAGGAGAATCGCGCTTTCCGTTTTGTAATTAAAGAACTACACTTCGTAACGGCAGCTGGCTTCGGACACACTGTCCAAAACTTAAGGAATGCGGTATCTAGAAAAACCAATAACAAGGAGGTGTTATAGGTAACCAGTCACCGCTGAAGAGCCCAGAAAAGCTGACGACCAGGTACAGTGCTCCCGATGGCAGGCCTTCAAGCATACCAAGAGGTATTGCAGACTGCAGAACACACAGTGCGGTCAAGAGCATGTCTCTACAGAGTGCAAAAATCCACTTTGTGTCGCTCTAGTCAGGAAAAGCAAACGCTTTTTCTGAACACTTAAAAGGCAGCTTCCAGCCATTCGACCTGTGTGACACGCAAGACTTAGACGATACAGTTCTTGGATGTAGCGCGTCCCAAGGTCTTACCATAACCTGAAATTGTTGGTGATGAAATTCAACAAGAAATCATCATTTTGTAGATATCTAAATCTCCAAGATACGACTGCATATACGCTGCAGCTATAAGGCACCACCCACCGAAACGCATTGAAAATTTAAAGGTAATTACGATTCAAAGTCTTAGATTTGGTAAATATCCATCCCAGTGGAAATGTGCAGAGGTCACCGGCCAAGCCAGATGCTGAACTGTCGTCCAACAGGCCAATCAGCCTTCTAACCATCAAGCCAAAATTTTTGGAAAAGCTATTCTTAAAAAGACTAATGCCAATATTAGAGGAAAAAAATATCTTTTGGGACCACCAGTTTGGCTTTAGAAGGGGTCATGGTGCTATTCAGCAGGGTCAAAGAGCTGTGCGTTTAGATGTATTTAGGTGTATTGTGCATCAGTTTTCCTAGATGTTAGACAAGCCTTCGACAGAGTGTGACCTCTGAATATGCTTGTCAAGGATTACTTTATAAGCTGAAGTAATATCTTCCTACACCTTACTACTTGGTCTTACAAAAGATAACTCGATAAAAGACGTTTATCTTACACAGAAGCAACCAAGCAGAATTTCCTATACAGGAAGTGCAAGCTGGGGTACCTCAGGGCAGTGTACTGGGAACGATATTGTACGCAGGTGCTAAAGGGGCAAGTACCCAAAGTGCAGGCGCCCAAGCCGAGACGACCACACGATGGTTGGTATCCACGGAGGAAAAAGGGTGACAACCCGTACAAAGGAGCCCGAGCTAAGCAGCTATGCATCGGTCGCCAAGAGCGCTGGCAAGAGCGCTAAATGGACCAAGGTGAAGCCTAAGCGCCTGCGTAAAAGGCCAGAGGCACTTATCGTGAAGAAGAGGCTTCTTACACAGAGATGCACCGGAAACTAAAGTCGGTCCCGAGCCTTAGCGAACTCGGCAAACACGTACGCAAAATACGGAGAACTTATCTAGGTGAGCTGCAGCTGGAAGTAGGGGAAGAAGCCTCCTAAGTTTAAGAGCGATCTTGAGGAGACACTCAAAGAGAAAGCCACGGTGCGTACGGGTGCGCAGAGAATTGCGCTATCTTGTAGCGAAATGGACGAGGCTACGACAGCAGAGGAGCTTCTGCCTAGTCACCCAATTCCAGAGAGTACGGTTAAATCCTGAGGATGTCAGAAGCCTTTGCAGGATGCGCAGATAGCCGCAGTGCTGATGAACGCGAATGATGCGATGAAAAGGAAGTTTAGAGCCATCAATGCTCACCCAAATTAACGTAATCCAGATCAACGTTAATCATTGCGCAACTGCTCAGAGCCTCCTGGCGCAGACTGCGGCGGAGCGCAATGTAGACATCATGCTATTAAACGAACCTCACTGGATGGGGACAGTTCTCCACGATCCTAGACGAGTCATCGAAAGCAGCCATTAAGTGTTCCAGCCCTTTCCACATTCATGAACTTGCTTCCTCACCGATGCTTTGCTTGCAAACGCAAAGATAGAAGACGTGCATATGTACAGTTGCTATGCTCCGCCTTCGACAGCCCCGACCAGTTCGAAGAGATGCTGGAGGTGCTTGGGCACCACGCTAAAGGGCGAAGGGCGAAGATTATTGCCGGTGACTTCAATGCCTGGGCAGTGGAATGGGGAAGCAGGGTATCCAACCCCAGCGGTCGAGCTGTGATAAACGCTGGACCTAACACTGCTGAACGACGGACGGAAGCCAACGTTTAAAAACGATAGAGGTACGTCATTTATCGACGTAACTTTTACCAGCAGAGGTCTTGCGTCTAATTCATCGACATCGGCAAAATCAAGCACGAGGCACTTGAACAAAATAAACGAAGACATTAACCTATTAGCTGTCATGATTCTGGACTCCTCAAATCAACATCGCAGGCTTAAGAGATGGCACCCTCTTGACTCACCATTCAGAGTTCAATTCATAAAAATACATCATCCTTAGACCACACCCAACCTAACACCTAAATTTACAATACAGCAACATACGACAATATAGAGTACCCCTTACTCTACAGCCAATGTTATCAAACGTTGTACACTGTGCATATGTAAATAAAGATTTAATGACAATAAATGTCCTTATACTAGAGGCATAATTTAACATCGTCTGCGTACATAAGTGAACGGGAATGTTTTATTACTCAGAGAAGGTTTTTAATAAATAAGGTAAAAAGAAGCGGACCAAGGTAGCTCCATTGTGGGACACAGGATGTGACTAGTCGAATTAAAAAAAAAGGATTTTTAAATAGGTCAGGGGGTTGTTGATCTGCGTTTCATAAAACCATAGTGATATATTTGACCTACAAAGGTACTGCAAATGAGGAATGATAACATTTTCAAAAAATTTAAATAGTCCTCTGTAATTCCATGCATAGAATTTGTTACCTTTGGTTTGGAGAGGGATCACAAAGAAATCCTTCTATATATGGAGGAACTGCGAAGATTTCAGAGATAAGGTAACCAATTTCAGTAGGGGCTTCCGCAGAGAATCTAAACAATCAGCCGGGGATTCCGTCGGGGCCTGGCGAATAGATAGGCTTAACATGCTGAAGATCGTAAAGCAGTGAGCTTTCGTTTAGAGTGGGACAGTATTAAATTCGACTTTGATACCGATAAGGGTAAGACTTTTTCTTGAAACTTGGCTTAACACTAGCTTCAACTCGGCAGAATTTTGTTTGTTGTTTTTCGCCTCTTGAGGATGGCAAATTATTTATTGTAGCCTCTTTATACCTCGTTGAAGCGACGCTGCTCTTTATCAGGCCGACATGGGTAACATCTCCCATATTAAGGCCAACTTGGGGGAGTTCGATGGCCTCTTTGTAGCAGATGACTCTAGTTTTGACTCTGTTGTATGGACATTTGATTCGCATTCGTCATCCATTGTTTGATTTTTATAGCTTATAAAAATAAATTTATTGTATTTCTAATAATAACAAAATTATGAGTAAATTATTCAAACGGTAGACTTAAGAGATAAGAAAAAATTACCACTAATAATTCGAACACGTGTTTTATGATTTACTATTATACTTGAATATTAGAATTTTGTAACGACGCCTCTAGCTTGTACTACGAATTTAATCCGTGCTGGCATTGATTGTAACAATTTTTGGCAGTGTTCTCGAGAAATCGAGTCCCACATCTCTTGCAGTTTAATTTTAAGGTCAAAAATGTTCTTTTGAGGCTCATTTCGCAGCTTATTTCTCATTATTTTCTATGGGGCTTAGATCTGGGCTATTTGATAGCCAATCTAAATCCTCCATTTGCTTATATTGCAGCCAATTTTTGGTTTGTTTGGCTGTATGCGATGATGCTCCGTCCCGCTAAAAAGTGAATTGACCACAATCTGCTAGTTTTGGTATTGATGGCAACAAACGTGTTTCCAAAATATTAATGTATTTATCAGCATTAACCGTCCCGTTAATAAAATGGAGTTTTCCTAATCCTTTGGCAGACATACATCCCCATACCACAATGCTTGCAGGGAACTTTACTGTCATTTTAAGGCAGTCTTTATGGTAAGTTTTTTTTAGCCCCATGCATGGACGACTTAGCCAAATTTAATTCATTGCTTATCTGAGTACCCGTCTTCCCAGATTTATAATAATTTTTAATCAACACTCGGATGGGCTTGCAAATAGGCTTACCGCGTGCCATCGCACTATGGGGCGAACGACCACCTTATGTGAAAAAAACCCATTTTTTAAAAGTCGTTAAAAAATTTTTTTTTAAATTAAAATGTATTCAAAAAACATCAATCTATCATGTTACGTACTTGAAATTTTAAAAGAGGGCGCCACTGTTCAGTGGACAGCTGTATAGTCAGCTGTTTTGTTTGCGCTGGCACACCGATAACCGAATTTTTGTTAATCTCTGAAAAATCTTACAAGTTTGAAGTGACAAAAAGTGCATAAACAATTATCAAAAGTTTTACTTATAACAAGAAGTCGAATTATCGATCAAAAAATTTTTTGTTGTACACTGAAAAAAAATTTGTTTGAAGGCAAGACCACGCTCATTTTTCCTCAAGTATCTTACTACTTTTATCATGAACATAAATCAAAAAACAGAACTTAAATATGTTTCTTCGTTCTCGAATTATTAATTAATTCCACAAAAAGTGGTCGTTCGCCCCATAGTGCATCGTTGCTAAACTTTGACTGATCTGCAGTAATTTTCACTTATTTTTGCATTCTGCATTGTGATATTATTTGCAGAATGCAATAGAAAAAGATACCGTTTGAATAATTAACTCAAAATGTTGTTGTTATTGGATATACAATAAATTTTTTTTTTCACCGTAAAGAGAATAAAATTCTCTCTTAAAAAAAATATATTGGCATCATCTCTAACCAGTGCATGCATGCCTTTAAAGCCCATTCTCAGGCTAATTCGGGGTACACAGATTTCGATAAAAGCTTTGAGACAGTTTGTCACTTCGCTTTGGGGGGTAAACTTTCTAAGCTTGGTATTTACCCTTTTTTTTTAAATGGATGTGGTAAATATGTCGAGATCAGTGGAGTTGTTTTCGACCCATATGATGCTACTTCTGCACTTATTCAAGGTAGTTCTCGGGGTCCTTTGCTCTTCATTATTTTTGTCAATTTGTTCGGGCTTTTTTATAACTATCTTCTGTACGCAGATAGTCTCAAAATATATAAGGCAATTTATGATATTAGTGAAAGTTTCTTGCTTAAGGCTGATTTTGATAGAATTTGCAAATGGTGCACTAAAAATAAACTAACACAATGTGGTTACATGTAGCATACTTGCTAACAATTTCATCTTCTTATTCCATACATATCGTTGTCCTTCCGATCGTTATTCTTCCGAAAGCGTATGCAATGTTAGGGTTTGTTAAGCAAAATACCATGTATTTCTCTGATCTCCGTCCATCATTAACATTAATAGTTCTTATTTTTTGTGGTTAATTAATATAAATATTCCAGTAAGAAGTCTTCGCACCCTGGTCCTATTTAATGAAGCAACTGTCAGGACCATCAATGCGCGAAATAAACCTATTTTAGGAGCATTGCGCTTTTTTAACGCCCTTCCTGCAAGCATTTGCTTTAGTAGGGGAGCTGATAGGCTTAAATATCAAAAGGAAGCGGAATATATATTTGGAGGTAGCCAGACAAGGATCTATCTATCCAGTGGTGTAAATGAATAAATAAATAACGATTTGTGCATCATCACTGTAGTGTTAGTAATCCTCCTGAATCTCATTAAGAATATACAAGCGATCCGTAGGGAGATCGTCGCCAGTGCTCCTCAATATGTGACCTAATTAAAAGTATTTTTTTATATTTTTAATTAAATTTTTTTTTCAGCAACACATCTTTTAAAAGTTGCTAAACAAAACCAAGTGTATTCTTGAAAGGTGAAAACCCTAAGTTCTCATGAACGAAAAGTTACTAGAAAAGCGTAACGCAAAAACGATCTGTAAAAATGTTTTATAAATTCCTTTTTTAAAAAACCACTTATTTTACCGATGCACACCTGAGTATTGGATATGACTATTAATTGTTGTATGGACATTTGATTCGCATTCGTCATCCATTGTTTGATTTTTATAGCTTATAAAAATAAATTTATTGTATTTCTAATAATAACAAAATTATGAGTAAATTATTCAAACGGTAGACTTAAGAGATAAGAAAAAATTACCACTAATAATTCGAACACGTGTTTTATGATTTACTATTATACTTGAATATTAGAATTTTGTAACGACGCCTCTAGCTTGTACTACGAATTTAATCCGTGCTGGCATTGATTGTAACAATTTTTGGCAGTGTTCTCGAGAAATCGAGTCCCACATCTCTTGCAGTTTAATTTTAAGGTCAAAAATGTTCTTTTGAGGCTCATTTCGCAGCTTATTTCTCATTATTTTCTATGGGGCTTAGATCTGGGCTATTTGATAGCCAATCTAAATCCTCCATTTGCTTATATTGCAGCCAATTTTTGGTTTGTTTGGCTGTATGCGATGATGCTCCGTCCCGCTAAAAAGTGAATTGACCACAATCTGCTAGTTTTGGTATTGATGGCAACAAACGTGTTTCCAAAATATTAATGTATTTATCAGCATTAACCGTCCCGTTAATAAAATGGAGTTTTCCTAATCCTTTGGCAGACATACATCCCCATACCACAATGCTTGCAGGGAACTTTACTGTCATTTTAAGGCAGTCTTTATGGTAAGTTTTTTTTAGCCCCATGCATGGACGACTTAGCCAAATTTAATTCATTGCTTATCTGAGTACCCGTCTTCCCAGATTTATAATAATTTTTAATCAACACTCGGATGGGCTTGCAAATAGGCTTACCGCGTGCCATCGCACTATGGGGCGAACGACCACCTTATGTGAAAAAAACCCATTTTTTAAAAGTCGTTAAAAAATTTTTTTTTAAATTAAAATGTATTCAAAAAACATCAATCTATCATGTTACGTACTTGAAATTTTAAAAGAGGGCGCCACTGTTCAGTGGACAGCTGTATAGTCAGCTGTTTTGTTTGCGCTGGCACACCGATAACCGAATTTTTGTTAATCTCTGAAAAATCTTACAAGTTTGAAGTGACAAAAAGTGCATAAACAATTATCAAAAGTTTTACTTATAACAAGAAGTCGAATTATCGATCAAAAAATTTTTTGTTGTACACTGAAAAAAAATTTGTTTGAAGGCAAGACCACGCTCATTTTTCCTCAAGTATCTTACTACTTTTATCATGAACATAAATCAAAAAACAGAACTTAAATATGTTTCTTCGTTCTCGAATTATTAATTAATTCCACAAAAAGTGGTCGTTCGCCCCATAGTGCATCGTTGCTAAACTTTGACTGATCTGCAGTAATTTTCACTTATTTTTGCATTCTGCATTGTGATATTATTTGCAGAATGCAATAGAAAAAGATACCGTTTGAATAATTAACTCAAAATGTTGTTGTTATTGGATATACAATAAATTTTTTTTTTCACCGTAAAGAGAATAAAATTCTCTCTTAAAAAAAATATATTGGCATCATCTCTAACCAGTGCATGCATGCCTTTAAAGCCCATTCTCAGGCTAATTCGGGGTACACAGATTTCGATAAAAGCTTTGAGACAGTTTGTCACTTCGCTTTGGGGGGTAAACTTTCTAAGCTTGGTATTTACCCTTTTTTTTTAAATGGATGTGGTAAATATGTCGAGATCAGTGGAGTTGTTTTCGACCCATATGATGCTACTTCTGCACTTATTCAAGGTAGTTCTCGGGGTCCTTTGCTCTTCATTATTTTTGTCAATTTGTTCGGGCTTTTTTATAACTATCTTCTGTACGCAGATAGTCTCAAAATATATAAGGCAATTTATGATATTAGTGAAAGTTTCTTGCTTAAGGCTGATTTTGATAGAATTTGCAAATGGTGCACTAAAAATAAACTAACACAATGTGGTTACATGTAGCATACTTGCTAACAATTTCATCTTCTTATTCCATACATATCGTTGTCCTTCCGATCGTTATTCTTCCGAAAGCGTATGCAATGTTAGGGTTTGTTAAGCAAAATACCATGTATTTCTCTGATCTCCGTCCATCATTAACATTAATAGTTCTTATTTTTTGTGGTTAATTAATATAAATATTCCAGTAAGAAGTCTTCGCACCCTGGTCCTATTTAATGAAGCAACTGTCAGGACCATCAATGCGCGAAATAAACCTATTTTAGGAGCATTGCGCTTTTTTAACGCCCTTCCTGCAAGCATTTGCTTTAGTAGGGGAGCTGATAGGCTTAAATATCAAAAGGAAGCGGAATATATATTTGGAGGTAGCCAGACAAGGATCTATCTATCCAGTGGTGTAAATGAATAAATAAATAACGATTTGTGCATCATCACTGTAGTGTTAGTAATCCTCCTGAATCTCATTAAGAATATACAAGCGATCCGTAGGGAGATCGTCGCCAGTGCTCCTCAATATGTGACCTAATTAAAAGTATTTTTTTATATTTTTAATTAAATTTTTTTTTCAGCAACACATCTTTTAAAAGTTGCTAAACAAAACCAAGTGTATTCTTGAAAGGTGAAAACCCTAAGTTCTCATGAACGAAAAGTTACTAGAAAAGCGTAACGCAAAAACGATCTGTAAAAATGTTTTATAAATTCCTTTTTTAAAAAACCACTTATTTTACCGATGCACACCTGAGTATTGGATATGACTATTAATTGTAATAACCCCTAAAAGGTTCTAAAAAATAACTTAATGCATTGTTTACGTACACTTCAACAATAACTGGAAAAGCAGCATCACGTAACTCCTCTCTCCAGCTGGGAGGAAGTAATAATTGAACTTGAGCTCGTCCTCCATGCGGTAATGGCACTTCAAAAGATCTCTGGGTTGGTAAAGCCAGCTTTTGTAGCCTTTCTGTATAAAAGGGCCTTGTATCATACAAAATTTTGACTAAACTGTGAGTTGTCTGCATATGAACTCCTGATACAGGTAGTCCTGGACCTTGGCATTCCAAAATGTAAAACTCAATTCCATAGTTAGTGGCAACACCTAATGATGGCGTTATGAAGGCTTCAAAATGCGTGCAGTTTGTATAATAGTATCGACTACTCCAAAGATCCTCACCCAAATCACATGTTATGCACTGTGGTTCAATTCTGTTAATTAAAATAAATAAATATATATTTGAGTACATAATGCACAATTGTTTGTTTACTTTCTTATATCATCGTGTATGGGATCTTGAACAGAATACAAGTGTCGTTGCCCAGGCTTTTTATCTTGAGTAGCCAAAAAATATACTTTGTGGTTAATTGTATCCCAACACAAAATTTTTGTCACCTGAAACAGAGGTAAAATAATTTATTATATTTATTTATTTATTGTATGCTTCTTTTGTAAACTAATCTACAGATGGGTATTTTATTATATTCATTTGCTTGTTAAAATAACAGAAGAGTCGAAAAGTTTTCCGTTCAAACTTAGCAAAATGCTAAAACAAGGATAATATTAGATAAGAACAAGAGAGAACGCTATCGTCGAGATCCCCGACTATCTAATACCCGTTACTCAGCTAGTGCATGTGCGAAAAAGAAAGAAAAACGTTAAAGTGGGCGTGGCAAATCTTAACCGTCCGAACTGTGAAAATAGATTTTATGAAGTAAAACGACTCTTTGTATAAATTATCTTAAGAATGGTCATCAATCGAGACAGTGTTTTTCCGGCAAATGCCGTGCTTGTCAGTTAACTTAACAATGCGATCTCGTACCTCTGAATACTTGACTTCCATCACGGCTGTTATTGCTTCCAATATAACCGAACATCAATCAAGCTTTCACATCGACGTTTGCATCTGAATTGAGACACAGATAGGTGAGGTTCACTAAGACAAAACACGACTAAGTAAGAGACGTCATGCTAAACCACTGTTCGAGACCAGACCCCAGCATTGGCCCGGCGAGTCCGATAGTGATTGAACAGGCCTCCTAGCAAGAACCCGCGTGCGTGCGTTGCGTGTGAACGTGGAAAAGACCCTGTCGAATGTGTCCGAGATTGCGTACGTAAACCAGGCGGTTGCCCGGAGCGTTCGTAAGAACCGAGCGGGCGCTTACAGGGGCTACCGGTCAAAGCAGACGTGGGGTTGACGTGTTGTTTTTTCACCCGACGATTACTTGGTGGACGCAGCCGTTAGCTACAGTGAGTAGAACAAAGTGTTTGTAGGAGCTGAATAGACGTCTGGCGGGACCGGCCGGGAGAGAGCAAGGGATAGGAGATTGCGTCTAGCACGACTCTTAAGAGCCCACTACTTGTTTACCCTAGTCTGGACACGGTAACGCTTTCCTAAGCCCACAGCCGAACCTCTCGCCACCAAGCACGCGTGGTCATGACAGTACTTGGGTAAGCAAGGAGAAGGAGAAGCCCACAGCGGAGCATCGGTTGCCCATAAGGACTCCCTGACCTGTGTTCACTAGCTTAAGGGTAAGTTAGTGTATAAGGAGATTCGGTTTCGTTCGGTTAAGTGCACTTTCTGTAAACTGTAAACAGATCCAGACAACAAGGATGTAGTCGGACTGATATGGACGGACTGGGTTATTAAAGCTGATCAAGAAAGACACAAGAAGTAAGAGTGGTTTGGTGTTGTTCGCCCCCTTTTCTGTACCCTCTCTACCATGATAACGCGTAAGAATAGATTTATGGTTATCCCTTAATCAAAGTTTATTTATAAATTCACATATTTCTTTTCAAGTTAAATTCATATTGCGGCATCATCGTTTCTGTTTCACGCAACTATTTTATTAAACTCTATCTAAACATATTCAAAGAACTCAATCTTATAAATTCAAGTATTTCAAAAGTTCAATCATATCAGAAAATGTATCCAGATCGATACGAGATATTTTTAAATGAAATCATTTTAAAATTTACTTTTTAAATTCTTGATCCCTAATATACTCTTTTCTGTTTAACACCTAAATCAAATTCCTTAAATTTAATTTAGTTAAGATATAGAAGTTTGGGTTGCGTAATATTTTCGTTTTTCCGTTTTGAATTATTTGATCTTCTATTGGTCATATTATTAGGCACACACACATAAATAATATAAATTCAAACTCAGAAGTTAGAGGTCCGGCGAAGCAGGTTCGGTGGGCCCATCAAAGACGGTGTGCTAGGTTGCTTATTTAAAAACATATTGTTGTTAACTTTTGAATATAATTTACTTTGTGTTGCTCTTTGGGGATCTTCAAAATCAATTCAGAATCCACAATAAACGAGCACGCAGGCACGTGAATATGCAATAATTCAATTACCATTACTCGACTAAATTCAAAACTCGAGTTTACAAATGTCTCAACCAAGCACGCAAAGATAAAAAAAAACAAGAGAGAACGCTATAATCGAGTTCCCCGACTATCTATCGTTACTCCGAAGTACGAAGGAGAGTCTTTAACACTGACAGTTTTTGGCGGTTTGTGGGCGTTAGAGTGGGCGTGGCAAAAAGTTTTTTGGTAAATGGATAGAAATTTACAAGACTAATACAAAAATAAAAATATATCAAAACATTTTTCAAAAGTGTGGGCGTCGCAGCTTTGGGCTGTTTGTGGGTGTTAGAGTGGGCGTAGCAACATGAATCAACAAACTTGCGCTGCGTCTATGTCTCTGGAATCCATATGCATAATCTTAACTGTTTAGCTTTTGTAGTTCCTGAGATCTCAGCGTTCATACGGACGGACAAACCGACAAACGAACATGGTCATATCGACTCGGCTGTTGATCCTGATCAAGAATATATATACTTTATAAGGTCGGAAACGGTTACTTCTGCCTGTTAAATACTTTTCAACGAAACTATGTAGTGTACCCTTTTACTCTACGAGTAACGGGTATAAAAACTATGGCGCACGCCTAACAGTCGATCAGCAACGTCTCCTCAGAGTGCAAATTCTCCTGATCCTCACTCCTCGCTCCTCACATACGAAGAGATGTGCGTCTTCGTATGGTAAACGGCAGGTCTGTCCTCTCGTTGTCGTTCAATACCTATGCAAGGCTATGGTGCCGCACGTGGCTGCGACTGGCTACCACAGAGTCTAAAACGGGACAAATAAAGATCAAGAAAGAACAAACTGCTATGTGCTGTTACTGGTAACCGGGTGATCACGTTTATTATAATTTTGATTGGATCTTTGTGAGCTAGTCGCACGTAACTTGTAGCGAGTAGCAGACCAACAAAATTGGTTCGTTGCACTTCTGTACCAACCAACTTAAAAGCAGCAAGGGCTGATGTAACGCCCTAAGAGATAAGCCGTACATTAAAAACAAATCTGGCAGCCGCAACCACTCTTTAAGGTTGATATTGAACCAGAAAACAAGTCACTTTAAAGAACGATATCACCCTGAAGTTATTAAATGTAGTGTTTTTTTGTTTTTTGTATGGAGACAACAAAAATTTTGAAGTCTAGTGTAAGTTAGTTTAGGGCGAATACGGCAGCATAAGAAAGCTCCTTACGAATTCGGCCCGCCTTGGTCAACCTTTGTTAAGCTGGGCTCTAAGTATAATCATATGAAAATATAAGTAATGTCGAAATTTAAAACCGTCAAGCGCACTTGTATTTCCTTCGTTGCCTCCAAATAAGTTAATTATTTTTGCCACCATTAAAATAACCTTAAACAAATTGTATGGCGCATCCCGGGTGGACAATATAATTAGATTAAAAAAACGGCAACAACAATAAAAAATGAAAGATACATATAAAACAAGTGCAATTTAAAAGGTTTTTGTTTTGGTTTGCCAACGACTTTGTTGTTGTTCGGCGTCATTTTGCACCCACTATTTCCATTAATACTGCGTTACTTGTTTTTCAAGTTAAATAACTTTTCGTGGTTTTTCTCATCAAGAATAAATTTTATATACTTTTCGAACAATAAATGAATAATTTATTAAAAACAAGAGAGAACGCTATAGTCGAGTTCCCTGACTATCTGATACCCGTTACTCAGCTAGTGGAAGTGCGAAGGAGTCATCAACACTGACAGTTTTTGGCGGTTTGTGGGCGTTGAAGTGGGCGTGGCAGAAAGTTTATTGGCAGATCGATAGAAATTTAGAAGACTAATACAAAACTAAAAAATATCAAAACACTTTTTAAAAGTGTGGGCGTGGCAGTTTTGGGCGGTTTGTGGGCGTTAGAGTGGGCGTGGCAACATGAATCGACAAACTTGCGCTGCTTCTATGTCTTGGGAGTCTCTATGCTTAATCTCAACTTTCAAGCTTTTGTAGTTCCTGAGATCTCAACGTTAATACGGACAGACAGACGGACAGACGGACGGACGGACATGGCCAGATCGACTCGGCTATTGATCCTGATCAAGAATATATAATAAACTTTTTTGGTGATAGATTTAATGAAAAAAAAATATATTTTCATTTTTATGATCTTTATTTGAATAAGTTTCACCAGAGGTCAGTTAAGAACTAATTTACAAATGTATTCCTTCGGCCCAGCAAACCTTTTACAGAGGATTAACATAAGCCTTTTAAGTTCTACTTAGCTTTATATGTCAAGCTTAGCAGATCATTAAGCTCGTTACCGTTAAGCGGTTCATATCTTGGGGGAATGTTATTTATAAGGCTTTTGGAGAGTGAAGCTTTCCAAAATATCGGCTTTAGCTTTTTTATATGAAGAGTGAATATGTCGTATGAAGAAATGAATATGTCACTCCCCCACCTTTTAGATATTAGCTTGTCCTCAAGCGATTATTTCTAGATATAAGTGTGGTACTGGATTTGCAATTTCAGCTATTTCTGTTTTTGATTCTGTTTCTTTTTCGATATTTTTGTTAGTGGTTTTACTTGGTATTAGGTAAGAAATAATAATATTGTGTGGCGCTATTTTACATTTCATATAAAAGTAAAATATGTAAATTAAATATAAAACAGATATGAAGATTATTAGTATGTTTCTGTAAATTGTGTTACTCTTATTGTTTAACAAAATCATTTCTTTAATTTCTATGTGTGACATTGGTTTGATTTTTCTTACATTGTGTTCAGTTAATATTACATTTGTGTATTGTTGAATACTATTAGATATTGTAATTTGTTTTAATTCTGCTGTGCAGTTGGATATTTTTATAATTTTATTATTTTCAATATAAATCTCTTGACCGTTACAATTGTGATAAAGTTTTTCTCTGGTCATATTCCAGGTTATAAGTATATTTGGTTTAATCCTATATTCAGGATTGTTTACGACATTTTTGAAAAGTACAAGTTGGTGTTTCGTGTTTTATTATGTTAGCTATGCAATGGTCTTTGACAATATTCTTTGTTAGTGTATTTAGAACATAGTTGTTATGTGAGTAGAATTTGCCTTCAATATTTTCCTTAATAATTTAATTATTATTGTCGGGGTAAGGTGCAATTATGAAAGTTGGTCGTTCAATTGAATTCATAGGAATGTGGGACATTAGGAATATTTTATTAGTAGGTACGTTATACCAAGCAAAAGTTTTTATGTTTATCAGATTTTTGTAATTAATGTTGCCAATATTGTCATGTTTTAGTAGTTTAGGATTAAATTAAGTTGTGAACCCATTTCAATGTCTTCGATATATTCGGTAAAATGTTCAATATTAAATATTAATAGATTCAATTATTGTTCCTTTTTCAAAGAATTGGACTGGTTGTTAATTATTTCTATGTCATTATTGAGACTGTCAATAACGTGGTTTAGAGTGCTGACCTGTACTGTGTCTTGTTATAGAGTCGAAATTTGTTGTTCAATATGTTGTCTGTCGTCTTCGTCTAGTGTGCCAAAAAGATATCTTAATGTGGAACCTACAAAGTTAGCCAGTCCTCGTTTGTTTCGTTTTGAGATGCGTATGCCATTTATTTCTCGTTCCATTTGCTCGGTTAAATATTTAATTTGTGTGACATTTTTAAATTCTTGACATTGTTTAATTATACTATTAAATGTTTCTTCAACTTCTGTAATATTTATGGTAAGACAGTGTTGCATAAAGGTGATGGGGATTTGTATTGTTCCAGATTCAAACAAGATAAATCCTTGATTGTTTTCTATTGGGTTGATTTCGATTGTTCCTGCTGTAGTTTGTGTCGCAATACAAGTTATTATGGTGATTATGAGTGCGATGATTGGGAGGTGTCGGTTTGCTGCAAGTATTTGCTGTTAGTAACTTTCTTTTTCTTTTTAAATTTGTTTTTATAATGAATAACGTTTTGACCTCTATTATTTTCGTTATAATGTTTTTCGTCTAATTGTTCTATTCTGCCTGTTTTTCTAAAGGGATTCTTTGATTTTGCGCGTGTTAAGGGTGCTTGTCTAAATTTTGTGTCGATTTCGAAATCCTGTCGTTTTTTGTTAAGATTTTTGATTTTCATTTCTTTAATCATCTGGGTATCATAAGTAGGTGTGTCTGCGTAAAGAAGGATGTTAGCCGGTATCTGTCTGGTTGTGTTATATTTAGTCTTCTGGTTGTATATGTATAAAATTGTTTCCATTCGTGTTTCTTTATTTTCTCTATTGTTTTCAGTATTGATAATTCTGATTTTTTCATTTATGGTTTTATGAAGGCGTTCTATGTCTGCTATTCCTGTTTTACTTGTGGTAATATCTATTTTTATGTCTTCGTTGTTTAGCCAAGTTTTTAAAGAAGTGCTTATAAACGCGGAGTCCTTGTCTGCTTTAATTTTCTGTGGTATTCCCATGTCGTTAAAAATTCTAGTAAGGGCTCGTTTTGCCTCTAACCAATCTCTACTGTTTGTTTTAATAAGTGAATCAAATTTTGAATAAACGTCTATACAAGATAAATACTGTTCGTTGTCAATAGCATAAAAGTCAATAACATAAATTTCGCGTGGGTTATTTGTCTCTGGAGTTATTTCGAAAACTAGTTTTGTTGGTCTATGTTCTGTCTTTGCAAGGTTACAGACTTCAGAATCATTGATAATGTTTTGAATTAGTTTATTATAATCGGGAAAATAGTGAGTATCTTTAAATAATCGTATCATTTTTTCAATACCAGGGTGTAACAATTTAGAATGTTGAGTAATAATGAATTCATTAAATTCAGGATAAGATTTTATGTCTTTTAAGATTATGATACTTTTCAGAATTTTCACGTTACTATGTGGGTTAATGGTTTCTCGGTATGCTTTTTGAAAAACTAAAAAGTCTTTATCGTTTTCCAGGTAGATAACACTGCTATTATTTAAGAAGTATTTAATAAGGATATCTTTTGCCTTTGTCAGGGTCATGTCAGTGTATTTGATGGTCAGTTTTAGTTTGGAAAAGTATTTCGTTGTCTCTACTTGGTCTACGCTATCTTTTATAAATTCAATTTGTCTTGCAAAATAGTTTATGGGTTTTTCTGTAATTTCAATGTAGGTTTCGTTGCTTTCTGATGAACTGTGTATTGTTGCTGCTGTTGAAATATTTTCTTCTTCGCCTACCATGTTTTCTTCAATATTGACGCGAGATAAAGCGTCTGCTACATGATTAAGTTTACCTTCTAAATATTTGATTTTGAAATTATATTCGCTAAGTCTAATCCCCCAAACAAGGGGTTTGTGATCGCTCAAAATCTCAAAGGGGACTCCATATAGATATGGGCGGAAATATTGGGTTGCCTAAACGATTGCTAGTAGTTCTTTTTCAATTGTGCTATAATTTTGTTCATGATCATTTAATGTTCTACTTGCAAAGCTTACTGGCTTATTGTCTTGTGATAACACGGCTCCTATGGCGAAATTGCTAGCGTCAGTAGTGACTTGAAATGTTTTTGTGAAATCAGGGCAAATCAAAATTGGGTCGTTCATTATGAGTGTTTTCAATTTTTCAAATGATTTATTGTATTCTTCGTTTCTTGTGTCTATTTAAGCTCCTTTTTTTAGAAATATTGTCAGAGGTTTTGCAATCTTTGCAAAGTCTGGAATGAACTTACGGTAGTATCCGCATAAGCCTAAGAAAGATTTGATTTCTTTTGGTGTCTTTGGGAGAGGAAATTTTTCGATTGCCTTAACTTTCTCTTTATTAGGTCGTATGCCTTCTGGACTTATAATATGACCTAAGAAATTTGTTTGCTTTTTTAAAAATTCGCATTTGTCCAATTGGAGTTTAAGATTGGCTTCTTTAAGTTTCTCAAAAACCTTCCTCAGTGAGTCTAGGTGTTCGTTCAGAGATGTTGAATAGATGATCACATCATCTAAATAAACAAGGCAATGCTTATTTATGAGGTCTTTTAGGACGTAATTCATGCACCGTTGGAAGGTTGCAGGAGCATTTTTTAAGCCAAATGGCATGCGAGTGTACTCATAGTGACCATGTTTGGCCGAAAACGCCGTTTTTGGTATAGACTTAGGGTCCATTTCGATTTGATGAAAGCCTTTTGCTAAGTCAATTGTAGTAAAATACTGGCATTTTCCTAATTTGTCTAGTATCACGTCCATGTTAGGAATCGGAAATTTATCATTTATTGTTATTTCATTTAGATTTCTATAGTCCACGACCAACCTGAATTTCGGTTTGCCAGAGGCATCCATCTTTTTGGGGACATCCATAATGGACTGCAATAAGGGGAGTCGCTTTTGCGTATAATGCCTTGTTTTAACATTTCCTCAATTTGCTTATTTACTTCTGCTTCGTAGGAAAACGGATACGAGTATGATCTTTTGTAAACTGGGTTTTCATGAGAGGTTTTTATATCGTGACGTATTATACTTGTGAATGTAAGGTTTTCATTTTTGGAATATTGAATGTCATTAAACTCTTTTAATAAATTTGTAAGTCTGTATTTTTCCTCACTATTTAAATGTTCTAGTCTGTATGTGTGTTCTGAGTCTATGTTGTTGTCCATGGCATAGTTTATTTCTGATGTAAAGTTGTTTTCTTGTAAGAGTGCATTAAAGTTTTCCGAAGAGTTCTCATCACATGGATCTAGTTCTTTGTGAATGAATGTTCTTTCGTTAATTATTGTTTCTTTCCGAGAGTAGTCTATTAAACCGTTATTCTCCATTAGTATTTTTCTTCCTAACAGAATATCATAATAAGGTGAAAATGAATGAATATAGAATTTTTGCGTTTGTTGAAAAAGACCGTTGGCTGGAAGGTCTACATATTTATTTAATTTAGATTAGCCTGTCATACTTCGGACAGTTATTTGTTTATCTTTAACTTGAAGATTGAAAAAGTTTGAGCTCACCAAGTTTATCGTAGAGCCAGTATCAACTATGCATCTATATCTGTGGTTATTAAACATGATCTCTATGTATTGGTGGGTTCCCAGGCTGGTATTGAAAAATTTTCAGCTTGTTGATATTGCTGATCTGTAAACAATTCTGTCTGAGTATACTGTAATTGTGGAACTGTTCGTCGTTATTAATGTAGTATTCAGTTTCGTTATCGTAATCTAATTCGTGCTGGTGAAAATTTTCATTTGTCTGCATACGCGATTGTTCGCTGCTTTCTCTAAAACGCTTATTTGGCACTCTTGGTTGTTGGGGGGGCTGATAGTAGTTTCGGGTGTTGTTTTGACGGTCCTGAAGTAAGTCTGTTCTGAATCCGTTGTATAAATTTCTGTACTGATTAAGTTGCTGTTGTCTGGTCGGAGGAATTTGTCTAAAAGGGGTTTGATTGTTTACGTTAGTGTTTTGGGTCTGTGTGGGATTTAATGGAATAAAGGGGTGAATGAATCGTTGGTTGGGGTGAGTGTTTTTGTTTTGGTTAATGTTTGTATGTTTATAGGTGTTAGGTGAATTTGAGTTAAGTTTCGGCTGACTATCGAATGTTTTTGAAATAGGGTCTTTGTATAGACCTTCTTGTTGGGCGGTTTGTCTTAATTTTTGAACGGTTGAAATGTCATACCTTGCTAAGGTCATGAACAACCTATCGGGGAGTGAGCGTTGAATTGTATTTTTATTGTGGTTGCCATTGCTTGTGTATAAACCACCATATTATTTCGGTCATTCTCTAATGCTAACTTATTTATAATTACAGTGGACTTAACTTCTAATTGTTCACAGAATAGACGTAAGTTACCCTTAAAAGGTGTGCGATACAATCTTCCTAGTAGTTCCTCCTGGGGCGTCTGAGTCTTGAATTCCGTGATTAGGGCGTCTCTTAAAGTTGTCCATTCGTTGTGCATTCCAAATTGGGTAACCTTTTCCGCATCTCCGACAATTTGAAGTTCGATGGCTCCAAATATAACCGCCTTCTGTCGAGCGTCGTTTGAAGGGTATAAGTTCAACAGGTATTCGATACGTCTGATGAACGAGCTGAGATTTGATGGGTCTCCAGAGAATTTCGGTACTTGGCGTATTTGCCGAAGTAATTGAGTCATATTTTCCGCTGGTAATTCCATTTTAGTTTTATTTATAGTTTAGTTTCTGTTCTTGTTCACAGACTGCTGCAGTATGTCGAGACTTATGCCTTAAGTGAACTGCACTGTTTTAACTTTTTATTGTTTTATACAATAGTAGCGGTCGCACTTTTGATGTTAGTGGCCTACTGTTTTTGTTCACAGACTGCTACAGTATGTCGAGACTTATGTCTTAGTGAACTGCACTGTGCGCCTTTTAATTGTATTACACCTTAGTGGAGGTCTCACTTCACGAAGCGGTCCACAAAATTAGGTCTTTAAATTAACTCCGATCGCACAGGTTCTTGTGCGGATACTGATTTTAGTCACTTTAAACGAACCGAAATCACTTTGTTGCGGCCAATTCGCGGGTACATTCAGAAAAGGTTACTTGGTCGTACAAGTTTCCTCTTTTCACTAGATTGTCAAAGGATAACGAGTTTATTAGGACTTTTTTCAGTATCCTACCGACTGCGCCAATAAACTTTTTGGTGATAGATTTAATGAAAAAAAATATATTTTCCTTTTTATGATCTTTATTTGAATAATTTACAAATGTATTTCTTCGGCCCAGCAAACCTTTTACAGAGGATTAAAATAAGCCTTTTAAGTTCTACTTAGCTTTATATGTCAAGCTTAACAGATCATTAAGCTCGTTACCGTTAAGCGGTTCGTATCTTGGGGGAATGTTATTTATGAGGCTTTTGGAGAGTGAAGCTTTCCAAAAGATCGGCTTTAGCTTTTTTATATGAAGAGTGAATATGTCGTATGAAGAAATGAATATGTCACTATATATACCTTCTGCCTGTTACATACTTTTCAACGAATCTGGTATACCCTTTTACTCTACGAGTAACGGGTATAATAGCCTATATTCAAAGGTTATTAATTTTTTTTTGTTGTCGGTCTAAATGCAGTAAATTAAGTTTCGGCCATTATAATTTATTTTTAAATAAAAAATTAAAATAATTAGTTATAAATTCTGTTCTGGAAGAGCTGAAAACCAAGCTGCAAAGTCAGGTCAGAAACATTTCCCGATAAAACGAGCGACTAGACCAGGGAGCTTTTCCGATTTTAGAAGGAGGATTAAATTTTGTCGACTCGAAGACTTAAATGCTTTAATAAAAAAGCCAAATCAATTACAAGAACATATAGATGACATAGATTGTGGCGATAAATTTGGCGACGGGTTGGCAGAACTTTGTATGGTGACCACGACAAACATACTGTCTCTGGTATCTGGCTTGAAAACTGAAAGCATCTGCGAAACTTCAGGATGTAGAACGTGCGCGACTTCCAAATTTTGGCATTGCCAAAATGTAGTGCAGATTATTTGAAGTTCATCAGCTTTTTCGAAACTTTGGTTCATTCAATTTATCAAAAAATGTAACCATTTAATTTATTGTCTCTCTGGTAATGCTTTCCTAAGGCTTTAGGAACAATTAAAGCTTACCAAGTTGGCGAGAGCAATTTCAAATGCGCACAGGCCTTACAATAAGGAATGTCTAATCTTTATGAATAATATTTCAACATTGTTTAGTCTTCCAAAAATATCACATTCGTCATTACAAAAATGTTGAATGCAATATTGATATATTTGGCGCTTTGGCCCGATTTCTAGAAAATGTTAAATGGCCGATATCAGCATTTATTTGGTGAAGAATCGACAAAGCCGAAGCAAGGAAAATTATTGTCAAGCAAGCCACATAATCGTAGCTCATTTTCGTGTTCCTCCACCAACAGCTAATCTCACCAAACTTGTAGCAGTTCATGTAGTATAGAACTGTAGCCCGTTTGGGCGTCTCGCTGTGAGGCAAAGGGTTTAGTTTGTTAAGTCTGCCTCCTTATATATTAATTGTCTGCAAAAAGGCAATAGTGTTTCAAAATGCAAAATGAAAAAGTGTCGAGCTTGTGACCGCTCACCACACATTCTTCTATATAGATACACAGTGCCTGGGAACAGTTAAGCGTTGCTACCCCCCAAGACAGCATTTCTACTCCTTTTAACAAAGATCAGCCTTCACGTCACATGTTATGCAGCCACTTCATTTGACAGGGTGATGTTTGATACGTCACTCTGCTGGACTATGAGTCTTACATTAATTCTATAACAGAAAAACTGGCGAACCGCTTACAAATTCGTAGAGAGGAGACGTATTTTTTTTTTTTTTAGCCCAGTCGATATGACCATGTATCCACACAATGGTGAAATCAAGAATAAATCGTTCGATTTTTATACCCGTTACTAGTAGAGGAAAAGGGTATACTATATTCGTTCAAAGGTATGTAACAGGCAAAAGGAAGCGTTTCGGACCATATAAAGTATATACATTCTTGATCAGGGTCAATAGCCCAGTCGATATGACCATGTCCGTCTATCCGTCCGTATGAACGCTGAGATCTCAGGAACTACAAAAGCTAGAAAGTTGAGACTAAGCATGCAGACTCCAGAGGCATAGACGCATCGCAAGTTTCTTGATTCATGTTGCCACGCCCACTCTTACGCCCACAAACCGCCCAAAACTGCCACGCCCACACTTTTGTTTTGATATTTTTAAATTTTTGTATTAGTCTTCTAAATTTCTATCGATCTGCCAATAAACTTTCTGCCACGCCCTATCCAACGCCCACAAACCGCCAAAAACTGTCAGAGTTGAAGACTCTCCTTCGCACTTCCACTAGCTGAGTAACGGGTATCAAATAGTCGGGGAACTCGACTATAGCGTTCTCTCTTCTTTTTTTTATCATTTCGTTTTGCATATGTATACCCACTACTCGTAAAGTAAAAATATACTAGACTTGTTGAAAAGTGTGTAATAGGTAGAAGGAAGCGTTTCCGACCATATAAAGTATATATATTCTTAATCAGGATCAGGATCCTTCCGAATAGAGGTCGAGATCTCAGGAACTATAAAAGGATTAAGTATGCAGATTACAAAGACATAGACGCAGTAAGTTAGCAGACTTTGAGACGCCCAACACTTTTTGCACTATATTTTTTCCCCCATTTCTATCAATATACCAAAAATATATTGAAATTTCTCGTTTGCACTTTCACTAGCTGATGTTAGGAGAACATGTCTACACCATTCTCTTCTGTTTTGTTTGGTATCATAGCATAAATAAATATTTGGACAGGATTACTAGCTGTGGCATCATGGGTTATTATAAACATTTTTCCATTATTGAATAATTTATCTATAGTATCGGTTAATGTATTAATTATTTTTAGCTTTTTGTTAAATGTTTAATGGGTACAAAGGTCTACAAATTATTTTATTGAATGAGCTTGGGATTTTAAAACCTTAAATAGCTTAAATTTAATTTGTTGTTTATGTGAGGAGCCACTGTACGGCCTCTGCGCACAGAGCTTTCGCTCTCGTCCGCGCTCGCCCTTCTTACGCACTTTCGCTCTCGCTCTCCAAGCGCACCCGATCACCCGAGCCCGCTTTAGCGATGTAAAGCAGGTAAGAGCGCCGCTCTAGTGTTAAGCTGCAATTAGTCTCATGTATGCACCCGAATAAACAACACATGCCCACGACGCCCCCGCTTGCTATTCTTCTTCTTCGGTGGTCCCCATTTCGATATATTCGTTTGCGTTGTGGGAATTTGTCCCAATTTCGACACTCAGCTCAATACATCTTGGAGGACGAGCCTCCCCTATAAACATTGGTCCTTCGAGCCGGATATTCCTCTGCCAGCAGTTCCCGGCTATTTGTTCCGCCAAGATAAGTACGAGCCTTCTTAAATTTTCTCACTGCCGCTCTTCAGCAGAGCTCCAAACATTCAATTTCGGTCGCACTGTTGTAAGACTATTTTTCGTGTCAATTCCACATTTTCCCAATTTTCCGACACAAGGCTGGTGAGAAACTCAGTATTTCTCATCGATCGACATTTTTCTTTTCAATCCGTCTTCGCTTTGTTCCATTCTATTCCGTACATCAACAAGCAAACGGTCATATATGTATGTATGTAACATACATGTGGTCATATGTTCATACATCATACATATCCACAACTTGTGTGCACTGTCTTCGGGAATTTCCTTGTTCGCCGGACAGTCCGCCGCGTTTGCGATATTTTTTTTCTCATCTTGGTGTGTGCCATTTTTTCGCCACATAATTATACCCGTTACTCGTAGAGTAAAAGGGTATACTAGATTCGTTGAAAAGTATGTAACAGGCAGAAGGAAGCGTCTCCGACCATATAAAGTATATATATTCTTGATCAGGACCAATAGCCGAGTCGATATGACCATGTCCGTCTGTCCGTCTGTCTGTCCGTCCGTATGAACGCTGTGATCTCAGGAACTACAAAAGCTAGAAAGTTCAGATTAAGCATACAGACTCCAGAGACATAGACGCAGCGCAAGTTTGTCGATTCATGTTGCCACGCCCACTCTAACGCCCACAAACCGCCAAAAACTGCCACGCCCACACTTTTGAAAAATGTTTTGATATTTTCTATCGATTTACCAAAAAACATTTTGCCACGCCCACTCTAACGCCCACAAACCGCCCAAAAGCTGCTACGCCCACACTTTTGAAAAATGTTTTAATATTTTTTTATTTTCGTATTGGTCTTGTAAATTTCTATCGATTTGCCAAAAAACTTTCTGCCACGCCCACTATAACGCCAACAAACCGCCAAAAACTGTGTTTAAGACTCTCCTCCCTTCCACTAGCTGAGTAACGGGTATGAGATAGTCGGGGAACTCGACTATAGCGTTCTCTCTTGTTTTTTATCCTTTGACAGACATTAAATACAGTCCACTTCTCGATGCTTTACTGTGCCTATACATTTGCATGCATGCCCATATTACGTATACGTATATTATCTGCTTTTTTTCCAGGAACTAATTTCTGCTAATAAATTATTAATTTACGAATTAATATATTTAATAAATTACAACAAAATATAATAAATTATTAAAAAACAAAATAATAAAAATACAAACTAAAAGCGAGACAAAAACAACAACATTATTACAAATCCATAAGGGCGGGGCCACGATTGTTTTTTGTTCAGTTTCGAGTTAACCGCTGCAGAGGCCGCGGTGTTGTTGTTGTTTTGGTTCTCCCTCTATCTTCCGTTCCTTACGCACACACCGCTTGCGTAATTATTTACGGGAATTAGGGGAATCGACCCTTCGTGGACCTAATTTGGTTTTCTGACCTAACAGAATATAAGAAAGCTCAACGTCCGAGCAACGAAATATTAATATTTGTCTTCACATATTCTTGTCCGACGACATCGAGATCTCGGATCTTCTTGCCTACACGCCCGTTTCTAATTCTGTTGTCCATTCCGCAGAGGGCACCATCAATTAGTGTGCGCACATTTATTAGTGTGCCACACAGGCCGTGTGGCCCGTTGGTTTGTTGGAGTCAAGTTATTTGCGGCAAGCGTTTTCTAAACCCTTTTTTTTTTTGGCTTTTTCTGCCTGTTTCAACCGGCTTCAGCGGCCGCGTGCTATTTGGCTGTTCACGTAACTCGTCTCTTCTTTCGGCGACGACAAGCTGAGAATGCCCACGGGAGGCGACAAGAAGCAGCATACTATCCCTTCGATCCGCTTGGACAGGTCCCAATCCGCATCTCTGCGGCCGTCTTAGTTAAAGCCAAAGGCTACCATTCATCGAGCAAAAAGTGACGAATTAGTCAATACCTCCCCCGGTCCCTCATCAAGGTTGACTCGATCGGTCGCAAAAATGGCGCAAAGTGCGGTAGATGTCGCCCTAAAAAGGTTCATTGCCACGACGGACCGAGTTAACTTATTCGAAGCTAACCTCCACACTCCGGGCGCTTTGGGACCTGAGAGATTTTCGCGGCAAATGTGCCGAGTCCATCTGGACGAAGTCAAGGCCTCATGGGAAAATGTGAAGAAGGGCTATGATAGCTGCTCCGATCTCCTTTCCTTGTCCGCCGAGGATCCCGACACCTTCACAGTGCTGGAATCCAAATACAGCTACTGTTATTCCGTCTAATTGAGGTGTGTTGCCAATCTTCAAGAGATAATAGAAAAGGCGGCAGTCGAGTCCACATAGCCTTCTGTCAGTGTTCTAACACCTTCGACAACAGGGTGTCGTCTACCGCCAGTGGACACCGAAGTTTTCGCTGGTGATTATCTTCGGTGGCCCACATTCCTAGACCTTTTCACCGCGATATTTATTCAGAATCACCGTCTCAACACCTATGTTCTTCCGTACCTGGCCGGAAATCTGCCGTAGTATCCAATTCCACAAGATTTTCTTAGGGATCTTCCGGACATCCCCTTGCGGACCCCAAGTTCTTTGAGAGCTCCCAGATTGATGTCCTGATAGGAGCAGACATTCTTCCGTCTATTCTCCTGGGCAACTGCAAAATAAACATATGTGGATCCCTTTCCGGCCATGAAACCAATTTTGGTTGGGTGTTGACACTCCAAGTCCATTCAGCAGACCTACGGAGGGTATCCGCCTTCTCCACGCGAGTTACCTGCGCCCTCAAGGACTCGCTGGACCAGCACGAGAATGACGCTGTGATCCCAGAACACTTTGGCTTAGGTCACATAGCCTGTCCACTCGTCACTTTGTCGTTGTGTAGTTAGTTCAATTCATAGTTTTACCAGTACTGATTTTCGATTCTCTCTCCATCCATCCATCCAGTCATATCAAGCACGATGTCTCCACGTCCGCACAGCGCCACCGCATTGGAAAGCAGATGTACTCAAGGTACTAACTGCTACCGTTGCCGAGTCTGCAGTGGGATCCACCCGTTACGGAAATGCCACCGATTTATGCGCTTGAGTGCCGAGAAGCGGCTACGGGCTGTCCTCGCCAATCGGTACTGCAATTCTGCACTTCTTCGAACGCCAGTCGCGTCAGTAGGCGCGCCGGCCGCAGAGCCACAGGCCGCGGAACTCGTCAGCCACTCCACGGCCTCCAGCCGCTCCTCGGCTCCAGTCCGCCACTCCACGGCCTCCAGCCGCTCCTCGGCTCCAGTCCGCCGCTCCACAGCGTTCTCCAGCCGCTCCTCGGCTCCCGTCCGCCGCCTCACGGCGTTCTCCAGCCGCTCCTCGGCTCCAGTCCGCCGCTCCACGGCGTTCTCCAGCCGCTCCTCGGCTCCCGTCCGCCGCCTCACGGCGTTCTTCAGCCTCTCGTTGGCTCTTCCCGATGTCTTTAAGATGCTCCGCGTCCTCGTCCGCCTCACTACGGCGTTCCTCGGCCTCTCATGAGGGTGCGTCCGTTGCGCCAAGGCAGTTTTCCACCGCCCGTCCGAGTAGACCGCCGAGTGCATCCTCCGCTCCGTCGCTGTCGTCCCTGTTACAGCGACACAGCGTCAACCTGCTACCGACTGCTATGGTGCGGATTAATACCGGGACTCAGGTCTTCGACACGGCGGCGCTCATCGACCCGTGCACGCCTACGAGCTGCATCGACGCGTCGCTGGCAACAGCGTTCAGACTGCCAACGACCAGAGTTGGGGATGAGCAGGTTTGCTCGACCACCGTGAGCCCCAAACGGGACAACAGCGTCCGGTTCGAGCTGGTTTTGAAGATCGAGCCCCACGTGCGCATTCGCACTCCAATCCGGGAGCTGAGCGAGACAGTGCGGGCCCACTTCCGGGACATTTCCTTGGCCGACGAGCGTTTCTACCTACCCGCTACTATCTCCGTGGTCCTGGGAGCGAACCTGTATCCGCGAGTGATGCTGCCAGGCTTCCAGAAGATCCAGGAGGGACTGCCGGTGGTCCAGAGAACCGTTTTCGGATGGGTCGTATCCGGAGCCTGCCACCAGCCATAGCAATGACCATGTTGCAACCCGGGTGATTGCAAGGGGGGGCGGAAGGTTTATGTGAGGGGCCACTGACGGCCTCTGCGCACAGAGCTTTCGCTCTCGACCGCGCTCGCCCCTCTTACGCACTTACGCTCTCGCTCTCCAAGCGCACCCGATCACCCGAGCCCGCTTTAGCGATGTAAAGCGGGTAAGAGCGCCGCTCTAGTGTTAAGCTACAATTAGTCTCATGTATGCACCCGAATAAACAACACGACGCCCCGGCTTGCTGTTCTTCTTCTTCGGTGGTCCCCTTTTCGATCTTTTCGTTTGCGCCGTGAGAATTTTTCCCAGTTTCGACACTCAGCTCAACACTTCTTGGAGGACGATCCCCACTGCAAACATTTGCATTTGCTTTAATATTATGATTATGTCTTAAAAATTCGGTTTTTGTTTTATAAATTCACATTTATCCAAAATCATTTTAAGAATTGATCTACGAAGACGTTCAATTTTAAGATCTTGAACATATAACAATATCTTCTAGATATACTAAGCTATGGAAATTTATCATTGGTAGTTATTTTGTTGAGCAATCAATAGCCATACGAATATGCTTGGGTACCATTACAATTGAACTCCATCGGATTATCTGATAATACCATGTTTTATTATTTATTTAATTTGTTTTTCTACTTCTGTGTCGTAAATGTAAGGTCTTCTATATGGACTTCCTATGGTCTTCTATAAATTGGTTCCTTGTGGTATGTTTTCATAAAATGTTTGATATCATTCTCGAAAGTCATCATACTTAGTTTTAAAATATTTTGTCATAATGAAGTCCAGTTTTTTCTTCATTACTTAAATGATCGATTCTAATATTATTGTCGTTTAGCAAGGCATAATTATATTCGTCAACGTCTACTACTTTCAAATAGGGTTAATTACTTTTTTCCAAATAAATTTACAATAGAAAAATCAAAATTATTTAATTTTTTATTATTATATATAAAATGAATTTTTAGCTAAAGCATCATTCAGAATTTTACTCTTATAGAAAGGGAAGAATATTTGAACTGGTAATTTTTAACCGCAGCAAATGTATCACTCAATGATCTTAAAACTAAAACTTTGCCTGATGGATTATTGTCTCAGTTTACAACAAATTCTATTGGTCTGAGCTAATTCTTATACGTATTAATATATTATACCTGTCACCCATAAAGTAAATAGATTCGTTGAAAAGATTGTAATAGGTAGGAGGAAGAGATTCCGATCAGAATTAGAAACAATAGCTGAGTCGATTTGGTCATGTCCGTATAACCGCTCCGATTTCAGGAAATACAAAAGTTGAGATAAACCATGCAGATTTCAAATAGACGAATCGCAAGCGTATTGTCATGCCCACAAACCGCCCAAAAATGCCCGGCACACACTTTTGAACAATTTTTTGAATGTTTTTAAATTTATTATGTATATTTTTAATTTTTATAGATAAGGCACTCTCACGCCCATTCTAACGCCCATAAACCGTAAAAAACTTTAACGCCGAATTGAGTTTAAATTAACAAACTTTATATAAATTAAAAAATTTTGTTTCTTCAGTTTAAGTGGGACTTGAGGTGTGACAAAATCCCTCAATATCTTTTGCTAGTCCGAGTTCTGCACAGTGGCGGTCAGGGTGACTGCACTACTCCTTTATTCATTGTTTCTTGGGCGTCGTAACTTTGGATCGGGACCAAAACTGACATCTTATAAGAGTCCTAAGTTTGGTAAAGTTTTGTAGACGTATCAGCAAAGAAATGGAATTTTTGTTTTGTAATATTAAATAAGTGGCCTAACCCAGTTGGATCAGACTTAAACATCAGATTTAAACATCATATTTACTAGAACAGAAACTGAATTTAGTTTTACAATCCGAAAAAAAAATATTTAGAACGGAAAGACGGCTAGCATTTATTGGCTGTCTTCAAGGGCGATAGAGGTTTTTGTGTTTGCTTTTTTTTTTGGTTTATAATATAATATATAATTAATGAATTTTTATTTATTTATTTTATTAAATTCTAAACTAAACTACATAATAGTGTTGATTTCAATTATATAATTCCTCCCAAAAAAGTATTATATGTAAATAGCACTTATATTATAAGTAAAAGCAAAAGCCCAGTGCCGGATACACGAATGCAAAGTAGGGCGATACTGGTCGGTCCGTTAATCTTAAAGAGCCCAGAATTGTCTTGGCTTACCTAATCAATGATTTCAACCACGTGTCGTGCAACAACTTACGATGTAAGAACGCAGAGCCAATATCATCCGCATTGGCAAATGCACAAAACCTACACACATACTTATGCTTATCGACACAATCCTTGGCAGGGTATTGCGTAGAAGCACAATGCGGTGCTCTCAGAGAACATTACGAAAATACAGTACCTCTGAGTTCTGATAATCGTATTATAATCCGCTTTGGGCGAAGTACGAACTGGCTTTCATTTTGACTTAACCGCTAGATACTCTCAGGTGACATCTCAAAGATGTACTGCCAATATGTCGTTGACAAGCACGAAAGGAATTTTCAGATAATTCTGTGGAGTGAAACCGGTTCAGACCCTCTATCTTAACTCAACATCGTGACCTATGTCACCTCAGCAGTACCCCCATTCGTAGCCTTTTTTATTTAGCACGCTTATACAAAGCTGAAAATGCTCTTGCAGTCACAAACGATCTAGAAACATCGCAACACAAGCTGACTGCAGAAACAGTTTACCAGGATATTCATTAAAATGCTCAACGCGGGAACAAATCAAGTTCCACAGTGCAAAAGTGTTCCACAGAGAAAGTGCCGAGTATAATTCAGCCCTGGCACATTTGACGGATTCAGGTACAGCTTATACAGGCGTTAGCACAACATAATCTTAATGGAGATCGTCACATTCTGTGTGGCCATTTACATTTGCTTTTCATTGGCAAGGCAAGGGAGTGATACTGGAAGTTCCATCGGTTTAATCAGTTTAATGGATAGAGTTTTGTAGGGAATTTCGGAATACTGACACGAGTCTTTGGGAATAATAAAGCGATGATATTTACTTTTTTCTTTGAGAAATTTGGCAGCGATGCTCATGCATGGGGTACGAAAACGAGAGTAAGAATAGTACAACAACAACGAACAGCATAACCTAACAAGAGAGCACGATATTAAGCTGATCCGCATAGATAAAGCTGAGGTGCCGTGGACTAATTGTTTTCTCCAATGTTGACAACAACTGGACATAAATTTAGGTGCTGCATGAACAAAAAGGTATCAAAAGCAAACGACCTGTTTTTCGAAGCTGCAGTAAGTTTACAAATCGGGTCCTTATTAAGTGTAGCTGTGAGTACAGCAAGGCAAGTAACAAAGGTGCCAGAACGGTTTTTTTACTAAAACAGTGGCAGTAGCTGGGAGTACCACATCTTTGCCTACATCGTGAGCAATAATAGCTGAAGATTGACCAGGTAATGTAGAGGGTTCTGTCGCATGATCAAATGAATCTGAGGCCACGGTTTCAATAAGATCTTTCGTGTGACGAAAACGAAGCTAATGTTCTTAATAAAGCAGAGTGTGATGGCCACTCTTAAGGAAATTTATACAAAGAGTCAATCTTTTTCCTTTCCGAAATCCCGTTGCTGACAATACTGAATTGAGTGCCCCGAAGCATTAAAGAAGGCACATGTCAGAAGGTTAAAATATGTGGCAAGAAAGGCTCCCACTTGGCTGCCGCATAGCTTGCCATGACGAAATCCACAGTCTCCCGAGTCCTACATAGCTGCTTCAGAAATGATTCCATGGATTGCCTCTTTGGAATTAAATTCCGTAAAGCGGGGTCCTCCAAATGCTCCTCCCATTTCGCCTGACTTGCCGGATCCAGATTTTGAACAAGTACTTGGCCTACTCCTGAGTGATGGCTAGAATCGCACGGAGAAATGCCGTCAGCAAAGGTTGAGTGGGCGAGGACTTGTGAGGCGCGCTTTGATATCTCCCCATGAACTGAGGATTTAAGCCTTATGAGAACAATAAAATCGCTTTCAGTTTCATCCAAATCAAGATCTTAAAGCTCGCTCAGAATTTTCCGAAATGTTTGTTGCAGCTCATCGATCAGATCCAACCTCAGACGCAGAACGGTATCGCTAAATGAAGTTAACGAAAACTTGATAAAGAATCTCCACTCCAGAATCGTTCCACTTTGTTATATATGGCAGTCGCCTCCTCAAAAATGTCACCCTGTTTGCATCAGCGGTTACGTTTCCAGAACTTTTAGCAGCCATCGCAACAGCAACAATTCGGTTCAAGCGGGAAGATGAGCGCAAAGAAGAATCAGCGGCAGCTTCCGTTATTTGGATTTAATGTAGGCAAATATTGTTTATGCACAAGTCACTTAAAGTAACAGCAAAGTTTAATCTTTAAAGGGTTTTGTATGATTGCACATGTAATGGTTGTATTTTAACACAAGGCTAGCAGAGTGCGGAGCGGGACTCCTTGTTATTTATAACTCTTCCGGGATGGGGGTTATTGCCGTATCTGCTCCTGACATTTCAGCAACACGTAAACAAAATTTCAGATGTATGACATGATTACGTTTGCGTTGTTTCATTATTAATTACTGATTCAAAATAAATTAAGAATAATAAGAATTAATATTTAAGTAAGATTTTAATACACTATATAATCTGAATTTGATTCTAAGGTCTAGACTTCTTTGGGTTTCATAATTGCCTTCGTTACTATTTTCCTTACATAAGAATGGTTACTAAGCGCATCGTTCCTAAGCATATTCTTATCTTAGTTAATGATCATCATTAAGATAGCAAAATATAACCGCAGGTCAACAACAACAAGTAATTTGGTAATAAACAGCGAACGAAGAAGACAATGCGCATTATCAATTAACTAAAGGCGAGATTCCCTATGAGAACTTCCTAAACGATCATTATTAATCAAATTAATATTACAGTCATATAGGCGCAAGCTTAGTTGCAATCCAGCACATCAAAACAAATAAAATATTACGGACGGAGCTTAAATGCTCTATATCGTCAGCCGTGGGCAATTGGATTGGGGCAGTATACAACGGACAGCTCATTCACATTAGGTTGACTTAATAATTTGCTTTGCTTTGTTTTTATACCCGTTACTCGTAGAGTAAAAGGGTATACTATATTCGTTGAAAAGTATGTAACAGGCAGAAGGAAGCTTTTTCGACCATATAAAGTATATATATTCTTGATCAGAATCAATGGCCGAGTTGATTTGGCCATGTCCGTCCGTCTGTCCGTCCGTCAGTCTGTCCGTCTGTTGTCCGTCTGTCTGTCCGTCCGTATGAACGCTGAGATCTCAGGAACTACAAAAGCTAGAAAGTTTAGATTGGGCATACAGACTCCAGAGACAGAGACGCAGCGCAAGTTTGTCGATTCATGTTGCCACGCCCACTCTAACGCCCACAAACCGCCCAAAACTGCCACGCCCACACTTTTGAAAAATGTTTTGATATTTTTTCATTTTTGTATTGATGTTGTAAATTTCTATCGATTTGTTTTTGCCACGCCCACTCTAACGCCCATAAACCGCCAAAAACTGTCAGTGTTGAAGACTCCTTCGCACTTCCACTAGCCGAGTAACGGGTATCAGAGGATAAGGTAGGATAACAACAAATGGCGACGATTTTAAAGCTTGAATTGTGTTTCTGCGACGGCGCTAAAAATAGCTGCTGGGTCGAAAGGGTTTTCGCTAGCCCTTTTGTAAGGCTTGAACGGGGCCTTTTTATTCAGGAACGACTGTAAGAAATGGTGTTTTTAAGAGACCGAAAGTTTTCACTATATGGAAACTATTTACCGATGATGAAAATGCGAGGTAGAGCTGCCCTATGTTTGACTGATATATGTGAATTTAATCCTAAGGCCTGTATGTATATGTATACGGGACAAGAGTAAATCAATTTCGCGATGCCTTTTGTCTCGAATTATTTACCGTACTTTTAGCTCGGGATTGGCGGGTGTGCGCCTGTTAGCTAAATTAGCTGATTAGGTCGCGGATGCCGTTAGATTTTTCTAAAGTTTCTATGCACTTTTTCGGGACACACGCGGCTTGGGTCGGAAAAGACAGTTTTTTTATAATCGATAAATCGATTGCGAGGATCAGATGGCAACCTTGATCAGCTGATTGTTATCAACTAGGGCTGGAGAAGGAGTTCGAATATCGTAGGGCGAGTAAGCCGAAATTTTAAATATTCTTTTGAACTTTAATTAATTTTCTCCAAGGCCAACCATTACAACCACAGATAATCCGACGAGTAATCGCAGGCAGATTAGCAGAATTAGCTTCGTATATCTTTTGCGTGATGTGTTCCGATTTCTTTTCCTGTTAACGTTTCTAATAGATAAAACGCATTACCTAATTTCTTTTTAGTTCTACACTTTGAAAATTGATGGCCTAACTTCTTATTGTAATTCTGACTAAAATTGCTTAAGTGAAAGTTTCCTTAAAGACTTCTTGTCCTTCTCTATATACAACAGGGTTAGATCTTAGGTTGTATAGCTTAACATTCGTTTCATATTCCTTACGGCTATTCTTTTTTATGTCTTTCCGTAATAATGCTAATTGGCCCACTGTATTCAAGCGAGTATGTTCCTCTAGTAGAGATAATTGTTTCAAGAGCTTATAATCGGACCCATGGTTAATCATGTTGAAGGCAAGCAGAGCTTTATATGGAGAACAACCTAAGGACTGATGCAAAGACACCGAAGCGCAGACGAGATACTTGTTAAGTTCAAATCCCAGTCTGTTTGATCTTCTCGCAGATATGATCGTATGGCTGACAATAAAGAACGATTGACTCTTTCCGCCGCATTACTTTGCGGTGAATAAAGAGCGGTACAAACATGACGAATACCCCATTTGGCTAACATTGCCTCGAACTCTTTCGCCTTAAACTGGGATCCGTTGTCACTAATTAGTGTCTCTGGTACTCAAAATTCACCAAATATTCCTTTGCATAAAAAGGTATTATGGCTGAAGTAGTGAATTTTTTAAGTGGACAGAGCCAATGATATCTGCTGAAATGATCTAGCACGATTAGCAATCCGGTATATCCTCTTATAACCGTTGGAAGGGTTGATACACTCTGGTTGATACACTCTGCTCTCCCATGGGTGCACTATGGGACGAACGACCACCTTATGTAAAAAAAACCCATTTTTTAAAAGTCGTTAAAAAATTTTTTTTTAAATTGAAATGTATTCAAAAAACATCAATCTATCATGTTACGTACTTGAAATTTCAAAAGAGGGCGCCACTGTTCAGTGAATAGCTGTATAGTCAGCTGTTTTGTTTGCGCTGGCACACCGATAACCGAATTTTTGTTAATCTCTGAAAAATCTTACAAGTTTGAAGTGACAAAAAGTGCATAAACAATTATCAAAAGTGTTACTTATAACATGCAGTCGAATCCTTGTGGTTTTTAATATGTGCTTGTGATCTTCGAATGTTAAAATTAACTGTGGTGTCCCAATAATCTTCAGTAAGTTCTAATCCTTATAAAACACAACTTTTGTAGTGTATTCTAATTTTTAAATAGAGCTACAAAGTGAGTCCGGCTCACTCCGTCTCTAAAACCTGTTACATGTTGTAGAGTTATCAATTCTTAGTATATGCTATTAGTATAAATGCACACTTTTGCACACTTTCTCCAAAATTTAACTTTTAAGGGTCTAACCTCAAAGTGAAAAACTGCAAATTGTTCGAGAAATGGATAACAGAGACGACGAGTAATGCAAAAAATAACGCCATTAATATGTTGCTTCGTTCTCGAGTTATTAATTAATTCCACAAAAAGTGGTCGTTCGCCCCATAGTGGGGTGCTCGTAAAATTTTGTTGGGTCCTTTGTCTGTTTACACATTTCACACTTATTTATATAATTGCGAACTTCTTTCGACAATCCTGGCCAAAAAAGATTTCGTCGTAGTCTTTCAATAGTCTTTTGTATTCCTCCATGTGCAGAAAGGACACTATCATGGGCCTGCCAAATAGCAGCAGCTCTCAGCTTTTCTGGGATCCAGAGTTTCCAACTATCGGCTTCTTGTTCTATATTCCCTTTTGGATGGTCAGTTCGTATGTATACGAATATACCATGGACTCGTAAATCCGGAAATTTATCGACATTTTCTTCTATTCGATTTCGGAGTTCTACATAATCTTGCTCATTAAAAGCATCAAAGTCTAAATCTATTTCAGGACCTACAAATTCTAGACTTTCAATGTATTCTTAACATATCGTCGATAAGGCATCTGGCACGATATGATCCTTCCCTTTTCAATGAGATATGGTGAATTTAAATCCTTGTAACCGAAAAATCCATCTGGCAAGACGGCCTGATACATTTTGTTGCCTAATCAGCCAAACTAGGCTGGAGTGATCGGTTATTACCTCAAATTCTTGCAACTCGAGATAGAAACGGAATTTTTCGATTGACAATATTACTGCCAAGCACTAACGTTCCGTGACACTATACTTTCGTTGTAACTTGGAAAGTTTCTTCGACATAAACGCTATTGGCATTTCATTTCCTGATTCGGACACTTGAACTAAAACTGCTCCAATGCCATAGTCACTCGCATCGCAATGGAGAAAGAATTTTTGCGTAAAGTCAGGATTATGGAGTACCGGAGCAGAGGTAAGCTTTAGCTTTAATGCATCCATAGCATCCTGTGCTTCTGGTTTAAGGGTCTTACTTTTTGACAAGTTACTTACTTTTTGAAAAGTTAAGTCAACATAATTGGAAATAAAACGGCGATACCAGCCGCATACACTTAAAAATCCTCGGAGATGCTTTATATTACGAGGATCGGGCCAAAGATGTATACTGAATAGTTAACTTTGGTCACACAGAAATGGCTCTTACTAATGTTTATTGTTAAGTTTGCCTTTCGGAACTGCTCTGCAATTCGATTCAGTACAGACAAATGAGATTCAAAGTCTTCGGTAACTATTCATAAATCATCTAAATATCCAAATACACAGTGACGCAGATCAGCTGGAATTAAATCATCCATTAGACGACACATAGTGGATGGCATAACGGCGAACTGAAAAAGAGCTCGACCCGGCACTGTAAAAGCCGTGAGTGGTTTTGCCTCTTCTGTTAACTGTATCTGCCAATAGGCGTCCTTCAGGTCCAATTTACTAATTATATTGGCCTTCGGCAAGCAAGAGAAAATTCCATCGATGCTTTTTAAGTGGCATCATTTAATTTTTGCGCATCCAAGCAAAGTTGCACTTTATTGGGCTTAATAACCATTCGAATTCGTGAGCTCCAAGAACTGTTTGAAGGTTCTATCACACCAAGCTCTAACTTTCAATCAATCTCAGTATAAAGAACTTTTTCGACGGCTGGACTGAATGGGTAGTGTCTTTGTTTCACTGGAGTGGCCAATCCTACATCGATGTGATGCTTTAGTAACGAAGTACGCCCTAAACCTTGTTTCGCAAAATTTGAAAACAAGTCCTTTACCGCTTCTAATTGTTGAAGTTGAGTCTCATTGAACGGATAGGAGTCCTGGCTTATTTCCAAGTCGAGAGGCTTTTCGATGGCTCCGACTATCTTAGGCGCTAACTCAAACGTTTTCTAAAAATCGATCCCCAGTATAAGTCTCTGAGCTATGGTGGGAATGATATATAGTTCCATATCATGAACATTTTCCTTATATTTCATACAAACTTTCAATATTCCTAACACCTTATGTACCTTGGCATCGGCCGTTTTCACTTGTGATACAATGGCTTTATATCCGCAACTAAGCAACTAAAATTATGCAGAGCTAAATCTTCTCCTATACAGCTAACATTTGCTCCTGTATCAAGCAATCCCCATTCCGTAAAATTCAAAAAGGAAACGTTTGCATAACTTCGTCTATCCGAGGTGTTTTGAAATATGTATGGTGGATACAAAATTAAGTCTTTTTTCTTAAACTCAAATAATATTTTTTTTTTCGTATTGTATTTCGCTTTTTAGTCGGAGTTTTCTTAAAAATTACTCTGTCTCTAACTAATTAATAGTTTCGAAGCTTTTTTTCATATGGCCGAAACCCTGATTTCTGTTCTCTTGACTGTTAAGTGTTATCTCCTTCTATTACTACTTTAGACGAAAGATTCTTTATTTCAATATTTTTCTTCTTCGTTATCCTGTTCTCAAATAAATTAGCTAAACCCTTATCTACATCTGGGACATCCGATTGTTTAGGGATGCCCCTGCCTTTCGGTTTTCCATAAGTTTGCAAATAGCTTCGTAAAAGGTATCAAGCGATTCGTCGGGTTTTTGTTTACGCGGACGAATTTGTTCGCGAAGCTCTGCCATAGTTCGACCTTCTTTGTATTGGACACGCAGGGCGGTAGCAATTTGTTGCCAGTTAAGGTTCTCTGTTTGTTTGTGCATTCGCCAAAACCAAGAACTAGCTTTGCCAATTAAAAGTTGATGAAAATTTGACCAGTGCATCAAAATCATTATTTAGATGCTCTCGAGTCAACACAAGAATTCTTCAACAGACAAACCCTCAGATTTTCCTTCAAAACGCACACCCCACTTCTGAATAATATTTGCGACCCTATGGGTTCCGAGAATGGATGAAGTATGAGAAATAGCACTTTGGTTAACCATGGATGGTCTTCCTGAATGTTTCTAATCGGTAAAGATTGCATCATCTGCCTCACAGTTTCTCTAGCTAAAGCCTCAATGTCCGGTTGCGACCAATTATCGTCCATATCATCATACTCCGATGGTATCTTCTAGCAGGTCTACCTCGACGTTCATTTCTCCGAGTTCCATTACCACTGTCCATATTAATTTTGTTTCCCCTGGCACCTCGATTACTTTCGGCAGCCGCCATTAGTGAACCTTCATTAGATATTAATTCTTGTTGCTGCAGAAAATCTCTGACCTGTTGTGGCATTTCTCCTAGTTCTAGTTGTCTAGCAACTGATCGTCCAGTCTGCTTTTCCTGCGGGTCGATTCTTAGCTCCGAAGAGAAATTTCCAATAACTACTTTAACATCCTTTAAGAGAACTTTAGTAAAACACACCGGGCATCCGTTTTCTTTATCCGGGTGAAATCTATTCTCAACACAAGTTTTATGAAATATATGCTTACAAGGGGTTATCGCACAAGACTGCGTATCGGCCACTGGATCTCCATTGGGGCTAAACCTTTTTCTGGACTATGATGGATTGGCATATTGTTTTTGTTAGGTTATTTGTCTTGTAAAAAGTTATCAAAATTTGTATTTATTTTACTATTTTGTGTTTTTATATATTTATTTATTTTATTTTCGCTTAGACCTTTTTCTTTGGGGGAAATAATAATTTGATCTTTCTTTGTCCTGGTTACCACATATTTTATTTTGAATTGGTGTATATATATATATTTTTTTTTAATATATTTTTACGTATGTTTGGGGTATTACCTTTACCTAGAATGATTCTTCCTGTATAACTTTTGTTAAGCAAACTGCTGATCAGAATTAACGGACATACATATGTACACTTACGCATACACTATGTATTCCAGTTAAAAAGACTTTGCAAGCAGCCAACCGATAAACAGTTTCCTCACACCGATGATGATTCTTAATGAAGTTACTTTGCAGTTTAATAAAGAATACCTATACTTCGGTCGTCAGTGTCCACTTTCGCAAACCTACGATGTCCAGAAATAATAGAATATAGTTACCCTATTTAGTGTAGTTCACTATCAGTAATTTATCATTCGAAAACAAACGAGCTATCAATCTAGTAAGTGTTTTTTTGTTTTTTTTTCTTTAACAAGTTTATTAACGTTCGAATGTTTCTGCTCTTACATTAACTTTACGATGTTAGGTTTATTTGAAAAAAAATTAAATGGAATACAAATTGTTCCTATTATTTTTATTGGTCGATATAACTCAGCTCACGCAAATAATTCGATTTCCGAAATAAAAATAAAGTAGCTGTGCCCTTTTCCAAACTTACAAGACCATAAATGAAATCTATTAGTAGGTAGAATTCAAATATCGCAACCCCACGTTGGTCGCCAAATCCTTATGTAATGGTTGCCTACACTGAACAAAGTTTAACACCAGTCAGGCTAGCAGAATGTACAGCGGCGCGGAACCCCTTGTAATTTCTAGCTCTTCCGGGATGGGGGGTGGTTATTGCTGTATCTGCTCCTGACATTACATTAAGAATATTTATAGAGTCCCTGTCTGAAACTAATAAGCCATCCGATCATGGCGAAAATACAAAAGCTATTTGCCCTAGAAACAAATCAGAGCAAATACTCAAACCAAAAAACTAAAATTTAAGCGAGAGGGAAATTTGTGGAGCACCAGGATTAATTTTGTGGCGTCTTAGAAGATGTTTGACACACACGAAGTCGCTACCCACCCTACCAATGCCTTTGACCTTTAATTGTTAACAAAGACCCCATATTGTAGCTGATCAAATAATTCAAATCCCCAGGTCGCGAAAGAATTTCATCTACTCACTCATAATTGTGCGGATCAAGATATGAAGTACATAATTATTGATTCAATAACTTTCAGAAAGCATAACGTAAATAAAATTTCAGATCTATGGCATGATTACGTTTGTGTTGTTTGGTTATTAATATACTATATTATATTATTATTTTAATATAGTATATAATCTGAATTTGATTCTAATGTCTAGACTACAATTCTACTTACATCGTTCCTAGGCATATTCTTATCGTTGTTAATGATCATCTGGTATCTTCATTAAGATAGCAAAATATAACCGCAGCACAACAACAACAACTAATTTGGTAATGAACAGCGAACGGAGAAGGGAATGCGCATTATCAATTAACTAAAGGCGAGATTCCATATGAGAACTTTCTTAACGATCATTATTAATCAAATTATTATTACAGTCATTTAGGCGCAAGCTTAGTTGCAATCCAGCACATCAAAACAAATAAAATATTACGGACGGAGCTTAAATGCTCTATATCGTCAGCCGTGGGCAATTGGATTGGGGCAGTATACAACGGACAGCTCATTCACATTAGGTTGACTTAATAATTAGCTTTGCTTTGTGTTTTTTTTTGACTTTACATTATATATCCATTTAGATTGGTTCACTCACCCACATTCCGATCCTCGTTGAAGGCCTTCACGATAACAGGGATGAAGAGCTAAGGATGAAGGTTAACTTAATATGAATGATTTGTTTTGGAGTTTAATTTCTCTAATTTCTCTTTTCTTGTTTTTGTTTTTATTCTCGCATTTACTATGTCTCTCTTCACCTTCTACGCATTCGGCGTTCTGCGACAACATATTTATAATGGTTTACATTTTCGTGGCAGAGGAGAACAGAGTATGCTCAGAAAAACTTTAGGTTAAGTTAGGTTTTACCGGCCGTCGGTTATCTTACGCACTTAGACCATTAAAGGTCCGTTGTGCTACCGTGTATGTTTTCCCCTTTAGCCCGCAGAGGTTCGTGTGAAGTTAGCAGTTTCCCCAGCCAGAGGCGCTGGTGAATTTTTGTATCCAATATGGATTGGTGTCGGACAGGTCGGACGTGTCTATCAGGAATCTGCTTCCTAGTTGAGCAAGTCTTTTCGCTTGCAGTGCTGGGCAGTGGCATAGTAGATGCTCCACTGTTTCTTCCACTTCTTCGTCCCTACAGCTACGGCAGTAATCATTATACGGGGCATTTAGTCTTCTGGCATTGGTGCCTATCAACCAATGCCCTGTGATGACTCTCATAGCAGTGCTGAGGTTTGCTCTGGTCAATCTTAAAAGTTTTGACGTTCTTTTTGAGCTTATTTTTAGCCATATTTGGCGTGTTAGGCGACAGTGTTTGTGGTGTTTTCCCATATTGTCGGTTTGTTACGGTTTAGGTTTTCCCTTAGTAGTAGTTTACAAGTGGCTAAAGGCATACTCATGCCCTCCATCTCTTGTATAAGTGCCGCGGTAGTGCCTTCTCGAGCTAGTTCATCTGCGATGCAGTTGCCTTCTATGTCCCTGTGTCCGGGTACCCACATAAGGCTGATTATAAATTGTTGTGTCATCTCGTGTAAAGATGATTGGCAATTCGATACTGTTTTCGAGTGACTTGAGATTAAGCCAATCGATTTAATAGCTGCTTGGCTGTAATTGAAAATTTTTACATGTGAGCTTTCCGGTTATAGAGATTTTAAGTGTTTTAGGGCCTCCCTTATTGATGCTACTTCAGCTTGGAAAACGCTGCAATGATCGGGGAGTAGGCCTAGCTGTTCGGAGTAAACTCCTCCTCCTACTCTGTTCTGAAGTTTTGACACGTCTGTATAGCATTCTGGAGGCCAGGTGTTCGTGAGTTCCAATCGTCCCTCTCTGGAATGATTGTGTCGAAAGGTGTTTGTATGTACTCCGTTGGAGTGGTGTAGTCTGTCCTGGAGGGGACTATTTGAATGTTTTTTAGGATACATGAGTGATTCGCTTCTTGTGGGTTCCACTGTTTGGTATCTGTAAGCCTGATTGCCGCTACTGTAGCCTGTTCCATGCCAGCTAGTTCTGGGCTTGGGATGTTGAGTATGGCATTTAGGGCTTCGTTTGGGGTGGTGCGTAAAGCACTGCTGATGCAGAGTGCCGCAGCTCTTTGCATTTTTGCTAGCATTTTTATGCTGGATATTTTTTTCAGAGCCGGCCACCATACCACGACCCCGTACAGTAGTATTGTTCTGACGATGGCCGTATATATCCAGTTTACTATATAGGGTGCCCTATTGCTTTCTTGCACGTGAAGAGTGCTATTGAAGCTTTTTTTATCTGTCTGTGAGATTCAGCTACCAGTGCATATTCCATTTGGGACATAGATTTTTCTATCTTGGAGACGAGAGAGTGTCGTGCTGTCTCTGTCGATTTCCCTTTCTTATAGGCGTGTTGCGTGTCTGTGATAAGACTAGGGTTGAGAGTTGATCTCAGATGCAGGCCGATGATTCTTTCAAGGGTCTTTAGTACATAGGAAGGATGACAGAGTGATTGGTCTGAAATTCTTGGGGGTCGTGTGTGATGGCTTCCCAGCTTTGGGGATAGAGACAATACGGGACTCTAGCCACGATTGTGGTAGGTGTCCAAGAAGTAGGGACCTTTTAAAAATGTCAAGAAGCCAGTTTATGGCTATATTTCCCGCATTTTGGATTTGTTCGGGTATGATTTTGTCTGTACCTGAAGATTTGTATGGTTTAAAGCTGTGTATGGCCCAAAGGAGGACCTTTGGGTCTATGCACAGTTCGATACTTGCCAGTGTGGCGTTTGATTGTTGGGGGGTGAGAGCGTTTTGGCTGTTTCCTGGGAAGTGAGTGTCTAGAAGTATCTCCAGACATTCCTCACTCGTGCTGGTCCAGGAGCGATTTGCTCTTTTAAGGTAGCCTAGGGTTGTGGCCGATTTGGATAGGATTTTTCTAAGTCTGGCTGCTTCAGTTGTATTTTCAATTTCTAAGCAGAAGGAATGCCACGAGGATCGCTTTGCTTCCTGATGACTTTTTTGTAGTTTGCAAGGGCTCTCTTGTAGGCGGTCCACAGGGCCTCCTCATTTCCTGCCTTGGCTCTGTTAAAAAGGGTTCTGCAGTCTATTCGGAGGGGGGACAGTTCTGCTGGAGGGAGGTTTTTTTCTTTTGGGCTTGCTATTGGGGCAGGCCTTTTTTAGTGCATAGTTTCAGGTTTCTGTGAAACATCTTCTGATGCCAGTATTTCTCTTAGCCTCTTAAATGTTGTTTTTTGTTCTTCAGTCATATTTATATTATTTTTTTTGACTGATACGATTGACGCGAAGTTTTTGATAAAACACCTGTAGTAACTTGCTAAACCCAGAAAAGATCTGAGATCAAAAAGAGTTTTTGGCACAGGGAACTCCTTTATGGCTTTCACCTTTTCAGGTGAGGTTCGGAGACCCCCTTGCGACACGATGAATCCCAAGTATTCGACGGTTTTTTTTTTTAAAAACTTCGACTTTTCTTGAGATACCCTCATGCCTGCTTCAAGCATTTTTTCGAGGACCCACTGTATGTCCTTGACATGGTCCTCTTTTAATTTTGAGAAAATAATAACATCGTCGACATACACGTGGCATATCTTCGAGATTCGTTCTCTTAAAACGTCATCTTTAGCCCTCTGGAAAATACTTGGGGCGTTCTTAAGCCCGATTGGTAATCTGCAAAACTCATATTTGCCATTGTTTATCGAAAAAGCTGTTTTTTCTCGGTCTTTCTCTGCTAACTCGATTTGGTGAAAGCCCGCTTTAAGGTCGAGCGTTGAGAAATATTTTGACTCGCCCATATTTGACAATATAGTCGAAATCGAAGGAATCGGGTACCTATCATCCACGGTTTTTTTGGTTCAACTTTCTAAACTCAATAACCAACCTTTTCTTTTTTACCGTTTTGTTCAAATCCCTTTTTATCTACAACCCAAGTCGGGTTGTTGTAGGGCGATAAGGATGGCCTAATTATGCCATTCGCTATAAGTTGTTTAACCTCTGCGTTTACAAATTCCGTTACGCCCATGAGGTGCGGGTATGATTTAGAGTATACCGGCTCCCCGTCTGTTTTTATGGTTGCCATTGTATTTATGTTGTATGGTAGGGCTTCATCTGTGTCGGCGAAGGCCCTACAATTTTTGCTATCATATTATCAAAAGCGGCTTTGTCGTCTATTTGGATGGAGTTAACCTTTTCGGTTTTGGAGAATTGGATTTTTTCTACCCCGTTACTAGTTTCTAGTATATTTTTGGTAAGGTCGAATCTTGCATTCACTTGTTTAAGTAAGTCAAGCCCGATGATTCCATCAAAGTCCTTAAGAACTTTAAGTATAACAAAATGTGATTGTACTTTAAACAGAGAAATTAGGTACTTTTGTTCTATTCTTGTATGGCCATGAATTGACCTAACGCTAAATGGTTTTTCTACTGCCGCAATGCCTTTAAGCCCTGGGCATGCTGCTATGTAATTTTTTGAAGTGCCAGTATCAATAAGTAATTTGATTTCCCTCCCTGCTAACGTACGAGTGATATACGGGAGCAGGGATTTTACCCTAAAAAATTGCAGACGTCGTCTGTGTCGAGGTAGTCTTTTATTTGTTCAACCCTCTCATGTGCCAAATGGTTATAATTTTTCTCTACTGACCCCTGTTCTGGCATATAGTTAATTCTTTGTTGAGTCCGTGTGGGTTGGCCCCTTTGCCAAGTAGCAGGATGCCTGGACCGAGATGAAGTTTGCTGTGATGTATTTCTCCACCCTGCCTGCCGCTGATTTTGTGGTTTATAATTTTTTTCCTCATTATGAGGGGCAAATTTGCCGCGAAAACACTTTTATCGTTACTCGATTCGGCTTCTTGAGCTAGTGCCAATGCCGAATGGAAGTCCTGTGGTTGTGTCGGAAAAACGGCTATTTTCAGTGATTTTTTTAGGCCAGATACGAAGGCATGTAAAGCGTCATTTCTGTGTTGTTCATTGAGGACGGCTGCTGTGGCCGCGTCATGTGCCATAACTGTTTTATTTGTAAGGGTAATTCCCCATGTCTTGATAAACTTAATTCTTGTTAAATTAAATGTGTCGGAGTCTTGCCCGCGTATGTAAAGTCTAAGCGTGCTATTATCGCATGGAAATTGAACACAGTGTTAAATGAGGCTACTACTGCGGCCGTTGGGCCTCTTACTTTATTTTTCAGAATTCCGACAGCTTGGTAGTTGTGGCTGCTGCCTTCGTAAGGTTCAAATATTTTGTATGCCGCAGTTGCGGCCTGTCTCCAGGAGACGTAATTTTCTTGTTTTCCGTCGAATTCCGGGACGGATTTTATCATGTCGAGAGGTTCGTTGCACTAGCTTCCTGGTCTAATTTCAATATATCTGGACTTTTGGAGTTTAGCGGCTAATTACTCTTCGAATAAATCTTCATGCCCTTGGAGCGCGCCGGCTATGGCGTTGGGTATATTTTTTTTCGGTGGGTCTCAGTGAATAAAAATATTCACATCTATTTTTTTAATTTGATCTTAAATATCGGCAGAATTTATTTTTTAGCTATTTTCTATTGGCGAATAACTTTAGACAAAAAGCCTACTTACATGTTCCCATTTTATCGTTTAGGTTTTGTCGACGGTTCCTTGCTGCTGGTGCTGCTGCTGTCGTCGCTGCTGCCGTTGCTGCTGCTGTTGCCGTTGGTATAGGTCAGGTGTTGTCGACGCTGCTGCCGTTGTCGCTGGTACTGTTGTTGTTGTCGTAGCTGCTGCCGCTGCTGTTTTCTCTGGTGTGGAAAGTCTTTCAGTTCCTCTTTGTAGTTTTGTATGTTTTTATACCCATTACTCGTAGAGTAAAAGGGTATACTGGATTCGTTGAAAAGTATGTAACAGGCAGAAGAAAGCGTTTCCGACCATATAAATATTCTTGATCAGGATCAATATCCGAATCGATCTGGCCATGTCCGTTTGTCTGTCCGCCCGTATGAACGCTGAGATCTCAGGAACAACTAAAGCTAGAAACACAGACTCCAGAAACATAGACGCAGCGCAAGTTTGTCGATTTATGTTGCCACGCCCACTCTAACGCCCACAAGCCGCCCACAAACCGCCCAAAACTGCCACGCCCACACTTTTGAAAAACGTTTTGATATTTTTTCATTTTTGTATTAGTCTTGTAAATTTCTATGGATTTGCCAAAAAAACTTTTTTCCACGCCCACTCTAACGCCCACAAACCGCGAAAAACTTTCATTCTCTCTTGTTTATTTTGTTTACCGACGGCTTTTGGTTTCTGGTACTGCTTCTGTTGCTGCTTGCCGTTGCTGCCGCTGGTAACGCTGGTATTGTTGTTGTTGCTGTGGCTGCTACCGCTGCTGTTTTTTTGTGGTGTGAGAAGTCCTGTAGTTCTCCTTTGTAGTTTTGTATGTGGGAATGTTCTTCTGCACTTTTTACTTTTAGTTGCGTGTAGTTGCTGTATTTTCACACTTTTTAACATGTCATGTGGGTATCGTTAGTTGGTTGGGCGCCAGTTAACAAATTACTTTGTTGGTAGTTTAATATCTTTATTACCCGCTCTCCCGTTAGGGCGAGGATTTAAATTCATTTATCGAGACTGTTAAACCCCGGAGTACAAAATTAGACTAACTTAAAGAGCTACGGGTAGCCTCTGCGTCGCTGCAGCGCAGTCTCCAAAGCGCCAGGTCAGCATTCCGATATCCGGTGTCAGTCACTTGCTCTGCGAGTGCTCCGCACGGGCTCCAAGCAATTGCCCTTGGAATGAATCAGCAGTTCTTTCACTGCGCGTGCAAGCCACCGGATATGGTGGCCTGCAATTCGGCAGTTTCTCTCCATGAGAACCGCCTGTGCTAACTTTTATATATCACGTCAACCAACAAGTTGAGCTGAGCCACCGGATATGGTGGCCTGCAATTCGGCAGTTTCTCTCCGTGAGAACCGCCTGTGCTAACTTTTATAAATCACGTCAACCAACATGTTGAGCTAATAAGAATTTTTATTTGCCTTTTTTGCAAATAAATGAAGACTTTTATGGTAGCGAATTTGGCAGCGATGACAATAGTGAGAAAATTACAGAGCGAACAGCATAAGTCAATAGTTTTATAATTTCGTTAGCACTAAGCGCAAAACAAACAGTTACCCTGCCTCGCTATTTTTTGAAAATACTGCTGTAACATCGGATCAGCCAATAGCCAATCTATTTGCCAAGTTCTTTCAAACCACATATTCTACGTTACCTCATTCCAAATGGCCTTACTCTTACGCGGTATCAAAGTCAAATTTAGTATTCTGTCCCACTCTAAATAAAAGCTCACTACTTTATGATCTTCAGCGAGTTAAGCCTGTCTATTCGCCAGGTCCCGCTATTCCTAAACTTTTTGAAAACGTTATCACTCCTCATTTGCAGCACCTTTGTAGGTCAATTATATCACCATGTCAGCATGGTTTCATGAAACGCAGATCAACAACTACTAACCTTCTGGAGCTAACCTCCTTCGTAGTACAGGGCTTCAAAAATAATCTTCAAACAGATGTCATTTATACGGGTTTTAGTAAAGCATTCGACTCTGTTAATCATTCACTTTTAATAAAAAAACTTGATTTATTAGGTTTCCCTGTTGATCTCATAAATTGGGTTCTAAGTTATTAGAATGGCAACGGGTCCTCTTTAAAAATTCTCTTTCTTGTATTCTCCGAGTCACATCCGGTGTCCCACAAGGGAGCCACCTAGGTCTGCTCATTTTTACCTTATTTATTAACGACCTTTCCTTAAAAGTATGACTCCAGTATAAGGACATTTCTCGCCATTTGGACTTACAATCCGATCTAGATAGCTTTCAAACCTGGTGCCGTGATAACGTATTAAACTTAAATGGCTCTAAGTGTAAAGTTATGACCTTTTGTCGTGCCAACTTAATGCACGCGACTTACACTCTAAATGGGACCTCTTTGGACAGAATAACACATGTTGATGATCTTGGTGTTCTTCTGGACCCTAAACTTTAATTTTCAGACCATATTTCGCCTATTGTCAATAAGGCCAGGGGTGTGCTTGGTTTTATAAAACGGTGGACAAAGGAATTTGATAATCTTTTCATGACCATAACCTTATTTACATCTCTAGTCAGTCCGATCCTCGAGTATGGATCACCTGTTTGGAGTCCACAATATGAAGTTTACTCGGACCGAATTGAGTCGGTTCAAAAGAACTTCTTAATTTTTTCCTTACGGCGCCTTTATTGGGATGCAAGCCTTAGATTACCTCCTTATTCAAGTAGACTAATGTTAATTAACTTACCCTCTTTAGCTAACCGCGTGGTTATTCGTGGTGAATTTGATAGTCCAGACTTGGTTAGTCGGCTAAACTTCACTGTTCCAAGCAGATTTACTAGAAATTACTTAACGTTAATTTTAAATCAATGTAGATCTAATTATGAGTTGCATGATCCCTACAGAGTATTATGTTCTGACTATAATTCTATCCTATCATCTCTAATTCTGACTCTCTGCCGTTCTTAATGCGATCAATACTAACGTATTTAACAAATTCTTAGATCTTACTAGTATATATATATATTTCTCGTTCTTTACTGTCTTCTATATCGCGTCTATCTTCCCTCGGTCGGTTGGGCGGGAGATGTGGCCGTGGGACTCGCGCGTTAAAAAAAAAAACAAACAAAAAAAAAGAAGCAAAAAGTAGAAGCTCTGATAAACTTAAGCATAGCTTTTACAAATGTCTCCAAGTTTGAACCATATTTTGTTAGAATACGCTAAGTATACCTTTAAGCCCAAATGCAATAAATGCAACTCTTCGGAAAACTTTTTAGATGGACACGCCAGATAAAAGCCACATGTCGCATTCTGGGAAATGAGATCCGATAGTGGTACCCAGACAGAATCAATTGTAGAAATAAGTCCTGATAATTGTATAACCAAACCAGACAAATGTTTACCAGCTAATGTTAGCTAATGAAAAAAATTGAGCCAACAATCCGAGGCTTCAGATCACACGGGAGTTGCGTAGACCAGGCAAACACACTACGCATAATTACCGAGCAAGCTGTGGAATGGAGAGCCCCGCGAGAGCAACCACTCCAACCAAGGAAACATCATTATACATGGGAACCCAATCGAGTTCGTCAACAGCTTCCCATACGTTGGCACCATCATATCCAACAGTGGAGGAGTGGATGATGATGTCTCGATTCGTCTTGGCAAAGCCCGCTCAGCATTTAGGAGACTATACCGCATATGGAGAAACAGACAAATAAGCCGACGAACAATGCTCCAGATCTACAATGCGTGTCTGTAATCCATAGTGCTACACGGAAGTGAGACATAGGTCGCAAGGAAGAAAATAACGCAGAAGCTGCAGGTTTTCAGCAACAAATGCCTGAGAATCATATGTGGGGTATTCTGGCCAAACAGATACCCCGATACACACCCAAATAAGGAAGAAGAAATGGATGTGGATAGGGCACGCTCTCAGTAGCATAGTTAGGATGGCATTGGACTGGAACCCCTAAGGAAGCCGGAGGGTAGGAAGGCCACCAAATAAACATCACACTGACAGCACAAAACAGAGTTAGATGGAAGGCTCTCATAGAAGCCCTAAGTTACCGAGAGGAATAGCAAGGAATTAAAAAAAAAAAATTTAAATATCCGTAGCCATATCATATTAAAGCAGCTGAATATGCAGATCCAAGGAATCGGATCTTCGGAGACGTCAGTACAGAAGTCCAGACGTTCAACCCAACGGTTGCGATGTTTTTGGTTGAAAGTTCGAGAAAGTCGTCGAAAACTAATTTCCTCTATCTTTATTTGGGAATGGTCTGGTAATGCAGAGTGACTGGCCAGCCCAGGTTATCTAACGACTACGAAGAAATGCTAAGGACTTGGTAAGGACTGAAACGGAAAAGACGTGCGAAGGAAGAAGCGGTTAGGACAAGAAACTGAAGACGTGCCGACAAACGACGCTCTCGGCAAAAATCCTTACACAATAGCTAATCTAAATCAATAAAGATCTGTAAATTAAATATATAATATAAATAAATCATATAATAATAACTCAGTGGGGTTGTGTGAATTTATGAAAAAAGGCTAATCACAACCCATTCCCACATTTATAAACTCTGATAGCTGATTGTATACAGACATTACAATAGACGACCTTCCCAACGTAGCTTTATTGGACTCTGGTACGCAGCAAAAGCATTCATCCAAGAACTTAAGCAGGATGTTTATCTTGGTATAAATTTTTAGCGTCATTTTGGTTTTCTTAGTAAGATCATATCTTTTTTTTTTCGCTGCCGTGTATCGTGCGGCTCGAATCGCGGGATGATAGACGCGATATAGAAGACAGTAAAGAACGAGGAAATATATATATATACTAGTAAGATCTAAGAATTTGTTGAATACGTTAGTATAGATCGCTTTAAGAACGGCAGAGAGTCAGAATTAGAGATAATAGGATAGAATCTATTATAGTCAGATATAATACTCTGTAGGGATCATGCAACTCATAATTAGATCTACATTGATTTAAAACAAGAGAGAACGCTATAGTCGAGTCCCCGACTATCTGATACCCGTTACTCATTTAGTGGAAGTGCGAAGGAGAGTCTTCAACACAGACAGTTTTTGGCGGTTTGTGGGCGTGGCAAAATGTATTTTTGGCAAATTGATAGAAATTTACAAGAATAATACAAAAATGAAAAAATATCAAAAGATTTTTCAAAAGTGTGGGCGTGGCAGCTTTGGGCGGTTTGTGGGCGTTAGAGTAGGCGTGGCAAAAAGTTTTTTTGGCAAATCGATAGAAATTTACAAGACTAATACAAAAATGAAAAAATATAAATACATTTTTCAAAAGTGTGGGCGTGGCAGTTTTGGGCGGTTTGAGGGCATTAGAGTGGGCGTGGCAACATGAATCGACAAACTTGCCTTGCTTCTATGTCTCTGGAGTCTGTATGCCTAATCTCAACTTTCTAGCTTTTGTAGTTCCTGAGATCTCGACGTTCATACGGACGGACAGACGGACATGGCCAGATCGACTCGGCTATTGATCCTGATCAAGAATATAAATACTTGATATGGTCGGAACCGCTTCTTTTTGCCTGTTACATACTTTTCAAAGAATCTAGTATACCCTTTTACTCTAGGAGTAACGGGTATAATTAACGGTACGTAATTTCTAATAAAACCGCTTGGAACAGTGAAGTTTAGCCGACTAACCAAGTCGGGACTATCAACTTCACCACAACTAAGGTTAAAAATAAAGACTGTTCCAAGCATCGTTCTACCGTTAGCTGAGGAGGGTAAGTTAATTTACATTAGTCTACTTGAATAAGGAGGTAATCTAAGGCTTGCAAGAAGTTCTTTTGAACCGATTCAATTCGGTCCGAGTAAACTTCATATTGTGGACTCCAAACAGGTGATCCATACTCGAGGATCGGACGGACTAGAGATGTAAATAAGGTTATGGTCATGAACGGATTATCAAATACCTTTGACCACCGTTTTATGAAACCAAGCACACTCCTGGCCTTATTGACAATAGACGAAATATGGTCTGAAAATTAAAGGTTAGGGTCCAGAAGAACACCAAGATCATCAACATGTGTTATTCTGTCCAAAGAGCACCCACTTAGTGTGTAAGTCGCGTGCTTAGAGCCATTTAAGTTTAATGCGTTATCACGGCACCAGGTTTGAAAGCTATCTAGATCGGATTGTAAGTCCTTATACTGGAGACATCATTTTACATCATCAGCGTACATAAGTACACGCGAATGCTTTATTAATAAGGGGAAGGTCGTTAATAAATAAGGTAAAAAGGAGTGGACCTAGGTGGCTCCCTTGTGGGACACCGGATGTGACTCGGAGAATACAGGAAAGAGAATTTTTATAGAGGACCCGTTGCGTCCTGCCATTCAGATAACTTAGAATCCAATTTAGGAGATCAACAGGGAGATCATGGATGACAAAGTCTCAATGGCGGAGTTAGATATAGGTCTAGAAGTCGAAGCTGTTGTGCTCCCAAAAGTTTACACGATGTCAGAACAGCAGAAAGATAGACTAGACGAAGTTATAGCTTTATTACTGTCCAAGTTACGGGGTTTGGACTGTCACCCGCTCTCCGCTCCCTCTTACGCTCTCCCGCTCTTCACCACAGAGTCTCCAAGGAGTCTCCGCTGCGCTTGGGAGAGCCTAACTAATTAGAATAAGCACCAGTGTAAAAACTAATTTCGCCGAATAAATTTACGCCCGGTCGCGCCCGCGCATTTACGAAAAGTCTAGTGTTCGCTTTTCTTCGAGTGTCTCTATTTCAGCATATTTGGAAAATTCCAGGAGCCCCCTACATCATTTCTTGGTCCATTCGAGCCAGATCACCTCGATTTTCTAGTTTGTCCACCAGCGAACAAATTACAAGATAAGTACGAAATTTCCATTCCTTTTAATTGCCGGTCTGCAGCAAAAGGTTCGAAAATCCAATTTCGTTCAATTTGCTGTAAGATTTATTGTCAGATCTAACGGATTTCTCCGACGAAAGGCAATTAAAGAAAAGTACTTATTCATTCTCACGGGCGCCGCCATATTACCCACTGTTCTCCTTTCACCCTCATTTGTGAAAATTTCGAAGTCCAAATTTCCGAATATATTTAAATATTCATCCAGTCCGAAAAGTGCAAAATTCCAAATGTGAAAAAGTGAAAATAATTTGTGCCAAGTTCAGTGAAAATTTCTAAGTCCAAAGCTCTGCCAAAAGTGGCAAAAATTCTGTTCTCGTTTCACTGTGTCCAACGCAAGCCAAATTCTTTTCGCAACACATTTTTGCTTTAGCTCCGCAGTCCACTTAATACAATATGCTTTGCTATCGAAGAATACAACAACGAAACAAACAACACATACCCTTTGGCCATTACAAATAAAATATTAATTAAACATTTACCCGCCAGTTCCATATATATTACATCAACATATACTACATCCATATATATTACATATATTACATCAACATATATTACATCAACATATACTACATCCATATACATTGCATATATTACATCAACATATACTACATCCATATACATTGCATATATTACATCTACATATACTTCATCCATATATATTACATATATTACATCAACATATATTATATCCACATATATTACCGACATACATTGCGCATATTATCTGCATTCCTTTTAAACATATACCAAAGTTTAAATTGTTTCCCGTCGGCAAATCCAAACCACAAATAAAATTTATTCCAAGTGCCGACGCGGAAAAGGCGTTTTGTTTTCCATCATTTTTTTCCGTAAATGTCCAAATTAATTTCCGAGCAATAAATTAAAAGCGGTTTTTTCTCTTTTTTTAACAAATAAATTTTTCAATATTTATTAAATAATTTAATTTTTATTTTCAAAAAAAAATTTTTTTTTATAACTACAAGACAATAATTTTTTTTTTCATCCATAAATAAATAATACGACCGCCAAATATAAGTCGTTCACCCTACAAATATTTTTTCCTGTATTTCTTGTATATTAATTTGTGTTTGTTTTAGAAGTTCTTACAACGCGGAGAAAAGACTCCAATTCCACCATTCCATTTTCTCCGTTTCCAGTTGTAAACAAAAAAAATAAAATTTTCTACGTTCTTTTTTTTTTTTTTTTACGTGCGAGTCCCACGGCCACCCCTTCCGCCCAACCGACCGAGGGGCGCTGCCGTGTATCGTACGGCTCGAATCGCGGGAAGATAGACGCGATATAGAAGACAGTAAAGGACGAGGAAATATATGTATGCTAGTAGTAATATCTAAAAATTCGTTAAGTACGTTAGTATTGATCGCTTTAAAAACGGCAGAGAGTCAGAATTATAGATAATAGGATAGAATCTATTATAGTCAGAACATAATACTCTGTAGGGATCATGCAACTCTTAGTTAGATCTACAATGATTTAAAATTAGAGGTACGTAATTTCTAGTAAATCTGCTTGGAACAGTGAAGTTTAGCCGACTAACCAAGTCGGGACTATCCACTTCACCACGAATTAGGTTAAAAATAAAGACTGTTCCAAGCATCGTTCTACGGTTAGCTAAGGAGGGTAAGTTAATTAACATTAATCTATTCGAATAAGGAGGTAATCTACGGTTTGCATCCCAATTAAGGCGCCGTAAGGCAAAAAGTAAGAAGTTCTTTTGAACCGATTCAATGCGGTCCGAGTAAACTTCATATTGTGGACTCCAAACAGGTGATCCATACTCGAGGATCGGACGGACTAGAGAAATAAATAATGTTTTGGTCAAGTAAGGATCATCAAATTCCTTTGACCACCGTTTTATAAAACCAAGCACACCCCTGGCCTTATTGACAATAGACGAAATATGGTCTGAAAATTTAAGTTTAGGGTCCAGAAGAACACCAAGATCATCAACATGTGTTATTCTGTCCAAAGAGCAGCCACTTAAAGTGTAAGTTGCGTGCATTGAGTTGGCACGACAAAAGGTCATAACTTTACACTTAGAGCCATTTAAGTTTAATACGTTATCACGGCACCAGGTTTGAAAGCAATCTAGATCGGATTGTAAGTCCAAATGGCGAGAAATGTCCTTATATTGCAAGCATAATTTTACATCATCAGCGTACATTAGTACACGCGAATGATTTATTATTAAGGGAAGGTCGTTAATAAATAAGGTAAAAAGGAGCGGACCTAGGTGGCTCCCTTGTGGGACGCCGGATGTGACTCGGAGAATACAAGAAAGAGAATTTTTAAAGAGGACCCGTTGCGTCCTGCCATTCAGATAACTTAGAATCCAATTTAGGAAATCAACAGGGAAACCTAATAAATCAAGTTTTTTTATTAAAAGTGAATGACTAACAGAGTCGAATGCTTTACTGAAATCCGTATAAATGACATCTGTTTGAAGATTATTTTTGAAACCCTGTACTACGAAGGAGGTTAGCTCCAGAAGGTTAGTAGTTGTTGATCTGCGTTTCATGAACCCATGCTGACATGGTGAAATAATTGACCTACAAAGGTGCTGCAAATGAGGAGTGATAATGTTTTCAAAAAGCTTAGGGATAGCAGACAATTTGGAGATTCCTCTGTAATTGCTTGCATCCGATTTGCTACCTTTTTTATGGAGAGGGATCACAAAGGACTCCTTCCATATTTGGGGGAACTGAGTAGATTCCAAAGATAATTTAAACAGTTTTAGTAGAGGTTTGCACAAGGCTTCCGCACAGAATCTAAGCACACAGCCAGGAATTCCGTCGGGACCTGGCGAATAGACAGGCTTAACTCGCTGAAGATCATAAAGCAGTGAGCTTTCGTTTAAAGTGGGACTGAATATTAAATTTGACTTTGATACCGCGTAAGAGTAAGGTCGTTCGGAATGAGGTAACGTAGAATATGTGGTTTGAAAAAACTTGGCAAATAGATCAGCTATTGCCTGATCCGATGTTACCGAAGTATTTTCAAAAAATAGCGAGGAAGGGTAACTAGTTGTTTTGCGCTTAGTGTTAACGAAATTATAAAACTGTTTGGGATCCTGTGCGAACTGGAACTTACAACGGTTTAAATAATTCTTATAACACTGAGCATTAAGCACGGTAAAATTTAACCGAGCACTTACATATTTAGAAAATATAGATTGAGAACCGGTATTTTTAAATTTTATATAAAGTCTGGACTTAACATTTCTTAGATGTGTCAACTCTTTATTAAACCAAGGAGGTTTGTTAAAGGTAGACGGATAGTACATCGGAACACAAGAGTTGAAGAATGATTTAATTGCATTATAAAAAATATCTATGGCATCGGCCATTATGTTGCAAGAATATAGATCGGACCAATTAAAGCCAGATATAAAAAGATTTAGCCTCTGAAAGTTTGCCTTACGAAAACAATGAATTCGTTTGGTTGACTTTTCTGGCCTCTCTTTTATTACGGTACCTGTGTCGATTGTCACCTCGAAAGTTGGATGGTATGGATCTTCAGGTTGACTAAGAGGTGCTACTCTAGTCAGAAACACACTTTCAGGACTTGAAACAAAACATAGATCCAATAAACGACCAAGAGAATTTCGAATATAATTAACTTGCGACAACGATATGTCAAGCAAGCCGTCAATAAAGTCATGCTGTGCTATAGGCAGGAGAATATTCGACTGTTCCTCTGTGGACCACTTAGTGCCTGGTATATTAAAGTCACCTAGGACAACTAGTTGGTCCCTATCGGACAGTCTGTTTGTAACGGATTGGATAGCGGACAAATGGTTAATATATTCAGGAAATTCAGAAGACGGCGGAATGTACGAGTACGTAATATAAACATAGCTATCAGAAAATGACAGCTTTACGCATAAGAATTCTAAGTTACGGAACTCGTCAAAAAGTACCTCCACTGACGTGAGGGTAGACCTAACAGCAATTAGGACTCCACCTCCCCGCCTGGAGGGACGATCATGCCTGTATACTGTGTACATACCTGTGAAAACTTCGGAGTTAAGTATCTCCGGTTTTAACCAAGTCTCTGTAAACACAATAATATGGGATGCAAAGGAAAGACTATTAGAATACAAATTAGTAAGTTTACTACACAAGCCTCTTACATTTTGATAACAGATAGTGAGACTAGATTTTAGTTTTTTGAAGATAAAGAAGTCGAAGTAGTAGAGGAGGATGGGGCAGTGATCTGGCCACTTGTGGGAAGTTTAATTCCCACGGGCCCCTTTTTTCTATTTTTAATCTTAGCTTCAAACCCTTTCACAAAAAATCACCAGAACATATGGTTGAGAATAGCTCATTTGGGACAGTTATCTTGAAAGATGAGATGTCCCTAGCATAAGAAAAGTTAAATTTTTCCACTTTTATGTTGTCGGCTTTTGTTTTGTCTTGTATATAAGAAAGTACATCAGATGATGAGAGAGCGGGTGCACCGTGCAGTTAAGTACAAAAACAACACCAAACAGCACTACAGACAACGCACGAAAGAGAGAGTAAGCAAAACGCAAAGACAGAAAGAGAACAGATTGAATTAATTTATTAAAATAATGCACATATCACAAAAGATTCACTCGCGAAGCGAACGGCACTTTAACTAGTACGGATTACGAAATTGAATTATTAAAGAATTTGTTAAATTCCACCGCTGGATTTAGCAGAACAAAAATAAATTCGGAGCGCAGAAAAAAAACACGACCGTTCGCTTTGAAGCTTTATTTACATTAATAAACATTCTAATAAACATTTTAGTCCACCGTGTTCCATATTCCAAGTGTTCCAACCGTAAATCAGGTGGACCGAATTACCATAAATCACAGGTCATTTATACAATTCGCTGTTCACTCCGAGTCACCTGTCCAATTAGTCGAAACTACTACACCACTTTCTCACCCATTACATCCTATACGGTCTTTTTCCGCTGCTTTATACCATTCACGGCGGAAAGCTTAAATATATTAAGTGCAGTCTAAGGAATCTGTCTACATTTTCAAAAGTGTGACCGGGCTCCAAAACCGCTTCCCTTCCATTTCGCATTTCTTCGATTATGCCCATCGGGGACGATAAGAAGAAATTGTCCGCTGACAAACCCAGGTCTATTTTTCTGGAATCTGGGGCGGCCTTGAAGGTACTGCAAAGTACTGTTCAAGGTTGCTTGACTGCCTTAGAACTGTCAGGCATCAACACTGAGAACTGGGACTGCCTGCTGGTATATCTGTGTTCATCCAAGCTCCCGAAGATAACTCTCTCATTATGGGAGCAGTCGCTACATAAGAAAGCCGACATCCCGACATGGGCAGAGCTGAACACCTTCCTCACAGAACGTCATCGAACCCGAGAGGCCATCGATGATGTGAGACCGTCCGTACCAAGTCAGTCGCACTCCAAAGCGATGAACTCAAGCTCTGCAGTTTCACCATCCGATCTCCGACTAGGCCCGCGTTGCAGTTGGAGACGACGGCCTATGTCCTCCCTCAACTAGCCGGAAATCTGCCTTCCTACCCAATTCCGCAAAATTTCCTTCGGGATCTTCCCGATTTTCCACTGGCGGATCCAAAATTCTATGAGAGCGCACAAATAGATGTCCTTATCGGAGCCGACATTCTGCCTTCGGTGCTTCTGAGTGGAGCAAAAACCAACATCTGCGGCTCTCTCTTGGGGCAAGACCCCATTTTCGGCTGGGGCGAGAAGAATTTCCTTAAAACGACCACGAGAAACGAGTGCGGCAAATATGTTGTTACTCTGCCTTTTCGCGACCCAGAACATATCGGTTCCGGGCTAGGGCATTCTAGGTCTTTCGCGTTGGCTCAGTTTTTAAGAAATGAGCAGCGTCTAAAAAGATATGAGGCCTTGAAAGCGAGATACGATTCGGTGATCCAGGAATATCTCGACTTAAAGCACATGCGACAAGTTTTGCCTTCCCATGATTGCAACGCCTATTATATGCCACATCACGCCGTCTTAAAACCGGAAAGCGTAACTACTAAACTCCGTGTAGTATTCAATGCCTCCAGCCCTTCATCGAATGGTACCAGTTTAAATGATATCCTTCATGCTGGCCCTGTCTTACAGTCCGACTTGACCATTCAAATTTTGAAGATGCGCTATTTCCGATACGTGTTTAGAGCCGATATCGAAAAAATGTATCGGGTAGATCCGAAACACACTTCATTCCAGCGAATACTCTTCCGTAACAATAGAGGGGAAATCAAAGATTTCGAATTGAAAACAGTAACCTTTGGAGGCAGCTAGCAGCTGACGTAGAACTTAGCCATCCAAAAGCTAGCAATGTCATTCGAAATTTCATGTATGTGGATGATGTTCTAGCCGGAGCGGACTCCACGGAAGAAGCTCAGCTCATGGTGCAAGAGCTCCGAGACGCTCTGAATTCCGCCGGATTTCCATTGAGGAAATGGACCTCCAACCAAAAGGAAGTTTTAGCGGCCATTCAGAGCAACCATCTTTTAAATACTGATTTTCTCGAGATCGATGCAGAAAGCACTGCCAAAACCCTCGGTATTCGCTGGAAGGCGACCTCCGACGAATTCTTCTTCTTCACCAGAGTTGGCTATCGAAACGTCCTTTACAAAGCGCCAAGTCCTGTCCCAAATTGCCAAATTGTTCGACCCTGCAGGCTGGTTAGCGCCGTTTATCGTTCGAGCTAAAATTTTCATGCAGGAGATTTGGCTGCAGGAGCTTGGGTGGGACGAAAACATTACAAATGAGCTTTTTCAGAGATGGCTTAAATTTCTCCAAAGTTATTCGGTTTTAGAGCAGATACGCATTCCACGCTGGCTCTCGTTTCATCCAGATTTCAAAATCGAGCATCATGGCTTTTGCGATGCATCGCAAAAGGCTTATGGGGCGGCAATATATGTCCGCGTAGAAGTGGGCAGCACCATTATGGTGCAACTCCTAACCGCGAAAACCCGGGTAGCACCAGTCAAAACGGTTTCGCTCCCAAGACTGGAGCTGTGCGGAGCGTTATTGCTTTCCGAAATGGCTGCAGCCATCATTCCACAGATGCCTACGATCAACTCCGAACTTTACTGCTGGACGGACTCCACGTTAGTGCTTGCGTGGTTAAGCAAGCCAGCTTGCCAGTGGACCACATTTGTAGCCAATAGGGTGACGAAGATCGCCCAGGCCAAACAGAGAATTGGTCTCATGTTCAATCTGAGCATAATCCAGCAGACCTGGCAAGTAAAGGAGTTTCCCTCCAAGATCTAGCCGATAGCCAGTTATGGTGGCACGGACCGACTTGGTTGCAAAATCCACGCAACCAATGGCCAACTCAGGTCGCTCCGGTGACCGACCTGGAGAAGCGTGCTCTAAAAGTCCATCTCGCAAAAGCTCCTTCTGAAGAGTTGTTGGCACGTTTCTCCAAGCTTGAGAAAACTCTACGGGTCCTGGCCCTCCGGGGCACCCCATATGGGAGGCCTTTGGGAAGCAGGCGTAAAAAGTTTTAAGACACTATTTTACAATTGCACTGCCACACGAAAATACACGTTCGAAGAGCTCTCCACGCTCATGGCAAAAATAGAAGCGTGCCTTAACTCCAGGCCGCTCTCTCCTATGTCTGAGGATCCGACAGATTTGCTGGCACTGACGCCAGGTCATTTCCTTGTCGGGGGACCCCTTATATCCACGGTGGAACCCGAAGTAAAGGGAGAAAGGAAGTCTATTCTATATCGGTTGCAGCATTTGAAGGCTCTCCATCAGGAGTTCCGTGTGCAATGGAAAGAAAAGTACCTCAAAGATCTCCATAAGAGCACTAAAAGGCAGGCCCCGACCAAAAATCTTTGCATCGATGACATGGTCGTCATCAAGGACGACAACTACGCGCAGCATGGCCCCTCGTCAACAAAACGCACGCAGTGCTCGTGCCTTGGAGAGCAGACCTACCCGAGGTATTCAATCCTACCGATGCCGAGTCTGCCGCGGTATCCATCCTCTTCGGAAGTGCGCGAGGTTCCTAAAGCTCAGCGCTGAAAAGCGTCTGCGAGCAGTCCTCATTAACAAATACTGCGCCAATTGCCTCGCTCACGAGCATTCCACGGGAGACTGCCGAAGCGGTGATCGTTGCAAGAAGTGCGACCGATCCCACCACACGCTGCTCCACATGCACGAGCAGGTTAGCTTGTTGTCGCGGTCGCGATCGCGATCGCGTCTCCAACCGGTGCCAACCCGGCAAGCAGCTTCGGCTTCGTCCCAACGATCCCGCCGGCAAAATCCGCCAACTCAGCGTAGGAGTTCACCGCCACGACGCCCGGAATCGACCACGCCAGGACCATCGCTCTCGTCGCTGCTGCAACGCCACAGCGTGAACATCCTTCCGACAGCGCTGGTCAAGTTGGAGACCGGGACGAAGACCTTCGAGACCGCAGCACTTATCGATCCGTGCACCCCCATGAGCTGCATCGACGCTTCGTTGGCGTCAGCCCTTACGCTTCCGATGACCAATGTTGGCGACGAGAAAGTCTGCACGACGACCATTCGCTCCAGGATCGACGCGAACACTAAGCTGGAGGTCGTGCTCAAGATCGAGCCCAGTGTGCGGATCCGCACACCTGTCCGGGCATTGAGCGACACAGTGGTGTCCAAGTTCCGGGACATCATGCTGGCTGATGACCAGTTCCATCGGCCTGCTACCGTCTCTATGGTCTTAGGAGCAGATGTTTATCCAAAGGTTATCCAATCCGGATTCCTGACCTTCGACGAGGGATTGCCGGTCGCTCAGAAAACTGTTTTTGGGTGGATCGTGTCCGGTGCCTGCAGCCTGCCGTAGAATGGCTATGTTGCAACCCCAGTGATTGCAAGGGGTGCGGAATGTCCAAGTTACAGGGTTTGGACTGTCACCCGCTTTCCGCTCCCTTTTACGCTCTCCCGCTCTTCACCACAGAGTCTCCAAGGAGTCTCCGCTGCGCTAGGAAGAGCCTAGCTAATTAGAATAAGCACCAGTGTAAAAACTAATTTCGCCGAATAAAGATACGCCCGGTCGCTCCCGCGCAATTACGAAAAGTCTAGTGTTCGCTTTTCTTCGAGTGTCTCTATTTCAGCATATTTGGAAAATTCCAGGACAGCAGCCCCCTACAACCCAATTACCATCACACGAAAAGAGCGGTCTAGGTCTAACACATGTGATAGAACATTGTATTGATGTAGCAGCGATACCAGTCTACAAGCGTCATTGACTAATCTCGCTGCAAAAGATAACCTCATGTTTTCCAAGTTGAAGATCATGTTAGCGTCATATTGAGTCGATTCCCGTGAGTCCCGCTCACTTAACCACATGCCTCTATATGAAACACGCATTCTGGCTAATACCACTAGAGAAAAACTCCAGACAGTTAACCGTATCTACAATACAGATCAGGCCCTTGTAGTTATAAATGCAAGGTAGTGTCCTTTGGCTTTGTAATGCACTCAAACTTAGTGTAGACTAATGGATTTATTTCATTGTAATTCGAACGTCGGCGAGTGCAGACGTGTTTCTTTCAAGCTACGAATAGCAAGTTCTAAAAACTACAACAGTATAGTGAAAGTTAAACACAAAGTGTAAAGTGCAGTTTGCACAACTAACAATTATTGACTATAGTAATTATTTACTAAAATAAATAATTATTCCATATTGTTCTGGTAATTGTTATATGTGGACTTAGAACAATGAATCAAAACGACATACGTTCTCAGCGACAATGTGAACAAGACGAGCGCCGGCTCTCTTTACAACGCAACAATGCATACTTTTCTTTCGTCTCACCGCAAATCGGTGATCGAGCACCCTCACCTTCAACTAACTCGAAACTTTTGCCCTCAGAGAACGACAGACCGCGTTCTTGCTCTCCCTCTCTGCCTGCTTCGGCTCACAAGTCGTGGAGCGAAGAGACCGCCTCTCCTACCCCGCTCCTCTCGCAGCGCCAAACGACCGTCCCGGGTAACTGTAACACTGCAATAACGAGTGCAGTGACCTCACTGGCAACTGTCACTGCTACCACAACAACAACTTCGTCAGCGGCCCAACTAATTATCGCTGTGCCAGCTGTAAATAATTCAGCAGCACTGACCGTTTGCAACAACAATAATGCACGCAAAGAAGAATCAAAACAAAAGCAGAAGTCGATTTCGACTGTGCAGACTGGCATGGATCGCTACATCCAAATCAAGAGAAAGCTCAGCCCTCAAAACAATAAGGCAGGTAATCAACCCAAAATCAATCGAACCAGCAACGGCAATGAAAACTCTGCAGTAAATAATTCAAACCGATATGCTATCTTGGCTGATTCTGCGACCGAACAACCCAACGAAAAAACGGTAGGGGAACCAAAAAAGACCAGGCCTCCACCAATTTTCATACGAGAACAAAGTACAAATGCACTTGTAAATAAACTCGTTGCTTTGATTGGTGACAGCAAATTCCACATTATCCCACTTAAAAAAGGAAATATTCATGAAATAAAACTACAGATCCAAACAGAAGCAGACCACCGTATAGTGACTAAATACCTAAATGATGCTGGTAAAAACTACTACACATACCAATTAAAAAGTTGCAAAGGGCTACAGGTAGTACTTAAGGGCATTGAAGCAACAGTGACACCAGCTGAGATAATTGAGGCTCTGAAGGCCAAAAACTTTTCTGCAAAGACAGCTATTAATATTTTAAACAAAGACAAAGTTCCGCAGCCACTATTCAAAATAGAACTCGAACCAGAGCTCCAGGCACTAAAGAAAAACGAAGTGCACCCAATATACAATTTACAGTACTTGCTACATCGGAGGATCACCGTGGAGGAGCCGCACAAACGAATCAATCCAGTTCAATGTACTAATTGCCAAGAATACGGCCACACCAAGGCATACTGCACCCTTAAGACCGTATGTGTTGTCTGTAGCGAACCTCATACTACCGCAAACTGCCCCAAAAACAAGGACGATAAGTCTGTGAAGAAATGCAGTAACTGCGGGGAAAAACATACTGCAAACTACAGAGGCTGTGTGGTGTACAAAGACTTGAAGAGCCGCCTAAACAAACGTATTGCCACAGCACATACATACAACAAAGTCAATTTCTACTCTCCGCAACCGATTTTTCAACCACCCCTAACTGTCCCAAGCACTACTCCAACAATTTCTTTCGCTAGCGCCCTAAAATCCGGACTAGAAGTGCCCGCCCCACCGACAAGAACTGCTCATTCCGAACATACACCGACAAACATCCAACAAACACAACAAAGTGGCATCGAAGCTATGATGCTATCCCTACAGCAAAGCATGAAAGACTTTATGACGTTCATGCAAAATACTTTGCAAGAGCTCATGAAAAACCAAAATATCCTGATTCAACTTCTTGTATCTTCAAAATCCCCATAATGGCTTCCCTACGGATATCTCTGTGGAACGCAAATGGCGTTTCACGGCATACACAAGAGCTCACACAGTTCATTTACGAAAAAAACATCGACGTAATGCTACTATCAGAAACGCACCTCACAAATAAAAACAATTTTCATATACCAGGATACTTGTTCTATGGTACAAATCATCCAGATGGTAAAGCTCATGGAGGCACTGGAATACTCATCAGAAATCGCATAAAACACCACCACTTAAACAATTTTGACAAAAACTACTTACAATCTACGTCCATAGCCTTACAACTCAACAATGGTTCAACGACTCTAGCCGCAGTCTACTGCCCACCGCGCTTTCCAATCTCTAAGGATCAATTCATGGAATTCTTTAACACACTAGGTGACAGGTTCATCGCAGCGGGTGACTATATCTTGTGACTATATCTTCTCGACTTGTGACGCCAAAGGGTAAGCAATTGTACAATGCGCTTACGAAGCCAGAAAACAAGCTAGACTATGTATCGCCGGGTAAGCCTACATACTGGCCAGCAGACCCAAGAAAAATCCCAGACCTGATCGATTTTGCAATTACTAAACATGTCCCCCGCAACATGGTCACCGCCGAAGCACTAGCAGATTTATCATCAGATCACTCACCTGTTTTTCTAAATATGCTAACTCGCCCCCACATCGTCGACCCACCGTATAGACTCACAAATTTTAGAACAAACTGGCCAAGGTATCAAAAGTATGTCTGTTCACACATAGAACTAACGACGGCATTATCTACAAAGGAGGATATAGACAAGTCAACGGAAACTCTTGGAAACATTTTAGTTTCGGCTGCAAAGGCTTCAACCCCGCCAGTGACGTATGCAAAACCAAACTACATCAAAACTAATCGCGAAATCGAGCGGCTGGTATTAGATAAACGACGCCTACGAAGGGATTGGCAGTCTAATAGATCACCAATTACAAAGCACATGCTTAAGATAGCCACACGCAGGCTTACCAATGCTCTCAAACAAGAGGAAAAAAACAGCCAACGTTCATATATCGAGCAACTCTCTCCCACCAGCACTAAGTACCCTCTTTGGAGAGCTCACAGAAACCTAAAGACTCCAATAGCGCCAATTATGCCACTACGAAGTCCCTCTGGCACCTGGTTTCGAAGTGATGAAGAAAGTGCCAGTGCTTTCGCTGACCATTTACAAAATGTATTCCGACCAAATCCCTCTACCAACACATTTATTCTCCCTCCTTTAATAGCAGCCAATCTAGATCCTCAAGAACCCTTTGAATTCCGACCATGTGAACTAGCAAAGGTTATCAAAGAGCAACTGAACCCAAGAAAATCGCCTGGCTACGACCTAATAACTCCAAGAATGCTCATTGAACTCCCAAAGTGTGCTATTCTTCACATCTGCCTGTTGTTCAACGCAATCGCCAAGCTTGGATACTTCCCTCAAAAATGGAAAAAGTCGACCATAGTAATGATTCCAAAGCCAGGAAAAGATAAAACGCAGCCATCATCATATAGACCGATAAGCTTACTAACATGTCTTTCAAAGCTGTTTGAAAAAATGCTACTCCTTCGGATAAGCCCTCATCTTAGAATAAACAACACACTTCCAACACATCAATTTGGCTTTAGAGAAAAACATGGAACCATCGAACAGGTCAATCGAATCACGTCAGAAATTCGTACTGCTTTTGAACATCGAGAATACTGCACAGCCATTTTTCTAGACGTCGCGCAGGCATTTGACAGAGTGTGGCTCGATGGACTTTTGTTTAAAATAATCAAGCTGTTGCCCCAAAACACACATAAGCTACTGAAGTCATACCTATATAACAGAGTGTTTGCAATAAGATGCGATACAAGCACTTCACGCGATTGCGCAATCGAAGCTGGAGTGCCGCAAGGCAGTGTACTGGGTCCAATCTTATACACCCTGTATACGGCGGATTTCCCCATAGACTACAATCTAACAACCTCCACGTTCGCTGATGATACCGCGATACTCAGTCGCTCCAAATGCCCAATAAAAGCCACGGCACTCCTATCCCGACACTTAACATCTGTAGAACGATGGCTTGCCGACTGGAGAATTTCAATAAATGTTCAAAAATGCAAGCAGGTTACCTTTACCTTAAACAAACAAACATGCCCACCACTGGTCTTGAATAACATATGCATTCCACAAGCCGACGAGGTAACATATCTGGGTGTTCATCTGGACAGGCGGCTCACTTGGCGCAAACATATAGAAGCCAAATCGACACATCTTAAACTTAAAGCAAGGAACCTCCACTGGCTCATAAATGCTCGCTCTCCACTTAGCCTGGAGTTCAAAGCTCTTCTATACAACTCCGTCTTAAAACCTATCTGGACTTATGGCTCCGAGCTGTGGGGCAACGCATCCAGAAGTAACATAGACATTATTCAGCGAGCACAGTCAAGAATTCTGAGAATTATCACTGGAGCGCCGTGGTACCTTCGGAACGAAAACATACACAGAGACCTAAAAATCAAATTAGTAATCGAAGTAATAGCTGAGAAAAAAACGAAGTATAACGAAAAGCTGACCACCCATACAAATCCCCTCGCAAGAAAACTAATCCGAGTATGCAGTCAAAGCCGGCTGCATCGCAACGACCTCCCAGCCCAGCAATAAACTTATTAGGGCATTAATGAAAAAACTATCACTAAGTGAAAGTTAATTAAGTTAGATTAAGATTTGAACACTTATTGTTAGTCTCTTAACACAAAGGGAAGATTCAACAAATAATAAAAAAAGCAAAAAAAAAAAAAAAAAAAAAAAAAAAATAATGGATTTATTTATCCCAGCGAGGTTACGTACTAGAGAATTCCTTTATTTAGACGATCACATATAGGTAATTGTGAGCTGTAAGTCGATCCAGAGAAAAAATAAGTGCGATCAAACAATTTCCTGCACCTACCACTATCAAGCAAATGCGTAGATTTCTCGCACTCGCCAAATGGTACAGAAGTTTTGTAGACAAATTTGCTACAATTGCTGTTCCACTAACCGACCTGCTTAGGAAAAGCAAAATTCTCAAGAGGCAGAGCTTAAGTCCAAGCTGATCGCATCTCCAATTTTGATGACACCGAATTTCAAAAAGTCGTTTATACTGCATTGCGATGCAAGCTTAAGCGTACATCGAAGGACAAAAATTTGGGCGTTTTAAGAGATCATGCTTCGCTTTAATGTCTAATAAAACAAAAAGACTAATTCTGACATTTAGCCAGGTGGTCCATTTCCTTACAAGGATTTTTATTTACGAAGAACAGAGAATGTTGTCGCCGATACTCTTTCGCGTAGCAGTTTCTGAAGTAGTACCTGAAATAGCTAACGAAGGACCTATTATTGACTTAAGGTCAAAGGACTTTGATAGCCCTAACAAAGTTCTAAGACCACTCATGGGTAGACCCACAACTTCAGATCGTTTATTTCAGAAGCTCTATTTAGATCTTCTTGGTCCATATTCACTATCCAAGGAAGGAAATATAGGTATTTTGATTATAGTTGACCAGTGTACGAAGTTTCATTGTCTACAGCAAAGGACTTGTGAATTTCTCGAGAAGCATGTCTTTTACACCTTTGGCCCCCTGGAATCAGTATGTACTAAGCGTTTCTACCATAACTTGGAGTTAAACATGTTTGCACAGCTTTTTACTCAACACAAGCTAACGCAAGTGAATGAGTAATAGGTCAGCTCTTGCTGCGATTAAAGCATATATCGATACAGAATTTTTTCTCCGTATTTTTACTGTTTGGGAAGAAATGGTAGCAAACGGGGAGGATTATGAGTTGCTTACATATTACATACTGCCGACATATTGCAAATAGTACGACAACAGGCGAAAAAAAAATATCACAATACCACGTAGCAAATGCTAGGCCATATAATTTGCAAAGAACCCTCTCCAAACCAAAACTTCCAGAACCAAATCCCGTTTAGTGGTTAAGTAAAGATCAGAAGTTTATAGCCAGCTGTCGTGGGAGTTCATTTGAAGATATCTCTTTATTTTCTGAGCATAACGAACCGTGTATACCACACAATACATTTTGTCAGGAATTAATGTTTAAATAACTTTGCAAAAGAAAATTTGCGTAAGGCGGCTATTTACGCAAACAATTTTATTTTCTTTCTTAAATATATTGAAAAAATTTAAATATTGCGTGTATATACATATATAACGGAGTGTTTTAGATTGATGGTATGATTTATAACTTTTTTAGATTGAAATAAACATTATATTCGCGATTGACCACGCCATGCGACTGATATTGAGACGATTCTATTTAGTGTTGTTTATTAAATGTGATTTTGGCCGTCGAAGAACAATTACGAAAAGTGGTCAAATTCACATATACACAGACAGTGAAAATAATACCGATCTGCTCGAGGAAAAGCGTTGATTTTCATGCAGACAGATGGAACTGCGGAGCAAGGAAAAGTTCAAGTTTGACTCTAGAGTCATGGCTGCCAATTCGACAACGAGACCAAATGGTGAGTCTACGTGTGAATCCAATGGTGGGTCAGCTTCGGAGGACGACATGGAGTCCGACAAAGAAAGTACAATAATGAGCGTAAAGCAAAATGATCCGCAGAGCGACATTTACCGGGACCTAATGGAAATGATGAAAAGAATGAAAGTTGAACAGGCAAACCAAATTGCCAAATTGGAGGAGCGATTGGTGAACATGTGTCAAAGGTAAATAAGTTCTCCATGTGAAACATTAGAAGAAGAAGTACGGCGTAAGAATGTACATTATTTGCGTTTGGTTGCAAATCAAGATAAAAGGGTGATTACTGTACAAGAATGCAGCGCTATTGCGGGCACAAACAACCGTGCTGCCCCTGATGGCAGGCATCGACTCGGTGTCATTGGGATCACTCAAGATCTTGGCGCAACTGGAGGCACAGATAACCTATAACCCTGCTGCCATTGGCGCGACCTTTGGCGCTCACAAACCTTGTGCTACTGGAGGCAAGCACATCCCTGCTGCCATTGATGGCAGGCATGGACTCGGTGTCATTGGGGGCACTAAAGATCTCGGCGCAACTGGAGGCGCAGATCACCCTGGTGCTATCGGAGGCACATCTAGACTCGATGCTATTGGAGGTACATACATCCCTGCTGCCATTGGAGGCACGCATGGACTCGGCGCGACCTTTGGCGCCTACAAACCTGGTGCCATTGAAGGCAAACACATCCCTGGTGCCATTGGGGGCACTCAAGATCTTCGCGCTACTGAAGGCCTGGTGCCATTGGAGGCACATCTATACCTGGACTCAATGCCATTGGGGGCACTCATACTCTTTGCCCGACTAGAGGCTTAGGTTACCCTGGTGGCAGTGGAGGCACATGCTACCCTGGTGCTATTGGAAAGGCAACGAGAAGAGGCGCTGTGGGTGGAGTTAACCCTGGCGCTACAGAAGCGGTACTGGCGCATATGGTAATGGCGTTGCTGGTGGCACATCCAATTATGGCGCTACAAGAGGCGGAGATTGTCTTGGCGCTACTGAAGGAAGACATGGTTTCGGATCTGCTGAAGAAGGATCTGGAAATCAACCCTTTAGAAGTATCGGTATGTACAGGTATGATAATACTGGTGGTGATAATTTGAATGGTAATTTTAATGGAAATATGTACGAGAATCAGCACTCTCAAAATACAAACCCACGAAAATTGATTGATTTGCTAGAATTTGATGGCAATCCAGAAACATGGCCTGTGTTCTCAACAATGTTTTGGGAATCATCAAATCCATATAGGTATTCACAATTGGAGAACCTTATGAAGTTGCCAAAGAGTCTGAAAGGGGGCGCAAGGGAAGGGCTCTTAAATTAATCCTGTTACAGTGGGATTTAAATTCCGCCAAGGGAAATTTGCCATATGTGCTGATATAAAGGAAATTTTTTTGCAGGTTGAAAGAGAGTCAAAATAATAAGAATTTCCTCATCGAATTTTTGTAAGAAACTGATTTATTTAGAAATATCTTCGGTTTAAGTAGGTGACATGAGAATCGCATCTTAAAGTAAATGGCCTACGAAGAGGCCTAAGTAAATAGTCACCGCCTTATCGAGGTCCCACGCATTGTCACATGTGCATATCTTAAGCGACGAGAACCTTACCTGTGGTCTCCCACTAAGGAATCTCCAATGGCTGACTCATGTGGTGTGCACTCAGATTACATGTTTTTGACCACTGCACCCATATCGCCTTAGATAAGAAAATCCTTAATATAAATTTAACACTCTCGATTCATTTACACAAGATATAAACGGAGCCCAAAATTGTAAGTCTTTAAATATATTCGTGGTCGTCTGAACACAGGTACAAGTTCAAAAATAAGATCAGGATTCTTTAAGATTCCTTGTATTTGGAGCAGCATGCTCTGCCTGTTGTGCACAATACGTAAAGAAAATCAACACACAAAATGCTGAATGTTTCAAGGAAGAAGTTATCGATGCCATTCAGACGAAGCGTTATGTAGATGATTTTGTTAGTTTTAAGTTCAAAAAAGAAGCATTGGAGATCAGTCAGGAAGTCAAGAGAGTACACAGGATGGGAAAATTTTAGCTCAGAGGCTTTGTATCAAATTCCAAGCAAATTCAAGAAATATTAAATGATACAAAAGAAAACAGCGCGGTTGAACAAACCGTTCACATGAGACCTAGCAGACCTAATAGGCCTCTAAACTCTTCTCACCATTAGCAGACCTAATCGGCCTAACCATCCGAGCACCGACAGATCGTCACAATGTAATGTATATATATGTATGAATGCATGTATGAATATGTGTATATTTTTCTATAGTTATATATATAAAGTGACATATCCATAAGTCCCTAAGACTTAAGCACATGCCTACACAATAATACACATACAACATTTACACCCAAATACACACCCACTACTCTGGATGTACATTCCTTGCTTAAGCCCTCGCATCATCGTCGCGTTCCCACGTTCAAAGCTCGAACTCGCAATCCCGAAAAACAGAAATATTAGATTTCAATAAACAAAATTATAAGAATCTAAGAGCACTTGTATCCAAGAGCGAATGCACTTGAATCCAAGAGAAATGCAAAGACAATTAAAGTCTGCAACTCCAAAGCTCTCTCCCTTCATTTGATCAGAACCCTAAAGTCTAAAGTCCATATTAGAAAAGCTCGAAACCGAGGCTTGAAGGTCAATCAAATCAGAGTAGTTATCAGAGTTCAGTTTGAGGCCTAATTATAAGCGGTCGGTATTTTTCTCAACTATAAATATAACATTGTAATCATTCAGTAAAATAAAATTATATTTTTTTTACATATAAGTATTGCGATTATTTAATTATATATGTGTATATAATCAAAAAAAAACTTTAGTTGACTTAGCTGCCGTCGTTTTCACTTCTGCTGTTGTTGTTGCTGCTGCTGCGTTTTGCGGTGCGTTTCTTCCCTCTCTAACTAGGCTCCGTTGACGTCGATGTTTATGATGATTTTTATTTTTTTAGTTTTTCATAACTGTTTTTGCCTTGCGGGCGGCTTTTTTTTTGCACTTGCACTGGAGGTGGTTTGAGTTAGGAGGCGCACTTGAGGTGGTTAAATTTATGTGGCGCACTTAAATTTCGGTGGCGCACTGTAGGTTTTGATTTTGGGACGTTAGTTTTTTTTTTTTTTGATATGGTCTCTTACATAGATGGAGTTATTTCACTTTGAGGTGGTTTTATATTTTTTTTTTTTTTGTTTATGCTGGAATTATTATTTTTAGGATTATTTTTGGGATTCACTTTTCACAATACTTTTTTTCGATGTTTATGGCCTCGAAATACGCCCACTATAAACACTTTGTTAATAATTTTTTTTGTCGATTTCTCGACCACAAAATTTATATAAACCAACCATTTTTGTAGTTGGACAATTTTTTTTTTAATCAATAAGGACTCTTTTTCTATCCTTTTACTTCTTTATTTATACTCTGATCCTTACCATAGAGGGGGAATAAGAGTCAATTATTTTGCATCCTTTAGCTGCAAGTGTAGTTTTGCGTTGCTTTAAGAAGCTGGCCTTTTTTCTGTGTCCCTTACCTCGGGTGGGGGGAAACTGCAGATTGACCAAAATGAAAGAGAGTCAAAATAAGAAGACTTTCTCATTCAGTTTTTGTAAGAAACGGATTTTATTTAGAAAAGGCCTTAGTAAATAGTCCCCGCATTATCGAGGTCCCACGCTCCGTCACATCTGCATATCTTAAGCGGCGAGAACCTTATCTGTCGTCTCCCACTAAGGAATCTCCAATGGCTGACTCATGTGGTGTGTACTTTTTGAGCACTGCACACATATCGTCTTAGATAACAAAATCCTAATATAAATTTAAAACTCTCGATTCATTTACACTAGATATGGAGCCCAAAATTGTAATTCTTTCAATATATTCGTGTTCGTCCGAACATACTTTTAAATTAGTTGCATTATAAAAATAATGGACTGTATTTATATCATTCGATATAATTTTCGATACAATTTTGTGGTTTTGTATTATTTGAATTAATTGTTCTTAATTTAACAATTTGTATTTAATTTTGTGTTTATTTTAAGCATTTAGTATATTGCTAGGTAAAGCTAGGGTTTGCAGTTGTCTTTGAATCTTTTTTTTTGTCTTGCAAATTATACAATTAATATAATTATAACAATAATTGCCAGTATCAAAGATGTATGGCCAGTAACGTGATGAAAATCTAACTCATGTAATTTTAGCTAATGTGTTTTTAAATCTTGTATTTTGTTTAACAGGTTATTAATTTCTATTGTGTGGTTTACCATTGGAGTACCTAAATGACTCCAAACAATTTTAGGTATTTCGTTAATCTCACCTATATATGACATTGATAATGTCCCTTGATCTTCTAACTGAATTGAGTGGTCAGCCACTAATCATTATCTGTCCGTTCAGATCTAATTGTTAAAATTTCTTGTTCAGGAAAATCGACTATCTCTAACTTGGAACTTCCGCATTGAACAGCCAACTGCTTCGTCTATCTAATTCAAACCAGTACGATTTATCCTCAATAATTGATTTGTACCTACAATTTGATACCCTAGTCGGTTTAAGAGGCGTTATCTCACAACTATTATCGTGGGCACTTCTCAAAGGCCAACATCCTTCACAAACTCTTTTGTTTGATTGCTACCTTTGGCATTTATTAAGTGTGGATTCTGTCATTAAATGATAAGCATCTCTTTCATTATTATAGAGTAAATATTGGGACTCGAGATGAACCATAATCAAGCGCTCGTCAATTTTAATCGGTACTGGAACGATCCTATAAAGTACTGAGGCAAGCCTACCAAACAAAGTTATTTTTGCATTGATTTGTATCAACAAAAAGTCCTCTAGCTGTTAGTAAGGTATACACCTCAGGACTAAGGCCCACTCTAACGCCCACAAACCGCCCAAAATTGTCACGCCTACAATTTTGAAAAATGCTTTGATATTTTTTCATTTTTGTATTGGTCTTGTAAATTTCTATCGATTTGCCGAAAAACTTTTTGCCACGCCTACTCTAACGCCCACAAACCGCCCAAAGCTGGACCGCTCACACTTTTGAAAATTTTTTGATATTTTTTCATTGTTTATACCCGTTACTCGTAGAGTAAAAGGGTATACTAGATTCATTGAAAAGTATGTAAGAGGCAGAAGGAAGCGTTTCCGACCATATAAATATTCTTGATCAGGATCAATAGTTGAGTCTATCTGGCCATGTGCTTATGTCCGTCCGTCTGTCTGTCCGTCAGTCTGTCCGTCAGTCTGTCCGTCCGTCCGTATGAACGCTGAGATCTCAGGAACTACAAAAGCTATAAAGTTGAGATTAAGCATACAGACTCCACAGACATGAACGCAGCGTAAGTTTGTCGATTCATGTTGCCACGCTCACTCTAACGCCCACAAATCGCCCAAAACTGCCACGCCCACACTTTTGAAAAATGTTTTGAAATTTTTTCATTTTTGTATTGGTATTGTAAATTTCTATCGATTTGCCAAAAAACTTTTTGCCACGCCCACTGTAACGCCCACAAGCCGCCCAAAGCTGCCACGCCCACACTTTTAAAAAATGTTTGAATATTTTTTCATTTTTGTATTAGTCTTGTAAATTTCTATCCATTTTTTAAAAACCTTTTTCCCACGTCCACTCTGACGCCCACAAACCGCCAAAAACAGTCAGTGTCAAAGACTCTCCTTCGCACTTCCACTAGCTGAGTAACGGGTATCAGATAGTCGGGAAACTCGACTATAGCGTTCTCTATTGTTTGTTCTAGAGAATTTCTCCATAAAATATATTGATATTTTTGATCTATTTTATTTATTTTTATTTGTCGGTACATTTTTTCAATGTCCGCCGCAATCACGAATTCCCGTTTTCTCCATTTAATAATAATGTCAAAAATATCTTTCTGAACTCGTGGCCCAATCCGCATTATGTCGTTCAAACTTTTATCATTTGTAGTTTTTGCTGAAGCACCAAAAACTTCTTTTAATTTCGTCAGGCTTAAGTCGCGAATCACAGCCTTGTGCGGTAAAAAATATTTTCCTTCATCCTGCACTTCATCCATATGTCCTTAATCCATATATTGTTTCATGAATTTAGTATAGGCAACCTTAAGTTTTTCATTTCTTTTTAATTTTTTTTCCAAATTCATATAACGTGCTATAGCTTGTTTTTTCGAATCTCCTAAGGTGTGTGAGGAGTTAAAACTCCGCATAAATGCGGATGGTGGTGACCAACGAGTCAACGCATAGTAACGGCAGTGGAAGACGAGAGTTTGGAGAATCTGCCGTTGCCAGTTACGCAACGAGTCAACGCATAGTAACGGCAGTGGAAGACGAGAGTTTGGAAAATCTGAACTGGAGAAAGAGAGTTCGGAGACTCTGAACATGGGAAAAAGAGAGTTTGGAGACTCTGAACTGGAGAAAGAGAGTTCGGAGACTCTGAGAGAAGAGTGTTCGGAGACTCTGGAACTGGAGAAAGAGAGTGTGGAGCCTCTGAAGGTTTAAAGGCGAATAACGGTACAAGTTGAACCTTGCACCGGGCCAACGGTGAAAACGTGGACGTTGGATCCGGAGACTGCAGACCAGAGGGATGAACCGTTAAAGGAGGCCTATATAAGCAGGATGAGCGCTGGAAGCTGGGACAGTCAAGGATAACAAGTATACCAGTCCACAACGTGAAGTACGAAGTCAGCAGAGGAGCTACAGCGTCAAGACGTTCGGGACAAGGAAAGTCTCCGAATTGAGACGCAGGTAGCTGAGGTCCAATACGACGAAGCACGGGTAGCTCAGAGGCATTCAACAGGCGAAGCCAAACCAAGGAGGGCACAGGAAAAGCGGCCGGCGTCAGCAGGCCTAACCAGACGACGTTTGCCTTGGGGATCGCAGCCGTTAGCTGCCGTGAGTCTGCGTAGTACAACAATTCTTAGCCCGAGTGACGAGCGCCCAACAACGAAGGAACGGGGTCGCTGGACAGAGCATCTAGCCCTACGACGGGAGAGCAGAGACGTCTGGATAATCAGATTACTTAGTAGTAACTTTTTTAGTAGTTTTAGTGAATTTATTTTCACATATTTCAGACTCGATATCACTTTTGTCTTAATCTTCAACTTCCCAATCTAAATCTAAATCGATCTAAATCTTTTAACTCAATCATTGTTCCTACAATTGTCTCCTTTCCCTTGGATTTTTTACATCCAGAAACAATCCACCCGAAATTAGTTTTCTGCCCCAGGAGCTCACTCATTCTGCAGAATGTGAGTGTATAAGTCAGCCCCAATAATGAGATCAATATTACCTGGCTTATTAAAATCGGAATCAGCTAATTTATAGTTCTTTCATTTTTCTTTATCAACACCAATATTGCTAACTGGAAGAGTCTTCAATATTTTTGGGAGTATTAATGCTTAAATTTTTAAATTTTTAAGAGAATTTTTAATTGAAATTAATGTTTTGTGCTTGGAGATGAACTTTCCTATGGAAGATACTCCACTTATTTCTGTTTGAGATATAATTCTTCATAGATAGATTCTTCAGAAATGATAGTGCATGGTGACCCACTGTCAATCAAAGCTTTAAAATTTTCCTAATTACCTTTAGAGGTTTTTATTTGAACCCTAGCCGTAGCCAATAAGGCTTGATCCGACGTCCTAAGTGTGTTTACTTTTTCTATCTTTTGATGAAGCATGCCATGATTATTATTTTTTTTTTACAAATGAAACACGATATATCGCTAAGGCATTTTTTATTATAACCATCTGTTACGTCGGTGTATTCGTCCTGGAAAGGACACAGGCCAAGGGAGGGGCATCCGATGTTCGGGCACCAAGATGCCGGCGTAAGCTCGTCGATTTTGGGTCGTGGGATCTTGGTAAGCCCCTCACCTCTCTAACATAACGAGAAAAAATATTAGTAGTGCCTGAATCGGTTCGTACCGTTCGTCAGTCAACAGTCCCCACTGCCCCACAAGCTGTAGCTTGATCGTAATACGATCGGGCAATGTTTCGGCCACGTTCCCTCTCCTTCATGAGTCCGCATGCCTGATGGATCGTCGCGGGCCGCGCAATACCATCCCCTTTTGTGAAGGTTGTTTTTGACCTACTCCACTTCTCGCGTCAGCACCCCTTCTGGAAATGTTTACCTACTCATTTTGTGTAGTTACAATAATAGCATAGTTTTATTGAGTAATAGATTGTTGGCTAGTGCCATGTAATACAAAAGAAGAATTAAAAAGCTAGCATACAAAAATTATGTTAAGTTGGCTATAACTGGTTTTTAGCGAGGAGTATCGAATTCATCACTAAGCAAAGGTGCGCACGTCAACAAAAATTGTTGGCTATTCACGACTACAAACGTCGCTCTGAATGCTCTTGTTTTTGATTAAAAAAAAACAAGGCGGATACTCGTCGCTGAAAAGTAATTTTTATTTATTTAACACAAAATATTTAGGTTCTATTAATGAAATAAATTGCCTGAATGAGGCTAACAATAAGATATTTTTCTTTGAACCTGACACAAATATACTTATATTTACTAATGGTGTAGAAATAAAACAAGAGAGAACCCTATAGTCGAGTTCCCCGACTATCTGATACCCGTTACTCAGCTGTTGGAAGTGCGAAGGAGAGTCTTAAACACTGACAGTTTTTAGCAATTTGTAGGCGTTAGGGTGGGCGTGGAAAAAATTTTTTTTTTGCAAATCGATAGAAATTTACAAGACTAATACAATTATGAGAAAATATCAAAACATTTTTCAGAAGTGTGGGCGTGGCAGCTTTGGGCGGTTTGTGGGCGTTAGAGTGGGCGTGGCAAAATGTTTTTTGGCAAATCGATAGAAATTTAGAAGACCAATACAAAAATGAAAAAATATTAAAACCTTTTTCAAAAGTGTGGGCGTGTCAGTTTTGGGCGGTTTGTGGGCGTTAGAGTGGGCGTGGCAGCATGATTCGACAAACTTGCGATGCGCCTATGTCCCTGGAGTCTGAATGCTTAATCTCAACTTTCTAGCTTTTGTAGTTCCTGAGATCTCGACGTTCATACGGACAGACAGACGGACGGACAGACGGAAATGCCCAAACCGAATCGGCTATTGATCCTGATCAAGAATATATATACTTTATATGGTCGGAAACGCTTCCTTCCGCCTGTTACATACTTTTCAACGAATATAGTATACCCTTTTACTCTACGAGTAACGCCCACAAGACCAAAAACTGTCAGTGTTGAAGACTCTCCTTCGCACTTTCACTAGCTGAGTAACGGGTATCAGATAGTCGGGAAACTCGACTATAGCGTTTTTTTTTTTTTTTTTTTTTTTTTCGCGCTAGTCCCACGGCCACCCCTCCCGCCCAACCGACCGAGGGGCGCTGCCGTGTATTGTACGGCTCGAATCGCGGGAAGATAGACGCGATATAGAAGACAGTAAAGGACGAGGAAATATATGTATGCTAGTAGTAATATCTAAAAATTCGTTAAGTACGTTAGTATTGATCGCTTTAAAAACGGCAGAGAGTCAGAATTAGAGATAATAGGATAGAATCTATTATAGTCAGAACATAATACTCTGTAGGGATCATGCAACTCATAGTTAGATCTACAATGATTTAAAATTAGAGGTACGTAATTTCTAGTAAATCTGCTTGGAACAGTGAAGTTTAGCCGACTAACCAGGTCGGGACTATCCACTTCACCACGAATAAGGTTAAAAATAAAGACTGTTCCAAGCATCGTTCTACGGTTAGCTAAGGAGGGTGTTAATTAACATTAATCTATTCGAATAAGGAGGTAATCTACGGTTTGCATCCCAATTAAGGCGCCGTAAGGCAAAAAGTAAGAAGTTCTTTTGAACCGATTCAATGCGGTCCGAGTAAACTTCATATTGTGGACTCCAAACAGGTGATCCATACTCGAGGATCGGACGGACTAGAGAAATAAATAATGTTTTGGTCAAGGATCATCAAATTCCTTTGACCACCGTTTTATAAAACCAAGCACACCCCTGGCCTTATTGACAATAGACGAAATATGGTCTGAAAATTTAAGTTTAGGGTCCAGAAGAACACCAAGATCATCAACATGTGTGATTCTGTCCAAAGAGCAGCCACTTAAAGTGTAAGTGGCGTGCATTGAGTTGGCACGACAAAAGGTCATAACTTTACACTTAGAGCCATTTAAGTTTAATACGTTATCACGGCACCAGGTTTGAAAGCAATCTAGATCGGATTGTAAGTCCAAATGGCGAGAAATGTCCTTATATTGCAAGCATAATTTTACATCATCAGCGTACATTAGTACACGCGAATGATTTATTATTAAGGGAAGGTCGTTAATAAATAAGGTAAAAAGGAGCGGACCTAGGTGGCTCCCTTGTGGGACGCCGGATGTGACTCGGAGAATACAAGAAAGAGAGTTTTTAAAGAGGACCCGTTGCGTCCTGCCATTCAGATAACTTAGAATCCAATTTAGGAGATCAACAGGGAAACCTAATAAATCAAGTTTTTTTATTAGTTAACAGAGTCGAATGCTTTACTGAAATCCGTATAAATGACATCTGTTTGAAGATTATTTTTGAAACCCTGTAGGTTTCTGTAACCAGAAGGTTAGTAGTTGTTGATCTGCGTTTCATGAACCCATGCTGACATGGTGAAATAATTGACCTACAAAGGTGCTGCAAATGAGGAGTGATAATGTTTTCAAAAAGCTTAGGGATAGCAGACAATTTGGAGATTCCTCTGTAATTGCTTGCATCCGATTTGCTACCTTTTTTATGGAGAGGGATCACAAAGGACTCCTTCCATATTTGGGGGAACTGAGTAGATTCCAAAGATAATTTAAACAGTTTTAGTAGAGGTTTGCACAAGGCTTCCGCACAGAATCTAAGCACACAGCCAGGAATTCCGTCGGGACCTGGCGAATAGACAGGCTTAGCTCGCTGAAGATCATAAAGCAGTGAGCTTTCGTTTAAAGTGGGGCAGAATATTAAATTTGACTTTGATACCGCGTAAGAGTAAGGTCGTACGGAATGAGGTAACGTAGAATATGTGGTTTGAAAAAACTTGGCAAATAGATCGGCTATTGCCTGATCCGATGTTACCGAAGTATTTTCAAAAAATAGCGAGGAAGGGTAACTAGTTGTTTTGCGCTTAGTGTTAACGAAATTATTAAACTGTTTGGGATCCTGTGCGAACTGGAACTTACAACGGTTTAAATAATTCTTATAACACTGAGCATTAAGCACGGTAAAATTTAACCGAGCACTTACATATTTAGAAAATATAGATTGAGAACCGGTATTTTTAAATTTTATATAAAGTCTGGACCTAACATTTCTTAGATGTGTCAACTCTTTATTAAACCAAGGAGGTTTGTTAGAGGTAGACGGATAGTACATCGGAACACAAGAGTTGAAGAATGATTTAATTGCATTATAAAAAATATCTATGGCATCGGCCATTATGTTGCAAGAATATAGATCGGACCAATTAAAGCCAGATATAAAAAGATTTAGCCTCTGAAAGTTTGCCTTACGAAAACAATGAATTCGTTTGGTTGACTTTTCTGGCCTCTCTTTTATTACGGTACCTGTGTCGATTGTCACCTCGAAAGTTGGATGGTATGGATCTTCAGGTTGACTAAGAGGTGCTACTCTAGTCAGAAACACACTTTCAGGACTTGAAACAAAACATAGATCCAATAAACGACCAAGAGAATTTCGAATATAATTAACTTGCGACAACGATATGTCAAGTAAGCCGTCAATAAAGTCATGCTGTGCTATAGGCAGGAGAATATTCGACTGTTCCTCTGTGGACCACTTAGTGCCTGGTATATTAAAGTCACCTAGGACAACTAGTTGGTCCCTATCGGACAGTCTGTTTGTAACGGATTGGATAGCGGACAAATGGTTAATATATTCAGGAAATTCAGAAGACGGCGGAATGTACGAGCACGTAATATAAACATAGCTATCAGAAAATGACAGCTTTACGCATAAGAATTCTAAGTTACGGAACTCGTCAAAAAGTACCTCCACTGACGTGAGGGTAGACCTAACAGCAATTAGGACTCCACCTCCCCGCCTGGAGGGACGATCATGCCTGTATACTGTGTACATACCTGTGAAAACTTCGGAGTTAAGTATCTCCGGTTTTAACCAAGTCTCTGTAAACACAATAATATGGGATGCAAAGGAAAGACTATTAGAATACAAATTAGTAAGTTTACTACACAAGCCTCTTACATTTTGATAACAGATAGTGAGACTAGATTTTAGTTTTTTGAAGATAAAGAAGTCGAAGTAGTAGAGGAGGATGGGGCAGTGATCTGGCCACTTGTGGGAAGTTTAATTCCCACGGGCCCTTTTTTTCTATTTTTAATCTTAGCTTCAAACTCTTTCACAATCATGCTTTCCGGCCAAAAAGCACCAGAACATATGGTTGAGAATAGCTCATTTGGGACAGTTATCTTGAAAGATGAGATGTCCCTAGCATAAGAAAAGTTAAATTTTTCCACTTTTATGTTGTCGGCTTTTGTTTTGTTTTGTATATAAGACAGTACATCAGATTATGTTTGATCAGCGGAAAGCCGAGAAACAAAAATTTGTTTCTTTAGTGGAACCACCGAGAGGGGTTTTGGCACTGCAGGTTGTATTTCTGAAGTGCCAACTTGAGCCGGTAGTCCGGACTCAATATTTCTTTGTGGTGGTAAACAATTCGGGACGGATGGAATCACCGGTTGAGAAACCAGTGCGGACAAAACGGAATCTTTAGCAATCCCAGGCTGGACTCCCTCCACAACCGATTGATCGGATTGCGCCGAATCTTTTTTAGCTGCCTTGTTCTCTCTTGTTTTAATTAAGCACTTTGTGGGACAGCGGATGCAATCCTGTCCAGGGCATGGTGATGGTCCCTTCTCCGCTGTACGGATCTCTTGTACATTTTTACGATCTTTAACAGAGCCAGGAAGATCAGTATAGCAGCGATGAATTCCAGGGTATGTGGTACTCCTTCTATTTCCTGTTTGTGGTCGACAACCTCCACGGTGTTTATCACATTTTCTGTGTTGTCGGAGGCCTTAGACTCCTTGCGGCCCATCCTGAGAGTTTTGTGGAACTATGGTCTTCCTTCAAAGTGTGTTCCTTGTTAGTCCTGTTATTTCTTTTAAAGGATGCTAGTGTCCTTGCTCCTTGACGTTTTTCTTCGAGACTGGAGTTATCCCTGAGTCTTCCCCTCGATGGACAGAAGGATAATTGCCCGGGTATTTGATGTACGGATGACTACCTCTGGGTATTGACTACGGATGTTATCCCGGGTACCGACGGACTACGGGTGTACTGACGGGTACTGACTGACTTTTCATCGGTGAGCAATGGTCTTTTTATACCGGCATAGAGCTTTTTTTGATCTATTAGTCTTCTATGCCAAGTGTTCCCAACTAGAAATCATTTTTCTCGCTTTCCCCTATTTTGGGGAGTCAATACCCCCTTCGGGGATGTGTGCCCGGAACTGGTGTTGATTTTATTTTCTTTCTGCAATCTATTGCGGCCGCTGACCGGGTCATCGGAGACTCGTTTATTGTCGATTTGCATTTTCTTTGTCGCAATCCCTTACCCTGCTTTTAGATTCTGGTTTTGAATCTTTAAAGTCTTACGATCTCACGAAAAGGGTGTACGCAACACATCTTGCCTTTTTCATTTTTTCCATCTATTCTGATGGATTTTAATTTTTAAATTTGTGGTATTGTACCAATGTGTGTCCCCAACCTTTGGAAATGGGATAACCGTTAGCAGAAAATTCTTTCTTAACTATTTTTTCTTTGACGGGATTCTCATCCTGAACTGAGCTAATAGAACTTAATCTTTGCTCTAGGAATTCTATAACGTCGGATAATAATTGGATCTCTTTAGGTTTTTTAGTGTGGCTCTCATATAATTGTAGAGCCTATTTGTTAAATTTTTTAACATATAATTGTATAATGTTGGAGTTATACATACATATACATTCGTGCACCAATTAATTGTAACCGAACAATAATAAGATATACACAAACACAAAAATAAAAAAAAATACACTAAGTGGAGTATACATATATATAATATAAAAGTATGAATGAGTTCGGTTTCTTTTTTTTTGTAGCACGCTTTGGCTGCTATTCGGCTCTCAGGTTACTTGGAGCGAGCACTTGCTGTTGTTTGTTTTTGCTGATGTTCACATTAACGGCCATGCACCGGTTCACTTGTTCTTTTAATTGTTTTACCACCATATAAATATTCTTGATCAGGATCATTAGCCGAGTCGATTTGGCCATGTCCGTCTGTCCGTCCGTCTGTCAGTCTGTCTGTCCGTATGAACGTCGAGATCTCAGGAATTACAAAAGCTAGAAAGTTGAGATTAAGCATACAGACTCCAGGGACATAGACGCAGCGCAAGTTTATCGAATCATGCTGCCACGCCCACTCTAACGCCCACAAACCGCCCAAAACTGCCACACCCATACTTTTGAAATTTTTTTTAATATTTTGTCATTTTTGTATTGGTGTTATAAATTTCTATCGACTTGTCAAAAAAGTTTTTGCCACGCCCAATCTAACGCCCACAAACCGCTCAAACCTGCTACGCCCACACTTTTAAAAAATGTTTTGATATTTTTTCATTTTTGTATTAGTCTTGTAAATTTCTATCGATTTGCCAAAACACTTTTTCCACGCCCACTCTAACGCCCACAAACCGCCTAAAACTGTCAGTGTTGAAGACTCTCCTTCGCACTTTCACTAGCTGAGTAACGGGTATCAGATTGTCGGGGAACTCGACTATAGCGTTCTCTCTTGTTTTGTTTGAATACAACAAAATGTTCTTCTTCTTATATGTATGTGTGTATAAATTTTCTTTATGTTGTGACGCGCCGAACGCGCACATAGTATTTAAGCAGAGAAAACATGAAGTTAATGAAATTAATTGAAGTAAAGCACACAACCCTCATTTAAATTCAAACACAACGCGTGAGCGCGCCAAGATCGTGCGCGAAGGGTCACACTGGCCCGGAATAGATCGACCACACTAATGTAGCTTTAAATCAGTTGGGATATGCGGGCACACTACCCTCCGCCCAAACCGCAATATAAGGCGCAACCCAGCCCTCTGGAAGGCATTCAGTTAGGCCGGAAATCGGCGACGAGACCTCCAGGAGGAACTAGCAGGAACAGAGCAAGATCAGCGGTAAGGAGTCGACAGAGCCCTAGGAGGCTGGCAACGACGTGCTATCTAACTAACCATAGTAGCCTTTGGGTATTACGTCTTATTCTCCGGCTCGCTTCACCGGCCCGCGTGTGTAACTAGCAGACCTAATAGGCCTCTAAACTCTTCTCACCATTAGCAGACCTAATGGGCCTCAAAAATCTTTTCATAATTAGCAGACCTAATCGGCCTGGCCATCCGAGCACCGACAGATCGTCACAATGTAATGTATATATATGTATGAATGCATGTATGAATATGTGTATATTTTTCTATAGTTATATATATAAAGTGACATATCCATAAGTCCCTAAGACTTAAGCACATGCCTACACAATAATACACATACAACATTTACACCCAAATACACACCCACTACTCTGGATGTACATTCCTTGCTTAAGCCCTCGCATCATCGTCGCGTTCCCACGTTCAAAGCTCGAACTCGCAATCCCGAAAAACAGAAATATTAGATTTCAATAAACAAAATTATAAGAATCTAAGAGCACTTGTATCCAAGAGCGAATGCACTTGAATCCAAGAGAAATGCAAAGACAATTAAAGTCTGCAACTCCAAAGCTCTCTCCCTTCATTTGATCAGAACCCTAAAGTCTAAAGTCCATATTAGAAAAGCTCGAAACCGAGGCTTGAAGGTCAATCAAATCAGAGTAGTTATCAGAGTTCAGTTTGAGGCCTAATTATAAGCGGTCGGTATTTTTCTCAACTATAAATATAACATTGTAATCATTCAGTAAAATAAAATTATATTTTTTTTACATATAAGTATTGCGATTATTTAATTATATATGTGTATATAATCAAAAAAAAACTTTAGTTGACTTAGCTGCCGTCGTTTTCACTTCTGCTGTTGTTGTTGCTGCTGCTGCGTTTTGCGGTGCGTTTCTTCCCTCTCTAACTAGGCTCCGTTGACGTCGATGTTTATGATGATTTTTATTTTTTTAGTTTTTCATAACTGTTTTTGCCTTGCGGGCGGCTTTTTTTTTGCACTTGCACTGGAGGTGGTTTGAGTTAGGAGGCGCACTTGAGGTGGTTAAATTTATGTGGCGCACTTAAATTTCGGTGGCGCACTGTAGGTTTTGATTTTGGGACGTTAGTTTTTTTTTTTTTTGATATGGTCTCTTACATAGATGGAGTTATTTCACTTTGAGGTGGTTTTATATTTTTTTTTTTTTGTTTATGCTGGAATTATTATTTTTAGGATTATTTTTGGGATTCACTTTTCACAATACTTTTTTTCGATGTTTATGGCCTCGAAATACGCCCACTATAAACACTTTGTTAATAATTTTTTTTGTCGATTTCTCGACCACAAAATTTATATGAACCAACAATTTTTGTAGTTGGACAATTTTTTTTTAATCAATAAGGACTCTTTTTCTATCCTTTTACTTTTTTATTTATACTCTGTTCCTTACCATAGAGGGTGAATAAGAGTCAATTATTTTGCTTCCTGCAAGTGTTGTTTTGCGTTGCTTTAAGAAGCTGGCCTTTTTTCTGAGTCCCTCACCTCGGGTGGGGGGAAACTGCAGATTGACCAAAACGAAAGAGAGTTTTTGTAAGAAACGGTTTTTTTTTAGAAATATCTTCGCTTTAAGAAGGTGACATGAGAATCGCATCTTAAAGTAAATGGTCCCCGCTTTATCGAGGTCCCACGCTCCGTCACATCTGCATATCTTAAGCGGCGAGAACCTTATCTGTGGTCTCCCACTAAGGAATCTCCAATGGCTGACTCATGTGGTGTGCACTCAGATTATATGTTTTTGACCACTGCACCCATATCGCCTTAGATAGCAAAATCCTAGATATAGATTTAACACTCTCGATTCATTTACACAAGATATGAACGGAGCCCAAAATTGTAAGTTTTTAAATATATTCGTGGTCGTCTGAACACAGGTACAAGTTCAAAAATAAGATCAGGATTCTTTAAGATTCCTTTGGAGACATGGCAATCGTAATGCTCAGGTTGAAACATATAAGATGTCCTTATAATTGGAGCAGCATGCTCTGCCTGTTGTGCACAATACGTAAAGAAAATCAACACACAAAATGCTGAATGTTTCAAGGAAGAAGTTATCGATGCCATTCAGACGAGGCATATGTAGATGACTACGTTGTTAGTTTTAAGACCAAAAAAGAAGCATTGGAGATCAGTCAGGAAGTCAAGAGAGTACACAGGATGGGAAAATTTGAGAGGCTTTGTATCTAATTCCAAGCAAATTCAAGAAATATTAAATGATACAAAAGAAAACAGCGCGGTTGAACAAACCGTTCACATGAGTTGCGATTCCACAGACAAAATTTTGGGAATGTATTGGGATAGTAAGACTGAAAATTTTGGTTCCATTTCAAATTGAACAGTGTCGACAATGAAATTGAAAAAGAAGAGAAATGCACCCCTAAGCGCCAAATACAAAGCCTTGTCATGTCCGTTTTTGACCCCTTTGGAATATTATCGGATTTAATGATACATAGAAAAATCTTGATCCAATATGTTTGGAGGGGAGCTACAGCCGTGATAGTCAGCAAGGAACAAAATCGCTACGACGAGACGTTTGGGACAAGGAAAGTCTCCGAATTGAGACACAGGTAGCTGAGGTCCAAAACGACGAAGCATGGTTAGTCCGGATCCGGATGCATTCAACAGGCGGCACCAAACGGAACAGGGACCCCAAGAAGGTGCAGGAATTGTGGTGAAGACCCGGTCGACTGTGTCGGAGACTACGTACGTGTAGCAGGTGTTTGCCTGGTGTGTCCGAGCAGGCGTGGTACCGGCGCCACCAGTCAGAGCAGACGTGGGCTTGGCGTAATGTTGTTTCACCAGGCGTTTGCTTTGGGAACCGCAACCCTTAGCTACCGTGAGTCCGCATACGACTACAATCCTCAGTCCAAGTGACGGGCACCCAGCGTCACGGTCCTCACCACTCAGGACGACGAGAGCGGCGAGACAGCAGACGAATCCGCTGAGCAGACCACCCAGGTCTGTGCGCACCAGGTAGAGAGAAAGGGTAGGGTGGAATGTTCGTCTTTCCCTGGGCGTCTTGCTACAGGGACTGCGGCGTAAGCAGGACGATTACGCGGAGCGTCGGTAGGAACTGAACAGGTGTTTGGCGGGACCGGCCGGGACAGAGGAAGGGACAGGAAGTTGCGCCTACCGAGGTGTCCGCCTTTAGAGCTCAGCACTTTTTCACCCTAGTCTGGGAACGGTGAAGCTTCCTTAAGCCCACAGCGTTCTTCTCACCACCAATCACGTGTGACCGCGGCAGTACCAGGCGAGTATCCAGTTCCACGACGTAAGAGCGAACACGTCACCGGATAATCAAATCGTAGTAACAATCTAGGCAAGAATATAGATCAAAGGAACCGGGTGATCACGTTTTAATATAAATTTGGTGGGACGAGCGAAATCTTCTGAGCTAGCCGCACGTATTTCGTAGAGTGGTCCATGGGCCCAGAGAGAGGACTCGTTAAGTTCGGCGGGAAGAGCTCTTCAAGAAATAATATCTGCCGGACTTAAAGCATTTGGAATGGAGCTCCATTCCATTGTAACGGTCAATTCCTGCCCTTGCTATTGATAGAAGGGTTGAAAATAAAAACAACTGAACAGACATCGGATACCAGACTAGGCCTAGCGTTTTTGTAAAATCGCTTCAATCGTCAAACTTCAGAAGAGACTACCTATCATTTTAGAAAACTACTTTCAAAATGGATGGTACAGTTGAGTACCACTTCCTTAGTTTAATATAGCATCTGGACAAGAGTGCGGAGTTCTGCTGCATTATGTTGATTGCCTCTTTTGTGGAGCTGGCCCAGATATCAAATCATCAACCTAAAAGTCACGGCGAAGAATCTCAGCACCCACTGGAAATGTCGCCTGCTCATTCATAGACAAATTGTCCGCAAAAACTACGCGAAACTTTGTGGTGGTGCTGTCCTTTTTCATGACGCAATGATGAGGAAAAAATAACTTCAACGCACATAAATGGATTGCTTCACAGTCAAGCTCTTCCATAGTAGCACGTTCCCCAATTTGGGGTTTTTTTTATTAGGTGGAACAACCACCAACCGGTTATTTACTAACAAGGTGGCAGTGGCTAGGAGTACCACATCCTTACTTAAATCGTCTGCAATAAGAGCTAAAGAAGAGCCGGGCAATAAAAATGGTTTCATGGTATGATTAAATGAAATCATTTCAGTAAGCTGTGATTTTTCGTGTGACGAAGATGAGGCTAAGTTTCCCAGCTGAGGTAGAGTGTGTTGCTTAGATCTACATGCACGGCTTTTGCCGGAGTTACACTGTCTCGATTGATGACCATTCTTAAGGTAATTCATGAGTCAGGGTGAGTCATAATACTTCTTTAAGTCGATTTTCCCAGTTCGGAGTTAAGATTTGTAAGAGGTTTTGCGAGAATGGCTGACCTACGCATATTAGATGTAAAATTACTTCCCACCTGGTTACCTGACGAATGTATATCAGGTATCCGTAGTCTCCAGAGTCCTGTATCTCATCTTCAGAAATTATGGCAATGATTCCCACGTTGGAGTTAAATTTCTGAAGGCGGAGTCCTTTAAATGCTTATTCCTTTTTGTCAACTTGCCAAAATGCCGTCCAAATGCTGTCAGAAAAGGTTAAGATAAAGTGCATTTGCGAGGTGCGCTTTTAAAGAGTTATGAGAACATCATATACATTTCTGACTCAGATTACTTTCAATTTCGTTCAAATCAAGTTCCTTAAGCTCGGTAAGAATTTTTTCTGAATGTTTGTTTAGCTCGCCGATCAGCTCCATCCTCACATGCAAAAGGGAATCGTCAAATTAAGTTAGGGCAGATCTGGACAGGGAGGCCGCTAAGCGTACCACTCTATTAAAAATTACAGCCGCTTTGTGCTTTAAAAATGTAACCATGTTGCGGCAGCGGTAATGTAAAAGTGGAGGCAAAAGTCACGTGTCGGTCCTTTAAACTTATACGATCCAACAATAATTTTAAAAAAATTAACATATTTGGCATCCAATGGCATTAAAAATCAATATTACAATTGAAATCAAGAGAGAAAAGCATTTTGGAAAATCGATAGAACTTTACAAGACAAAATACAAATACAAAAATGAAAAAAATGTCTACACATGGCCAGACTGGTGCACCACTGTACAGACTTGTGAGTATGTGTGCCTAATAATATTTGTGACAAATGTGGATCATCACCAAACTGGAGGAGTAAGTCTCATATCATCGGTCTGGGCCACCTTAGCGCCAAGAATTGTCTTGGCTCATCTGATCAGTGATTTGAAACACGTGTCATGCAATAACTTACGACATAAGAACGAAGAGCGCCGTTACAAACCACCAGCACGGTCATATCGCGAGCTGTAAGTATACACATAGACTGTTTGATTTATCTATATTCCAAATGTAGCTATGCACCCACACTTTTCCGCAGCTTAGAAGTTGTTTTCTGAATATTGGATCCGAGAATTTGATAGTAAAGAACCTCTAGCTGCACTTGGTATGATTTTCCCAGCAGAAGAACATTAGTATTTCGCATTAGTAGCCGCAGAGAAACACCGGAATCGCTCGACTGCCATTTTCAAATTTTGGAATAGTTTTTTTTGGCAATTATCACAGCTGCAAATTAGAATCAAGGAGATAGATTACATCGATGATGGCCATGTTACAGGTAAAATCGTTTTTATCGAAGCAAAAACAAAACTAACACCATAAACAATTACCAAAGATGTAGCACACACACAACAAGTGGGTCCAACGGACCTACGTATATTTTCAAGGCAGGTGACACTATAAAAGATGGTCTTTAATTTTCGTTTAATCGAAAGCGCTTCGAATCTAGCAGTTTCCGGGCTTAAGACCAATGCTTTCCTCTTCTGAATCGGAAGGTTTATCACACGTCTACGGCGACAACGCAGTTTGAGCTAGCAGCAAAATTAACGAGTTCAGGACCGAACTTCTTGAACCTGAATCTATCGGGGCACTGGTGTCCTACAGCGCATGCAAAGGACTCTCATTCTGTTGTATTCCTCATAGACCATCCAATTTTCGTGTCTTTAGGAGACGGTGATTAAATCAGTAAACTACTGAAAAACTTCAATGAAGCCCAAACCACGTACGAGGATCTCGTGACCGTCCTCATAGATGTCGAAGTTATACTAAATTCGCTCCAATCGCGCCGATATCAGACGGCCCTAACGTTGGAACTGCATTGCCGCCAGTGCAATTTCTCATTTTCTGTTGATACGTCGGCATATTAGTGCCTGATCTTGAAAAACAACTTGGACCGAGGGAGAGGCATCCGATATTCAGGCACCAGGCTGCCATCGTTAGCTCGTCGTATTCTGGTTGTGGAATCTTGGTAAGCGTTTCAGCTCCAACAACTCCGCTTCCGGTGAAAAATGTGTAACAAAATTTTAAGAATCAGTGTGGCAAACGCTTCCGGTCCCACCAGATCATGTGATTCTAGAAAGACTCCCCCTGGACGGGGTACGGAGTTGGATCTGGGTTTCCATTTTGAGGATCACATTGAACTTGGTGGCTTCCGTCACCGGAGTGCGTATAACCGCCGAGCACGGCTACTCCTGGCCGACGCGTTGTTAGGCCGAACGCCGGGATCCTGCGCATCCTCGGCAGATGCGGCACTGGAAGACTCTCGCGAATTCAGGATGGGAGTTGTTGTTGTTGCGTGGTCGTGGAGTCATTTTTGTGAACTGCTTGTAGGGGATATAGAGAGTTTTGAGAATTATTTTACGGAACACTGTAGAGACGCAAACATGACAAGCACGTAGAAGAAGGAAAGATCCGGAATCACAGCTGGGTCGGAAAAAGTACCAGTTCCGCTACTGGTCTCCTGACTGTTCCTCTGCTTGTGAGGAGGTCGACTACCCGGACAAAGTCGTTAGCGACAGGATGAGCGCTGATACCTCTTCCCAGGCACCACTCATTGGGTGCTGCGAGGAGAGGCCCAATTAGAAAAAGGCCTGGAGTAAGGGCCAACAGATCAGTCGGATCCCCTGATGAAGGAGAGAGGGGTCTGGAGTTCAGGCAGGCTTCTATTTTACACAGGAGGGTTGAAAGCTCCTTAGAGGTGTATTTGTAGAAGGAAGTTGCCTTATAGAAAAGGTCGTGGTGATCAAACACACTCTGCCAGTATAATTATATCTCAAAGGGCACGGCAATGTCAACACCGGTGTCTGTAAACGGGCGTGAGAAGGTGGATCGCTCTTTGGGGAGAACTCCAATGAGTTGCGATTGTAGTGAATTGTGCGAACCCGACAGGAGTTTGTTATGGCTTTCAACAAGTTTTTTAACTTCGGTCGGATGAGCCGTGTCATAAGCTGGCTCCCGCCATGCAACGAAATCTTGTGAGTAAACTGAGCCATGAGCCGTATGAGGTCACTGGAATATGGAAGGATAATCGGATGTTTCTCATCGTAGCTTAAGGACTCCGATGCCTTCTCTAAATTCCCTTTGGATCTAGGAATGGATTAAGGTTACCCAAGGTACTGTCGCAAATCCTGCTCTTTGGGTGTACTGTATCAGCCTTTCTTGTGCTTGGGCTAATTCGTCTACGCTAAATTCGAAAGGAAATATTATATCGGGCTTTTTGCATCGACTTATGAAGCGCTCGATAATCGCAGTTGCTCGGACTGCTCGATTGAAGTTGGAAAATCGCGTGGAGAAATCAGACGGATTCGGAACGGCCAGAAAACAATTTTTGACTGAACGTCCAGGTCCGTTTCCGATATACCAACAGAGCTAAGGGGCCACAGCTCTCGTGCGCTACTCAGCCATTGGGACCCTTGCCCCACAGCTGGCTATCCCGTAAGTCCTGAGCTGACACCCCTCGGCTTGCCAGATCGGCAGGGTTCTGTTCGGACTTGACATGGTGCCACGTTTCGTCAACTGGGCTCTGGGCAATTTTCGCAACCCGATTTGCCACGAAAGTCGTGGAGTCCACGGAGGCTTTTGTAGCCATGCCAAAACAATCGTCGACTCAGTTCAAAATTAAAAATTTGAGCCTTCTGGAAGGGAAGGAGGGAGCGCTGCGCATTGTTCTAGCAGCACGGCACCGCACAGTTCTAAACGTGGTAAAGATATTGTCTTAATGGGTGCAACTCGTGTCTTTGCAGGAAGAAGACGAGTGGATACCATACCATTGCGTTCTACACGAACGTATATTGCCGCTCCACATGCGCTCTGGGAGGCATCACAAAACCATGATATTGAATAAGCGCCTGAGGATGGAAATGTACCCATCTAGGGATACGAATGTCGCGGAGAAGATCCACTTCCTAAGGTTGAACCCTGCTCACGCTAGACCTTCCCGCAGTTCACATTTTGACACAATGGCATCCTATATGGTGTGTGCGCCAGCCAGGACATCGTCAACGTCCTTTTTAGAATTTGACTCGCGATGGGATATTGCGAAAGGATATCCTCGGAAAGAGGTTGCAAAACCCGGATGGCTAGGAACGGGGCACAGTTAATGCCAAACGTGACCGTTTGCATCTCATAGTCACAGATTCTTTCTTCTTTGGTGCGAAAGAGAATCCGCTGAAAGCGAGTATGTTGCGGATGAACAAGGATCTGCCGATGCATCTTGGTTATATCGGCGTGGAATACGTAGCGGAAAAAACGCCATTTAATAATCTGAGGTCAAATTGGAGGACTGGTCCTGGATTAAGGAAGTCGCTGATACTTTAAATACAACACTGCGTTATGTGGCAAGTAAAAGTTGTCGCTATTATTACTAGGAGGAACCTCTCGCATGTGGCCTAGGTCCAAATACTTCTGGACTATCGAATCGTATTGGAGTCTCAATTCGGGGTTCTTTTTGAACCTTGTTTCGGAGAAATTGAGACAGAGCTATGGATCTTGAATGTCCCAAGCTTATGCTGTCAGGAGTCTTGAATGGGAGAGTCACAACATACCTTCCCTCATTATTCCTGGTAGTGGTGCGAACAAAGTTCGATGGTAAAAGGTTTGTTAAAAGGTTTTCGAGTCTTTGGGTTTGGCTGATCGAGACGCGTGTGGTAAACGCCGAAATCACCTTGAAATTGGCTAGATCTTTCACAGGACCTGAAGGGATCCACCTGAAAATAGTCTCTTGACCGAGAAGTGACCCACAAATATTGGATCTGGAGCCGCCTAGGAGAATTGGCGGGAGGATGTCTGCGCCAATAAGCACGTCGATCTGCGAACTCTGGTAAAAGAGAAGGATCAGCCACTGGTAAATCAGGAATTTGACTTACGAAGTTGGGAGGCATCGGAAACGATGGAAGATTGCCAGACTGCTGAGTAAAGACGAAGACCGAAGCTTCGATCTTGATGCGAGGTTTGGATGGAGAGCCAATATCGAACTGACATAACTTCTGAGGCCTTGCAGCTACGGCTTGGTTCATGGACATTTTGGAAAATGGGTCTCACTATGTTGAACATGCGTTCTGAAATAAGGTCGCCTCAGATCCGAGGTCGATCAAAGCACGAGCCTTAAAGCATGTTCCACGATGACAGATATTAATCACTGCGTTTCCTAATAGGACATTCTGAGTGATGGAGACGAAATAATTCTGAACATTTGTGGAATCAGTGGACTGTATCGGATTATGCGAGCCTGTTGGAATGGCAGCGGTTGCAGATCTGGAAGGCGCCGCAGGAGTTTGCGGATTGACGCCACGGTGAAGCAGAGTGTTATGTCGTCCTTTGCATGTGAAACAATTATGGATGCTTGTACATTGAGCAACGTGATGTTGGCGTGCAAAACTGTTTAAACAAAGCTTTTGATGTATGTGCAGCGATCTTGGACGGGCATTTGTAGGAACTGCGGACATAAACGGATCGGATGATTTTCGTTGGAGCACCGTTGGCGCGACTGTGGTTTGATATTAACTTTATTCTCGAATGATGGGATCCTTTTCAGAGGCACAGGATTCTTTTTGGACTTCTGGAAGTTCTGTGCAGTAGAATTAGGTTAAATATCCTCAATAGCCTCGAGAGTTCTATACCTCTCTTGGAGGAAGGAGTTTAATGTCTGTTTTCCCGTGAAGCGATTGCTCCCATAAGGACAAAGTTTGTTTGGGGAGTTTGGAGGAGCACAGAAACACCAAAAGCCAATCTCAGTTTTAACCTAAGAGATTTCCAGCGCGGTTAAGCAACCCTGGACAGTGCGCTGAGGGTGTTTGATCGCTGGACCCGACTCATGCGAGATGCGTTTATTTTCAAAACGTTGTGTCAAATTTGACCAAGCCGAAACGAAGCCATCATTTGTGTCATGAGCTTCGCCACTCGTTTTGGAGCTGGAACAGTTTCTTTACATCAGTCATTGGATTGTTTATATAAATGGCTGTAAACAGGTCTCAGAAGGTGGGTCAGCGCAAATAGTCGCCACTGAAAATCTCAGTGTCGCAAGGGGGCAGTCGGCACCCACTGGAAGTTATAGTAGTCGCTGCCTGCTGTGCTCTGGGAGTTGTAGCATCGATTTGCTTACTAAGATGAGCTGCACAGCTTTCATGGACAGATAACAATAGTCATATTTGGATTGCATGGCTGTCATCGTCTCGTCTGTCTCTTCTCCAATAAGGACGGAGGAACAGGTCTGGTAAAAAGCACGAACTTGATCAAGACGATTCTTGCAAGTCTGTCGCAAAGGAAGAACAGCGACAGCGCTTCCGCTCGGCGTTTTAAATTTGCTAACATGATCGCTGACAGCAAAATATTTTGAGAGGGCTGCATTGGCTCTGTACTGGGACAATTTGGTGGCTGATCTGGAGGTAACTGGAGTATTGACGGACGATGGTGGGAAAACGGACTTGTCGGAGAGTAGTGAGATGATTCGCTATTCGGTCTGACTCTACTGAAAGTCTTCGCTGAGGGTAAGGACAACCTTTGCTTGCTCTTGTCGCTATATTCACCAGGCGTAATAAAACTCTGGACTGGGAAAATTTGGAGGCTGATCTGGTGGTAACTGGAGTATTGACGGACGATGGTGGGAAAACGGACTTGTCGGGGAGTAGTAAGATGATTCGCTATTCGGTCTGACTCTACTGAAAGTCTTCGCTGAGGGTAAGGACAACCTTGGCTTGCTCTTGTCGCTATATTCACCAGGCGTAATAAAACTCTGGACTGGGAAAATTTGGAGGCTGATCTGGTGGTAACTGGAGTATTGACGGACGATGGTGGGAAAACGGACTTGTCGGAGAGTAGTAAGATGATTCGCTATTCGGTCTGACTGTACTGAAAGTCAAATCAATAGACATTTACAAGACTAATACAAAAATGAAAAAATATCAAATTATTTTTCAGTAGTGTGGGCGTAGCAGCTTTGGGCGGTTTGTGGGCGTTAAAGTGGGCGTGGCAAAAAGTTTTTTTGCAAATCGATAGAAATTTACAAGACCAATAAAAAAATAAAAAAATATCAAAACATTTTTCAAAAGTGTGGGCGTGGCAGTTTTTGGCGGTTTGTGGGTGTTAGAGTGGGCGTGGCAACATGAATCGACAAACTTGCGCTGCGTCTATGTCTCTGGAGTCTGTATGCTTAGTCTCAACTTTCTAGCTTTTGTAGTTCCTGAGATCTCAGCGTTCATACGGACGGACAGACAGACAGACGGACAGACGGACAGACAGGCGGACGGACAGACGGACATGGCCAAATCGACTCGGCTATTGATCCTGATCAAGAATATATATACTTTATATGGTCGGAAACGCTTCCTTCTGCCTGTTACATACTTTTCAACGAATCTAGTATACCCTTTTACTCTACGAGTAACGGGTATAAATACTATATATATATATATATATGCTTGTATGGATGTGTACGTATATGTGTGTATACGTATATAAGTGTGTATGTATGTGCGAATATTTAGATATGTGTGTGTCGTCCGTCCGTCCATATAGCGCCACTCTTAATGATTTACACTACGCAATTTGTACAGCTGTGCACATTCAACGAGTCCACTTGCGTATGCTTTGGCTTCTCAACTATTAATATGCAGTTTTATGCAGGCTGCTTTTTCTTATCTCAATTTTGGCGTTCCCTTTTCATTATGTCGCTTTCTCACTCTAAGTAAGCAGCGCAATACTTCAGTTACCAAAAATTGACTGAATTTCGGATCTAACTTGGTTTGGTGTCTTTCTTAATTTTTCAATAGCACATAGTCACCTACGTGGTGTTTGTCAACGGCTGCCCTACTGCTATCAAATCTGGATTTGTCGTAAGACGTTAATAAATTCATATTTTCTGTCGCATGAGTTCACATTCGGTCTGACATGTGGGAACTAATCCAACAGGCGTCCTGTTTACCAATCAACATCTCCAACGGACTTGCCTCAGTGGCACGAGAAATTGTACAATTCAGTGCAAGCTGGACTTCGCCAAGTGCATCGTGAAACGATCGTTGACTTTATTCTACCATTGACAACACATTTTTCAGTATGCTCATCACCCGTTCCAACTGCCCATTTGCACGGCGCATTCCCGTAGCAATCAAGTTAAGTTGAACTTTCTGCGATAATGCGATCTGGTACTCCAAATAAGGATACGGAAGATTTCATAGCGTTGACACAGCTTTCGGCATCTATCTTTAAGGTGTGGTACAGATAAACAAACTTTGTATAAGCATCGATCTGAACAATAACACATTCCTTCAAATCGCTTTTGTCACTTAGTTTTATCCGTTATATCTATGTATATGAATGGTGTGCCACGGTATACTTGTCTTCGAAATGGAATGAAGTTCCGCCTGAACCTTCCCGGACGATGATTTCACGGATCGACAAGTTATACAGTTTGAAACAAATTTTTTGACATACTTGTTCATTTTAGCGAACTAGTAATACTGGTACACTTTATCAAGTGTCTTTTGCCACCCTAAATGCATTATGGACTCGTGTACCTGGTTTATTACTGACCATTTGAAAGCTCTGGGTGCAACTGGAAAATAACTTGTTCTACCTAGTCTTTGGACCTTACAATATAATACACCTTTTCGCAGATCATACGTTTTGTCCAGGTTTTCGGCCAATTCATCAATTTTCCCGTTTGTCAACAATTTCTATTATCTCGGGGTCTAGGCGTTGTTCAGCAAGAAGCCAAGTACATGAAAGTACTCGTTTTTCGGGAATCTTGTTTATTGACGGAATGTGTTCGGATGATAAAGAATTTCTTGATAGGAAATCGACATGAGCCATACGCTTTCCCTCTCTATACTGAATTTCCAAATTAAACGATTGTAAATTACATAAAAGCCTTGTTTGAGTATTTCTCGCCCTATCATAGTATCACTCCTCAATTGCTCATTCGGGAGTACATGAAATAATATTTCCATAATATTTTCGTTTATAGTGATCTCACTCAAGATTTGCAATGAACTGCATACACTGCCACCACTACTGCCTTTTATCAAAGGCACTAATGTATTACTAATGTCGTCTTTAATAAGGAAGCACTCTGCACTCTGCATCTCATTTCGTTGATGCAAACTTCCCTTTGGCTCAGTCACACAACATTGGTAAACAGTCTTCTGTTGAATCACATATTGCTAAAAAGTCTACTGAAAGTCTTCGCTGAGAGTACGGACAACCTTGGCTTGCTCTTGTCGCTATATTCACCAAGCATAATAAAACTCCCTTATGAGTGAACAATAATGAGGACGGGAAAAAACACTACAAAAATACTATATATTGTAAGGTGTAAGGTTGTAAGGTGTTGTGTGGTGCGAGAAATCCTGGAGTCCCTGCGGTACTACCGCGAGGCTATGCTTCGCAGGGCCAGGATGTGCTCACTTTTCCCTAGCTAGGATCCTGTTGTCCCCGAGCGGCTCTTTCCGCTACCCGCAGCCTCTTCATCGCCACTGCAGCGAAGTTGCTGATCTGACCACAGAACGTCTGATCCGAGATCATGCGCTCCCCTAGGGTTGAAGGGTCCGTTACGTCCTCCATGAAGCCTTCCCTGTCGCGGTCGAATCGCTGGCAATTAAAAATGATGTGATCAGCCGTCTCGTCGACGCCGCATTCTGAGCAGTGGCTGTCGTCGTCGTGGCCAAACCTAGCCAGGTAGCTCCTGAAGCATCCATGCCCGCTTAGCATTTGGGTGAGCCAAAAGTTTACCTCGCCACTCCGTCTTCGCGTCCATGCGACCACATCCGGGATGATCCTAAAGGTCCATCGTCCCTTCGTCGACTGCTGCCACCGTCTTTGCCACCTTTCCAAGCTGTTGGTTCTGGCGTTGGCTTTTATGGATCGCTTCTGGGCCGAGCTGCACTGTCCCACAATCTTCTTCACCTCGTGTTGTATCTCCTTCGCCTCCAAGGCCAGCAAGTCTATGGGCAGAGTTCCCGCTATAACTTGGGCTGCGTCGTCGGAGATTGTCCGAAAGCCGGAGCACACCCTTAGGGCACACAGCCTGTGCGTTGATTCCAGGCCCCTTATGTAGGACCTCTTCTCCGAAGCTTCCGCCCATATTGGGGCTGCGTACAGCGCTGTTGCCCTGCAGACGGACTGTAGGAGTAGTCTGCGTCCCTGTCTTGGGCCCCTGCGGTTGAGCATTATTCGCGCCAGATGCTCCTTAAACGTTAGCCTAGTCTCTAACAAGACCCCTAGATATCGAATCGCTTGCGCCGACGTGACCGTGGTGTCTCCGACTCGGATGGTGGCTGTTTCTACCTGCTTGCGGCTAGATATAAGCACTGCCTCCGTTTTGTGGTGTGCAATGTCCAGGTCGACCGCTAAGAGCCACTCCACTATGATGCCGATTGCTGCATTCGCGAGGCTCTCCGCTTCTTTAACAGTTTTTGCTACGACTACCACGGCAATATCGGCAGCGAAGCCAATCACTTTGGTTCTCCATGGTAGTGACAGCCGCGGCCCGAGTACCGAACCTTGGGGAATCCCGCAGGTCACCCTGTGCTCAAGTATGCCTCTGTCTGCGTCATACAGTAGCAGCACTCCTTGCTGCCTCCGTGCCATCTTGTGCCTTCAATTGCCTTCGAGGCGATCTCCTTGACAGTTGCTATAGCGTCCACTGTCGATGTCGCCTTCCTAAAGCCGAACTGCATTTCCGAGAGGTCCCCTGCAGCGGAGATGGCCTCGTGCAGTCTGAGGCTGATACAGCGCTCGAAAGCCTTGCCCATGTGGTCGATCAGGCATATCGGTCTGTATGAGGATGGGTCCTCGGGAGGCTTGTTAGGCTTGGGGAGCAGTACCAGCTTCTGTCCCTTTCCTGGAAAGAAGCCTTACGTGAGGCACTGGTTGAACACGGCAGCGAATGCTTCCGGGTGCTCGTTCATTCCAAGCTTGACGGCGATATCTGGGATTCCGTCCGACACTGGCGCCTTTCCCTTTGCGACCTCGCGTATTTCATCCGGTCGGAGCGCTATCTGCGACATGTCGCCTGGAGCCGCGTGAGGAGGTTGCGGATCCGAGGGCACTATTGGAAACAGGTGTCATCGCTGTCATCGTGGCCGCGTCGCCTGTTTTGTGGTTTCGCCTGGCTTAACTTTTTTACCACTATTTTATAAGCTGAACCCCAAGGGTCCTGCTCGGCTGAGTCGCATAGCTCCAAGAAGCATCTCCTCTTCGACTGCTTGATGAGTCTCTTGAAGGCCCTCCGATTGTCAGCATATTCTTGCCTCAAAATTTCGTTGTTGGGGTGGCCGTGCTCCCTTTGCTGCCGCCGTCTTGCCCGAAGGCAGGTTCTGCGAGCCTCCGCGATCTCGTCGGTCCACCAATAGACTGGTTCCCGGTGGCGGTGGGAACGCGTCCCGCTGGAGCGTCTTTGGGTTGAAAAGCCCCTTCGCTGGTGGGGCTGTGAAAGATCCTCTGCTGGTGATGTCGCAGATAATCGCCTTGTGGTCACTTGCCGTATATACATCGCTGACGGACCATTGTGAGCGCTGGAAAAGCGAGCCACTGCAGAGGGTCAGGTCTACTACCCACCCTGCTCCAGCTCGGCTGCAGGTGTGCTCCGTCCCCGTGTTCAGGAGAGCTACGTCCATAGACGCGAAGGCTTCCTGAAGGGTTCGCCCTCTTGCGTTCGTGTGGACTGAGCCCCACTCCTCTGCCCAGGCGTTGAAGTCCCCAGCGATGACCACGTTTCGCTCGCCTCTTGCGTCGTTAGCCAGCTCATCTATAACTGCCGAAAATTCCTGAAGGGAAAGGCGTGGTGGTAGATAGCAGCTGTACAGTCACAGGTCGCCAACCAGCCCCCTTACAAAGAATGAGCCAATGCGCAGGTTTCTTGGTCGGCTTGTCCCGTTGATCAGGATCGCGGCGCTTCTTGTACCGTCCAATATGTAGCGCTTATTAGCGCTACTTCAGCTTGGACTTCGCGCATGGTTTGGCCCAACAGGTGGTGCGCCGCTTCGCAGTGATTTAGGTTCTCTCTTCTCTCCGTCCCTGCTTAGCTCGAGCAGGAGGTTACCGCTAGCTGTGCGCCGGACCTTTTGCACGTTCCTCCCCAACTCCTGCAGTTGTCCGTCGCTTCGCCTGGTGACCAAAGCCAAGACCTCGCTGTAGGTTTTTTCCTTCGCTTCGACTATAACACGTGTCCGGCTTCCCACGGCTTGGGCCGGGATTTGCTCCACTGCTTTCGCTGGCCGTCTTGGGGGGCTAGCTCTCTTATCCTCAGGCTTCTTTCCCTTTGTCGTTCGGTCCGTTTGCGCGAAACTGTGCCTTTTTCGCCTGGGGGTGGTCTGCTGCGACTTTTGCTCGGTTTTTACTCGTTTGTCCCCACACTTGGGGCACCCTGGGAGGGCGTGGCGCTGTTCGTCCTCCATGTCCAGCTCCCGGCTGGCGTCTTCTTAGAGGGCCTTCATCCTGGCAAACATCGCCTTCATGTGCACATTTATGTGCCTCACCTGCTTCACGTTGGTCAAGTTTATGAGCTGATCCAGAACCAGTCCGATTTTCGACAGCTTGTCGGCGCAGCGGATTTGCCCATCCGCCTTCGTCCTCTTTGGAGGTGTACTGCGGCTCGAACCGGAGGGGCTGCTCGGGGTCCTTGCCCGCTTCGGCGTGTCCTGTCCATCTCCCATCTCGGCCAGGACTGACCCTCCAATCTGTGGTGGCCCAGGTGATCTTGGCAGGATCGGCGAACGCAAGATCTTTTTGTTGCTTTAAAAAGCTCCCGCGTTGTTCATTTCGCTATAGTGTTTTCTTGTTGCACCACCTCGCCAGGTTGGTTTAGAACGTGGTTTGGGGCCTCCAAAATCCGTGCCCCTGCCGTGGAATTAACCACGGGTGGATTTCCAACTAAGTGGTTGCCACCTGGAGTAGTAATGTTAGTTACCGACATTCCTCACTTGGATGCATTTTATACCCACTGCCAGGTTTATGTTGCAGTTTATTCCCTTCTGCCAGGGTTGGATATCTGCCGGCAACTATGGCGCAGACGCAGACCACGTAGCCGCCCACTATGGGTCAGACGCTCTGTGGATTTTTGGTGTGGGGGAGTGAAGAGGGAAGGGTTTTTTACGGTGGGAGTTATACCGCTCCTGCTCGGTCGCGAGAGCCCCGTTTTTCGGTGTACCGCGTAAGCGGCGGGGTTGGCTGTTGGTCGGCTTCTTGACCTTCGACACCTATATTTACTAGCCCCAACTTGTTGGAGCTATTTTCGCAGGGATTCCATGCGTTGCTGCCAAGGATACTCGTCAGCAGCCCAAGAAAGTGTTGTACGTTTATAGACGAGATCGTTTGGCTAGTCATGTAGCAATCAGCTTCTGACCAATAGCATTTCCCTAGAAGCGCCAATTGTGGTTGGGGGCGCCTTCGGCTGTGCAGCGCTGCCAGACCAGTAGCCTAATCCGTTTTCCAACACTGGCTGAGCAGCTGAGTGTGAGATCAGCTGGTGTGACAGTGCCTCTCTTGTTGCACACAAGGAAAAGCGGACGAAAGAGAAAAACCGGAAGAGAAAGCTTCGAATTTTCTCACCCTGACCTGTGCCGTGGCCCTGGAGATCGGGTTCGTCTGGCAGTCATGGCATGGGACATCTGGAGAATACTCTTCCGCGGGTAAGTGCCTGGGGCCGCGACGCCGAGCTGGCCATCACCTAGAACTAGAGCCTTTGGATTATCACTAGGCTGGACAATTGACTTCGAAGTTGAAGTGGGCTTAGCAAAGCTATCGCAATTGATAGCGTACTCAGTACTGAACTAACTAACATGGAGAAATGTTTGTGCTTATATAGGCAGATTGGGATAGCTTAAGAGCGAAGTTTAAGAGAATTAAATTATAAATGTCTATTGCCTTTGTCAGCGTCATGTCAGTGTATTTTATGGTCAGTTTTATTTTAAAAAAGAATTTCGTTGTCTCAACTTGCACTACGGTATTTTTTTATATAATTCAATTTGTCTTGCAAAGTAGTTTATTGGTTTTTCTGTAATTTCAATGTAGGTTTCGTTGCTTTCTGATGAACTGTGTATTGTTGCTGCTGTTGAAATATTTTCTTCTTCGCCTACCATGTTTTCTTCAATTTTGACGCGAGATAAAGCGTCTGCTACATGATTAAGTTTACCTTCTAAATATTTGATTTTGAAATTATATTCGCTAAGTCTAATTCGGCAAAGTTGTAGTTTTATGTTAGGCTCTTTAATATTATTTAGCCAAACAAGGGGTTTGTGATCGCTCAAAATCTCAAAGGGGACTCCATATAGATATGGGCGGAAATATTGGGTTGCCTAAACGATTGCTAGTAGTTCTTTTTCAATTGTGCTATAATTTTGTTCATGATCATTTAATGTTCTACTTGCAAAGCTTACTGGCTTATTGTCTTGTGAAAACACGGCTCCTATGGCGAAATTGCTAGCGTCAGTAGTGACTTGAAATGTTTTTGTGAAATCAGGGCAAATCAAAATTGGGTCGTTCATTATGAGTGTTTTCAATTTTTCAAATGATTTATTGTATTCTTCGTTTCTTGTGTCTATTTAAGCTCCTTTTTTTAGAAATATTGTCAGAGGTTTTGCAATCTTTGCAAAGTCTGGAATGAACTTACGGTAGTATCCGCATAAGCCTAAGAAAGATTTGATTTCTTTTGGTGTCTTTGGGAGAGGAAATTTTTCGATTGCCCTAACTTTCTCTTTATTAGGTCGTATGCCTTCTGGACTTATAATATGACCTAAGAAATTTGTTTGCTTTTTTAAAAATTCGCATTTGTCCAATTGGAGTTTAAGATTGGCTTCTTTAAGTTTCTCAAAAACCTTCCTCAGTGAGTCTAGGTGTTCGTTCAGAGATGTTGAATAGATGATCACATCATCTAAATAAACAAGGCAATGCTTATTTATGAGGTCTTTTAGGACGTAATTCATGCACCGTTGGAAGGTTGCAGGAGCATTTTTTAAGCCAAATGGCATGCGAGTGTACTCATAGTGACCATGTTTGGTCGAAAACGCCGTTTTTGGTATAGACTTAGGGTCCATTTCGATTTGATGAAAGCCTTTTGCTAAGTCAATTGTAGTAAAATACTGTCATTTTTCTAATTTGCCTAGTATTTCGTCCATATTAGGAATTGGAAATTTATCATTTATTGTTATTTCATTTAGATTTCTATAGTCCACGACCAACCTGAATTTCGGTTTGCCAGAGGCATCCATCTTTTTGGGGACAATCCATAATGGACTGCAGTAAGGGGAGTCGCTTTCGCGTATAATACCTTGTTTTAACATATCCTCAATTTGCTTATTTACTTCTGCTTCGTAGGCAAATGGATACGAGTATGGTCTTTTGAAAACTGGGTTTTCGTGAGCGGTTTTTATATCATGACGTATTATACTTGTAAATGTAAGGTTTTCGTTTTAGCAATATTGAATGTCATTTTTAATAAATTTATAAGTCTGTATTTTTCCTCACTTTTTAAATGTTCTAGTCTGTATGTGTGCTCTTAGTCTATGTTGTTGTCCAAGGCATAGTTTATTTCTGATGTAAAGTTGTTTTCTTGTAAGAGTGCATTAAAGTTTTCCGAAGAGTTCTCATCACATGGATCTAGTTCTTTGTAAATGAATGTTCTTTCGTTAATTATTGTTTCTTTCCGAGAGTAGTCTATTAAACCGTTATTCTCCATTAGTATTTTTCTTCCTAACAGAATATCATAATAAGGTGAAAATGAATGAATATAGAATTTTTGCGTTTGTTGAAAAAGACCGTTGGCTGGAAGGTCTACATATTTATTTAATTTAAAATAGCCTGTCATACTTCGGACAGTTATTTGCTTATCTTTAACTTGAAGGTTGAAAAAGTTTGAGCTCATCATGTTTATTGAAGAGCCAGTATCAACTATGCATTTGTATGTGTGGTTATTAAACATGATCTCTATGTATTGGTGGAATCCCAGGCTAGTATTGGAAAATGTTCAGCTTGTTGATATTGCTTATCTGTAAACATTTCTCTCTGAGTATTCTGTAATTGATCTTCGTGGAACCGTTCGTCGTTATTAATGTAGTGTTCAGTTTCGTTAACGTAATCTAATTCGTGCTGGTGAAATCTTTCATTTGTCTGCATACGCGATTGTTCGCTGCTTTCTCTAAAACGCTTATTTGGCACTCTTGGTTGTTGGGGGGCTGATAGTAGTTTCGGGTGTTGGCGGTCATGAAGTAAGTCTGTTCAGAATCCGTTGTATAAATTTCTGTACTGATTAAGTTGCTGTTATCTGGTCGGAGGAGTTTGTTTAAAAGGGGTTTGATTGTTTACGTTAGTGTTTTGGGTCTGTGTGGGATTTGTTAATGGAATAAAGGGGCGAATGAATCTTTGGTTGGAGTGAGTGTTTTTGATTTGATTAATGTTTGTATGTTTATAGGTGTTAGGTGAATTTGAGTTAAGTCTTGGTTGACTATCGGATGTTTTTGATATTTGGTCTTCGTATAGACCTTCTTGTTGGGCGGTTTGTCTTTATTTTGGAACGGTTGAAAGGTCACACCTCGCTAAGGTCATGAACAACCTATCGGGGAGTGAGCGTTGAATTGTGTTTTTTATAGTAGTTGCCATTGCTTGTGTATAAACCGCTATATTATTTCGGTCATTCTCTGATGCTAACTTATTTATAATTACAGTTGACTTATCTTCTAATTGTTCACAGAATAGACGTAAGTTACCCTTAAAAGGTGTGCGATACAATCATCCAAGAAGTTCCTCCAGGGGCGTCTGAGTCGTGAATTCCGTGATTAAAGCGTCTCTTAAAGTTGTCTATTTGTTGAGCATTCCAAATTGGGAAACCTTTTTCTGCGTGTCCGACCATTTTAAATTCGATGGCTCCAAATATGATCGCCTTCTGTCGAACGTCGTTCGAAGGGTATAAGTTCAACAGGGATTCGATACGTCTGATGAACGAGTTGAGACTTGATGGGTCTCCAGAGAATTGCGGTACTTGGCGTATCTGCCGAAGTAATTTAGACAGATTTTCCGCTGTTAACGCAATTTTTTAGGTTTATTTATAAGTTAGTTTCTGTTCTTGTTCACAGATTGCAACAGTATGTCGAGACTTATGCCCTAAGTGAACTGCACTGTAGTAACTTTTTGTTGTTTTATACAATAGTAGCGGTCGCACTTTTGATTTTAGTGGACTGCTGTTTTTGTTCACAGACTGCTACAGGATGTCGAGACTTATGTCTTAAGTGAACTGCACTATGCGCCTTTTCATTATATTACACCTTAGTGGAGGTGTCACTTCACGAACTCCGATCGCCCAGGTTCTTGTGCGGATACCGATTTTATTCACTTTAAACGAACCTAAATCACTTTGTTGCGGCCAATTCGCGGGTAGAATCAGAAAAGGTTATTTGGTATAACGAGTTTACTAGGATTTTTTTCAGTATCCTACCGACTGTTGTGTTGTGTGGTGCGAGAAGGATCCCCTTGTCTTCGAGCGGCTCTTTCCGCTAGGGTCGAAGGGTCTGCTATGTCCTCAATGAAGGCTTCTCTGTCGCGGTCAAATCGCTGGCAATTAAAAATGATGTGCTCAGCCGTCTCGTCGACGACGCACTCTGAGCAGTGACTGTCGTCGTTGTGGCCGAACCTAGCCAGATAGCTCCTGAAGCATTCATGCCCGCTTAGCATATTGGTGAGCCAAAAATTTACCTCGTCATGCCGTCTTCGCGTCCATGTGACCACATCCGGGATGATCCTAATGGTCCATCATCCCTTCGTCGACTGCTGCCACCGTCTTTGCCACCTTTCCAAGCTGTTGGTTCTGGCGTTGGCTTTTATGGATCGCTTCTGGGCAGTGCTGCAATGTCCGGCAATCTTCTTGACCTCGTGGTGTATCTCCTTCGCCTCCAAGGCCAGCAAGTCTATGGGCAGAGTTCCCGCTATAACTTGGGCTGCGTCGTCGGAGATTGTCCGAAAGCCGGAGCACACCCTTAGGGCACACAGCCTGTGCGTTGATTCCAGGCCCCTTATGTAGGACCTCTTCTCCGAAGCTTCCGCCCATATTGGGGCTGCGTACAGCGCTGTTGCCCTGCAGACGGACTGTAGGAGTAGTCTGCGTCCCTGTCTTGGGCCCCTGCAGTTGAGCATTATTCGCGCTAGAGCCCTAGCGACGCTCGACGCCTTCCTGTTCGCTTCCGCCAGATGCTCCTTAAACGTTAGCCTAGTCTCTAACAAGACCCCTAGGTATCGAATCGCTCGCGCCGACGTGACCGTGGTGTCTCCGACTCGGATGGTGGCTGTTTCTACCTGCTTGCGGCTAGATATAAGCACTGCCTCCGTTTTGTGGTGTGCAATGTCCAGGTCGACCGCTAAGAGCCACTCCACTATGATGCCGATTGCTGCATTCGCGAGGCTCTCCGCTTCTTTAACAGTTTTTGCTACGACTACCACGGCAATATCGGCAGCGAAGCCAATCACTTTGGTTCTCCATGGTAGTGACAGCCGCGGCCCGAGTACCGAACCTTGGGGAATCCCGCAGGTCACCCTGTGCTCAAGTATGCCTCTGTCTGTGTCATACAGTAGCAGCACTCCTTGCTGCCTCCGTGCCATCTTGTGCCTTCAATTGCCTTCGAGGCGATCTCCTTGACAGTTGCTATAGCGTCCACTGTCGATGTCGCCTTCCTAAAGCCGAACTGCATTTCCGAGAGGTCCCCTGCAGCGGAGATGGCCTCGTGCAGTCTGAGGCTGATACAGCGCTCGAAAGCCTTGCCCATGTGGTCGATCAGGCATATCGGTCTGTATGAGGATGGGTCCTCGGGAGGCTTGTTAGGCTTGGGGAGCAGTACCAGCTTCTGTCCCTTCCTCTGGAAAGAAGCCTTTCGTGAGGCACTGGTTGAACACGGCAGCGAATGCTTCCGGGTGCTCGTTCATTCCAAGCTTGACGGCGATATCTGGGATTCCGTCCGACACTGGCGCCTTTCCCTTTGCGACCTCGCGTATTTCATCCGGTCGGAGCGCTATCTGCGACATGTCGCCTGGAGCCGCGTGAGGAGGTTGCGGATCCGAGGGCACTATTGGAAACAGGTGTCATCGCTGTCATCGTGGCCGCGTCGCCTGTTTTGTGGTTTCGCCTGGCTTAACTTTTTTACCACTATTTTATAAGCTGAACCCCAAGGGTCCTGCTCGGCTGAGTCGCATAGCTCCAAGAAGCATCTCCTCTTCGACTGCTTGATGAGTCTCTTGAAGGCCCTCCGATTGTCAGCATATTCTTGCCTCAAAATTTCGTTGTTGGGGTGGCCGTGCTCCCTTTGCTGCCGCCGTCTTGCCCGAAGGCAGGTTCTGCGAGCCTCCGCGATCTCGTCGGTCCACCAATAGACTGGTTCCCGGTGGCGGTGGGAACGCGTCCCGCTGGAGCGTCTTTGGGTTGAAAAGCCCCTTCGCTGGTGGGGCTGTGAAAGATCCTCTGCTGGTGATGTCGCAGATAATCGCCTTGTGGTCACTTGCCGTATATACATCGCTGACGGACCATTGTGAGCGCTGGAAAAGCGAGCCACTGCAGAGGGTCAGGTCTACTACCCACCCTGCTCCAGCTCGGCTGCAGGTGTGCTCCGTCCCCGTGTTCAGGAGAGCTACGTCCATAGACGCGAAGGCTTCCTGAAGGGTTCGCCCTCTTGCGTTCGTGTGGACTGAGCCCCACTCCTCTGCCCAGGCGTTGAAGTCCCCAGCGATGACCACGTTTCGCTCGCCTCTTGCGTCGTTAGCCAGCTCATCTATAACTGCCGAAAATTCCTGAAGGGAAAGGCGTGGTGGTAGATAGCAGCTGTACAGTCACAGGTCGCCAACCAGCCCCCTTACAAAGAATGAGCCAATGCGCAGGTTTCTTGGTCGGCTTGTCCCGTTGATCAGGATCGCGGCGCTTCTTGTACCGTCCAATATGTAGCGCTTATTAGCGCTACTTCAGCTTGGACTTCGCGCATGGTTTGGCCCAACAGGTGGTGCGCCGCTTCGCAGTGATTTAGGTTCTCTCTTCTCTCCGTCCCTGCTTAGCTCGAGCAGGAGGTTACCGCTAGCTGTGCGCCGGACCTTTTGCACGTTCCTCCCCAACTCCTGCAGTTGTCCGTCGCTTCGCCTGGTGACCAAAGCCAAGACCTCGCTGTAGGTTTTTTCCTTCGCTTCGACTATAACACGTGTCCGGCTTCCCACGGCTTGGGCCGGGATTTGCTCAACTGCTTTCGCTGGCCGTCTTGGGGGGCTAGCTCTCTTATCCTCAGGCTTCTTTCCCTTTGTCGTTCGGTCCGTTTGCGCGAAACTGTGCCTTTTTCGCCTGGGGGTGGTCTGCTGCGACTTTTGCTCGGTTTTTACTCGTTTGTCCCCACACTTGGGGCACCCTGGGAGGGCGTGGCGCTGTTCGTCCTCCATGTCCAGCTCCCGGCTGGCGTCTTCTTAGAGGGCCTTCATCCTGGCAAACATCGCCTTCATGTGCACATTTATGTGCCTCACCTGCTTCACGTTGGTCAAGTTTATGAGCTGATCCAGAACCAGTCCGATTTTCGACAGCTTGTCGGCGCAGCGGATTTGCCCATCCGCCTTCGTCCTCTTTGGAGGTGTACTGCGGCTCGAACCGGAGGGGCTGCTCGGGGTCCTTGCCCGCTTCGGCGTGTCCTGTCCATCTCCCATCTCGGCCAGGACTGACCCTCCAATCTGTGGTGGCCCAGGTGATCTTGGCAGGATCGGCGAACGCAAGATCTTTTTGTTGCTTTAAAAAGCTCCCGCGTTGTTCATTTCGCTATAGTGTTTTCTTGTTGCACCACCTCGCCAGGTTGGTTTAGAACGTGGTTTGGGGCCTCCAAAATCCGTGCCCCTGCCGTGGAATTAACCACGGGTGGATTTCCAACTAAGTGGTTGCCACCTGGAGTAGTAATGTTAGTTACCGACATTCCTCACTTGGATGCATTTTATACCCACTGCCAGGTTTATGTAGCAGTTTATTCCCTTCTGCCAGGGTTGGATATCTGCCGGCAACTATGGCGCAGACGCAGACCACGTAGCCGCCCACTATGGGTCAGACGCTCTGTGGATTTTTGGTGTGGGGGAGTGAAGAGGGAAGGGTTTTTTACGGTGGGAGTTATACCGCTCCTGCTCGGTCGCGAGAGCCCCGTTTTTCGGTGTACCGCGTAAGCGGCGGGGTTGGCTGTTGGTCGGCTTCTTGACCTTCGACACCTATATTTACTAGCCCCAACTTGTTGGAGCTATTTTCGCAGGGATTCCATGCGTTGCTGCCAAGGATACTCGTCAGCAGCCCAAGAAAGTGTTGTACGTTTATAGACGAGATCGTTTGGCTAGTCATGTAGCAATCAGCTTCTGACCAGTAGCATTTCCCTAGAAGCGCCAATTGTGGTTGGGGGCGCCTTCGGCTGTGCAGCGCTGCCAGACCAGTAGCCTAATCCGTTTTCCAACACTGGCTGAGCAGCTGAGTGTGAGATCAGCTGGTGTGACAGTGCATCTCTTGTTGCACACAAGGAAAAGCGGACGAAAGAGAAAAACCGGAAGAGAAAGCTTCGAATTTTCTCACCCTGACCTGTGCCGTGGCCCTGGAGATCGGGTTCGTCTGGCAGTCATGGCATGGGACATCTGGAGAATACTCTTCCGCGGGTAAGTGCCTGGGGCCGCGACGCCGAGCTGGCCATCACCTAGAACTAGAGCCTTTGGATTATCACTAGGCTGGACAATTGACTTCGAAGTTGAAGTGGGCTTAGCAAAGCTATCGCAATTGATAGCGTACTCAGTACTGAACTAACTAGCATGGAGAAATGTTTGTGCTTATATAGGCAGATTGGGATAGCTTAAGAGCGAAGTTTAAGAGAATTAAATTATAAATGTCTATTGCCTTTGTCAGCGTCATGTCAGTGTATTTTATGGTCAGTTTTATTTTAAAAAAGAATTTCGTTGTCTCAACTTGCACTACGGTATTTTTTTATATAATTCAATTTGTCTTGCAAAGTAGTTTATTGGTTTTTCTGTAATTTCAATGTAGGTTTCGTTGCTTTCTGATGAACTGTGTATTGTTGCTGCTGTTGAAATATTTTCTTCTTCGCCTACCATGTTTTCTTCAATTTTGACGCGAGATAAAGCGTCTGCTACATGATTAAGTTTACCTTCTAAATATTTGATTTTGAAATTATATTCGCTAAGTCTAATTCGGCAAAGTTGTAGTTTTATGTTAGGCTCTTTAATATTATTTAGCCAAACAAGGGGTTTGTGATCGCTCAAAATCTCAAAGGGGACTCCATATAGATATGGGCGGAAATATTGGGTTGCCTAAACGATTGCTAGTAGTTCTTTTTCAATTGTGCTATAATTTTGTTCATGATCATTTAATGTTCTACTTGCAAAGCTTACTGGCTTATTGTCTTGTGAAAACACGGCTCCTATGGCGAAATTGCTAGCGTCAGTAGTGACTTGAAATGTTTTTGTGAAATCAGGGCAAATCAAAATTGGGTCGTTCATTATGAGTGTTTTCAATTTTTCAAATGATTTATTGTATTCTTCGTTTCTTGTGTCTATTTAAGCTCCTTTTTTTAGAAATATTGTCAGAGGTTTTGCAATCTTTGCAAAGTCTGGAATGAACTTACGGTAGTATCCGCATAAGCCTAAGAAAGATTTGATTTCTTTTGGTGTCTTTGGGAGAGGAAATTTTTCGATTGCCCTAACTTTCTCTTTATTAGGTCGTATGCCTTCTGGACTTATAATATGACCTAAGAAATTTGTTTGCTTTTTTAAAAATTCGCATTTGTCCAATTGGAGTTTAAGATTGGCTTCTTTAAGTTTCTCAAAAACCTTCCTCAGTGAGTCTAGGTGTTCGTTCAGAGATGTTGAATAGATGATCACATCATCTAAATAAACAAGGCAATGCTTATTTATGAGGTCTTTTAGGACGTAATTCATGCACCGTTGGAAGGTTGCAGGAGCATTTTTTAAGCCAAATGGCATGCGAGTGTACTCATAGTGACCATGTTTGGTCGAAAACGCCGTTTTTGGTATAGACTTAGGGTCCATTTCGATTTGATGAAAGCCTTTTGCTAAGTCAATTGTAGTAAAATACTGTCATTTTTCTAATTTGCCTAGTATTTCGTCCATATTAGGAATTGGAAATTTATCATTTATTGTTATTTCATTTAGATTTCTATAGTCCACGACCAACCTGAATTTCGGTTTGCCAGAGGCATCCATCTTTTTGGGGACAATCCATAATGGACTGCAGTAAGGGGAGTCGCTTTCGCGTATAATACCTTGTTTTAACATATCCTCAATTTGCTTATTTACTTCTGCTTCGTAGGCAAATGGATACGAGTATGGTCTTTTGAAAACTGGGTTTTCGTGAGCGGTTTTTATATCATGACGTATTATACTTGTGAATGTAAGGTTTTCGTTTTAGCAATATTGAATGTCATTTTTAATAAATTTATAAGTCTGTATTTTTCCTCACTTTTTAAATGTTCTAGTCTGTATGTGTGCTCTTAGTCTATGTTGTTGTCCAAGGCATAGTTTATTTCTGATGTAAAGTTGTTTTCTTGTAAGAGTGCATTAAAGTTTTCCGAAGAGTTCTCATCACATGGATCTAGTTCTTTGTAAATGAATGTTCTTTCGTTAATTATTGTTTCTTTCCGAGAGTAGTCTATTAAACCGTTATTCTCCATTAGTATTTTTCTTCCTAACAGAATATCATAATAAGGTGAAAATGAATGAATATAGAATTTTTGCGTTTGTTGAAAAAGACCGTTGGCTGGAAGGTCTACATATTTATTTAATTTAAAATAGCCTGTCATACTTCGGACAGTTATTTGCTTATCTTTAACTTGAAGGTTGAAAAAGTTTGAGCTCATCATGTTTATTGAAGAGCCAGTATCAACTATGCATTTGTATGTGTGGTTATTAAACATGATCTCTATGTATTGGTGGAATCCCAGGCTGGTATTGGAAAATGTTCAGCTTGTTGATATTGCTTATCTGTAAACATTTCTCTCTGAGTATTCTGTAATTGATCTTCGTGGAACCGTTCGTCGTTATTAATGTAGTGTTCAGTTTCGTTAACGTAATCTAATTCGTGCTGGTGAAATCTTTCATTTGTCTGCATACGCGATTGTTCGCTGCTTTCTCTAAAACGCTTATTTGGCACTCTTGGTTGTTGGGGGGGCTGATAGTAGTTTCGGGTGTTGGCGGTCATGAAGTAAGTCTGTTCAGAATCCGTTGTATAAATTTCTGTACTGATTAAGTTGCTGTTATCTGGTCGGAGGAGTTTGTTTAAAAGGGGTTTGATTGTTTACGTTAGTGTTTTGGGTCTGTGTGGGATTTGTTAATGGAATAAAGGGGCGAATGAATCTTTGGTTGGAGTGAGTGTTTTTGATTTGATTAATGTTTGTATGTTTATAGGTGTTAGGTGAATTTGAGTTAAGTCTTGGTTGACTATCGGATGTTTTTGATATTTGGTCTTCGTATAGACCTTCTTGTTGGGCGGTTTGTCTTTATTTTGGAACGGTTGAAAGGTCACACCTCGCTAAGGTCATGAACAACCTATCGGGGAGTGAGCGTTGAATTGTGTTTTTTATAGTAGTTGCCATTGCTTGTGTATAAACCGCTATATTATTTCGGTCATTCTCTGATGCTAACTTATTTATAATTACAGTTGACTTATCTTCTAATTGTTCACAGAATAGACGTAAGTTACCCTTAAAAGGTGTGCGATACAATCATCCAAGAAGTTCCTCCAGGGGCGTCTGAGTCGTGAATTCCGTGATTAAAGCGTCTCTTAAAGTTGTCTATTTGTTGAGCATTCCAAATTGGGAAACCTTTTTCTGCGTGTCCGACCATTTTAAATTCGATGGCTCCAAATATGATCGCCTTCTGTCGAACGTCGTTCGAAGGGTATAAGTTCAACAGGGATTCGATACGTCTGATGAACGAGTTGAGACTTGATGGGTCTCCAGAGAATTGCGGTACTTGGCGTATCTGCCGAAGTAATTTAGACAGATTTTCCGCTGTTAACGCAATTTTTTAGGTTTATTTATAAGTTAGTTTCTGTTCTTGTTCACAGATTGCAACAGTATGTCGAGACTTATGCCCTAAGTGAACTGCACTGTAGTAACTTTTTGTTGTTTTATACAATAGTAGCGGTCGCACTTTTGATTTTAGTGGACTGCTGTTTTTGTTCACAGACTGCTACAGGATGTCGAGACTTATGTCTTAAGTGAACTGCACTATGCGCCTTTTCATTATATTACACCTTAGTGGAGGTGTCACTTCACGAACTCCGATCGCCCAGGTTCTTGTGCGGATACCGATTTTATTCACTTTAAACGAACCTAAATCACTTTGTTGCGGCCAATTCGCGGGTAGAATCAGAAAAGGTTATTTGGTATAACGAGTTTACTAGGATTTTTTTCAGTATCCTACCGACTGTTGTGTTGTGTGGTGCGAGAAGGATCCCCTTGTCTTCGAGCGGCTCTTTCCGCTAGGGTCGAAGGGTCTGCTATGTCCTCAATGAAGGCTTCTCTGTCGCGGTCAAATCGCTGGCAATTAAAAATGATGTGCTCAGCCGTCTCGTCGACGACGCACTCTGAGCAGTGACTGTCGTCGTTGTGGCCGAACCTAGCCAGATAGCTCCTGAAGCATTCATGCCCGCTTAGCATATTGGTGAGCCAAAAATTTACCTCGTCATGCCGTCTTCGCGTCCATGTGACCACATCCGGGATGATCCTAATGGTCCATCATCCCTTCGTCGACTGCTGCCACCGTCTTTGCCACCTTTCCAAGCTGTTGGCTCTGGCGTTGGCTTTTATGGATCGCTTCTGGGCAGTGCTGCAATGTCCGGCAATCTTCTTGACCTCGTGGTGTATCTCCTTCGCCTCCAAGGCCAGCAAGTCTATGGGCAGAGTTCCCGCTATAACTTGGGCTGCGTCGTCGGAGATTGTCCGAAAGCCGGAGCACACCCTTAGGGCACACAGTCGGTGCGTCGATTCCAGGCCCGTTATGTAGGACCTCTTCTCCAGGGTTCTCCCTGGTAGTGGCAGCCGTAGCACCCCATCGTACATTGCATTCCACAGCAGCGGCCCGACGGTGCGATACAACTTCAAATAATTGGCGCTCACCTAGTTGTAAAAACCACCAACCAACACCACCATCACCAACACCACCCACACAGCTTCTAAATTTGCGGCAAAGCAAAAGACAGCGGAGCGGGAAAAGTGAAGGGAATAAGTGACGAAATAACACACACACCAAAAACAAAAAATTATGTGAGTGGAAACCGATGCTAAACGCATTTTAAGTCTGTGAATTTCTAAAATAAAAAATATATAATAATAAAAGAATTATTAATCCGGCAGATACGCTAAAACATGGCCTCGCATCAATGTAAATGAAAACAGAAATCATATAATTGTTTTTTATAACAGCGCATACGTTCGCTTTTCATTTATTGTTGTTGTTTTGTGTTTCCATTCGATTCAAGCGCGACATTCGACGCTGCAGCCTTTGTCTTTAGTTGTTGTTTGTTTGGCTTTGGTCAACTGCTGCCCACACGGACAGCTTTTTCATACCTAAGCGAATTGGACTGCTCATGCAGCCCAGTTTCTCACAGTATAGGAATAGTACACCATACTCCAAGGACTCAGAGTCCGATTGTGAAAATCAACCTTCCCCTCTAAGACGTACAACCGCGAATTCCCCTGCAATGGCGATAGACCCAGAACAACTCAGAGCTGTAATACAGGCAATTGTGGCCAATACACTAGCGGACGAGGACGCCAAAAACCAACTGGCACAAAATGAAATGCGTCAGAAAATTCAGGAGCTGGCCAACCCGTTGGTGGCAACACATGTCGCGTCCACCTCAGCCGTGGCCCCCGTAATTAGAACCTACGAACCCATAGATATAACTAATAATTCTCCATGTAGCGTGACCCCGAGAATTCAGGCAAATATTTAACGGCGTCTAAACGTTAAATATTTGCCTGAATTCTCGGGGTCACAGGAATCATATGTCTCGTGGCGACAAGCGGCGATAGCTGCATATCGCACATTTAAAAATTTCAACGGCACCTCTCGCCATTACGAGGCGGTAACAATTATTAGGAACAAAATTAGGGGCGCGGCCAATAACGTCTTATCCTCGTTTGGCACTGTACTGAATTTCGATGCCATTATAAATCGGCTCGATTTCACTTACAGCGACAAACGCCCAATGCATGTCATTGAGCAGGACATGAGCACTTTAAGACAGGGAAGCAACATGACCCTGTTGGAGTATTATGATGAGGTCGAGAAAAAACTCACCTTACTCACAAATAAAGCCCATATGTCTCACGAGCCATCGGCGGCAAATATATTGTGCGAAAAATTCCGAGAGGACGCCTTGCGTATTTTCATTTTGGGACTTAAACGCGACCTCACTGACGTGCTTTACGCGGCGAAGCCGAAAGACATGCCGTCAGCCTTGGCCTTAGCGCAAGAAGTGGAATCTAACCACGAGAGGTACGTTTTTGCAGCTAGTTTTGCAAGAAGTCAGGAAGACAAAGACCGCAAACCTACTGCAAAAGCGCAGGGTCGTCAACTTGACAAGTACGACTACCATGACCCACAACTTAATAATACCAAAAATTCGTATTTCAATAGGCAGCATAAGGCACAGGCTCACGCCGACCCGCAAAATGTCAAAAACTACAAAAACAACGGCTCACCAGAGCCTATGGAGGTCGATCCCTCATTTTCTAAATTGCTGCATCCGACAAATGCTTACCAGAACAGAAGACCAGCCATCTCTGAGGGCACAGGCGCCGTGAGGAAACAAAAAAAAATTAACTTAATTACTCAGAAGGCGGAAGAAAAAAAAAGGAGCATATGCCGCCGCCGCCTCCAAAGCGGAATCAAAAATAGACGGCGATGCCATTGCCGAGAATGATTCTGACTACGTCAATTTTTTAGAGGAAAATCCCTGTTACCCGTCACCATTGCGTCAAAAAATTTCATCCGACCTCGCAAAGAGCTAAAGGGTATCCGCCCGGCGGACTCTCCTTTCGAAATTCACTTCATTCATGGCCACCACTGTCACAAAAAATGCTTCGTTTCGATTTTTAATTTGAAAGCTTTTTCATTCTACCAGATTTTACAATATTCGACGGGATAATCCGGGCCGATCTGTTAACACAGGCCGGCGCATCACTTTGCCTCGCTTCCGCTCAACTCAAATGGGATAACGAGGTTCAGAAGATTTCATTCCATAAATGCACTGACGTCAACTTCACTAACGTGGAGTGCGCAGATTCACCACCTTTGGTGAAGAAGGCATTTCTGAAAATGATAAAAAGCCGGAAAAACGCCTTCGCAGATCCCAACGAGCCCCTCCCATATAACACATCGGTAGTGGCCACGATTAGAACGCTAGTCGTTACGCCAAGTTATATCCATACCCCATGGGGGCAGCAGATTTCGTCAGCAAGGAGATCCCAGACCTGCTTAAGAATGGTATAATTCAGAAGTCGGTGTCTAATTATAACAACCCAATATGGGTGGTTGATAAAAAAGGAACCGACGAGGCCGGCAATAACAACACACGGTTAGTCATAGACTTTGGTAAGCTAAGTGAAAGGACAAATACCCGATGCCAGATATCTCTATGATACTGGGCAACTTGGGCAAGGCCAAATTCTTAACGACACTGGACCTCAAGTCCGGTTATCACCAGATCGTCTTAGCGGATCATGACCGCGAAAAAACTTCCTTCTCCGTAAGCGGAGGGAAGTACGAATTCAAGAGAATTGGCTTGAGAAATGCTGCCAGCATCTTCCAGAGAGCCATTGATGACATTCTGAGAGAAATAATCAGCAAGACTTGCTATGTTTACGTCGATGATGTAATAATATTCTCAGAAAACGAGAATGCTCATGTGAAGCACGTGGATTGGGTTGTAAAAACCATAAGCTATGCAAATATGAGAGTATCAGTAAAAAACTCAAGCTTTTTAAAAAAAAGCGTAAACTTTCTTGGCTTTATAGTCACCAGTGATGGCACCACTACCGACCCAGAAAAGGTCAGGGCCATAAAAGAGTTCCCCGAACCAAAAACAGTATTTGAGGTTAGATCATTCCTAGGTCTCGCGAGCTATAACAGATGCTTTATTAAGGACTTTGCAGCCATAGCAAGGCCTTTTTCGGACATCTTAAAAGGCGAAAATGGAAGTGTAAGCAGACATAGATCGCGACACATCGACGCAAAAAAACTCTTTCGAAAAACTGCGCAACATTTTGGCATCCGAAGAAGTTATGCTCAGATACCCGGATTACAAGAAGCCATTCCATCTAACGACGGATGCTTCAGCCTACGGTATTGGAGCAGTGCTTTCACAAGAGAACCGTCCTATTACAATGATCTCGAGGACATTAAAGGATAGGGAACTATTAGCCATCGTTTGGGCGTTGGCCAAACTGCGACACTATTTATATGCGGTGAAAGATATAACTATCTTCACTGACCATCAGCCATTGTCATTCTCGGTATCAGATTCTAATCCTAACGCGAAAATTAAAAGGTGTAAGGGTCGCATTGATGAAACGGGTGCGAAGGTGGTTTATAAACCGGGAAAGGAAAATTTGGTAGCTGATGCCCTGTCTAGGCAGCATATTAATGCCATAGAAGAACAGGACGCAGAATCATGCGTTGCGACCATTCACAGTGAGATTTCCCTTACCCACAACATAGAAAAAACGGATCCGCCCCTAAACTGCTTCCAGAACCAACTAATTCTAGAAGAGGCCCGCTTTCCGCTAAAACGCTCATTCGTTCTCTTCAAAAATAAGAAACGACACGCGACCAACTTCACCGACAAGGAGTCATTACTCAATAACCTTGCGGATGCAATAGCCCCCAAGGGCGTAAACGACCTCCATTGCGATTTGCACACGCTAGCAACGGTGCAGGACGACTTAGTGCGGAGATTCCGGACTACAAATTTCTGGCACTGCAAAAACCGTGTTTCAGATATTTTTGGGGTCGAGGAAAGGAGGGAAGTCATATTAGCAGAATACAATAGGGCTCACTGGTCGGCCCAAGAAATTGTGAAGCAGGTTCTCACAGAGTACTACTTCCCAAAAATGACCAAACTGGCCAATGAAATTGTCCAAAACTGCAAAACATGCGCAAAAGTTAAGTATGATAGGCATCCGAAGAAACAAGAGATTGGCGAGTCACCGATTCCTTCTCATGTAGGAGAAATGCTACACATAGATATTTTCTCAACGGATAATTATATATTTTCTCACTTGCATTGACAAGTTTTCGAAATTCGCCGTCGTACAGCATGTGCCGTCAAAAACAATTGAGGATTTGAAACCGGCCTTGTTACAGGTCATGATTTACTGCGACAACGAGCCATCGTTATAATCGCACACGATCACGGCCATGCTAGACAACCATTTTGGCGTCAGAATCACGAATACGCCACCCCTTTACAGTGTCTCAAACGGGCAAGTGGAACGTTTTCACCGCACTGGGAATGAGTGATACTGTGGAGATAATCTTAGATTATCAGATATAACAAATCAATCCATTCGGTCATCGATAAGAGGCCAGTCGACGCAATACAAGAATGCAAGGACATGACACACAGGAACGGATTGCCGACAAAATTAAGAGTGCCCAAGACGCGCTAAGGTCTAGAGAGAATGCATCTCGACAAGACAGGGTCTTCGAAGTGGGCGAAAAGGTTTTGGTCAAAACTAATAGAAGGCTTGGCAATAAACTCATAAGTTACCTGGTAAACGTATAAACAATAATGTAATGGTAATAGGTAGTGGTGGTGGCAGTGTACGGATCACTATAAACGAAAATATTATGGAAATATTATTTCATGTAATCCCGAATGAGCAATTGAGGAGTGATACTATGATAGATTAAGATTACATGGAGCGTTGAGCTAGAAGAGATCAGACCAACGTAAAAGCTTTTAACTCCGCCTGTAGATTACTTCTGGTACGGACATTGGATGTGAAGAGAACGCGTTGCAAACGACTGTCAGTGTTTGCCAAATGCGCAACAGTTGTAACGGCAATTTCCCTATTTCGCCACTTCGTAGTGAGCGTCGTAACCAACCGACTCGCATATACCGCGTTACATTCTGCGCCACTCGGGCGGCTGTTGAGTAAATTCAAAAACGTAGCGGCCGTCGTCTCCTCGGTTTCAAAGCGCGGCAGAAATAATTCCTGGAACTCTCCCCAAGGGACACCATGGTACGAAATTTGTGTAAGCCACTGAGATGCACTTCCCTCCACTGAGCAGTTGCACAGTGCCTGGTCAATTCACTTCCTTGAAGGGTTGAACACCACTTTGCTGCCTCAACACATGCAGCATCAGGGTTAAATTTGGGTAGCTTAACATCTTAACTAGCATAATTTTTACAAGTTCAGCCAAATTCTGATTTTGCATTTCGACAACTGCACGCCACTGCTCCTCAGGAAATGCAGGATGTGGCGCAGATCCCACTTCTGATGTCGGGTTATTAATATTATTAATATCAGGAGCCTCGTCGTCCGTCCGTCCATCCATATCGGCGTCACTCATAATGATTTCCACTACGCAAGTTGTACAGCTGTGCGCATTAAACGAGTCCACTTGCGTCTGCTTTGGCTTCTCAACAATTAATGTGCTTTTTATACCTGTTACTCGCAGAGTAAAAGGGTATACTAGATTCGTTGAAAAGTATGTAACATGCAGAAGGAAGTGTTTCCGACCATATAAAGTATATCAATAGCAAAGCCGATCTGGCCATGTCCGTCTGTCCGTCCGTCTGTTCGTACGACTGTTCGTCCGTCTGTTCGTCCGTCTGTCCGTCCGTATGAACGTCGAGATCTCAGGAACTACAAAAGCTAGAAAGAGATCAACCATACAGACTCCAGAGACATAGACGCAGCGCAAGTTTGTCGATTCATGTTGCCACGCCCACTCTAACGCCCACAAACCACCCAAAACTGCCACGCCCACACTTTTGAAAAATGTTTTGATATTTTTTAATTTTTGTATTGGTGTTGTAAATTTCTATCGATTTGCCAAAAAACTTTTTGCCACGCCCACTCTAACGACCACAAACCGCCCAAAGCTGCCACGCAAACAGTTTTGAAAAATGTTTTGATATTTTTTCATTTTTGTATTAGTCTTGTAAATTTCTATCGATTTGCCAATAAACTTTTTGCCACGCCCACTCTAACGCCCACAAACCGCCCAAAAACTGTCTGTGTTGAAGACACTCCTTCGCACTTTCACTAGCTGAGTAACAGGTATCAGATAGTCGGGGAACTCGACTATAGCGTTCTCTCTTGTTCTCTTCTCAATTTTAGCGTTCCCTTTTCATTATGAAGCTTTCTCACTCTAACCAAGCAGCGCAAGTGGCTACGTTCATTTTATCAGAGTCCAGTTCATACTCACACATTGACAATAAATAGGAACACATAATAGCAAAAGGATCATGGAGAAAAAGTAAATAGCGACTACGTGCTTACCCATTAATTTTGCCCCGACATGTGTATATATATATGTATTCGTATGGATTTCCGCGAATATCTAGATATGTGGGTGTAAATATATTGGTGTGTATGTGTACAAATAAATGTATATATGTGTGTATTTATATATGCTTGTATGGATGTGTACGAATATATGTAAGTCAACCGTCGTCATTCACGTCGTCAACCGACGGTCATTCACTTTTAATTGCACTCCCATATCGCTGACTTCGCCCCCCCGCCTTGCCCAGTAACCGGCCGATATTTTCGACGGCTGCGTCAGCAGGCGACACTTTGTTGCTACGAGCGGCACAACCGCCGGACGTTGGGTAAGCAACCGCTGACATAGCTTGGCTCGCATTTCGGCCGCTGCCCAACGGCTACGCGGGGTTGCCCGTCGCCCTGCGCTGGCTACAAAAAGTCGCACTCAGCAGAGAAGCCGGAGCTCTGATGAGAACCAGCGCCAACTCCAAAAATCAGTCTTCGACTACCACCCGATCTTGATGGTGAAACCTTCGCAACCCAATTTAAATATGTCTTCTTTAAGTTGTAAACCTAAGTTGTTCAATCGATTCAAATTATAACGTTATTGATAAACCGAACCACTGACTCTTCTTAATACCGGGGGAACCGAACCGAGGGTCCATCTCCAACTCAACTCAAGTTGAAATGCTGTTCATCATTACTAGGTGAGCTATGCGGCTACGAGAGTCGTAGCTACACAGCGAGAAACTACTCGCTTAACTGGCGCCCGAACAGTCAAAATTCTGGCTACCACTTTAACACAATAAAATTATAAAAATGAAAAAAAGAAAGAGGAAAAAGTGAACCACAAAAAGTGGTAAAAAAAATAACGACAAGTGACTAAATGGCAGTGATGTGAAAGAGGAACTATAAAAAAAGGAAAAACGACCACCCGCCGCGGTGAGAATGCCGCTACAACCTGTAGCGGGAACAACATTCTGCACGGGAGCAAAAAGTCGCATATAACGAAACAAGGACCACCCGCCGCAGCGTTAGTACCGCCTCCGTTCAGGAGCGGGGCATAATACGGGCATTACGCGGGCGCAAAGTGTCTACTTTAAACAATAAAAAAAAGGGTCCTATGTAGCAACCCACTGCGGCGATTCGTCTACAGCTCCTGTAGCCCATTCGCGAGTGCAAGGCTCATGGTGAAAAACCAATACTCGAGTAAAACGATTAAATAGTAATTTTGTGAATGTAAAAACAAACCATGAATTGAGATTAAGGCGTGTGGCAATCTGCTGGATAGGCTAAGCGGCGCGGAGGCGCCCAGAAAAGCTGCCCAGTAGATTCTGTGGCAACCGTACCCCAGTAGGCTAATGACAAAAAGGAAAAATACGGACCACTGCTAAGTTCACTCAACACAAAATTCGGCCGTCACTGTCGTCGAATATCAAATCAAAAACAAAGAAATAACAAACGAAGAAATCTACAAAAAACCATTGCCTTTGCTCGATCTAAAAGAAAATCTTTTTCTTCCCATTAGATTCAACTAAGAAAAAACGCACAGAAGAAACGACACACAATACGCAAACACACAAGGATCAAGACTTGTCAAGGGTGAGTGAAGCCACATTTACTATCTGTGCCCCCAAAAAAATTTAAAAAAAAAGAAAGGAAAAAAATTTAATTCGAAAAATTGAAAGTCTTGGAAGATCTTTATTGTCTATTTGTGTTTTCCGTGTCCAATTTAATATACTCCTGTTGCTTTCATTGTACTCGTACTAAAAAAGATGGAGGAAATTAAATTAAATTTCCGATTGTGTAAAGGAGTTACAAACGTTTGAGGGTCAGCCTGAGAGATACGTCTCTTGCGTCAACCGGGCTCAACCCACCGACAAATTTTGCACCGAACAACCGGTTTTACCGGCCGGCGGGCGGCCCTCGCTTCACCTCTTCCTATCAGGTAAATGTTAGACCTTCATTAGGTTCGGGATATGGACAGGGAAATGGCAGACCTCCATTAGGTTCGGGATATGGAGGTACGCAACATTATAATCGCTTCCAGGGCCCGAGACCATACATTAAAATGGAGTTGAATCGGTCGGGCCAATCCCACCGTTCAGATTATAGCTCCCCCCAGAGCGAGGGTTCTGGAATAAAACGAACATCATCCGAATACCAGAATCCGTTCCAAAGGGCAACAAAGTGTAACGAACTGGTTTTGTTTGTCTGCTCGCTACGGAATACGTGCGGCTAGCTCAGTAGAGTTTGTGCGTTCGTCCCACCAAATTTAAAGAATAACGTGATCACCCGGTTACCAGTAATAACACTCGCAGTTTCGTTCTTGGATCTTTATTTGTGCTTGGACTTACAAAGGAATCTGATTATCCGGCCTTGGTGCTGGATGGATTGTCCACCGGCCTCGTTCCGCTGTCTCGCCGCTCCTGTCGTCCTGAATGTGGCGGACCTTCTTTGTTGGGCGCTCGTCGCTTGAGCTGAGAGTTGTTGTCTTACGCAGACTCACGGCAGCTAACGGCTGTGATTCCCAAGGCAAACGCCTGAGGAACAGCAACACGTCAACCCCACGTCTGGTTCGGGCTGGTGGCGCCGGTATCACGCCTGTTTGGATCGGACGGACACACCTAGGCCATCGCCTGGTTCAAGTTCGCAGTCTCCTACAGAGTTCTCCGGGTCTACTCCACAATCCCTGCCGCTTATCCTGTGCCCTCCTTGGTTTGGCTTCGCCTGTTGGGCGCTTCTGGGCTACTCGTGCTTCGTCGTACTGGACCTCAGCTGACTTCGTTCTCACGTTGTTGACTCGTACACTTGTTCTCCTCGACTGACTGTCCCGCTTCCAGCGTTCGGCTTGTTTATATAGGCCTCCTCTAACGGTTCACCCCTTTGGTCTCCAGTCTCCGGATCCAGAGTCCACGATTTTACCGTTGGCCCGGTCCAAAGTTCGATGTGTCCCGTTATTTGCTTTTGAGCCTGCTGACTCTCCAAACTCTCTTCTCAGTAAGTCCTGAGTCTCCACCCTCTCCAGTCTCCAAACTCTCTTCCTCTAGAGTCTCCAAACTCTCTTTCTCCAGCCCAGAGTCTCCAAACTCTCTTTCTCCGGGCTTCGCTTTGCCTTGTTGCGTAACTGGCAACGGCAGGCCCTCCTCATGCGATCACCATCCGCATTTGTGCGGAGTTTCAACTCCCCACAAAAGCTGTACCACATGGAGCCCATACCCGACCCTTCGATGACAATCCCTGTTGAGCGTAGCGAGGTCCTTCCAACTAACCCTTACTACGATCAGCTCGGTACTGAGAACGTTGGGTTGCCTCACCAGGAGGCTATGGAAGAGAGGGACGATCCTGAGATGGGAGTTGAGGGCCCAAATTTTATGACCGAGGCCTCTCCAGCATCTCATACTTAGAATACGAAGGGAAAGATGGGGCTAAGTTACAATTCCTGATCGATACCGGCGCAAATAAAAATTTCATCAGCCCCTGAACCGCCGGGTCGACTGTCCTCCCTATCCCCTTTAGCGTCCAATCGGCTACGGGCTCTGTTAGAATAACGCATTGCGTAGCCGGGAAGTTTTTCAAAAAATTAGGAAACAACTTGACCCTTACCTTTTTTGTCCTCCCCGGGCTGAATACCTTCGATGGTATCATAGGGGACGACACACTCAAAGATTTAAAAGCCTTAGTAGACAGAAAGAACAACTGCTTAGTTATATCCCCTGGGATAAAGATCCCCCTTCTTGCTAAAATATCCCCCAACACATTGCTAGATCCAACACATCCGGATGAGGTAAAACAAACCTTGAAGGCCTTAATCGACGAGTACTCGCACCTCTTCGATCCCTTGTCACCGGGCGAGGCCGTCGATACTTGTGTAAAGGCACCCAGCGAACTTGAGATCTGAAGTGGATAGGCAAATCAGAGAACTCCTGAGTGAGGGCATCATACGTCCGTCCAAAAGTCCGTATAACTCTCCAGTGTGGATAGAACCAAAAAAGGCGAAACCGGATGGCGAAAAACAATGGCGGTTAGTGATCGATTTCAAACGACTGAATGCGGTCACAATTTCCGACACCTACCCGATCCCGGACATAAATTCCACTCTGGCTAGCCTCGGCGGAGCCAAATATTTTGCAACACTTGACCTTACTTCGGGGTTTCACCAAATACACATGAAACCATCCGACACCGTGGAAACGGCATTTTCCACCCTTAACGGGAAATATGAGTTCCTCCGCCTTCCCTTCGGCTTGAAAAACGGCCCGGCTATCTTCCAACGCATGATTCGGGAACACATCGGCAAAATTTGTTACGTATATATTGACGACATTATCGCCTTTAGTAACGACTATGATAGCCACTGGGAAAACATTCGCCTGGTCTTTGAATGCCTTAAAAAGGCCCGGCTTCAGGTTAACCTGACCAAGACTCAATTCTTGTCCACGAAGGTTGAGTTTTTCGGTTATATCGTCAGTCATGACGGTATCAAAGCGGAGAACAAAAAGGTTGAAGCTATATCGAAAATGATACCCCCTGGCAATATCAAGGAACTGAAAAGCTTCCTTGGGATGGCAATAATCGCCAAACCTCTGACCAATTTAACCCGCGGGGAATCCGCTCGCGTTAAGGCGAACAAATCTAAAAAGGTCCCAGTCGAGCTCGATGACACGGCCTTACAGGCTTTTGACGACCTCAAAACAACTTTATCCTGTTCAGAAGTGCTCGCCTTCCCAGACTTCGGCAAGCCATTCCATTTGACCACGGATGCATCTAACTATGCTCTGCGAGCTGTATTGTCACAAGACATTGATGGAAAAGACCACCCCATAGCTTATATCTCGCGCACTCTGTCCAAAACTGAGGAAAACTACGCTTCCATAGAAGGGCACTAGACAGCCTCAGGTCCTATTTGTCTGGCGCTGCCTCTGTTAAGGTTAAGGTTACAGACCATCAACCTTTGACGTTTGCGCTAGGGAGCAGGAATTTCAATGCCAAACTGAAACGTTTGAAGGCGAGAATTGAGGAGTGCAATTGCGTACTCATTTACAAGCCCGGTAAGTCTAACGTCGTTGCCTTGGTGAATGCCTTTCGGACACTGCATCGGCTACTGAAGGGGACTCCACCATTCATAGCGCGGACGAAGACACATCCCACCTGCTACCTCACGTGGAAGTACCTATCAACGTTTATCGGAATCAACTGGTTTTTGACCCCGAGCGCGCAGAGTACTTGTGTGAGCAACCCCACAGGGGCTTCGAACGCCACCTTATTCCCGTTGGTAGTGGTCTTTTATCTGAGTTAGTCGTTACCCTGAGAAAATACCTTAAACCATCGGTGGTCAATGGAGTTAAAATCCTGGAAACTTAGCTGTCATTATTCCAGCGCCTTTGCTTAGAGAATCTTTCTGTGTTCAAAATTCGAATAACGCAGAGGCTGGTGATAGATTTGTCTGATCCCGAGGAGATCTGCGAAGTCATTGAACGAGAGCGTCGCAGAGCTCATAGGGGTGCCAAAGAGGTACGTTTGCAGCTTCTGGAAAAATACTATTTCCCCCGGATGGCTAGCACGATCCGCAAGCAACTCTCGTCGTGCGAGTGTTGTAAGATCTTCAAGTACGAGAGGCACCCCAATAAACCATTTCTCCAACCGACGCCTATCCCATAATATTCACGTCGATATTTTCACCTTGGAAAAGAAAATTTTCTTGAGCTGCATAGAAAAATTCACCAAGTTTGCCAAGCTCTTCCCTCTCGAATCGAAATCCTCGATTCATCTACGGGAAAAGCTAGTTGAGTGGCTTCACTACTTTACCGTTCCAAGGTTATTGGTCTCTGACAATGAGAGGGGTCTTCTGTGCCCGACGGCTTTGAATTATCTGCGTACGTTGGGCATCGGTCTGTATAACACACCGACCTAGAGAAGTGAAGTTAATGGCCAAATCGAAAGGTTTCATTCTACCTTCCTCGAGATTTACCGCTGTTTGAAGACCGAACACCCTGGCTTAAAACTAAACGAGTTGGTTGCTATTGCGGTGGATAGATACAACAATTCTATCCACTCAGTGACTAATAATAAGCCAGCGGACCTGGACCTCAACTTGGTAGTTAGGCCTAACTAATTTCAGAACTAAGATTCTCGAGGACGTCAGGGGTCTAATCGAATACCGGCAAGAGTTGACAAACACACCCATAATAAAACGAGGTCTGAGCCTATTTCCTATAACGAGGACGACAAAATATTCGTAGCCAATAAACAGATTAAAACAAAGGAGAAGCAACGTTTTAAAGCTGAGGAGATTGCTGAAGACAGAAACGTGACAATAAAAACCAAGACAGGGAAGATCTTCCATAAGTCAGACTTAAGGAACTAAAGTGGCACCAGATCGTTTTTGTGCGTTTCATACGCTCCCATGCACGACCCTAATTATACACAAAAAAATAATAATAAAAAAAAGAAAAAAAAAGACAAAAACATCTAACACAAAAAATAAAAAAAAAACATCTAACCACACCAATGAATAACGCACTCTTACAAAGCAAAGCACAACCTTTCCCTAACACTTACACACTTAACCCCTCACCTCTAAGCTAATTTAAGCAACACCATAAAAAATAATATTACTCATAAGACTACTCTTTCCAAACAATATTGCAAGTATCATTGTCGCTCAAATGGTGGGAGCCGCGGATATCTTCAAATATGAGGCTCCGCTCGTCCCACTACAGGAGGGCACCGTCTGGCGTGTCAACGGCCATTTCAAACTGGCACACGTAATCGACTTGGGAAGGCTCGAGTCGCTGATACAGGAGGCTCAACGCGAGGCAGTACAGCTAACGGATCCCAGGATTGCAGCACTGGTGGCGCACAACTTGGAGGAGTCGCAGGAGGGCCTGTCGAGACTGATGGGTACGCAGCGTGGACGTCGATCACTAGATTGGATTGGGTCCGCCTGGAAGTGGATTGCGGGCTCACCGGATGCGTCGGACTGGGACGCCATTTTTCATGCCCAAGAAATCGTCGTGAAATCAGCCGACCAACAAGTACGGAAAAACGCTGGACTGTTTGATGCCTCGCACGAGTCCCGGTGGCAACTGAACGAGGTTACTGCAAGGGTCAACCTTACTGCACAAGGCCTTGACCATCGATAGTCAGGTCGGCGAGCTGACTCAAGCGTGCCAGCTGGCTAAGACAGGGATTATCAACTCCCGGTTGCTGGACCACGAGGAGGTACAATCGATGTTGAATAAAGTCAGGAGCCTACCGTACCAGAATGCAGTTGAAGCACTGGAGTTTTCCCGCCCGTCCATGGACTGCCGCCTGCTCCTTCTCCTTCCTGCTACCCTACACTAGCTACTCGACGAGCCATATCTTGGCTATGCCAGCGATACTAACTACAGTCACCGCCACCGGGTACGCTCCCTCGCTCCATTACGTAAACGACTTCAACTTGGAGAACCTGAAGAGACTCTCTGGGATGTCCGAGAGGGTGTCTTTCTCCTTCCTTCTGGAGGCCCTAGTCGCTTTGGTTGTCGGAGTGGCACTTTACACCATATGGAGCAAGCTGACATCGACCAAGGGTATCCCTGTAGTGACATACAACACTCCAGGCCCGGAGATGATAGACGCAGGCCGGGCACCCAGAGCCCTATAATCTGCGGGACGCAGATCTTGAGGGGGGAGGAGTTATGAACCCTCTCCAAGTGCTCCAATAAGCTCAATGATTTGCTCCCTTGATCTATTTTAAACTTGACCCATTCTTAGTTCGGTTTTACTTAGTTTTTTATGGCTAACGTAAGCAACCTGATAAGACCCTCGATACTTGGTGCCGAAGCGGCTAGACAACGCGTCAGATAACAGGAAGAACTAGAACTCAATAGAATCATGGTTGAAAATGTAGACAGAGCTGCATTAGCAGTTACAATTAGCGACATCTTAGCACAACAATTACCAAGTCTCTTGAGACGCCACAATTATTCGGAAGAGTTCGAAAACGTAACAGACCAGGTAACAGACCGTATCTTAGAAGCATACAGTGCTTTCCAGAGTACCCCCAAATACTATGGTATTTTACATACCATACGTAATAAAATTGTAGGACCCGCCGACATGGCACTAGAATCTTACAAATGACGATGATTATACAGAGTGCCAACCAATCTGTGGAAGAGTTCCATCAAACGGTTTATAAGCACCTATCCCTAATCCTAAATAAGATCGGTTGCATGGGGTTAGGAAGAGAAGCAGAACTGTTAATTACGAAAATTTACAGAGATAAGGCTCTAGACACCTTCGTACGAGGGTTACAAGGCGATTTGCCTCGTCTACTGGGAATTAAAGAACCAGTAGACTTACCCTCGGCATTACACCTTTGCTTGAAGTTAGAAAATCAGAACTTCAGGGCAAAACATGCAGCAAACATAGGACAGACAAGACAGTTTAGGAATCAGTCTTCAAAGCCTTCACCTGCTCCTCGCAGTAATTTATTTATCAATAGACAACCACCAATTCCTCCCCCCCGAACTCGATATTATCAATTCGGACAGCAACTACCGACCGCTTTACCACGACAAAACTTCGCTTACCAGCTTGCACAGCCAGTAGCTGCACCTCGACCTTTTCAGAATAGGCAATTCCCGCCACAGCAGTCAGCGCCACCTAGGCCACAGGCCCCAAAACCACTGCCTCGTCCAGAACCTATGGATGTGGATCCCAGTGTACAGAATGGTGACAAGAATGGTGAACTACCACCTGGCCCAATACCAGATGGGATGAAGCGTCAAAGGAACTTTAACATACAGACTACAACAGAAGAAAACGAAACGCGTTCCACGGAGACTCCATTAACCACGACGGACTACGAACAAGCTATGGCAGAGTACGAGGACCACAACTACCTTGACGACAACTTGGACGACTACATAGATCAGATAGATGAAGCGGATGCTGACAATAACACTTACGACTACTACGACAACGCTGGGCTAAATTTTTTAGAATAAAAAATTCCTCACTTCCATACTTTTTATGCAAGATGAGGAATGGCAAATTTATTAGAATACTTATAGACACCGGTTCAAACCGAAATTATATCCAACCTAAATTCGTCAATAACCCTAACGGCATCCACACGACTGAAGAGGAATCAAAACTAGATTCACCCAATCCAGGGTAGAAGACTTGACAGACGAAACTGAACAGGAAGAAAGAATTCTTCAAATACATAAGAGAGCACATCGAAACGCTCTAGAAAATCAAAAGCAACCAGCAGAAACCTATTATTTTCCAAGAATGAAGCAAAAACAAGAGAGAACGCTATAGTCGAGTTCCCCGACTATCTGATACCCGTTACTCAGCTAGTGGAAGTGCGAAGAAGAGTCTTCAACACTAAAATTTTTGGGCGGTTTGTGGGCGTTAGAGTGGGCGTGGCAAAAAGTTTTTTGGCAAATCGATAGAAATTTAATATAAAATGAAATACAAAAAAATACAAAATAATACAAAAATGAAAAAATATCAAAACATTTTTCAAAAGTGTGGGGGTGGCAGCTTTGGGCGGTTTGTAGGCGTTAAAGTGGGCGAAGCAAAAAGTTTTTTGGCAATCGATAGAAATTTACAAGACTAATACAAAAATAAAAAAATATCAAAACATTTTTCAAAAGTGTGGGCGTGGCAGTTTAAGGGCGGGTTAGAGTGGGCGTGGCAACATGAATCGACAAACTTGCGCTGCTTCTATGTCTCTGGAGTCTGTATGTTTAATCTCAACTTTCTAGCTTTTGTAGTTCCTGAGATCTCGACGTTCATACGGACGGACAGACAGACGGACGGACAGACAGACGGACGGACAGACAGACGGACATGGCCAGATCGACTCGACTATTGATCCTGATCAAGAATATATATACTTTATATGGTAGGAAACGCTTTCTTCTGCCTGTTACATACTTTTCAACGAATCTAGTATACCCTTTTACTCTACGAGTAACGGGTATAATTATACATTTAGTTAAGCAATGTAAACTTTGCAAAGAAGCTAAATATGACAGTCACCCTCCAAATCCGGAAATTCAAGAAACTCCTATTCCAGAATACCCCGGTCACATATTGCACATTGACATTTATTCTACAGAACGACACTTAGTACTCACTGCAATAGATAAGTTTTCTAAATTAGCGCAAGCACGAATTATAAATTCAAAAGCGATAGAAGATATCAGAACACCTTTGCGTGACATTATATTTTATTTCGGAGTCCCAAATTATATCGTTATGGACAACGAAAAAGCCTTCAATTCCCAATCAATTAGGTTCATGTTGGAGCAGCTACAGATAGAAGTTTATACTGCCCCACCATACAAAATTACCGTTAACGGTCAGGTAGAACGATTCCATTCAACACTCTTAGAGATAATGAGATGCCTCCTGAGATGTCCGTCCGTCTGTCCGACCGTATGAACGTCGAGATCTCAGGAACTACAAAAGCTAGAAAGTTGAGATTAAGCATACAGACTCCAGAGACATATACGCAGCGCAAGTGTGTTGGTTTTGTGTTGGTCCTGTAAATTTTTATCGATTTTCCAAAAAACTTTTTGCCACGCCCACTCTAACGCCCACAAACCGCTGAGTAACGGGTATCAGATAGTCGGGGAACTCGCCTATAGCGTTCTCTCTTGTTTTGTTAGTGGTTTTACTTGGTTTTATGTAAGAGATAATAATTATGTGTGTCGCTGTTTTACATTTCATTTAAAAGTAAAATATATTAATTAAAACTAAAACAGATATGAAGATTATTAGTATGTTTCTGTCATTTCTTTAATTTCATTGTGTTCAGTAAATATTACATTTGTGTATTGTTGAATACTATTAGATGTTGTAATTTGTTTTACATTTGCTGTGCAGTTGGATATATTTATTATTTTCAATATAAATCTCTTGACCGTTACAATTGTGATAAAGTTTTTCTCTTGTCATATTTTAGGTTATAAGTATATTTGGTTTAATCCTATATTCAGGATTGTTTACGACATTTTTGAAAAGTACAAGTTGGTGTTTCGTGTTTTATTATGTTAGCTATGCAATGGTCTTTGACAATATTCTTTGTTAGTGTATTTAGAACATAGTTGTTATGTGAGTAGAATTTGCCTTCAATATTTTCCTTAATAATTTAATTATTATTGTCGGGGTAAGGTGCAATTATGAAAGTTGGTCGTTCAATTGAATTCATAGGAATGTGGGACATTAGGAATATTTTATTAGTAGGTACGTTATACCAAGCAAAAGTTTTTATGTTTATCAGATTTTTGTAATTAATGTTGCCAATATTGTCATGTTTTAGTAGTTTAGGATTAAATTAAGTTGTGAACCCATTTCAATGTCTTCGATATATTCGGTAAAATGTTCAATATTAAATATTAATAGATTCAATTATTGTTCCTTTTTCAAAGAATTGGACTGGTTGTTAATTATTTCTATGTCATTATTGAGACTGTCAATAACGTGGTTTAGAGTGCTGACCTGTACTGTGTCTTGTTATAGAGTCGAAATTTGTTGTTCAATATGTTGTCTGTCGTCTTCGTCTAGTGTGCCAAAAAGATATCTTAATGTGGAACCTACAAAGTTAGCCAGTCCTCGTTTGTTTCGTTTTGAGATGCGTATGCCATTTATTTCTCGTTCCATTTGCTCGGTTAAATATTTAATTTGTGTGACATTTTTAAATTCTTGACATTGTTTAATTATACTATTAAATGTTTCTTCAACTTCTGTAATATTTATGGTAAGACAGTGTTGCATAAAGGTGATGGGGATTTGTATTGTTCCAGATTCAAACAAGATAAATCCTTGATTGTTTTCTATTGGGTTGATTTCGATTGTTCCTGCTGTAGTTTGTGTCGCAATACAAGTTATTATGGTGATTATGAGTGCGATGATTGGGAGGTGTCGGTTTGCTGCAAGTATTTGCTGTTAGTAACTTTCTTTTTCTTTTTAAATTTGTTTTTATAATGAATAACGTTTTGACCTCTATTATTTTCGTTATAATGTTTTTCGTCTAATTGTTCTATTCTGCCTGTTTTTCTAAAGGGATTCTTTGATTTTGCGCGTGTTAAGGGTGCTTGTCTAAATTTTGTGTCGATTTCGAAATCCTGTCGTTTTTTGTTAAGATTTTTGATTTTCATTTCTTTAATCATCTGGGTATCATAAGTAGGTGTGTCTGCGTAAAGAAGGATGTTAGCCGGTATCTGTCTGGTTGTGTTATATTTAGTCTTCTGGTTGTATATGTATAAAATTGTTTCCATTCGTGTTTCTTTATTTTCTCTATTGTTTTCAGTATTGATAATTCTGATTTTTTCATTTATGGTTTTATGAAGGCGTTCTATGTCTGCTATTCCTGTTTTACTTGTGGTAATATCTATTTTTATGTCTTCGTTGTTTAGCCAAGTTTTTAAAGAAGTGCTTATAAACGCGGAGTCCTTGTCTGCTTTAATTTTCTGTGGTATTCCCATGTCGTTAAAAATTCTAGTAAGGGCTCGTTTTGCCTCTAACCAATCTCTACTGTTTGTTTTAATAAGTGAATCAAATTTTGAATAAACGTCTATACAAGATAAATACTGTTCGTTGTCAATAGCATAAAAGTCAATAACATAAATTTCGCGTGGGTTATTTGTCTCTGGAGTTATTTCGAAAACTAGTTTTGTTGGTCTATGTTCTGTCTTTGCAAGGTTACAGACTTCAGAATCATTGATAATGTTTTGAATTAGTTTATTATAATCGGGAAAATAGTGAGTATCTTTAAATAATCGTATCATTTTTTCAATACCAGGGTGTAACAATTTAGAATGTTGAGTAATAATGAATTCATTAAATTCAGGATAAGATTTTATGTCTTTTAAGATTATGATACTTTTCAGAATTTTCACGTTACTATGTGGGTTAATGGTTTCTCGGTATGCTTTTTGAAAAACTAAAAAGTCTTTATCGTTTTCCAGGTAGATAACACTGCTATTATTTAAGAAGTATTTAATAAGGATATCTTTTGCCTTTGTCAGGGTCATGTCAGTGTATTTGATGGTCAGTTTTAGTTTGGAAAAGTATTTCGTTGTCTCTACTTGGTCTACGCTATCTTTTATAAATTCAATTTGTCTTGCAAAATAGTTTATGGGTTTTTCTGTAATTTCAATGTAGGTTTCGTTGCTTTCTGATGAACTGTGTATTGTTGCTGCTGTTGAAATATTTTCTTCTTCGCCTACCATGTTTTCTTCAATATTGACGCGAGATAAAGCGTCTGCTACATGATTAAGTTTACCTTCTAAATATTTGATTTTGAAATTATATTCGCTAAGTCTAATCCCCCAAACAAGGGGTTTGTGATCGCTCAAAATCTCAAAGGGGACTCCATATAGATATGGGCGGAAATATTGGGTTGCCTAAACGATTGCTAGTAGTTCTTTTTCAATTGTGCTATAATTTTGTTCATGATCATTTAATGTTCTACTTGCAAAGCTTACTGGCTTATTGTCTTGTGAAAACACGGCTCCTATGGCGAAATTGCTAGCGTCAGTAGTGACTTGAAATGTTTTTGTAAAATCAGGGCAAATCAAAATTGGGTCGTTCATTATGAGTGTTTTCAATTTTTCAAATGATTTATTGTATTCTTCGTTTCTTGTGTCTATTTAAGCTCCTTTTTTTAGAAATATTGTCAGAGGTTTTGCAATCTTTGCAAACTCTGGAATGAACTTACGGTAGTATCCGCATAAGCCTAAGAAAGATTTGATTTCTTTTGGTGTCTTTGGGAGAGGAAATTTTTCGATTGCCTTAACTTTCTCTTTATTAGGTCGTATGCCTTCTGGACTTATAATATGACCTAAGAAATTTGTTTGCTTTTTTAAAAATTCGCATTTGTCCAATTGGAGTTTAAGATTGGCTTCTTTAAGTTTCTCAAAAACCTTCCTCAGTGAGTCTAGGTGTTCGTTCAGAGATGTTGAATAGATGATCACATCATCTAAATAAACAAGGCAATGCTTATTTATGAGGTCTTTTAGGACGTAATTCATGCACCGTTGGAAGGTTGCAGGAGCATTTTTTAAGCCAAATGGCATGCGAGTGTACTCATAGTGACCATGTTTGGTCGAAAACGCCGTTTTTGGTATAGACTTAGGGTCCATTTCGATTTGATGAAAGCCTTTTGCTAAGTCAATTGTAGTAAAATACTGGCATTTTTCTAATTTGCCTAGTATTTCGTCTATATTAGGAATTGGAAATTTATCATTTATTGTTATTTCATTTAGATTTCTATAGTCCACGACCAACCTGAATTTCGGTTTGCCAGAGGCATCCATCTTTTTGGGGACAATCCATAATGGACTGCAGTAAGGGGAGTCGCTTTCGCGTATAATACCTTGTTTTAACATATCCTCAATTTGCTTATTTACTTCTGCTTCGTAGGCAAATGGATACGAGTATGGTCTTTTGAAAACTGGGTTTTCGTGAGCGGTTTTTATATCATGACGTATTATACTTGTGAATGTAAGGTTTTCATTTTAGCAATATTGAATGTCACTTTTAATAAATTTATAAGTCTGTATTTTTCCTCACTATTTAAATGTTCTAGTCTGTATGTGTGCTCTTAGTCTATGTTGTTGTCCAAGGCATAGTTTATTTCTGATGTAAAGTTGTTTTCTTGTAAGAGTGCATTAAAGTTTTCCGAAGAGTTCTCATCACATGGATCTAGTTCTTTGTGAATGAATGTTCTTTCGTTAATTATTGTTTCTTTCCGAGAGTAGTCTATTAAACCGTTATTCTCCATTAGTATTTTTCTTCCTAACAGAATATCATAATAAGGTGAAAATGAATGAATATAGAATTTTTGCGTTTGTTGAAAAAGACCGTTGGCTGGAAGGTCTACATATTTATTTAATTTAAAATAGCCTGTCATACTTCGGACAGTTATTTGCTTATCTTTAACTTGAAGGTTGAAAAAGTTTGAGCTCATCATGTTTATTGAAGAGCCAGTATCAACTATGCATTTGTATGTGTGGTTATTAAACATGATCTCTATGTATTGGTGGAATCCCAGGCTGGTATTGGAAAATGTTCAGCTTGTTGATATTGCTTATCTGTAAACATTTTTCTCTGAGTATTCTGTAATTGATCTTCGTGGAACCGTTCGTCGTTATTAATGTAGTGTTCAGTTTCGTTAACGTAATCTAATTCGTGCTGGTGAAAACTTTCATTTGTCTGCATACGCGATTGTTCGCTGCTTTTTCTAAAACGCTTATTTGGCACTCTTGGTTGTTGGGGGGGCTGATAGTAGTTTCGGGTGTTGGCGGTCATGAAGTAAGTCTGTTCAGAATCCGTTGTATAAATTTCTGTACTGATTAAGTTGCTGTTGTCTGGTCGGAGGAGTTTGTTTAAAAGAGGTTTGATTGTTTACGTTAGTGTTTTGGGTCTGTGTGGGATTTGTTAATGGAATAAAGGGGCGAATGAATCTTTGGTTGGAGTGATTGTTTTTGATTTGATTAATGTTTGTATGTTTATAGGTGTTAGGTGAATTTGAGTTAAGTCTTGGTTGACTATCGGATGTTTTTGATATTGGGTCTTCGTATAGACCTTCTTGTTGGGCGGTTTGTCTTTATTTTAGAACGGTTGAAAGGTCACACCTCGCTAAGGTCATGAACAACCTATCGGGGAGTGAGCGTTGAATTGTATTTTTTATAGTAGTTGCCATTGCTTGTGTATAAACCGCTATATTATTTCGGTCATTCTCTGATGCTAACTTATTTATAATTACAGTTGACTTATATTCTAATTGTTCACAGAATATACGTAAGTTACCCTTAAAAGGTGTGCGATACAATCATCCTAGTAGTTCCTCCAGGGGCGTCTGAGTCGTGAATTCCGTGATTAAAGCGTCTCTTAAAGTTGTCTATTTGTTGAGCATTCCAAATTGGGAAACCTTTTTCTGCGTCTCCGACCATTTTAAATTCGATGGCTCCAAATATGATCGTCTTCTGTCGAACGTCGTTCGAAGGGTATAAGTTCAACAGGGATTCGATACGTCTGATGAACGAGTTGAGACTTGATGGGTCTCCAGAGAATTGCGGTACTTGGCGTATCTGCCGAAGTAATTTAGACAGATTTTCCGCTGTTAACGCAATTTTTTAGGTTTATTTATAAGTTCGTTTCTGTTCTTGTTCACAGATTGCAACAGTATGTCGAGACTTATGCCTTAAGTGAACTGCACTGTAGTAACTGAACTGGAGTGGGCGGAATTTGTTGTTGTTGCGGCTGCTGCTGATAAGTTCCTCCAGAAGTGAAAAGTCACGGGATCGACCTCAATTTCGCACTTTATTACAACACAGGACAGACAGCAGGATCGGCCTCTTCATTCCGTGCACGCTCCAGAAACGGTCCACCCGAACACCGTGTTCTGCGCGACGGGCAACCCATCCTCAATTTTTAGGAACCCCGGTTGGATCAGATTGCCATATACATCTGATCCCAACACGAGAGAGATGGTGGCCGGCCGGTGGAAGCGCTCGTCCGCGAGACGAACACCGTCCAACTTGGCCCTTGCGCCGTCGCTCAGAGCTCGGATGGGTGTCCGGATCCTTAGGCTGGGTTCGATCTTCAGGACGACGTTGAGTCGGAAGGTGCTTGTTCGGGACCGGAGTGTCACCGAGCAGACCTCGTCGTCTCCCAGCCGGGTGATAGGCAGCCGGAACGCAGCCGCCAACGACCGGTCGATGCTGCTCACCGGCATGCATGGGTCGATCATGGCCCCGGTCTCGAAGGCCTTCGAGCCCGTGTCCAGCACGACGATGGCTGTAGGCAGGATGGGGACAGCCTTCTGCTGCCCCATTGCTACCGCCGGAGACGCGACGGAGACCTTCGGACGCGGGCGATTGTTGGCGACTGGGGCTGGTGGCGGAGTGCGGGAAATCCGGACCGGACGAGGTGCAGCGGTATGGCGCTCTCTGCGCGTCGGAGCTGGTAGCGCTGCCGGGGTCGGAGCGGGGAGGACCTCGTGCATGTGGAGGAGAGTGTGGTGGTCTCCTCCACACTTCTTGCATCCCTCTTGGCTGCGGCAGTCTCCTCCTGAGTGCTGATGGGCGAGGCAGTTCGAGCAGTACTTATTGATAAGTACTATTGTATGTATTATTGTAGGAAGTGAGTAAGTCTGCCAATAAAAGAAATAAACAAGAGAGAACGCTATAGTCGAGTTCCCCGACTATCTGATACCCGTTACTCAGCTAGTGGAAGGGAGGAGTGTCTTAAACACAGTTTTTGGCGGTTTGTGGGCGTTAGAGTGGGCGTGGCAAAAAGTTTTTTGGCAAATCGATAGAAATTTACAAGACCAATGCAAAAATGAAAAAAATTCAAAACATTTTTCAAAAATGTGGGCGTAGCAGCTTTGGGCGGTTTGTGGGCGTTAGAGTGGGCGTGGTAAAAAGTTTTTTGGCTAATCGATAGAAATTTACAAGACCAATACAAAAATGAAAAAATATCAAAATATTTTTAAAAAGTGTGGGCGTGGCAGCTTTGGGCGTGGGGCGTGGCAACATGAATCGACAAACTTGCGCTGCGTCTATGTCCCTGGAGTCTGTATATTTAATCTCAACTTTCTAGCTTTTGTAGTTCCTGAGATCTCGACGTTCATACGGACAGACGGACAGACGGACAGACAGACGGACGGACAGACGGACATGGCCAGATCGACTCGGCTACTGATCCTGATCAAGAATATATATACTTTATATGGTCGGAAACGCTTCCTTCTGCCTGTTACATACTTTTCAACGAATCTAGTATACCCTTTTACTCTACGAGTAACGGGTATAAAAAGCTTAGTATGAGCCGACTACTATTTGGGCCCCGGAATGGGGGAAGTGCCCTAATCCCTAGGAACGGAGGACTCTTTGTCCTCCATCGATATAAGAATAACTTTGTGGACAGGGCGTTTTATGGTGCCGCGAGACGTACGGATCTCAACGACTCGAATGCGGTCGTCGGCTCCTGGAAAGGCCGAGCCGCCATTCGTTCGGTGGTAGATTGTCCTCCTTGACAACTACCATATCGTCGGCTTGGAGGTTCCTGGTCGGAAATTGCCATTTGTTTCGTTTATGGAGTTCTTTAAGATACTCCTCTTTCCACCGTGCACTAAACTGCTGATGTTGTGCCTTGAGGTGTTGCCATCGATTTATTATCGACTTGGCTTCGCCCTTTATCTCGGGTTCCGCCGTGGAAAGCAACGGCCCTCCAATAAGGAAATGGCCTGGTGTGAGGGCCAGCCAATCTGAGGGATCTTCGGACATAGGGGAGAGGGGTCTAGAGTTGAGGCAAGCCTCAATCTTAGCGAGAAGCGTCGCCAGCTCCTCAAATGTATATTTGCGGGCTGACGTCGATTTAAGGAACAGGGTTTTGAAGCTTTTCACCCCTGCTTCCCACAAACCCCCCATATGTGGAGCCCCTTGTGGGATGAACCGCCATACGAGTCCCTGATGGCTATATGCATCAGTCACGGACTCTTTGATAGCTTGGAGAAAGTCCTTGGAAATCAAAGTTGCCGCCCCCACAAAGGTCTTACCATTATCCGAATGGACCCGCTGAGGACAACCGCGCCTCGCTACGAAACGAGCAAAGGCCGCTAGAAATTTCTCGGTTGTTAGATCGGAAGTGGGTTCCAAATGGATAGCTTTCGTGGAAAAGCACACAAACACACAAACATATCCCTTCGTTATGAGACACGCTCTCCCTGTATAATTTTTTATTTCGAAAGGGCCGGCATAGTCGATACCCGTGTAGGTGAACGCCCTCGAGAAGAAGACTCTATCTGTCGGGAAATCTCCCATCAGCTGTGTTTGGAGTCTCTTCTTGTAAATCGTGCAAATCTTACACGGATTGACCACAGCCTTCACCAGATTCTTGATTTTAGGAATCCAATACTTCGATCGGATCAGGCGTACGATCAATTGACTACCGCCATGAAGAGTAATCTGGTGAGTAAATTGGACGATGAGGCGCGACAGTCTACAGTCATAGGGGAGAATAATCGGATGACGTTCATCATATTGCAGGGTTTTGGAGGCAGTGAGACGGCCGCACGCCCTTAAAAGGCCGTGTTGGTCAATGAACGGGAACAGATTCACCAAAGGACTTGACACTGGAAGAGGCCTTTTCTCGGTCAGATGCTGAAGCTCTTGGCCATATGCTCTGCGCTGCGCAATGGAGGTCAGAGTTCGTTCTGCCTCTCGGATCTCTTCACTTGTAGGGCGTGAATTGGGCAAGAACGAACCTTTGCGGCAGCGTTTAAGGAAGCGTTGAACATAGACCAGAACTCGCAGGGCCTTGTCCAATTTGGAGAAACGTCGCCTGCGTGATCTTGGCAACTCTGTTGGCCACAAATGTAGTCCAATTGCACGCAGGCTTTCGTAGCCAGGCTAAGACGATTGTGGAATCGGTCCAGCAGCGGATATCTGAACTGGCGGAGGGCATGTGCGGAAGGATTGCTGTCACCATTTCGGTTAACAGCACGGCACACAGAGCTCTAGCCGAGGAAGGGAGACGGTTTTTACCGGGGCCACTCGTGTTTTGGCTGTAAGCAGGCGAGTCAGGATCTTTTGCCCCATCTCGACGCGGATGTATATAGCCGCTCCATAGGCTCTCTGAGACGCGTCACAGAAACCGTGGTGCTCTATGATTACCTCAGGCTGGTACCAGATCCATCTCGGAACGCGGATCTGGTTGAGGTCGGAATACTCGTCTAAAAACGATTGCCACCGCTGACTCATTTCAGTGGGAAGCTTATCGTCCCAGCCTAAGTTCTGCAACCAAATCTCCTGCATGAACATTTTTGAACGGATAATGAACGGAGCGAGCCACCCGGAAGGATCGAACAACCTAGCGATTTGGGACAGAACTTCTCGCTTTGTATAGGAGGGTTCCAAAACTATTTCGGGGGGAACGAAATAGAATTCGTCGGACTTTGCCCTCCACCGAATACCGAGCGTCTTGGCCGTGCTTTCGGCATCGATGTCGAGGAACTCGCTATGAAGGAGGTGTTCGGCCGGGACGTCTTTAAGGACGCTTTTGTTGTTCGAGGTCCACTTTCTTAGCGGAAACCCGGAGGCACTAAGGGCTGCTTGCAACTCTCGAATCGAACTTCGGGCTTCGTTTACGGAATTCGCCCCTGTCAGAACGTCGTCGACGTACATGTGCTGCTAGATGATGCGGCTGGCATTTGGAAATGACACTTGGATATCCTCTGCCAGCTGTTGCAAGACTCGAATGGCGAGGAAGGGGGCGCAGTTGACCCCGAAGGTAACTGTTTTTAGTTCAAAGTCTCGGATATCTCCTTCCTTGTTTCGGAACAGAATTCTTTGAAACGGGGTATGTTTTGGATCGACCCAGATCTGACGATACATTTTCGTAATGTCTGCGCTGAAGACGTATTGAAAATAACGCCATTTCAGGACCTGGATCGTTAGATCGGATTGTAGGACTGGACCAGCATGAAGGATATCATTTAAGCTGGTCCCATTTGCCGACGGACTTGAAACGTGTGTAGGGACGGAGAGGCTTGATCAGGAGTGATGATCTTCGCTTCGAAAAGGCTTACGCGATCGCTGACGGCGATGAATTTATGCAACGCTGCGGTTGCGGGCGTTGGCTGCTCAGAGGATGCCATTTTCTTTGTGGTAGAGCGTGTGACGCGGAGGAAATCAGTCCCGACAGCGGAGGGACTCTCGGATTTTCTCGATAGAGAAGACTCACTAGACGCTCGCGTCACTGGTCGGGAAATGACAATCCTAGGAGTTGTCTTCGAACTGGTCGATGGCAAAACCTTTGCTTTCGGAGTGGGAGTCGCGGTTTTGACCCTGGGACTAACAAACTTGGGTGCTGGCTTACCGCGAGTGGATAGCGGAGATTGCGGGTTGAACTTTGGTTCTTTTCCAGGTGCGGGTGTCTTTTTCTTGTCTCCCTCTAGGGGCATGCTCAGCTATGCCCTAGGAGAAGGAAGTCAAGAAGGCCTGCACGCCGCAAAAAATGTGGAATTGAAAAAGAACCAGACACAGAGGGCACCCAAATCTGGATGGACAAAGAATCCCGTCGGAATTCGGGAGAAAGTTGCAATTGGGATCTGGAGATTGGAGCACGAAAGGAAAAAAAAATCCCCATTTTTGTGAAATAAGGCCCCAATAGATCTTCAATCAACTGGAAAAAGCTTAAATGAAGCACAATATAGCTAAAATTCAGTGTGAAAAATAGCTAGGAGGATTCACAAAAAAACAGCTAGAGTGAAGTCCACAAGAAGATATACATAATTTATGGAAAAATACCTAAATAATAGCTACCAGATGGAGTCTGGGTAATAGCCAATAATTTATAAAAAATCGCTACCGACTGGAAATCCCGAAAAAAATAGCTAATATATAGAAAATAGCTATAAATTTGAATTTATGGAAAAATAGCTAAAAAATACCTACCAGTCGAGTTCGGATGATAGCTAATAATTTATAAAAAATCGCTACCGACTGGAAATCCCGAAAAAAAAAGCTAATATATAGAAAATAGCTATAAATTTGAATTTATGGAAAAATAGCTAAAAAATAGCTACCAGTAGAGTTCGGATGATAGCTAATAATTTATAGAAAAATAGCTACCGGATTTAGGACCACAACGAAAAATCGCGACAAACGGATGCGAAACATAAACACCAAAAAAAAACCAACAAGAACGCCAAAAAGCCAAGTTGGGAGGCTGATAAATTTGGGTGGAACTGATAAATAATTATTTTAATTTAGGAACCAGAAGTAGGAGCCAGAAATAGCTTGTAAAAAATTTTAATTTGGCTTAAATAATTATTAAATAATCGGGTCAGTTTTTTCTTAAATTTTGTCGTCGGACTTATTTATTTTATTTTATGTTTCGATTCTAGGGTATTCTCTCGTCGCTATGCGCCGGTTTTTTGTCAGGGCAATAAAGAACAAAGAGGAGACGAAAGAACTTGCACTTGGCAAGCCTATGTAAGTCGCGACTGTGTGTATGTATGTATGTATTATTTGGAGTTTAAACATATATATGTAATGTAATATCGGAAGAAACAAGTCAGGTTTTATTTTATTCTGTATGTCGAGATTTGTGTTTTATTTTGAGCCAAGAGATAAAAATTGTTCTCAGTTCGCATTCGATGTTATTTATTATTTTTGGTAATATATTTATTTTGTGTATTAAATTGGTTAAATCTATGGAGTGATTCTTATATATGTATGTAGATGTAAATTTTATTGGAATATGTAATTGTATATTTATATGTGTATGGATATATGTGTATGAATATATATGTATGGATATGTATATTTATGGGTATGTATAATTTTATGTGTATGTAAAATTTTGCTGAATATGTATATGTGGTTTGTATTTTTTATTGAGGCAAAAAAACAGCAGTTTAGCAGCGGACGATAATAGTGAATTTTGGACAGTGTTTTAAAAAATGTATATATATATATGTATATGCGCTTGGATACCAGCGGATCACCGTGAGACGAATTAGGGGGCCGGTATTGGCAAAGTGCTTTTTTATGCACTTAAAAAAAGAAGTAATCACGGTGGCTGGGCGCATGTACTTATATATTTTCACTTAATTTTCACTTTTCACTTGATACGGATGGACGGAAAGAATAAACGCCGTTGGAAAAACGAAAATGGCGACCACGGACGGAATAGGATTTAAAGCCGTACTTATCTTGATTTTTCCGCAAGGAGCGCTGGTAGGATCAGGATGTGTCGCGGACTCGAAGGACCATGCACTGGAGTGGGCGGAATTTGTTGTTGTTGCGGCTGCTGCTGCTAGTTCCTCCAGAAATTAAACGCGCGGGATCGACTTCACTTTGGTACTTTATTATAACACTTGTAAATTAAGACTAACTTAAACCGCGGATTGGTGAATACCTTGCGGAAAGGAAGGGAGAGCGAGAGGAGAGAAGGAGAGCGCGAGCAGCGGTGCTTGCGAGCCGTGGAGGAGCTTTGAGTACAAGCATTGGCCGCTTACACTGCCGCTCAACTGTTTGCGCCCTTCTGGCTTGAACAGTAACTTTTTGTTGTTTTATACAATAGTAGCGGTCGCACTTTTGATTTTAGTGGACTGCTGTTTTTGTTCACAGACTGCTACAGGATGTCGAGACTTATGTCTTAAGTGAACTGCACTGTGCGCCTTTTCATTATATTACACCTTAGTGGAGGTCTCACTTCACGAACTCCGATCACACAGGTTCTTGTGCGGATACCGATTTTATTCACTTTAAACGAACCTAAATCACTTTGTTGCGGCCAATTCGCGGGTAGAATCAGAAAAGGTTACTTGGTCGTACAAGTTTCATCTTTTCACTATATTGTCAAAGGATAACGAGTTTACTAGGATTTTTTTCAGTATCCTACCGACTGTTGTGTTGTGTGGTGCGAGAAGGATCCCCTTGTCTTCGAGCGGCTCGTTCTCTGTTTCTGTTCTTGTTCACAGATTAGGTATTTAAATGAACTCCGATCGCACAGGTTCTTGTGCGGATACCGATTTTATTCACTTTAAACGAACCGAAATCACTTTGTTGCGGCCAATTCGCGGGTAGAATCAGAAAAGGTTACTTGGTCGTACAAGTTTCCTCTTTTCACTAGATTGTCAAAGGATATCGAGCTTACTAGGACTTATTTTCAGTATCCTACCGACTGCGCAAATAAACTTTTTTGGTGTTTAATTTAATAAAAAAAAGAAATATATGTTCCTTTTATAATTATTTATAAGTTTTCACCAGAGGTCAGTTAAGAACTAATTTACAAATGTATTCCTTCGGCCCAGCATACTTTTAACAGAGGATTAACATAAGCCTTTTAAGTTCTACTTAGCTTTATATGTCAAGCTTAACAGATCATTAAGCTCGTTACCGTTAAGCGGTTGGTATCTTGGGAGAATGTTATTGTTAAGGCTTTTGAAGAGTGAAGCTTTCCAAAAGATCGGCTTTAGCTTTTTTATATGAAGAGTGAATATGTCACTATATCTATATATATAAGTGTGTATGGATATGTGTATATATATGTTTGTATGGATGTGTACGAATATATGTATAGTAAAATATCCATTCTACACCCACAACTCCCCAACTCACACGCACACATTAATGTCTAAGTACAAAACCACACATACTATTGTAACAACTCACACGCACACATTAATGTCTAAGAACAAAATGTAATCAAAGATCGAGAGCCCTTCGATTAAGCTTAGCTGTCATTTACGCACAGCATCATATTCCAAAGTCTAGACTCTGTGGCGAGCCAACGTCGTCCCCTAAACATTCGATCACTTGGCGAAGCCAACTGAAATAACAAATCGTAAACATTTGACCACTTGGCGAGGCCAACTGAAATAACAAATACTTCCGCCCACGCAATGGTCTCAGGATTCTCCAATTACTCCTATTTTCGGGAGCTTCTCTCTCATATTTTTCGAGAGCTTCTCTCTTAATAAACAATTATAACTTAATTCTCTTAAACTTCACTCTTAAGCTATCCCAATCTGCCTATATAAACGCAAACATGTCCCCATAAGGCAGTTCAGTTCTGAGTACGCTATTAGCCCATTTCAACATCGAAATCAATTGTCCAACTAAGTGATAATCCAAAGGCTCTAGTTCTTCCTCTATTGGAATAAATAAAACGTTTAATAATATATCACAAACCAACTGTGTTATTTTTTTTATTAAACGCTCGGACTGAATTCGTAAATGGCGCAGTCGGTAGGATCCTAGTAAACTCGTTATCCTTTGACTATCTAGTGAAAAGAGGAAACTTGTACGACCAGGTAACCTTTTCTGATTGTACCCGCGAATCGGCGGCAACAAAGTGATTTCGGTTCGTTTAAAGTGAATAAAATCGGTATCCGCACAAGAACCTGTGTGATCGGAGTTAATTTAAAGACCTAATTTTGTGGACCGCATCGTGAAGTGATACCTCCACTAAGGTGTAATACAATTAAAAGGCGCACAGTGCAGTTCACTAAGACATTAGTCTCGACATACTGTAGCAGTCTGTGAACAAAAACAGTAGCCCACTAAAATCAAAAGTTTGACCGCTACTATTGTATTAAACAACAAAAAGTTAAAACAGTGCAGTTCACTTAAGGCATAAGTCTCGACATACTGTAGCAGTCTGTGAACAAGAACGGAAAATAACTTATAAATAAAATTAAAATGGCGTTACCAGCAGAAAATCTTTCTCAATTACTTCGGCAAATACGCCAAGTACCACCATTCACTGGAGATCCATCAAAACTCAGCTCGTTCATCAGACGAATGGAATACCTGTTGAACCTATACTTTGCAAACGACGCTCGACAGAAGGCGATCATATTTGGAGCCATCGAACTTAAAATCACTGGAGATGCAGAAAAAGTTTCCCTATTCGGAATGCATAATGATTGGTCAACTCTAAGGGACGCCTTAATCACAGAATTTAAGACCCAGACACCCCTGGAGGAACTACTAGGAAGATTGTACCGCACACCTTTCAAAGGTAAATTACGACTATTTTGCAAACAATTGGAAGATAAATCAAATGTAATCATAAATAAGTTAGCATTAGAAAATGACAGAACTAATATTACAGTTTATACACAAGCAATGGCAACCACTATAAAGAATACAATTCAAAGATCACTCCCCGACAGACTTTTCATGACCCTAGCGAGGCATGACATTTCAACTATCCAAAAATTAAGACAAACCGCCCAACAAGAAGGTCTCTACGAAGACCCAGTCTCAAAACCATCCGTCTCGACCACATTAACCAAACTAAAAACACCCATCCCAACCAAAGATTCGTTCCCACTTTTATTCCATTAACAAACCCTACACAGATCCAAAATACCAACTCAAGACCAGCTGAAATAAATCCAAGGTTAGCAAGGGAATTCACACAAAGGCTAAATACAGGTAGAATTCAAAATCATTTAAATTTTCAACAACAAAATACTAGTGCACCAAACCCTCCTACCAAAAGGCAGAGAGAAAACGCTAGTGCTCAATTCAGAATGGACACAGGATGCGAAAATTCTCTTCAACCAGCCTCGGAATCAGAAAGCGATTCAGAGGAAGTGCAAACCCATTCCTAAAAATTAAAATGAATAATATCACTCTCAAATGCTTAGTAGACAATGGTTCGTCTATTAACATTATGAAACAAAATTTCTTTAATTTTCCAATCAAACCTTCTAAAGTAAATGTCCACACTCAGTACACCTTCAACCTCCGAAAAGATAAGTCGTGCCACTATAGTTTAAAGCCGCGCTTCGCGCAAGCCCTAAACTCTATGGTGTGAGAGCGCCGTTGAAGAAGAGAAACATTTACTGGATATCCTTGTTGGCGATTCAATTCCAAAATGTTCACCCTTTTTAGGCTTGTCGACCATTAACCATCAACTGAGCGGGACCCATTGATTCCTAGCTCTAGCGGGAGATATGGGGGGGGGGGGGGGGGGGGGTTTTTTGCTGTGGATAATGATTGCTACACCAAAAGTTTTTATTATAGAGTCCCTCCTGAATTTACACAATGACACGATCCTCATATTAACGAACAGCGAAAAAAAACAACAAACAACTTCACTGTCTCAGTTTCTTCTTTTAGAAAAATAACAGCAAGCGAAACTTAATTAAACTATAATGTGAGAGAAAGAAGCACGAATTTTGATGTAAGCCTGGCGGGGTGGTTTTAGATGTTAATTTCCACTCCCACTATCATTACCCTCCCAACCATAGTCTTTAGTGTAACCTTTTTTTAGAAGACCCCAAATGTAATTAAATATGCATCATTTAATTATGCTCCCCTGCCATGAATAAGAACTTAGAGTTGCATCTTTACAACAATTTTAATTTTCAATAAACAATTTCGTCTTTCTTTTTGAGTGCATTTCTTGCAGTGTACATATTTCTAACTAATTAGCCTTACTAGCTTTAATCTCATAATTCCATACTCTTAATTCCTTAAATCTAATTCCGTATTTTTCTAAGTTTTGCTCCTTATTTTACATTATTTATCTTTATTTATTTTTCGCAAAAAAAAAATTATAGTGCCAAGTTTTTCTTTTTCTTGTTTGTTACCAACAAAAGAACATTGAAGTGGTGTGGCCTTTTTTTTTTATTTTATGTTGTAATTGTTAAGTAATCATTAATCCTAAACAACTATTTAGTGTTTTTCTTTTTTCTATGGGGTTGATTTATTTTATCGCATCATTGAAAGAAAAAGGTTTCTATTGCTAAAAGGGAGAAAATATGTAGGTGCCAATCATGTCAATATTAATTTCTTTCAGTGTAGTCGTCGATGTTTACGTTACATTATAGTGCTTTAAATTACCATGTTAGAATATGGATAAGAATCAAAAGAGTAATTGACAAAATAGACAAATCAATCGGCGCGAGCGGTTGATAAGCCTTAACTCGGGTAGCCAGGCTCTACACTGAACTACATAATTGCAATTTAGTAACTTGAAGTTTTAGTTTTGTTTTGGGTATATATATAATATTTTATTTTTTTTAATTTTACTCACCCACTGTTGGTTCTCGAAGAAGGCCTTCTTGTCGATGCGGTGTTGGGGGTTATTAGTAAGAAAACTTTAAAATATAAATGCACTATTTAGTTTTTTCCATAAGTGATAATTAAAATATATGTTTATGTTGTCATGATTAATTATTTTTATTTTTTTTTGATTTGAAGTATTTTATTTTTGGCATTGGCAACGAAACTTTCTTTTTCTTTCAGTGTACGATTTTACATTGGGTTGGCCAGCTTGTATTTCTTTTTTTCTCTTATTTTACTTATGTAATTTGTTTTATGTATTATGTAATATGTTTAACTTTAATACATTTTTGGTTTTTTAGGCAGTGACGGCATTTTAATCTGTTTTTGTTTTACACTAGTTTTGAAAGGGTTTTTATTTATATGTAGGTTTTCTGTCGATTTTTTTCCTGCTACCTCCGAACAAATTGTCCCCCAGTAGAGGTAGCTGACTGCAGCCGAACTTTTGGGTCGGCGTGGAAGAGTTTAAAATTCAGCTTTGTTTCCTCGTGTAACCAAGGATTTTCTTCTTAAGGGGAATCGATCGACCTGGCGATTTCTCGCTGTGTAGTCGACGTTAAAAATAACACGCGTGACCTAAATGTGCACAACTGTTATTATAATTTGGATTTTTATACCCGTTACTCGTAGAGTAAAAGGGTATACTAGATTCGTTGAAAAGTATGTAACAGGCAGAAGTAAGCGTTTCCGACCATATAAAGTATATATATTCATGATCAGGATCAATAGCCGAGTCGATCTGGCCATGTCCGTCTGTCCGTCCGTCTGTCCGTCCGTCTGTCCGTCTGTCCGTCTGTCCGTCCGTATGAACGTCGAGATCTCAGGAACTACAAAAGCTAGAAAGTTGAGATTAAGCATACAGACTCCAGAGACATAGAAGCAGCGCAAGTTTGTCGATTCATGTTACCACGCCCACTCTAACGCCCACAAACCGCCCAAAACTGCCACGCCCACACTTTTGAAAAATGTTTAGATATTTTTTCATTTTTGTATTAGTCTTCTAAATTTCTATCGATTTGCCAAAAAACTTTTTGCCACGCCCACTCTAACGCCCACAAACCGCCAAAAACTGTCAGTGTTGAAGACTCTCCTTCGCACTTCTACTAGCTGAGTAACGGGTATCAGATAGTCGGGGAACTCGACTATAGCGTTCTCTCTTGTTTTTTTTGAAATTTACATGGAAATATTTACCTTGCCGACACGGCAATCCACGGGCATTTATTAATTGCCTTTTCTTTGTGGCCTTTTAGATTTGATGCCGAAATAAAAGCTGCATTAAAGTTGGGAGCACATGTGATTGTACTCTCCAGTTTTTTTTTTCTTGATTTGCCTTTTTGCTAGGTCTTTTCTCTGCTGGGACTGAACTTATCAGCTTGACGATAGTCGTAAGAAAAGATCGAAGCTCGATGCTGGGGATCCGAAGAACCCTTATCCGAATCAATATTCACCAGCTGGTCAATTGCCATTTAGATGACGTTGCCAGATAAGGTTCAGATAATTATTATCACTACTAACTAAGGCGCGAATTTCCGTGATTTAAAAAAATCTTAATATATGGGGACATTACAACTCTTATCAGCAAAACTTTGCACAAACAAATATTAACCACAAAGATAAACAAAAAACACATCAACAAAAACACCAAAACCTATAACTCGGGCTGAAGCCCTTAACTAACAATCATGACAGACCCACCAGACATTCATAATTTCACCGCAAAATCTTACCAATCCAAATTAGGAAACCCAAAATTTATTGTCATTAAAAGGAAAGATTATAACTCGTTTGAAAGAATATCACCTTTCATCATTAAAAAATCTGTGGACCTTGCCTGTGGAGGAGAAGTTGAGGTATGCAAACGTACAAGAGACGGCAGCCTATTAATAAAAACTAAAAATGAACTACAAGCCAGAAAACTCCTTAAACTAACAACAATCGCAGATGTGGAAGTAACAGCAACTGAACATAAAACATTAAACTTCTCTAAGGGAGTTATCTTTTGCAACAACCTTAGATATATCGACGAAGACACAATTCTACAAGAGTTAAAACCACAAAAAGTAACTGAAGTAAAAAAAATAATGAAACGACAAAACCCCAACTCTAACTCTGATAGCAACAACACCACCTTAATTGAAACCGGCCTGATCATTATAACATTTGAATCACACAAACTCCCTGAAATATTACGAATCGGCTACGAAACAGTCCGAATACGAGACTATCCCACTTCTACTTCGATGCAAAAAATGCCTCCGCTTCAGTCATTCAGCATCCACATGCAAAAGCTTGGAAACTTGCACCAGCTATTCAGAAATAAAACACACAAACGACTGAAAAAAATGCACAAACGACCAAAACTGCTTAAATTGCAGAAACTACCCAGAACTCAATTATCAGCACAGCCCACATGACAGCAATTGTCCTGCTTTCATAAAAAAAAACAAGAATTAACAGCAATTAAAACCACACAAAAAGTTGACCATAAAACTGCCAAACGATATAACGCCCAACAACACGGTTTCCAACTGAAAGACACCTATGCCAAAACACTTACAAACGGCACAACCCAGATGACAACACCATCACCAACACTTACGACATACACATCACAAGTCTCAGAAGACATAAAAAAACAAGAGAAAACGCTATAGTCGAGTTCCCCGACTATCTGATACCCGTTACTCAGCTAGTGGAAGTGCGAAGGAGAGTCTTCAACACTGGCAGTTTTTGGCGGTTTGTGGGCGTGAGAGTGGGCGTGGCAAAAAGTTTTTTGGCAAATCGATAGAAATTTACAAGACTAATAAAAAAATGAAAAAATATCAAAACATTTTTTAAAAGTGTGGGCGTGGCAGCTTTGGGCGGTTTGTGGGCATTGGAGTGGGCGTGTCAAAAAGTTGTTCGGCAAATCGATAGAAATTTACAAGACCAATACAAAAATGAAAAAATATTAAAACATTTCTCAAAAGTGTGGGCATGGTAGCTTTGGGCGGTTTGTGGGCGTTAGAGTGGGCGTGGCAAAAAGTTTTTTGGCAAATCGATAGAAATTTACAAAACTAAAACAAAAATGAAAAAATATCAAAACATTTTTCAAAAGTGTGGGCGTAGCAGCTTTGGGCGGTTTGTAGGCGTTATAGTGGGCGTGGCAGAAAGTTTTTTGGTAAATCGATAAAAATTTACAAGACTAATACAAAAATGAAAAAATATCAAAACATTTTTCAAAAGTGTGGGCGTGGCAGTTTTGGGCGGTTTGTGGGCGTAAGAGTGGGCGTGGCAACATGAATCGACAAACTTGCGCTGCGTCTATGTCTCTGGAGTCTGTATGCTTAATCTCAACTTTCTAGCTTTTGTAGTTCCTGAGATCTCGACGTTCATACGGACAGACGGACAGACGGACAGACAGACGGACGGACAGACGGACATGGCCAGATCGACTCGGCTACTGATCCTGATCAAGAATATATATACTTTATATGGTCGGAAACGCTTCCTTCTGCCTGTTACATACTTTTCAACGAATCTAGTATACCCTTTTACTCTACGAGTAACGGGTATAAAAACAAAAAAAAACACAAACAAAAAAATTTCTTTTTCCTTTTAAGATACAAAGATACAAAGCAAAATAAACAAAAAGTACATAAGGATAGAAAAAAATATATAATCAATGAAACGTTTCATTTCACTTAAGAAAAGGTCTGATCAACCACAAAAAAAAAAAACACAAACAAAAAAATTTCTTTTTCCTTCTAAGAAAGTTAAACATAAAACAAAAAAAATAACGTAATTCAACATACATTTTTTATTATTCAGTCATTACACAAGAATGCTTTGAGACAAAACATTGCAAATAATTAATAAGAAAAATCAATATCATTTAAAAAAAAAAAATATTTTCTTTCTAAACACAATATTAATATTGAGAACTAAATGACTACATTTCTTTATAGAGGGAGGTGTAGCATATCTACCCTATAAATATTGTGGTATGCGTACATATCGAGAATACACTGTACTCAGAATACTTGCACAAATCAGCAATATAATTACATACATACATTGGCAGTGCTAGCATAAACAATAATGTTCAAGTGGAAGTGTTATATGATTGCCGACTTATGGAGCACACTGCATAAGTGCATGGTCAGCATTCCCACGCTAACCGAAAGCCGCTGTGTACATAATGTGCGCACATAGCATTCTCTCCCAACTCTCTTAACATAAGCAATACATAGTGCAGTCGCTTCTTTGCCGGCTTCACAAGGCAGCGAAGGCGCACTTCATAGCCTAAGTGGAATATGTTATTAGCAATAAGAATCAATCAAGTTGGAGAAGTGAAACGAAGAAGTTACAAATTAAATAAACGGAGGTATGCTCCACAAAAACCCAAAATAAATATTGAAATAATTTCTGGCGGATCCAACTTTGGACATGGCGACCGTGACTGGACGTAAGGATTAAGGACAAAGGACAAAGGAGGACACGTCAGCAGAAAGGAAAACCAGTCGGTCGATATTGCATATAAAGGTGGATGAGAAAAATTGCGTGAGACTTAGTCAGAAAAACCCGAGTCGGAGGCGATGAAGAGTCGAAGTTCATGAGAGGACCTAAAATAAGCAAAAGTTAAATACGCTTGTATGATGCAAATCTAAGTGGGAAAAACGCTTTTCACAATTGCCCACAGCACACAGCAGTTTATCATTTAGCCCCAAATCAGTTAAACATGGCACCAAAGCAAATGCAGTGCTAATTACCGTGCCGCGGATAGCAATCACATCGAATAATCTGCCCAAACTGCCCCCGCCCCTCTTACAGCGGCCCTGCTGAAGGCCGCGAACCAGCTAAAGGAGGCCTGTGCGAAGACCAGCACCGGCACCGCTTAACGCGTCAAGTTAAGCCTGGAGAGAACCGACAGCGCTTCCAAGAGCGCAATTTTTTTTCAATAGCACTGCGTTGCAAAATTTTCTTGATTGCACTGCGATGTATATTTTTTTTTTCCTCTCTATAAACTTGTAAAATTAAGCGGAACCACTTTTGCCCGATGAGCCTTATAGCCTGTAAAGCTATACAAAAACAATAGGCAGAACATATGTAAAAATTACAAAAGAAAATTTAAAATAATTAATAAACATAAATTTCAAATGTAAAACAAGAGAGAACGCTATAGTCGAGTTCCCCGACTATCTGATACCCGTTACTCAGCTAGTGGAAGGGAGAAGGAGAGTCTTAAACACAGTTTTTGGCGGTTTGTAGGCGTAATAGTGGGCGTGGCAGAAAGTATTTTGGCAAATCGATACAAAAATGAAAAAATATCAAAACATTTTTCAAAAGTGTGGGCGTAGCAGCTTTGGGCGGTTTGTGGGCGTTAGAGTGGGCGTGGCAAAAAGTTTTTTGGCAAATCGATAGAAACTTACAAAACTAATATAAAAATGAAAAAATATGAAAACATTATTCAAAAGTGTGGGCGAAGCAGCTATGGGCGGCTTGAGGGCGTTAGAGTGGGCGTGGCAAAAAGTTTTTTGGTAAATCGATAGAAAATTACAAGACTAATACAAAAATGAAAAAATATTAAAACATTATTCAAAAGTGTGGGCGTAGCAGCTTTGGGCGGCTTGTGGGCGTTAGAGTGGGCGTGGCAAAAAGTTTTTTGGCAAATCGATAGAAATTTAGAAGACCAATACAAAAATGAAAAAATATTAAAACATTTTTCAAAAGTGTGGGTGTGGCAGTTTTGGGCGGTTTGTGGGCGGTAGAGTGGGCGTGGCAAATATTTATTTGGCAAATCAATAGAAATTCGCAAGACTAATAAAACTATGAAAAAAATGAAACCAATTTTTAGAAGTGTGGGCGTGGCAGTTTTTTGCGGTTTGTGGGCGTTAGAGTGGGCGTGGCAAAATTTTTTTTTGGCAAATCGAAAGAAATTTGCAAGACTAATAAAACTATAAAAAAATATCAAAACATTTTCCAAAAGTGTGGGCGTGTTTGTGGGCGTTATAGTGGGCGTGGCAACATGAATCGATAAACTTGCGCTGCGTCTATGTCTCTGGAATCTGCATGCTGAATCTCAACTTTCTAGCTTTTATAGTTTCTGAGATCTCGACGTTCATACGGACGGACAGACGGACATGGCCAGATCGACTCGGCTATTGATCCTGATTAAGAATATATATACTTTATATGGTCGGAAACACTTCCTTCTGCCTGTTACATACTTTTCAACGAATCTAGTATACCCTTTTACTCTACGAGTAACGGGTATAATTACCAAAGTTCAGTATTTAAAATGCAAATAAGAGTCACTTAAATTATTTTTTTTATATTTTATTTTGATATTTTTAAAAAAGCACGCAATTATGGGTGGTAAGAAATGCTCTACGAGTAACGGGTATAAAAAACTTCTTTCAAACCATAAGAGTTACGACCAAAACATTAATCAAATTTTTTTTTTAGATCAAAAGCACACACACGATCTCCTTTATTGTTTTTACTCATACAAGCTAGACAATTCTATTTTTAGATTCTAACGCTCTCGATTTTAGGCGAGCGAAAAGAGAGCAATTTTGGTCGTCACCAAAAGAGTGGCTGCATAGTGCAAAACCAATGTATGGCCGTTACGCATCTTGTTATTATAATGTCTTTGGTTCACCCATATCCGTAATACTCTTTCTCAGAGCTTTTAATAAATTATCTAATATCATATCCCTATACAAAGAAATAAAATTTAACGCATACGCCGACGACTTCTTCCTTATAATAAATTTAAAAAAAAACACAAACATCAGCCTAGACAACCTATTAAATGATATAGGGAATTGGGGCTCCTACTCAGGGGCATCGCTATCCCTATCAAAATGCCAACACCTCCACATATGTAAAAAACATCACTGTACTTGCAAGGTAAGCTGCAACAACATCCGAATTCCTACCGTTACTTCCCTAAAAATTCTAGGTATAACCATAAACAACAAATATAAATGGAACACACACATATATTCACTCTTACCCAAACTCTACAATAAGCTAAACATAATAAAATGTCTATCCAGTCTCAAATTCAATTGCAACACGTATACACTACTTAATGTAGCAAAAGCAACGGTCATCGCCAAATTAGAATATGGCCTGTTTCTATACGGCCACGCTCCCAAAAGCATTCTAAACAAATTAAAAACACCATTTAACTCCGCAATCCGCCTAGCCCTCGGAGCCTATCGCTCTACTCCAATAAATAATTTACTCTACGAATCAAATATTCCCTCTTTAGAAATGAAACGAGACCTTCAAATAGCCAAGCTATCCCAAAACCTAATCTTTTCGAAAAACACGCCAATTCACAAATTTGTTAAGCACAAAAAATCTAAAAAGAATACACTATCAATAATAGACCACACAATCAAACTCAGCCTAGAACTTAACCTACCCTACAAACCAATAAAACTCCATAAATACAAGCCATCATGGGACCTCCCCAACCTAATAGACACATCACTCAGAGGCCACAAGAAACAAGAAACATCCCCAGAATCATACAGAAAATTATTCGAACACACAAAAAATAAACTACAGCCACAAGTTTCATGTTCACCGACGGTTCAAAAATTAACTGCATTATAACATTCGCAATAACAACTGACACAAACATCCTGAAACAGGGCCTCCATACTGCCTCCATACTCATACGTCCTCACCTCCGAAACAATTGCCATACTAGAAGCAATAGAACTAATTAAAGCCCGAAGAGGTAAATTTGTTATCTGTTCCGACTCCCTATCAGCAATAGACTCAATCAAAAACCCGAATAACAACAGCTTTTACCCAAACCGAATCAGATCCCTAATAACACAACATGCCCCTAAAATTAAAATAATGTGGATTCCTGGCCATTCAGGAATAATAGGAAATGAACTTGCCGATCAAGCTGTAAAATCAGCAAGCAATATGCCACTTATTGTCACCCCAAACATAAACAACACAGATATAAAAAGACATCTTAAAGCTGAACTTGCGACAAAACAAAAAGAAAACATTATAAACTGCAATCAATGGTACCAATCACTTAACATAAATAACACACACACCTGCGATTACCTTAAACAAACTCGCCAAAATTGGACCAGACTCGACCAAATAAAAATAATACGACTTCGACTAGGACACACCAACATAACCCACCAACACTACCTAAATCCAAATCCTATAACAGTTGGACCTTTTTGCCAAGGAGATCTTTCAATAAGCCACATAATGAACTCATGTCCATCCCCTATACAAACCAAGCAAGCCATATTTAGCAACACTAACCCCCTATACCTTCTTAGCAAGCCCAACCCAGAAAACATACAAAAAATCATACGTTTCCTAAAAAAAACAGAATTATACCACCCAATTTAAAAAAAAAAAAAAACAAATGTACAACAACAAACACAGTAATCATTTAACCAACTAGCCATTAATTAAATTTAAAAAAATAAATTAATAAATAAAAATTGTAAACCAACATAGCCATAGGCCCTGCAGCCAGTGCTATAGTACTTAAGTTAGTTTAGTGTTGTAAACTGCTCTATCTATTATAATAAATAAATAAATAAAATGTCCACACTATAAATGGCGTTATAACATTGAACCAAAGTGTTTCATTGCAGTCAAGCAAACTTTGTCCCACTAATCAAATATTTTATATTCACAATTTCTCAGAAAAGTATGATTTACTGTTAGGCAGAAACTATTAAGAGCCAACTAACACTCAAATTGATTATTCAACACAAACAGTCACTATAAATGGTTATACATTCAAAATGTTGTACGACCAAATCAAAATATATGAGTCCAAGGCTACCAATGAGTGCCCCAAGTCAACTAACCCAGAGGAAACTCCTCTACAAACCCCTAAAAGGAGAAGACCCTCCTAAAAATTAAGCGGAAAGCCCACTTAAAACCAGATGAATCAAAGAACACCAATGAGTGCCCCAGACCGTCTAATTCAGAAGAGACCAAGATTGCCTATGAGTATTCCAAGCCTTCTAAATCCGAGGAAAACCCTCTTATTACCCCTTACATAGAAGAAGCCCTTCTAGTAAGAGAAGTTAAGAGAATCCAACGTATTCGGATTAGAACATTTGAATACAGAAGAAAGGGAACAACATTTGACTTTTACAAGTACGATCAAACATTCTATTCATACAAAACACGAAGACCCGATCTATAAAAAACCATATGAATTCCCCCAAGCATTTGATCAAGAAGTCAACAATCAAATTAACGAAATGTTAGAACAAAAAATAATTAGGAAATCGAAATCCCCCTATTGTTCTCCAATTTGGATCGTCCCAAAGAAAAGCGATGCTTCTGGGAAACCAAAATTTCGATTAGTCATAGACTATCGTAGTCTCAACGAGATAACCATTGACGACAAATTCCCTATTCCTGTAATGGATGAAATATTAGACAAGCTTGGACGCTGTCAATACTTCACAACCATTGATCTAGCTAAAGGTTTCCATCAAATCCAAATGTACCAACAATCAATACCCAAAACAGCATTCTCAACAACACATGGACATTATGAATATATTCGTATGCCCTTTGGTCTGAAAAATGCACCAGCAACATTTCAACGCTGCATGAACAATCTTTAAGAAGATTTAATTTATAAAGATTGTTTAGTTTACTTAGATGACATTATCATTTATTCCACTTCCTTGGAGGAACATATAATGTCATTAAAAAGGGTATTTAATAAGCTACGATCAGCTAATCTCAAATTGCAACTTGATAATTGTGAATTTCACATTATCTCGACAAAAGGTATAAAACCAAACCCTAACAAAATAAATGCAATTGTTAATTTCCCTATTCCTAAAACCACAAAAGGAATAAAATCATTCCTTGGACTATGCGGATTTTACCGTAAGTTCATTCCCAATTTTGCAAAAATAGCAAAACCTATGACTCTCAAACTAAAAAAAAGAGGCAGTAATTAACACAAAAGATAATGATTATATGTCCGCTTTCGAAAAACTAAAAGTACTAATCACGTCCGATCCAATCCTAATATATCCCAACTTCGAAAAGAAATTTTCACTGACAACAGATGCGAGTAATATAGCCATAGGTGCTGTATTATCCCAAGAACATAAACCCATCTGTTATGCAAGCAGAACTTTAAATGAACATGAACTTAACTATTCGGCCATAGAAAAAGAGCTATTAGCTATAGTATGGGCAACAAAATATTTCAGGTCCTACCTATTCGGGAGAAAGTTCGACATATTAAGCGATCATAGGCCACTTGTATGGTTAAGTAACATAAAAGACCCCAATATGAAATTACAGAGATGGAAGATAAAACTTAACGAATACGATTATAAGATTCAGTATCTACCCGGTAAAGAAAACCACGTCGCTGACGCTCTATCTAGAGTCCAAATACAAGAAAACTTCCTAGGAGAAGATGACCATGTTTCCGTTCCCACAGCAGCTACTGTGCATAGTGCACCAGAAGACAACCAAAGTCACATCTCAATAACAGAAAGACCTTTTAACTATTATAACAGACAATTCGAATTCATAAAAGACAATTTTGACGACGTCCAGATAATAAAATATTTCCATAAAATCAGAATAAAAATCAGTTATAAAGAAATGAGATCTAATTTAAGAATACTTCTGCACTAAAAAAAAGTGTTATTTACTTCCCAAACGAAGTCGACTTTAAAATCTTTCAAAATGCGTATATTCAAATCATAGGCCCCGACAGTTTCACTAAAACTATGAAAACCAGTAATAAACTAATAGACATTCACCCATACGCCCAATTCAAGGAAATCATTCTCAAAACACACAAAGAACTATTACACCCTGGTATAGAGAAACTCACGCTTCAGTTCAAAGAACTCTATTATTACCCTGATTATCAAAAACTTATCCAAAATATCATAAACGAATGTAAAATCTGTAACATCGCCAAAACGGAACATAGAAACACAAAATTAACTCTTGAAATAACTCCAGAAACTTTCTATCCCAGAGATAAGTATGTCATAGATTTTTACTTAATAAACAATAAACAATTCCTATCATGTATTGACATTTATTCTAAATACGCCTCCCTTATAGAAGTAAACAGTAGAGATTGGCTTGAAGCTAAAAGAGCTATTTTACGCATATTCAACGATATGGGTAAACCCACAGAAATAAAAGCCGACAAAGACTCCGCTTTCATGTGCGCTGCACTTATTCTCTGGTTAGAATCAGAAGGAGTGACCCTCAATATAACAACAAGTTAAAATGGAATTTCTGAGATTGAGCTATTTCATAAAACTATTAATTAAAAATTAAGATTAATAACAAGCGAAAATGAACCCGAAAACTAATTCACGAAGTTCGAAAAAATTCTTTACGTATACCATCACACAACAAAGCATAATTCAACCGGTCGAACTCCAGCTGACATCTTCATTTTTGCAGGAACCCCTGCTTATGACAAAATAAAGTAAAAAAAATTGACAAACTCAATGAGAATAGACATGACTTCAGTATAGACACCAACTTTAGAGAATCCCCTCTAGTTAGATCAAAAACAACTAACCCATTCAAAAAAACAGGAAATTTAAGACAAATAGATGATAAACATTTCGAAGAAACAAATAGAGGTAGAAAAATAATACTCTATAAATCCAAGTTTAAAAAGAAAATTAATAAGAGTAAATATAATAACGATAATTCCAGGCCTACTCCTGAGCATGATAATCATGTTATGCCTCCCATCGACAATTAACACACAATATCTAGAAGTAACCCCCATCCAGGCCAAAAACGGTTACCAATCTTTCAAACCGGAATAATAGACTTACCAATAAACCATGAATATCATTACTTATCCATTAACTTAACTAAAACCGAAAATACTTATGAATAACTTATTAAACAAACTCAACATTTTAATAACTTTCCACAAATTCAGTATCTAGTAGAAAAACTAAACAGAGAAATGAACGATATAAGAATTGTAAAACGCAGTAAACGCGGTCTTGTTAACTTCATAGGAACAATTTACAAATACTTATTCGGTACTTTAGATCTAGAAGATAAAGAAGAATTACAACAACAAATAGCCGACATCTCTAAAAATAATGTACAAATAAGCGAACTCAACCATGTAATAGAAGTCATTAATCAAGGAATCGAACTGACTAATCAATTAAATCATAATTTTGAAGGAGAACAAATAATAGCTTTAATAATTTTCAACTTACAACAATTCACTGAATATATTGAAGACATAGAGCTTGGTTTGCAATTGACACGCTTAGGTATCTTTAACCCAAAACTTTTAAAACACGATTCGCTAATCCACGTCAATTCTGAAAAACTTCTTAAAATCAAAACTTCAGCCTGGCTTAAATCTGATACAAACGAAATCCTGATAATATCCCACATTCCTAGAGACATAATCAAAACACCAGTTTTTGAAATAATCCCATACCCAGATGAAACAAGAGAGAACGCTATAGTCGAGTTCCCCGACTATCTGATACCCGTTACTCAGCTAGTGTAAGTGCGAAGGACAGTTTTTGGCGGTTTGTGGGCGTTAGAGTGGGCGTGGCCAAAAGTTTTTTGGCAAATAGATAGAAATTTACAAGACTAATACAAAAATGTAAAAATATCAAAACATTTTTCAAAAGTGTGGGCGTGGCAGCTTTGGGCGGTTTGTGGGCGTTAGAGTGGGCGTGGCAAAAAGTTTTTTTGCAAATCGATAAAAATTTACAAGACCAATACAAAACAAGAGAGAACGCTATAGTCGAGTTCCCCGACTATCTGATACCCGTTACTCAGCTAGTAGAAGTGCAGGTTTGTGGGCGTTAGAGTGGGCGTGGCAAAAAGTTTTTTGGCAAATCGATAGAAATTTAGACGACTAATACAAAAATGAAAAAATATCTAAACATTTTTCAAAAGTGTGGGCGTGGCAGCTTTGGGCGGTTTGTGGGCGTTAGAGTGGGCGTGGCAAAAAGTTCTTTGGCAAATCGATAGAAATTTGGAAGACTAATACAAAAATGAAAAAATATCAAAACATTTTTCAAAAGTGTGGGCGTGGCAGCTTTGGGCGGTTTGTGGGCGTTAGAGTGGGCGTGGCAAAATTTTTTTTGACAAATCGATAGAAATTTACAACACCAATACAAAAATGAAAAAATATCAAAACATTTTTCAAAAGTGTGGGCGTGGCAGTTTTGGGCGGTTTGTGGGCGTTAGAGTGGGCGTGGCAGCATGATTCGACAAACTTGCGCTGCGTCTATGTCCCTGGAGTCTGTATGCTTAATCTCAACTTTCTAGCTTTTGTAGTTCCTGAGATCTCGACGTTCATACGGACAGACAGACGGACAGACGGACGGACAGACGGACAGACGGACGGACATGGCCAAATCGACTCGGCTATTGATCCTGATCAAGAATATATATACTTTATATGGTCGGAAACGCTTCCTTCTGCCTGTTACATACTTTTCAACGAATCTAGTATACCCTTTTACTCTACGAGTAACGGGTATAAATATTAAAACATTTTTCAAAAATGTGGGCGTGGCAGTTTTGGGCGGTTTGTGGGCGTTAGAGTGGGCGTGGCAAATATTTATTTGGCAAATCAATAGAAATTCGCAAGACTAATAAAACTATGAAAAAAAATGAAACCAATTTTTAGAAGTGTGGGCGTGGCAGTTTTTTGCGGTTTGTGGGCGTTAGAGTGGGCGTGGCAAAATTTTTTTTTGGTAAATCGAAAGAAATTTGCAAGACTAATGAAACTATAAAAAAATATCAAAACATTTTCCAAAAGTGTGGGCGTGGCAGTTTTTTGCAGTTTGTGGGCGTTATAGTGGGCGTGGCAACATGAATCGATAAACTTGCGCTGCGTCTATGTCTCTGGAATCTGCATGCTGAATCTCAACTTTCTAGCTTTTATAGTTTCTGAGATCTCGACGTTCATACGGACGGACAGACGGACATGGCCAGATCGACTCGGCTATTGATCCTGATTAAGAATATATATACTTTATATGGTCGGAAACACTTCCTTCTGCCTGTTACATACTTTTCAACGAATCTAGTATACCCTTTTACTCTACGAGTAACGGGTATAAAAAGTAACATACTAACCGAACCAATACATGACAAATATTTTTCACACAATGATCAAACTTACACAGCAAGTTCTCAAAGCTTAGTTATAAATAAATGTATAACTGGTATACTAAACCAAATCCCAACACAATGTAGATACAGTAAAACACATTCTGATTTCGAAATAAAATATGTAGAGCCTAATATAATTACAGCTTGGAACCTTCCCAAGACCATCCTAAGCCAAAATTGTATCAATAGAGAAACTATAATAGAAGGCAATAACATGATAAAAGCATTTAATTGTTCTGTTCAACTAGAAGAAATATTAATTACCAACACAATACTATACTCAAACTATCTATGTAAATAATAATGTAACAAAACTCGAACCACTCGAATACATTCAAACAAAAGAAATAATCGAACAACACAATCAGACGAATAATATATTTCAAGTAATAACACTTACAACATTAATCATAATTGTTATAATTGCATTATTGTACACTATCTATAAATATAAGACTATACTCCAAAAATTAATTGTAAAATTCAAAAATCAAACTCTAAAAAACGAAAATATTACAAGTTTTGAATCAAACAATATTGTACCCTCCAATACCCCTGTATTGTACCCTAATCTTAACGCCTGAGGACAGGCTTTTTTCTTAAGGATGGGGAAGTAACATATAAATTCTACACCCACAACTCCCCAACTCACACGCACACATTAATGTCTAAGTACAAAACCACACATACTATTGTAACAACTCACACGCACACATTAATGTCTAAGAACAAAATGTAATCAAAGATCGAGAGCCCTTCGATTAAGCTTAGCTGTCATTTACGCACAGCATCATATTCCAAAGTCTAGACTCTGTGGCGAGCCAACGTCATCCCCTAAACATTTGATCACTTGGCGAAGCCAACTGAAATAACAAATCGTAAACATTTGACCACTAGGCGAGGCCAACTGAAATAACAAATACTTCCGCCCACGCAATGGTCTCAGGATTCTCCAATTACTCCTATTTTTCGGGAGCTTCTCTCTCATATTTTTCGAGAGCTTCTCTCTTAATAAACAATTATAACTTAATTCTCTTAAACTTCACTCTTAAGCTATCCCAATCTGCCTATATAAACGCAAACATGTCCCCATAAGGCAGTTCAGTTCTGAGTACGCTATCAGCCCATTTCAACCATGAAATCAATTGTCCAACTAAGTGATAATCCAAAGGCTCTTCACTCTTAAGCTATCCCAATCTGCCTACATAAACGCAAACATGTCCCCATAAGGCAGTTCAGTTCTGAGTTCGCTATCAGCCCATTTCAACCATGAAATCAATTGTCCAACTAAGTGATAATCCTCTATTGGAATAAATAAAACGTTTAATAATATATCACAAACCAACCGTGTTATTTTTTTTATTAAACGCTCGGACTGAATTCGTAAATGTATATATGTGTGTATATATATATATATATATGGATGTATGTGTACGAATATATGTAGGCTGCTGGGATAGCAGTTGGAGTGTATGTATATACTATGTATTTAAACGATGGTAGCCGGGTTGTGCTGGTGATTTGGCGGGTAAACGAAACGGAACCGGCAAACACGCAAATTAAATGCACAACCGTATATACACACAGAAGACCTGGAACTTATCTGGTATAGCGCCGATGCAAATTATATTGTGGAAATCACGCTCGAAGGACCAAATGTTGAAGAATGATGAGCCAATTCTTAGGCTAGAGATCGCACATATACACTTCCTAGCGATGATACTAATAAAAATACTTAAAAATAAATCGATACCAAAAGCGATAAAATAAAATAGACTTATTCCACTAGACGAATCCGGAAAAGTGGAACAATATTTATATATTTTTTTTATATTTCATATCGATATTCTTATGGCTATGTATGATCCTACTATTAATATCGTACTATAAATACAAATTTTTAATCTGTCATCATGAACAGCTTGCTTTTTATTTTTTTTATAAGCTTTTATAACGTTATTGTGTTCTGCTATTTCCGTAACTTTATACGGACCTGTATATTTAGAGTCTAACCTATGATCTGTTTCGTTTTTAATATAACTTTATTTCCTGATATTTCTAAGTTTCTTAGTTTCTGATCATAAAGTTTCTTATTATACCCGTTACTCGTAGAGTAAATGGGTATACTAAATTCGTTAAAAAGTATGTAACAGGCAAAAGGAAGCGTTTCCGACCATATAATGTATATATATTCTTGATCAGAATCAATGGCCGAGTCGATCTGGTCATGTCCGTCTGTCCGTATGAACGTCGAGATCTCAGGAACTACAAAAGCTAGAAAGTTGAGATTAAGCATACAGACTTCAGAGACATAGACGCAGCGCATGTTTGTTAATTCATTATAACGCCCAATATAACGCCCACAAACCGCCCAAAACTGCCACGCATACACTTTTGAAAAATGTTTTTATTTTTTTTCAATTATGTATTAGTTTTGTAAATTTCTATCGATTTGCCAACAAACTTTTTGGCAGGCCCACTCTAATGCCCACAAACCGCCAAAAACTGCCAGTGTTGAAGACTCTTGTTGACTCTGTTGACTCTGTCGGGGCAAGGCAGGATTGCAAACGAAGACCAGATCACCCTGGTGGATGGGCTTTGTCCTTCGGCACCACTTCTCGCGGCGCACATGCGCAGGTAGATATTCCAGGACCCACTTCCTCATTAAACGGTCTCGTAGCAGGCAAGCAATCCTCCACTGCTTTCTCGTAGAGCACTCCTTGGGCAGCTCCGCATCCAATCCAGGCGTATCCGGCAGATTGGCCACTCTCTTGAGTAGGTCATTAGGCGTCAACGGCGCCTCCTGGTCCGCATCCACAGGCAAGTGGGTAAGGGGACGCGAGTTGACCATATTCTCAGCCTCAATCAGGAAACTCTCCAATACGTGGTACCTCGGCGCAACTTCTTTCAGGGTATGACGCAGTACTCGTTTGACGCACCGCACCATGCGCTCCCATACACCGCCCTCAGACGGGCTAACTGGGCAATTGAAGATTCATTGTATGCTTCTGCTCGACAACTCACTCTGAATCTTCTCCATCTCGAACAGGTCACCAAGCGTCTGGCTTCCCTGTCAGCTCTCACGAAGTTCTTGCCGTTATCGGTGCGCAGTCTATGTACTGGCCCTCTACGCCAGACAAAGTTCCTAATCGCGATTATGCAGGAATCCGTCGACAGGTCATGCGCCAACTCCAGATGAATCGCCCTTATCGTTAAGAACATAAACAAGGCGACCCAACGCTTCTCCTTGTGACGGGACACAGTCACCAACTTGGTGATGTCACCGCGGACTGCTCCCTCTCTGAAGTGGAAGAGCACAGCTGGCAAAGGCTTATAGTGTTGAGGCCCTTTGTCCAGCGCAGAATTCCTCCAACTTTGGCTGCAGCATCGAACAAAGCCGCACCTTGCCGGGCTTGTTGGGGTTTTCGATACCAAAGTGTGGCAAATACCAAAGTCGATCGCTTCTTACCGCGACCTCATCCGCCTGCAACTTCCTCGCATATCCTTTAAGTACGTAATCCTTGATGATCCGGTCATATTCTTGCGCCAACGGCTTTTTGCGAAATAATTTCCTTTCAACGTTGACCAGCCTCTTGTACGCCATCTCGTAGCTCTGTGGCAGTACAACGTGGTCGTCCTTCCATAGCAATCCTTTCTGGTAGCGACGCCCCACTCTCACCGTGGTGTCTTCGAGGATCCTTTGGGCCCGAACATCGTCGCTGGCTGCGACCTGTGGCGCGGGCATCACTCCTAAGTTCTCCACGTCGAAGTAGTCCTCCACCATTTGCTCCATTGTGACGTCCACTGACACGGCGAGTAGGCAGGACCTCGGTGATGGCATGGTCGATTGCCCACTTACAGGTCCGAACACAACCCAGCCCAGCTCGGTTGCGGCCGCGTACGGTCCCTCTCTACAGAACCGCCTCGTTCTAAGTGGCAATCCGAGATGTCCATGATCCAGACCTATGAGCAACTTCGGCACCGCGTTGCTAAAGGGCTTCATCGGCTGACGCGCATCTTTCTGCACTTCCTGGACATCCTGATGACTTTATGTCTGCATCGGCAGACTTAGGCTTGAAACGGCATAAACGTGGCGAGTGGTCTTTCCGACTCCACTTATCTGCAGGCTCACCACGTTGGTAGGCTCTCTGGCTGCCCTACCTCCGAACCATTGGATGTTAAGCTGCCAAAGCTCTCCTTGCACTCCAAGATCCCTTCGCAGCTCGTCATCGATCATCGTGACCGAGGATCCTTCGTCTAGAATCGCGTATGTAACCACCCTTCGACCAGCTCCGTATAGCGTAACGGGCAGTTTGCGGAATAGTAGGCGTCCTCCTTCGGTGTCAACGCAGCTTAGGTTCCTTTGGGTGGGCGGTCCCGCTTCACGCGGAGCACTACTCTCCAGGCTGTTTCTAAAAACCGCTGGCTGCTGGTTTCCTTCTTGGTCCCTGTGACCATCTTGTCGCGAAGGCATCCTGGCCGGGCTGCGTCTGGAAACTGCTGGCTGATGGTTCCCTCAGTGGCGTTTAAATCCACCTCGCTGCTGCGGCCTTCGCTTTTCGTCTGCGCCATGTAGCTGACGATGATGCATCCTCCGGCATCCGTTAATCTGGCACTCAGATTGCATAAGGCAGGATCTGATAGCGTGCCCGCTTCGTAAGCATGTGAAGCAGAGTCGGTGCCTCTTCACAATGCTCCACCTTCCAGGCGGCGAAGCTCCAACGAATTCTTCGCAATTCGTGATTCCGTGTTGTCCTCGGCAGATGGGACAACCTCCATGGCGATCATCCTGTTCGCCTTCGTAGTGGGCGACGCTCGCATGCAGAACTCGACGTCTCGGCTCCTTTTCCTCGACGTCCAAAACCGTGCACACCACGTCTGCGTTATCCTGTAGCCACGCGCTGAAGTGGACTACAGTGGGAAAGCGCACGATCGTTGCAGCATGACTGGCCCACTCCACTCGTTTGCTTGTGGGAAGCTTGGCCACAAGCTCCTCCATGAGAGTTGGGTTTCCGAGGTGCTGCTCCGCCTTCGCTGACTGCATGTTGTTCACATGTTGGCATGTGAAGTAGAAAATTGAAGTCTAGTGTATAATAAAGTTCTCTCTCGCTCTTTGCGAATTCGCCAACCTCTGTTAAGCTAGGCCTAAGAACACATATGTTAAATAGAGGTGAAGTCGAAAAATTGAATTCAACACGAGCACACGCATTTTTTCGTTGTCGTAGTTCCGAAATTAAACCTAATTATTCTTGCCACCAAAGTTCAATATTTTTAATAAACTAATTAAAATTTTCAGCCGCCATGCTGCTCACTTGGGTCGCGAAGGGAATAATCTTTGCCAGCTTGTGCTCCGAAATCGGCTGTATCTCTCGCACGCTGTTGAGCTAGCTGCGTATGAGCTGCTCCGGTCGGCCGAACCTGAAGCGCAGCTTCTCCATCACTGCGCTGACATTTCCGGGATGAATCAGCAGCGCCTTCCCTGTCTCGCGAGCTTCATCCTTCAGCGCCTCCAACAACCTCTGGTTGTTCTCCAGGTCCGTGCAGTTGTAAGCTCGGGTCGTCTCCACGAACAGACAACTGAAGATCGGCCACTCCTCAGGCTGCTCCATGCATTCCATTCGGCATCATCGAGCCGTAAGATCCGACAAGTGGCGATGCTGTTGACACGTTATGGACGCTCATGCCCGGTGACAGGAATCCATAGGCTGACTGCCAAGTGCTTGTTGCACACAGTGGCGCCACAACATTGTTACTAGTCGTTAGCAATGGCGGTCCACTCCCAAATGAAGGCAGAGTGCAGGCCGCGCTGCTTGCACCGGCACCGTTATAGGGAATCGACCCGACCCCGTTTTGTGATGCCTCTCCATTAGTGAGTAGTGGCGGTCCGCTCCAAGATGGCGGCTCCCCCGACGCTCCACTTTTGGCGCCAACTGCGCTTGGGCTAGCTGGGCTTGGAGCGCAATTGGTGGCGCTTGGCGAACAATTGGTGACTCTCGCTCTTTCCAGCTCCTTCTCTAACGCTGCGATCCTCGCCATGAGATCCAGCGTGAGGGACTGGTTCATCTCCGGCGCTGAGTTCGCAGCTGTGCCGGCAGTACTTCCAATCTTGGAAGCTACTGTAGTGCTGGTGTTGTTCGGTGTGCCAATGGCCGCTATCGTGGCCCACGGCCGGGTTCCCGATCCACTACGCGCTGGCTGTTGATCCGGTGTAGGGGTGCCAGAGCCTCCGTTGAGCCGGGCACTCTTCCAGGTGGAATGCTGGATCTTCCCCAGATCCATTTTGGCGGCGTCTGTGCGCGTCCAAAAATGGCGTCTCCTACTCGTCCAAAATGGCGTCTCCTACGCCTTCTGGTCGCTGTCTGCTCCTTGCGCCTTGTGACCGCTGGCTGCGGTCTCCGCAAATGACGCTTCTGTGCGTCTCCTCGTCGCTGGCTGCTACCCGGTTGTACCGCCGTTCGACGCTGGCGGCCCTTTGTCGCTGGCTGCGACGATTCTGTCGCTGACTGCAACTCCTCTGTCGCTGGCTGCGACGACTCTGTAGTTGACCGCGATTCCTTTTCCAGCAAGTAGCGTTGGCTGCGCTCCTCCTGCTGGCTCCTGGCAACTCTCTAGCTGGCCGTCTAAGCCGTAAGTCTAAGCGCAAGTTGCCCTTGCAGTCGCTCTCGGACTGCGAGTTAAAGATATCGTCACGCAAACGGAGTTGCCTTTAAACGGCTATTCCACCATGAATCCTGAAAGAAAGGGCAGACTTAATCCGTGGCAGTAGGCTCGGTAGGCTCGTTTTATTCTGTTAGGATTAAGGGTTATAAGAGTTGGAATTAACTTATTTCTAGCCCACCGCAGTGTGTCCTCCAAACTTTCGCGCGATAATGGAAAATGCTAAGTTTTCCCGACTTATTGAAAATTTGCGATGGCGACAATCAGTGTCCCCGCACACATTTTGGCTAATAATCCTAACATATTCGGACTAGTTCACAATGTAAAGATAAATAAAAATACTAACTATCGATTACAATGTTCGATCCGGGACAAAGCTCATTTTATGATACTGGCTTGGTAGATAGGACATGTCACCAGATCCGTAGGGTGGATTCTATCCAGATCGCTGCATATATAACAACATATCAGGCATCTTGGCAGTCAATCGCAGCCCCGCGTCTTGTGCACTCGACCGTTACACCGTACACAGCAATCCGAGCGATCAGGTCCCTTACAGTTGGAAGCCCTGTGTCCTTTTCCCATGACTGAAGCATTTCGTCGTACATCCTCGATTATGCGAAACCATGACCAGTCTACGGTTACCGCGTCATTTTCACCGTCGACACATTACAGGCAACTGTGGCACTCCTAAGCTACCGTTGCCTTGTTCATTCTGATGCTCCTCAGCCAAATTTGAAGATTATGATATACAAAAATATTTTTTTGGGACATGCCAACATCTACGTCGCTGCCTCTCTTGAGCTTCCACTGCTTTGGATATAGCTATGGATTTATAACAAAACAAATTTGCTAATCGAAGCTTGGTTTATTTTGCACACATTACTGAAATTCTTGAGCAGTGCAGAGTGGTTCCGTTTTAATGCTTCGTGAACTGTCGGATAAGTTTAATGATCATATTCGCACTCTAAGTGGAAAAGGATCAACGGAGCAAATTGCTGGATGCTTCATCGCCCAAGTACTTCTGGAGCAGCGATGCAGGACGCTGGAAAATATGGAGTTCGCCAAGGCAAGCTATGTACCAGGCAATCAGGTGGAAAGTAATAGAACATCTGTTAGTAGTTATTGATGTTCTACGACCCAAGCTGACATGGTGATATAATTGACCTACAAAGGTGCTGCAAATGAGGAGTGATAACGTTTTTAAAAAGCTTAGGGATAGCAGAGAATTTCCTGGCACATAGCCAGGAATACCGTCGGGACCTGGCGAATAGACAGGCTGAACTCGCTAAAGATCATAAAGCAGAGAGCTTTCGTTTAGAGTGGGACAAAATATCAAATTCGACTTTGATACCGCGTAAGAGTGATGCTGTTCGGAATGAGGTAACGTAAAATGTGTGGCCTGATCCGATGTTACCGAAGTATTCTGAAAAAATAGCGAGGAAGGGTAGCTGGTTGTTTTGCTCTTAGTGTTAACGAAATTATAAAACTGTTTGGGATCCTGTGCGAACTGGAAGTTACAACAGTTTATGTAATTCTTATAACACTGAGCATTAGGCACGCTAAAATTTAACCGAGCACTTGCATATTTAGAAAATATAGACTGAGAACCGGTGTTTTTAAATTTTGTATAAAGCCTGGATTTAACATTTCTTAGATGTGTCAACTCCTTATTAAACCAAGGAGGTTAGTTAGAGATGGACGGATAATACATCGGAAAACAAGAGTTATAAAATTATTTAATTTTAGTATAAACAAGAGAGAACGCTATAGTCGAGTTCCCCCGACTATCTGATACCCGTTACTCAGCTAGTGGAAGTGGGACGCAGAAATTTCAACACTGACATTTTTTGGCGGTTTGTGAACTTTAGAGTGGGCGTGACAAAAAAGTTTGTTGGCAAATCGAGAGATCTTTACAAGACTAACAAAAATGTGAAAAAAATATCAAAACATTTTTCAAAAGTGTGCGCGTGGGAGCTTTGTGAGGTTTGTGGGCGTGGAAAAAAAGTATTTTGCAAATAAATAGATTTTTAACAGCATAACCAAAAAAAAATGCAAAACATTTTGAGGCGTAACAGTTTTGGGGGATTTATGGGCGTGGCAAAATGTTGTTATGGAGATCGATAGAAATTTGCAATACTAATAAAAAAATTAAAGAATATTAAAACATTTTTTAAAAGTGTGGGCGTGGCAGTTTTGGGCGGTTTGAGGGCGTTAGAGTGGGCGTGGCAACATGAATCCACAAACTTGCACTGCGTCTACATATGTCTTTGGAGTGTGCAAGTTATCCAACCCTTGATTTAGGGGCCCTTGCTAAATTATAAACAATTTTTCGAAATCCAATCTGAACGATTGACTTTCCTTTGTTCTCCAAGTTGCACTTCGCCGGCCTGCAACTGTTTATATAAACAAATCCAAATCTTCCACCAAGTCGTGAGAACCAAGCCGCTGCCGGTCCACAGCTTGGCTACTTAGATAAACAAACTATCGTAACGTAAACACAGCCTCCTCTAGGTGACCAAGAACTTATTGCGCTTCAATCTGCAATCTGCATTGGTCAACAAATTTGAATTTTACAATGCAGTGAAGCAATTTCATCACCAAGCTTTTAATTTAAAAACAGATCAAAGTTTTAGAAGTTTTAAGAAAAGCTCCTGGCCGAGGTTTGGAGGAAAATAATTATTCTTAAGCTGGCAGTCCTATTTGGAATCGGAGAAAGATCGGACACCGATCTAAAGATTAAACTTATAAATCTATAAAAGATAAGACTCTGTCATATGATGAATACAAAATTAAAATTATATATTTTTTTTAATAATCACCGCAGTATAAAATATAATTGGCGCCCAACGTGGGGCAGTGCATTTAATAGTTTAGTTATTAGAAATTTAACGATAACAAGTAAAATAATTAACATGAGCTCGCGCTGCCAACCACCCAATCGATGCAACTAAAAGTTCGGATCTGAAAAGTTTAATGATAAAAAGTTAAATAAAAATCTTGAACAATTCAATCGGTGATACAAAAAGTTCAGAATAATAAAATTTAACGATTACAAATTAAGTAAAAAATCGTGGACTAACACCGAAAACACTTAATCAGTACAAATACAAAGTTCAGAGAAAGATTAACAATAACAAATTAATCTAGAACTCGTGCTGAATCAAACATTTTTTTAAGTGGAAAAAAATTCAAAATAAAACAACCACCAAACAAAAAACCTAAACTGCGAGTGATTAAAACCCGACGAAAAAATAAACTAATAAGAAAAGAAGAAATACCCATGCAGAATTGACTTTGAATTAATTGAAGCCTAAATACAAAATGTTAAAGAAGAAAGGAAGATCATTTGAAACTTTGTCAACAAGTTACATTCTGAGAAGGAAGACCCCAATGGGAAATAAGCAGAACAATTTAACTGAATGAAGACCATAAAGGGAAATAAGCAGAACAATTTAACTGAAGGAAGACCCCAACGTAAAATACACTGAAGAAAGACTCCAACAGAAAGTATTGTGAGCAGAATAATAAATTAATATATATATATTAAATAAAAATATATATTATATAAAATATTAAGACTTTAAATTAATAAAATAAGACCAGGATACAGAAAACATTACAAAGTTTTGAGAATTTAAATTTTAAAATGGCAACCGGAGGTTCAGCACCAACCTTTTCTGAGGGCAGGTTTTCTAGCGCCAGCAATCTGACTATGGAATTAATTAACCGATTAATAAGAGTACAATTAGGTTATGTTACCAAATTGAAATAACCCAATATGTAGGCTGGAGAGAAGCGGCAGAAACCGCCATGAGCCTTTATAAAATTCGAAGCGAGCAATGTTTTATCGCTTTAACAATAAAGTCATGGGAGCAGCACCTGATGCTCCAACCATGGTACCGTTTTAAATTTTCAAGAAATTCTTTCTAGATTGGATTTTATTTACAACGATAAAACCCAATCCATATTCTTGAATCAGAATTAAACATCCTTAGGCAGGGACGTATGAACATTACTGAATTCTACAATGAAGTAAATTAGAAAATGACATTACTTATAAACAAAACCATTATGGAAAAGACAGAAAGAAATAAAACAATTAGGAGCAACGCAGTTCGAATTTTCATTTCTGGATTGACTGGTTCAATCTCAGAAACTCTCTATTCTCTTTACCCACCGGACTTGCCGAACGCTTTGGCAAAGTGCCAGGAATTAGAATGTAACAGCCCAATTCGCAAATAGGTTTTATGGGTATAGAAATGAAAATAAATATCAGGGAAACGGTAACTTTGGACAAAACAACAATTGGAATTTTAACAACAATTCCAAAGTTCAACCCCCAACAGAACCTATGGAAGTTGATAGCTCTATTAGGGTTCAAAATCGTCCGAATAATAACTACAATCGTCCAAATAACAATTATAACAGGTACAATAATAACAGGCAGAATTATAATAATTGTTCGCAAATAAATAATTATAATCAAAGCAATAATTATAACAGGGACAGTTACCCAACCAGCTCAAAAAACCATGAGAGTAAACAACGTTAACGAGGACCATTTTATAGATCAGCGCCCAACAGAGGAATGCCTCATGTAATAAGGGTGGACAGAATAACAAAAAGAGAATTAAAACAAGAGAGAACGCTATAGTCGAGTTCCCCGACTATCTGATACCCGTTACTCAGCTAGTGGAAGGGAGAAGGAGAGTCTTAAACACAATTTTTGGCGGTTTGTAGGCGTTATAGTGGGCGTGGCAGAAAGTTTTTTGGCAAATCGATAGAAATTTACAAGACCAATATAAAAATGAAAAAATATCAAAACATTTTTCAAAAGTGTGGGCGTAGCAGCTTTGGGCGGTTTGAGGGCGTTAGAGTGGGCGTGGCAAAAAGTTTTTTGGTAAATCGATAGAAAATTACAAGACTAATACAAAAATGAAAAAATTTCAAAACATTTTTCAAAAGTGTGGGCGTGGAAGTTTTGGGGCGGTTTGTGGGCGTTAGAGTGGGCGTGGCAACATGAATCGACAAACTTGCGCTGCTTCTATGTCTCTGGAGTCTGTATGCTTAATCTCAACTTTCTAGCTTTTGGAGATCTCGACGTTTATACGGACGGACAGACGGACGGACAGACGGACAGACGGACAGACGGACGGACAGACGGACATGGCCAGATCGACTGGGCTATTGATCCTGATCAAAAATATATATACTTTATATGGTCGGAAACGCTTCCTTCTGCCTGTTACATACTTTTCAACGAATCTAGTATACCCTTTTACTCTACGAGTAACGGGTATAAATATAAATTGACACAGGGGCCACGGCATTGAATGAGTATATTATAAAAAAAATACTTCGATACTCAAATAGAGGATGAAAGTAAATCAGTTATGACTGAGAGAAGTATTTATAGCTTGAGATCTAATAATCTCGAGCACGCCAGCGTAGAAATATCCGCCAAACAAATTGGAAGTTTAAACAACTTGGGATTTAAAAATCCTGAGAACGCCAGCGTTGATTTATCCTCTAATAAAGAATATAACAGTTTGGGATCGAAAAATCCTAAACATGCTGACAATGTTAATTCCGTTAAATTAAGCTAGATTCGTTTAGGATCAAAAAATCCTCAACACGCCGACGATGTTAATTCCGTCAAATAAATCGTTTGGGATCAAAAAATCATAAACACGCCGTTGTTAAACTTTCCGACAAAGAACAAACTCATGATTCCTACCCTCCTGCTTCCTTGGGGGTTCCAGTCCAGTGCCATCCTTACTATGCTACTAAGGTTTCTCCTGAGAGCGTGCCCTATCCTTCTTCCTTTTTTGGGTGTGTATCGGGGTCTCGCTCATAACGCGCCATAGCTCTGTCTTGGCTATTCCGTTTGGCCAGAATATCCAACATATGATTCTCAGGCATTTGACCAACTCATGATCACTGTCTATAGATGGCTCCCCTTTTGTTCCGTACGTCCAGTAGTGAGTGTCTCCATTTCCTGCTAATGCAAATGTGGTCGATCTGGTTGCGCGTGTTACCACTAGGAGATGTCCAGGAGTATTTGTGGACATCTTTGTGTGGGAATATTGTGCCGCCGATGACCAGTTGGAATAGCTGGCAGAGTTCCACTAATCTCTCTCCATTGTAATTGCGAGTCCCAGTTCCTTGTTGGCCCATGACAGATCTTAGACCGGTGTTGTTGGGGCCTACTTACGCATTAAAGTCACCCATGAGGATGTTAATGTCACCTTGCTGCGTCTTGCTGAGGGTTGCTGTGAGGGCAGTGTAGAAGTCGTCCTTGGTGTCATCTTTGGCGTCTTCCGTCGGGGCATAACATTGTATGATGCTTATATGTCTAGCTCTACATCTGAATCTGGCTGTCATGAGTCTATCAGAAATGGGTTCCCAGGAGTTTAGAGTTTTTTTCTGCGCTTGGACATAATGGACATAAACGAAAGCACAATACCGGACGCAAGACCCGTTGCAAGACCCGTCTGTAATATTATCCAACTTAGGAAAGTCGAAATATTTCTCACCAATTGATTTGTAATCAGGATTCCAACCAAATTTTAATGAAAGAGTCAGATATAGAAAAAACAGCTTTTTCTATTAATAATGGGAAATTTGAACTCTTACGAATGCCATTTGGGTTAACAAACTAATATTTTACAACAAGCAAATATTTTTATATTTTTTCTCACAATGTAATTAAAACAGATCCTGAAAAAATTTCCACAATTATGAAGTATCCGATTCCACAAAACATTAGAGAGCTTCGAAGTTTCCTAGGCCTCACGGGATATCACAGAAAATTTGTCCGAAACTATGCAAAATCTGCCAAACCCTTAACCAAATACTTAGTAGGAGATAGTGGTAAACTTTCTAGGATAATGTATACAAAAATTTCAATACAGTTAGATGATCCAGCTGTAAAAGCTTTTAAGGAACTTAAAGATAATTTGCTAGCACAAGTGGAATTAGTCCAACCAGATTATAACAAAAAATTCACATTGACAACAGACGCATCAGATGTAGCTATCGGAGCGGTATTATCACAAGGTAATAAACCAATTACTTATATATTCAGAGCTTTAAATAAAACCGAACAACTTTACGCCACAAATAAAAAAGAATTGTTAGCCATAGTTTGGGCTCTTAAAAATCTCAGAAATTATTTATATGGAGTAATCGGTATAGAAATACAAACAGACCATCAGTCTTTATCTTTTACAATCTCGGATAAAAACCCAAACGTAGAAATAAGAAGATGGTATTCTTTCACAGAAAGTTTCAGCCCAAAAATAATATATAAGCCCGGAACAACAAATGTCGTCGCTGACGCATTATCTCGAATAAAATTAAATAATTTTACAAACAGCGATATAGAACAATCAAGCTCAGATCAAAATACTCGCATTCTGCCGAACGTAGTTAAATACAACTGTTATTAACAACGGGGAGGTATACAATACATGAGTCATTGAAAGTTTTTAATAAGACACTATATATAATCGAATATGATACGCTAGAAAGTTTAATAACAATATTAAGGGAATACCTACCACCAAACATAACGGTAGGGATTTATTGCACTTTAGAAGTTCTTTATTATATTCAATTACCTTTAAAAAATAATTTTACTAACAAATTTCTTTTTAATAAAATATTTTTACAAGACGTGGAAAATAATGAAGATAAGGCGATTATAATAAAAGAAACAGTTTACGTTTGGCAGCCGATGCGATCAGTCGTACATCTCTCCCAAATCAAACTTCTAAGCGAGTCAAGCTTACATAAGTGACAAACAAACAATTTTTTATAGATAGATCGCGCTTATCAGTTAGGGCACTAGTCGTTATAAGCTTAAAACAAATTTAAGAAGCTTAAAACAAATTTAAGAAGCTTAAAACCCAACCGAAATGCGTCCTCCACCAGACATTTGGAAGGAAAAGCCTTCACCAACAAGCCAATTTCTGATAATAACCTGAACCGATGGAACTTTCGCAGGAGTCTCACCGTTCACGATCAAACATGTAATTGAACTCTGAACTACTCAAAGGGTATAATATACTCCAAAGTTCTACGGGGAATTGAGGAAGAAGAGATTCTTCAGCACCTGAAAAGCCAAAAAGTTTCCGCCTTAAGAAAAATTATGAAGACTCTTACAGTAGAGCCGACAGAAACTGGACTTATTACCCTAACATTCGAAAAACTAGACCTCCCGGAATACGTCTATATTGGATACGAAAGAGTCCCAGTTCGTCCTTATATACCAGCCCCAATGAGATGCAACAACTGTCTACTGTACCGAAAAAAAGAAGCCGGATAATAAACACCATTCTAGAGACAGAAATCGCGCAGTATTTCTTAGCCATAAAGAAATACAAGCTATAAAAACCCTCCAAAAAGTGGACTACAAAACTGCCTGGTCGCTATACAGGAAGAGACACCATCATGATGGATCCCTATACGCATCGGTGGCAAGCTCAGACCAACAAAAGACTCCCAATACACAACGATTGACACAGAATACGCCCTCGACATCAGCATCAACCTCCCATCACACACCATCATCAGAAGACACTTTCAGACTCATCATAGGATATAACGACAAAGAAGATGAAATTATGCTATCGGGCTCATCCTCTATCGAGGAAAGTAACATTAAGGATAGGACAAACAGTAAAGTAAATATACTCCCTAGAAATATAAGAAACAGAACTAAAAGAAATGAATAGAGAAAAACCAAGTAGTAACGGGTGTTTTTTTTAGAGGTATAGAACTTTAAGTTGGCATTACTGTTCAAGATGGCGACCGATTTAACAGCTGTCAAGTGATTTATTCTCAGTTTGGTTTGGCAATTCGTCATGCGTGCTTACAAAATCCAACTCGTGCAAGAATTGAAACCAAACGATCATCAAGCAAGGCGTAGATTCGTCGAATGGGCCCAAAACGAGATTGCTGTTGTTCCCGATTTTTCATAAGCCTCCAAGATCTTGTGATTTAACACCGCTAGACTACTTTTTGTGGGGCTATGTAAAGTCATTGGTCTATGCGGATAAGCCACAAACGCTAAACCATTTGGAAGACAACATTCGCCGTGTTATTGCCGATATACGGCCAAATGTTGGAAAAAGTCATTGCAAATTGGACGTCCAGATTGGACTACATCCGAGCCAGCCGTGGCGGTCATATGCCAGAAATCATATTTAAAATGTAATGCCACAAGATTATCTTTCATGTCAATAAAATTCATGTCAATCGAATAATCCATCGTTGTTTTATTGCAATTTAAAGTTCTATACCTCTAAAAAAAACACCCTATACAATAATATCAAGATCAAAGCTTAAAAATATTACAGAGTTAACTTAAAACTAATCGAAAAATCCAAGTAAGCACAAAAACTAGATATAAATATGGCCCTTAAAGTATTACAATGGAACATTAACGGCTACACAAACAATTATAATGAACTCTTAAACTCTTAAAACTACACAAACCCAAAGTTATTTCTTTTCAGGAAACACACATAACTCTCCCCCAACAATTCCCCATCCCTGTAAATTACATAATCTACAATACTACGTCAATCATAGCAAAAGGTGGAGTCGCCTTGCTGATCAACAAATCTCTTCAACATAAACCAATTCCAGTAGGCTATACTTTCGATGCCATCGCATTAGAAATTCACTCCAAACAAACATTTAACATCTTTTCTGCGTATATTCCACCTTCACAAAAATTCACTACTTTAGATTTAGAAAACACACTACCTCAGTTATCAACACCTTCGCTGATCATTGGTGACTTTAATGGTTGGAATACTCTCTGGGGTTCTCCCAAGAGCAATCGCAGGGGACGGATTCTCCTAGATTACATTCTTAAAAACAACTGAATCATTTTAAACAATGGCCAACCAACCCATTTTTCCACACACAGCTCCTACACCCACATCGATATAGCCTTATGTTGACCAAGGCTCAAAATCCACTGTAAATTCAAAGTCATGGACTTACCCCAGGGTAGTGACCATTTTCCAATAACAATTAACCGTTTTTACCCAAGAAAAACAGATATTTAACTACACAAGAAGATTTATAACTAGAAGAGCAAATTGGACAAAATTTGAAAGCCTAACAAACTGTCTTAATAGCAAAATCCCGGTTTCAACCAACGCAAACATAGAACATAGTAAAATAAATAAAATCATACTAACTAGCGCTTACAGTAGTATTCACCAATCTCAACCACCAAAAAATTAAACAAAAACCGAGCCTGGAGATTGTTTAATAGAGATATGAGTCAAGAAAACTTAATACAAGAGAGAAATTCGACTCAGTAAGAAAGAAAGTTTACACGCACTGACTTCCACAATTTCAAGCCAATCCAAGAATGAATTGGTTTGGAACAACATTAGGCAATTTTGCGGGATTCACAAATCAACTCATATTCATTGCATCCAAGATAAAACAAGAGAGAACGCTATAGTCGAGTTCCCCGACTATCTGATACCCGTTACTCAGCTAGTGTAAGTGCGAAGGACAGTTTTTGGCGGTTTGTGGGCGTTAGAGTGGGCGTGGCCAAAAGTTTTTTTGCAAATCGATAGAAATTTACAAGACCATAACAAAAATGAAAAAATATTAAAACATTTTTCAAAAATGTGGGCGTGGCAGTTTTGGGCGGTTTGTTGGCGTTAGAGTGGGCGTGGCAGCCTAAATCGTCAAACTTGCGCTGCGTCTATGTCCCTGGAGTCTGTATACTTAATCTCAACTTTCTAGCTTTTGTAGTTCCTGAGATCTCGACGTTCATACGGACAGACGGACAGACGGACAGACAGACAGACAGACGGACGGACAGACGGACATGGCCAGATCGACTCGGCTACTGATCCTGATCAAGAATATATATATAGGGTGTTTTTTTTAGAGGTATAGAACTTTAAATTGCAATAAAACAACGATGGATTATTCGATTGACATGAATTTTATTGACATGAAAGATAATCTTGTGGCATTACATTTTAAATATGATTTCTGGCATATGACCGCCACGGCTGGCTCGGATGTAGTCCAATCTGGACGTCCAATTTGCAATGACTTTTTCCAATATTTGGCCGTATATCGGCAATAACACGGCGAATGTTGTCTTCCAAATGGTTTAGCGTTTGTGGCTTATCCGCATAGACCAATGACTTTACATAGCCCCACAAAAAGTAGTCTAGCGGTGTTAAATCACAAGATCTTGGAGGCTTATGAAAAATCGGGAACAACAGCAATCTCGTTTTGGGCCCATTCGACGAATCTACGCCTTGCTTGATGATCGTTTGGTTTCAATTCTTGCACGAGTTGGATTTTGTAAGCACGCATGACGAATTGCCAAACCAAACTGAGAATAAATCACTTGACAGCTGTTAAATCGGTCGCCATCTTGAACAGTAATGCCAACTTAAAGTTCTATACCTCTAAAAAAAACACCCGTTACTTTATATGGTCGGAAACGCTTCCTTCTGCCTGTTACTTTTCAACGAATCTAGTATACCCTTTTACTCTACGAGTAACGGGTATAAATACAAACACAACTATCACAAATTCAGAAGACATTGCTACTGCCTTTTTCAAACACTGGTCATCTACCTCAGAGGATCAAAATTTCTCCCAGGCGTTTATAGATGCCAAACATAACACATACAGTCTAGGCACCGATTATATACCTAAAAAAACAGCTGAATTTATGGTACAAGACATACGGCGTTGATCAGTCTAAAGGGGAATACGCCAGGAAACGACAGAATAAACAATTCCATGATACAGCACATTGGAAAACCAGTAAAAAACAGAATAATTAATTTCTTTAACTCAATTCTTAGCTTATTTATTCCTCAGGCTTTTAAAATTAGCACAATAGTTCCAATACATAAACCAGGCAAAGACAAAACGGAAATAGAATCATACAGACCAATCTCACTTAACCCCTGTATATCAAAAACACGTGATAAAATAATATCCAAACGACTTTGGTGGTTTGTTACCTCTAACAAACTTCTCAACAGTCGGCAAGTAGGATTATAAAGAGGGAATTCTGTGACAGACTGTCCACTATATGTAGACGCTATCATTAGCAGGACCCTTGTAGAAAAAAAACACATATCAATAATATTCCTCGACTTTGAAAAAGCATTCGAGAAAGTAGGACTACACACCATAAAAAGTCAATTGCTTAAATGGGGGTGTGGACCCAACAAATTATTAAAATATGTTGCACAGTTTATGACAAACAGAAAAATCTGAGTCCGAGTAAACCACAGGCAATCGCTAATCCACCCACTGCATAACGGGATACCCCAAGGTTCCCCGCTGTCAGTGATTCTCTTCCTTAAAGCATTTAATAGCCTATCAGACATTAGCAAACACAAAGATTTTAACTTCATTGCGTATGCAGACGATTTCAACATTAAAAAAAAGAAAAGAACGTGCAAATTGACCTAAATAGTCTCTTCGAGGACATTAACAACTGGTGTGATACATCAAGAGCATCGCTTTTAATCTCAAAATGCAAACATATCCATATTTGCAGGAAACACAACTGTATTTGCCGAGTATCGACACAATCACACTTAATTGACTCAGTACAGGAAATAAAAATATTAGGATTATCCTTCGACTCAAAATATAGTTGGAAACCACATATTGAAAAATTAAAAATTTCCCTGAATAAGTCAATAAATATAATCAAATTCCTGGCCAACGATAAATACAATTGTCAGCCATCAACCCTTGTCCAAATTGTAAAAAGCTAATGCCTTTCAAAAATAGACTTCGGCCTACCACTGTATGGACTACCACCGAAAACAGTATTAAAAACAATAAAAACCCTACTTAATACTCAATCATAAAAAACAATATCACAAAATACAGAAATACAGACATACAGAAATCTATTACCGTTTGCGCTAACCTAGATCTCCCTGTCACCCCAATAAAACTCATAAAAAAATCAAAACCACCCTGGCACCTACAATCAGAATCCAAAGACACAGGTTTAAGCAAATATATAGTAATACATAATACATACATAATAAAGATCAAGCCAATATGAGAATATTCACAAAAGAATTTTTAGAAATAAAAGCAAAAATAAACAACTATACATTTATTTATACCGATAAGTCGCTCAATTAAGGGAAAAATTTGCATCTGCTCGGAATCACGGTCTGCGTTAAACGCAATAAAAAACATCGACAACTCCCCATATTACCCTACATTCGAAGACTACTTACAAGCCTCCAACCAAAAATAAAAATCCTGTGGATCCCAAGCCTTGTGGGAATCACAGGAAATTAACTTGCAGACGACTCCGCAAAATACGCAACTACAGCGCCTCTGATCACCACTTTAAATCTCAACCAGACCGATATAAACAGATACATAACGTCCAAACTAGCTAATAACCTATTACAACATGCTTCAAGCTGGTACCAATCTATAAACATAGAAAAAATTAATATCAATGACTACTCTAAACACAAGGAAATCACTAGATTATCAAGACGTGACCAAACTAAGTTTATTCGACTACGTCTAGGCCACACAAGACTCACCCATCAATATAGATTATTGCAGGCAACATCTAACCCCTGCCAATTCTGCAACGAAAAAACACAATGACCTTGAATCACATACTTAATGAGTGTCCAGCATTTAATACAGCCCGCATCCACTTCCCTAATGGTAACCTCAACTCCTTCCTCTCCGAGCCTTCAACTACTAACATCCGTAAAATCCTAAAATCTGCTCCCCCGGCCCCCCTGTATCTTTAGTTTCTTAACTTTAAGCATACAGAATGTAAATAAAAAAGTAAATAAAAGAAACACATTGTCGAGCTCATAGAGGTCTAGACGAAAATTACAAACAAATCAACAGATTGGTCAAATTTGCTTACCAAATAAAGGGAATACATAAAAAATTGTACCTCTGCTCAATTTAAATCCTTTGCACAAAGATGTGGTTTAACTCTATATTTCGCAGACCCCACCCACAGTACCTCGAACGGACAAATTGAAAGGGCACATTCAACATTAACAGAATTAGCTTGTTGCATAAAGGAAGAATTCAATCTCATTGACTATTCTGAAATAATTATTCGAGCCGCACTTAGAAGTTATCGAAGCTTATATTTTATCTGAGCTAATATTATCAAAATACATAACATATTATCCAAAAGGGGAATTAATGAATTAGGCACCGTATGGAAATGGTTAGCTGGAACTCCGGATCATGATTACTTCATGAAAATACAAGATAAAATCAATGGCTTAATAGACAATAATAATAAACAATCTATTATCAACTCAAAATTGTTCAATGAAATAGAATCTCTTTCTGATGAATTTAAAAATATGTTTATCGATCAAGATTGCTTAAGACTGTTAACATGTGACCTACAAAATTTAATCGACACTATCACATTGGCAAAAATTGATGTCTTCAACACAAAAATTTTCAACACAGAAGATATAAAAAAATTTTAAATCACGAATAAAAGCCTGTAATTACTGAAGATTTAATGGACATCTCAGTATTTAAAATTGTACTACATAAAGAACTCCTTATTATTTATATAAAATACCCTGTAATAACAAACAGATGCGAAATTTACTATATATCGGAATATATAAAATCCAATAATTCAGAACAATTTTTAGATAATATAACAACTTTAAATCCATTCATTAAAATTAATAATACCAAGATATCACTTTCCTATATATTATTAATTTTAGTCATTATATATTTAATTTTTTTTAAATTATTAAATATATTCATGTTATATTTGTAACCAAAAAACATCGGCCAGATATAGAAAATTCTTTTAATCAAAAAGAATTCTTACAGAATTAAGAGATCACCTAAATAAAATTCGAAATGAATCGGGACTCTCCATATTCGAAGGATGAGAGTTATTCAACCCATGATTCAGGGGCCCTTGCCCAAATTATAAAACATTTTTCGAAATCCAATCTGAACGATTGACTTTCCTTTGTTCTCAAAGTTGCACTTCGCCGGCCTGCAACTGTTTATATAAACATATCGGAATCTTCCACCAAGTCGTGAGAGCCAAGTCGCTGCTAGTCCACAGCTTGGCTACTTAGATAAACAAACTATCGTAACGTAAACTCAGCCTTCTCTTGGTGACCAAGAACTTATTGTGCTTCAATCTGCAATCTGCATTGGTCAACAAATTTAAATTTTTACAATGCAGTGAAGCAATTTCATCACCAAGCTTTTAATTTAAACACAGATCAAAGTTTTAGAAGTTTTAAGAAAAGCTCCTGGCCGAGGTTTGGAGGAAAAGAATTGTTCCAAAGATTAAACTTATAAATCTATAAAAGATAAAACTCTGTTATATGATGTATACAAAATAAAAATTATATATATTTTTTAATAATCACCGCAGTATAAAATATAACTTTCATGCTTAATCTCAACTTTCTAGCTTTTATAGTTCCTGAGATCTCGACGTTCATACGGACAGACAGACGGACGGACAGACGGACATGGCCAGATCGACTCTTTCCTCTTTTTTATTACGGTACCTGTGTTGATTGTCACCTCGAAAGTTGGATGATATGGATCTTCTTATTGACTAAGAGGTGCTACTGTAGTCAGAAACACTTTCAGGACTTATAACAAAGCATAGATGCAATAATCGACCAAGAGAATTTCTTATATAATTAAGCCGTTAATAAAGTCATGCTGTGCTACAGGCAGAAGAATATTCGATTGTTCTTCTGTGGACCACGTAGTGCTGGGTATATTAAAGTCACCTAGAAGTCACCTTGGTCCCTATCGAACAGTCTATTTGAAACGGATTGGATAGCGGACAAATGGTTTATGTATTTTGGAAATTCAGAAGACGGCGGAATGTAAGAGCTCGTAATATAAACATTGCTATCAGAAAAAGACAGCTTTACGTATAAGAATTCTAAGTTACGGAACTCGTCAAAAAGTACCTCTGACGTGAGGGTAGACCTAACACCAATTAGGACTCCACCTCCCCGCCTGGAGGAACGATCATGCTTCTATACTGTGTACATACCTGGGAAAATTTCAGAGTTAAGTATCTCCGGTTTTAAGCAAGTCTCTGTAAACACAATAATATGGTATGCAAAGGAAAGGCTATCTGAATACAAATTAGTTAGCTTACTATACAAGCCTCTTATATTTTGATACCAGATAGTGTAGAAGAGGAGGATGGATATTTTTATTCTTAGCTTCGAACTATTTCACCACCATACTATCCGGCCAAAAATCACCAGAACATATGGTCAAAAATAGCTCATAGGGACAAATAGGGACAGTTATCTTGAAAGATGATATGTTTAGTGTTAAATATTTCCACTTTTATGTTGTCGGCTTTTATTTTATCTTGTATACAATACATCAGATGATGTTTGATCAGGGGAAAGCTGAGAAACGAAAATTTGTTTCTTCAGTGGAACCACCGAGAGGGGTTTGGGCACTTCATGTTGAATTTCTGAAGTGCCAACTTGTGCCGGTAGTCCGGACTCAATATTCCTTTGTGGTGGTAAACTATTCGGGTCAGGTGGAATCACCGGTTGAGAAACCAGTGCCGACAAAACGGATTCTGTAGCAATCCCAGGCTGGGCTCCCTCCACAACTGATTGATCGGATTTCTCCGAATCTTTTTTAGCTGCCGATCCTAGCAGCATTTGAAGGTTTTCTGCGATCGTCAACTGATTAGCTGGGGACTCCTGTTAATCACTTGTCGGAGGTTGCGGGGCCTTCCCTTAGGCAGCTTAAGGCTACTACTGCTGATCAGTCCTTTCCAGCCACCTTTAGTTTGGCTCATAAACAGTTTCCTAGGCAAGTATCACAACAGTATTTTAGATTTGGGCCCATAGCTGTGGGAGAGCGGGTACACAGTGCAGTTTAAGTACAAAAACAACACCAAGCAGCACTACGGACAACGCACGAAAGAGAGAGTAAACAAAACACAAAGACAGTAAAAAAACAAATTGAATTAATTTATTTAAATAATGCACAAATCATAAGAGTTTCACTCGCGAAGCGAACGTAACCTTAACTAGTACAGAGTACGAAATTGAATTATTCAAGAAAAACCGCCGCTGAATTTGGCAAAAACAAAAATAAATTCGGAGCGCAGAAAAAAAACACCACCGTTCGCTTTGAAGCTAGAAGATGACACAAATATCAGCCATTTTTTAAGGGAACAATTATTGTATAAGCTATAATATTTTCTGATTTAACCAGACGATAGACTCTACAAAAAAATTGGTGGGCTGAACACACAATCGCTGCGTTCTTGAGTCAACCAAAATTTTGTCAATCAAAAGTTGTAAATTTGCTAAAAGATCGTTACTAACTATTGCAATTGTAACGTCATCGATGATGAAATTCCACATGCAATAGCGTTGAAAGTCTAAATTGAGTGTTTTAACCAGCTTGGCTTGGTTGGCTGCAATAAAAAACCCATTGCTTGGCCAACCATTCCCTTTAACCAGTAATCGAGGTAACAGTATTACCACGAAGTCAGAATTTATCATGAAACGATTTATTGATTTTTAATCCGAATCTATAGCCACATTGGTTTTTATTAATTTTTTTTTTTGCTGTGCGTTATTAGATTTAACCTAATATGTAACACTAGGGGTTATCAATGCTTCATTGTCCAAATCTAATTTCTCCCAAATCAATAAATTTACATTATCCTCCGAGCTATGGGTTATGAAATGGAAGTTATATGTCGTCAATAATACAGGCGGAAGAAGCAATAGATCATATCTGCTTGCGGAGTTAGGTCGTTTGAAACGAGAGATGTTTCGTTTTGAAAGCGACTTAACTCCGCCAACAAGAAAAGGCCGAAGATATGTCGCCCTTAATTCGCCGAAGATATGTCGATTCAAGCGTTATAGCTCCACGCGGAGGAAAAAAGGGAATCTAGAATCGTTAAAATGTATGTAAGAGGCAGATGGAAGCGTTTCCAACCATATAAGTTACACATTCTTGATCAGGATCAATAGCCGAGTCGATCTGGCCATTACCGTCTGTCTGTCCGTCCGTATGAACGTCGAGATCTCAAGACCTGTAAAAGCTGGAAGTTTGAGATTAGGCATACAGATTCTTGAGACATAGACACAGCGCACCTTTGTTGACCCACGTTGCCACGATAACTCTAACGCCCACAAACCGCCCAAAAGTGCTTCGCGTACACTTTTAAAAAATGTTTTGATAATTTTTCAGCAGTTTTGTAAATTTCTATCGATGTGCAGAACAACGTTTTGCCACACACACAAATTGCCAAAGCTGCCACGCCCACAATTTGCAGAAATATTTGCCCAAAATTGCTAGCACACTTTTTAAAAGCAGTTTTATATTTTGTATCATTTTGGGTAGTCTTGTAAATGTTTCCCGATTTGGCAAAAATCTTTTTTCCACGCCCACTCTAAAGCCCACAAACCGATAAACCGCTGTCAGTGTGCTCCATTGCTAATCCACTAGCTATTTAACAGGTATCAGATAGTTGGAGAACTTGACTATGGCGTTCTCTCTTGTTTCATTTTTTTGTTAGTCATGTATATTTCTACCCATTTACAAAAGCTTGCCGGTAAATATGAGTGATTCAATCCAACATGCCATGTCTGAAGGGATGCACTTGTGCTCTGCACCAATTCATATTAGAAAAGGAAGGAATTAGAAAGGAATCACGATATTAAATAATGTATTAAATTCCAGTTAAGGTCTGTATAAGTGATTTCAAGGACAAAGCCTTACTAATTGGTTGAAACAAAACACAAAAGCAAAACTTTGCCATTAATTTGAGTGGTTATTAGTAATGAAATTATTTCTGTTGACCAAAAAGGGATTAAATTTATGAAGTACCCTAAATGGTATTTGTAGAGCGAGTTCAGATTGAGTATGACAAGTACACGCATACAAGAACACATGCTATTTGAGGAATATTTATACCGCATGAAAGATATTAATCCGCGTGGAATTGCTGAAGATTTCGCTCTTATCCAATATGTGATGGACGGAATTTCTAAACTCTCGTTAAACCAATCCCTGCTTTATGGAATAAAAACAAGAGAGAACGCTATAGTCGAGCTCCCCGACTATCTGATACCCGTTACTCAGCTAGTGGAAGTGCGATGGAGAGTCTTCAACACTGACAGTTTTTGGCGGTTTGTGGGCGTTAGAGTGGGCGTGGCAAAAAGTTTTTTTTGCAAATCGATAGAAATTTACAAAACTAATACAAAAATGAAAAAATATCAAATCATTTTTTAAAAATTTGGGCGTTGCAGCTTTGGGTGGTTTTGGGCGTGGCAAAAAGTTTTTAGGCAAATCAATAGAAATTTACATGACCAATACAAAAATGAAAAAATATCAAAACATTTTTCAAAAGTTTGGGCGTGGTATTTTTGGGCGGTTTGTTGACGTTAGAGTGGGCGTGGCCACATGAATCGACAAACTTGCGCTGCGTCTATGTCTCTGAAGTCTGTGTGCTTAATCTAGCTTTCTAGCTTTAGTTGTTCCTGAGATCTCAGCGTTCATACGGAGGGACAGACAGACGGACAGACAGACTGACGGACAGACGCACATGGCCAGATCGACTATTTATCCTGTTCAAGAATATACTTTATATGGTCGAAAACGCTTCCTTTTGCCTGTTACAGGGTTACTCTACGAGTAACGATACGAGAAGACTTCTACAATGAGCTTGTTTACCGATGTTGGGGCGGTGCACTGTCTATCTAGCAGAATTTGTTAAAAATCGCAGTGGGTACAGGGCAATCAACTTGAACATGTTTATTGTTCCGTTTGATTGTAGGGACATTCGAATGGTCATTAGCGAGGATTTATGTTTGCAAGCAGATATACATTTCGGTCAAATTGGATTACTTGTACGTGTTCGTAATATTCGTTTGAAAAACGTTTTCGAAAACCATATTCCATATAACTTGTTGAAAACTAACACAGTAACTGATTATTACCCATATTCGAAGTCTACAAACACTGAAATAAAAGTTATTTTAAAGGACGAATCGACAATTTTCTCGCTTTTTCGCATATTTTCTTTTGCTTTAAGAAATGTAATCGACGAAAAAATAATATATTTTATATTAACTGCTGTACACCGTGTATTTTACTCAATATTAAAGGTGGCATGCGCAAGGGCATGCTGTACTTCGTGTATTTTAGGCAATACTAAAAGTGGCATGCACGAGGGCTGCTTACATTCATTGCATTAGGAAGACGTTCCATTGCATACTTACCACATGGATTTTTTATAAACAGTAAATACTCGCCTTTATTTATTTATTTACAAAAATATAAAGGCCTTACCCAACAAAGACAACAACGACCGCAAACAAAGTCATTACAAAGCTACGAGAACAAAGTAATGTATTTGGCAGCCCAACTTGTATGATATCGGACCGCTGATCAGCTCTTACCTCTCAAGATTTTCTACAATACTGCGACGACGAATATATAAAGGTAGCCCAATCAACAACGAGTCTCCCACTAAATACTATAAATATTCCAGTCCTCTCCAAACTCCGTGTAGATGACCCTAGCATATAGACACGTTGATCAAGTTCAGCAGGCTATTAATTCGACTCTCTCAAGAATCATCAACGCCACCTTTTGAGTTCAGAATAGGAGAAAAAAGAAGAGTTTTGTGAATTGATTAACGGGGAGTCGATGGTCCTATTTCAGCTAAAACTAAAATATTAAATCTTCAATCTGAATACAAGAAGACGTACAACTTGCGAAGAAAACTGGCAATGCTTTACAATATGGGCGATATCGTACCAATAAAAATAAATCTAGTTGGAAGAGGTCTCAAGCTTTTGGGTCCATACGAAATAACGACAGTAAATAATAACAACGCCTACGATGTTCAAAAACTCGGTAAATCAGAGGGTTCAACAATTTCTTCAATCTTCGCTGAATATCATTAGCCTTGTCCCACACACAATGACAGCGACAATATATACGTCAAGTATGACTCTCACTTCACAGATGGTGAGATCAACTTATGAAGAGTGTATGAGCGGGTTCGGAAATCTTTCAACAATGGAGACGAGTGACATATAAAAAGAGATGGCTCAAAAAGAGACAACAAATGTTTTAAATGCAACCAACTACGAAACAAGACTCAATGAAAGGTTGAAATGGTTGCCAACAAGAAAAAAAGAACAATCCTAGAGTTTTAGTACATTGCGTTCTAAAAATACCGTTCAACGGATTTTTGAATACAGATCTTTGTTTTCTATGTTGAAACATTTATTTGATCCTCGTTAAAAACAAACCTGACATGAGGTGAAAAATGTTTGACATGAATCGAAGAAAGTCCACAGTCCAGTTCAAATAGATGGCATAGATCTCAAAATACATTTCCACGTCATAGCCGATGAAGACATAAAATTATAGGGGATTTTAGGTAGAACTCTACTACCAACCGAATTTCTATTAAGATCGTCTGGGGTTCAATATGGAGAACAGGACCAAAGTTTAACTATAAAATTTGCTAAATAATATCCAAAGCTTGTGCATGGTATCTATAGAGCAAATAGAAAGCAAACTTAAAGTAGAGTTGTATGAAAAGTACTTCACAGTACGCTTCACCAATCGTACTTGTAAATGTTTTAGTTAACATAATTATTTGATACTTGCAAACAGAAAACACTACCAAATGAATTTTTTATTAATAAGCGCTTTATTCATAACTTTTTTGGTGAATGACTTGTTGATGGGTAATCATTTTGGCCTTAAAAAAACAAAAAGTTCTCCTTTGTTTGGTTCGTTAGTTGTTATTAAGCAGCCGTTATTAGACGCAGAAAACTTGAACATCCGCCAAAAGGTGCTATTTCACTTTGTGATTAGCAGTTATTGCACATTTAAAACAATATAGCTTGCGGACGATATAGCGCTTGCGAGAACTCTTAGTCCAGTTCCCCGACTATCAGATTCCTGTTACATAGCTAGTGGAAGTGCAGACGAGAAGATCCAACATATTTCTGGTATATCGTTACCAGAAATATCACTTTCAGGAGCATAGCGACCTATTTACGCCGACATCTCCGTCTAGTAAATTACTACTAGTAAATACCGAAATCCTTAACTATTAAGTTGAGAAACCAAACTATGACATGTTCTTGACTGCATTTTTCCACTTATCGAACGACTATTGTATTTAAAAATTCCAAGTACTACTTACTTCATATCGACCATGGGAAATAACCGAAATTCTTCTCTGTGATATCGTCACATGTTTAATATGTCTAAATTGGTAGTTTTCGGACTCCTGAATATTAGCCAAAAATAAGAAACTGCTACCATCTGAAGAAAATACCGGGTGGGGAAAGATATCCAACCATTCATCTTCTGGAGCACGTTCAGAGTGAACCTTAAAAAAAATTTCAACTTGTTTAATGGTTTTATTTAAGAAATCAGAACTTACTTCCAAGCAATTCCAGTCATTCACTTTAGAACACAATGAAATCACACTGTAATTTTGGGATCGTCCCATATACACTACCGATACTTGGCAATTGGTATCAGATATCCAACCTGCTGATGTGAGGTAGTAGTCTCTAGTATACAAATCAAGAAATATGTAATCCATATAAATTCTTAGTTATTAAAAGTCTTACTGTCCATCAAAAGAGGCAGGAGGTTTAATGTTAAATTTTTGAATGTGGCTCAGATTAGTTATGTCAACAGCCCACAACTTCACCTCTGGATTAGTAGTTCCTGGAGTTGGAAATCTAACCATTTTTGTTTCAGGAAAAATACTTCCAGAGAACATCCCGCTTCCAGAGAATAAAGCTCCAGACGATAACCACGGGTACGTCATCATTCCAACATTGGTGTCATTAAATAGTGCATACATAAAATGTGTTCCATCAGAAGATGGCCAAATCGCCTCTGGAGATTCAAAAATTTCTTCTAAAACGATAAAGGAAGTGTTGTAGGTTATCTTTAAAATCTTTAAAAGTTTCGTTATCTTAAAAAATTTATTTTGTGATTGAAGCGGAAAGAAACGATAATTATTTTAATAATCGTTAATGTTTCGATTTTTTAAAAAGATGTGTTTAGGAGAAGAACAGAAGGAAGAGTTTCTCACCCTATAGGGTTGATATTTTTTTCTATCATGATCACAAGCAGCCAGATCCTCACTTGGTATCCTGATTCGTTACCAAAAACGCGTCATATGCAAGCGCTCTAAGATCAGGTCTAGAGCCCCCAGCCTCCAATGCGCCATGTTCACAAGCCAAATATGTGGACTTCAATTCGGTACAAGACAAAAAGTCAATGGAGCAACAACAAAACAATTTCGAAGCAATGATACTTGCCTTGCAGCAGTGCATGGCGGAGTTTATGGCGTTTATGCGGACAACCATGCAAGATCTAATGCGCTATCAAAACATGTTGATACAACTGCTTGTATCAAAACAATCAAAATAATCATCTTCATGGCCTCGCTAAGAATCTCGCTGTGGAACACCAGTGGCGTTTCACAGCACAAACCTGAGCTAGCTCAATTCCTACTCGAAAAGCACATCGACGTAATGCTACTTTCGGAAACACACCTCACAAGCAAAAATAACTTCAACATAAGAGGATATATTTTCTACGGATATATTTTCTACGGTGCCGTCTCAAGCACCACTGTCATATTGAGACTGCCAAAAACTATCTACAAGCAACATCATTAAAAATTCATTTGGATAATGGTAACCAGCTTAATTTAGCCGCTGTTTACTGCCCACCTCGTTTCACTCCATCTGAAGACCAATTTATGGAATTCTTCAACTCACTTGGAGAACATTTTATAGCAGCTGGGGACTATAATGCCAAGGACACACACTGGGGGTCTCGACTCGTGAATCCAAAAGGAAAACAGCTCTACAACGCCATTATAAAAGCAAACAACAAGCTCGACCACGCTTCTCCTGGCACACCTACATACTGGCCTACTGACCCCAAAAAACTACCTGATCTAATTGATTTCGCAGTCATCAAAAACATTCCCCGTAATTTGATAGGTACCTCTCAGACCTATCATCTGACCACTCGCCCCTCCTAATAAATTTGCTCCGACACCCAGAACCAGCAAACCTCTCTTATAAGTTGACTTCAGAAAAAACCAACTGGCTCAAATACAAACAAGAGAGAACGCTATAGTCGAGTTCCCCGACTATCTGATACCCGTTACTCAGCTAGTGGAAGGGAGAAGGAGAGTCTTAAACACAGTTTTTGGCGGTTTGTAGGCGTTATAGTGGGCGTGGCAGAAAGTTTTTTGGCAAATCGATAGAAATTTACAAGACTAATACAAAAATGAAAAAATATCAAAACATTTTTCAAAAGTGTGGGCGTAGCAGCTTTGGGCGGTTTGTGGACGTTAGAGTGGGCGTGGCAACATGAATCGACAAACTTGCGCTGCGTCTATGTTTTTGGAGTCTGTATGCTTAATCTCAACTTTCTAGCTTTTGTAGTTCCTGAGATCACAGCGTTCATACGGACTGACAGACAAACGGACATGGCCAGATCGACTCGGCTATTGGTCCTGATCAAGAATATATGTACTTTATATGGTCGGAAACGCTTCCTTCTGCCTGTTACATACTTTTCAACGAATCTAGTATACCCTTTTACTGTACGAGTAAAACGGCGAGAATGGCAGTCCTCCAGATCACCGTCGGCAAAACAAAAGTTAAAAGACGCCACACGCAAACTTACAAAAGCTTGAAAGCAAGAAGAAGAGCTTGCCCAACGTACTTATATTGAAAAATTATCTACATCCAGTACAAAAAACTCACTGTGGAAAGCTCACCCAACTCTTGGCTCACCCACAGTACCAGTGGTCCCTATTAGAAACCACACAGGTGGTTGGGCCCGTAGCGAAAAAAATAGAGCCAGCACATTTGCCACTCATCTACAAAAAGTATTCCAACCGAATTCTGCAACAAACACGTTTGAAATTCCGCCCGCAACAGACGACTCCCAGCATCATCATGCCCCAGTTGTGTTTCGCTCAAACGAAATCTCAAAAATCATCAAAGAACAACTGAACCCAAAAAAAAATGCAGGGTGCGACCTCATTACCCCTAAGATGATTATCGAGCTGCCTTACTGTGTCGTCTGCAGCATTACCCAGCCCTTCAACGCCATCAACAAACTTGGCTACATGATACCAAAGCCGGGAAAAGATCACTCACCCATAAGCCTTCTATCCTGCTTATCGAAACTTTTCGAAAAATGCCTACTGTCTCTGACTATTACTCCATTCCTGAACACGCACAACACAATACCAGCACACTAATTTGGCTTTCGTGAAAAACACGGAACTATTGAGCAAGTTAACCGCATAACATCAGAAATACGAAACGCATTAGAAAAACGGGAATACTGCTCTGCGATATTTCTAGATGTTTCGCAGGCATTCGACAGAGTTTGGCTGGACGGTCTGATGTACAAAATCAAAACAACGCTTCCAAACAACACTCATAAACTGCTAGAATCGTACCTCTACAACAGGAAGTTTGTAGTGAGGTGCAACACTGCGATATCCGATGTCCCACAAGGCAGCGTACTAGGCCCAACACTATACGTCCTATTCACAGTAGACATTCCTACAAGCAGCAATCTGGCAGTTTCAACATTTGCGGATGACACAGCTATTCTCAGCCGCTCCAGATGCCCAATCAAAGCATCCTCTCAGCTAGCCATCTACCTGGTCGACGTGGAAAAGTGGCTATCCGACTGGCGTATTAAGGTAAACGAACAAAAATGCAAGCAAGTAACTTTCACCCTTAACAGGCAAGATCGTCCACCGTTCACGTTGAACAACGTCGCACTTTCAACAGCAAACGAAGTGACGTATCTGGGAGTACACCTCGATAGAAGTTTAACTTGGCGCCGACACATCGAAGCCAAGAGAACTCACTTAAAACTGAAGGCCAACAGCCTTCATTGGCTTATCAACTCCCGCTCACCACTCAGTTTGGACTTCAAGGTGCTGCTCTACAACTCAGTGCTAAAACTAATCTGGACGGCTGCCAGCTATGGGGAAATGCCAGCAACAGCAACATCGATATCGTTCAGAGAGCCCAGACGAAGATATTGAGAACAATCACAGGGGCACCGTGGTATGTTCGAAACGCCAGCATTCACAAAGATCTAAACGTGCCACCTGTAAAAGACGAAATTGCAGAAAAAAAGGAAAAGTACCTTAACAATTTATCAACGCATCCTGACCAGCTCGCGAGGAGTCTAACAAGGGTAAGCAGCCGATCACGCCTACGTCGAAACGACGCGCCAACCCAGCAGTAACTTTTTTTTAGGGCCGCTTTTATAATACAGTTCAAGAAATGTACTGGTAATTAGTATTTACACTTAAGATTTGTTAACCTGTTGTTAGTTTTCGGTACAGAAAAGATACAACAAATAAAAGCTCCAAACTGGAAAAAAGAAAATGATCACAAGCCTCGTCGATCTGGCCATATCCGTCTGTAAGCTTGAAAATTCAGATTAGGCATGCAGATTGTAGTGTGCCCCATTTTCATATCATTGTCCCGACCACACCTTTTAATTTTTATACCCGTTACTCGTAGAGATTCGTTGATAAGTATGTATCAGGCAGAAGGAAGCGTTCTCGACCATATAAAGTATATATATTCTTGATCAGTATCAATAGCCGAGTCGATATGATCATGTCCGTCTGCCTGTCCGTCCGTATGAACGCTGAGTTCTCAGGAACTACAAAGGCTAGAAGGTTGAGACTAAGCATAAAGACTCTACAGGCAATCATGTTGCCACGCCCGCTCTAACGCCTACAAACCGCCCAAAACTGCCACGCCTACACTTTTGAAAAATGTTTTGATATTTTTTTCATTTTTGTATTTGTCTTGTAAATTTCTATCGATTTTCCAAAAAACTTTTTTTTTTTTTTACACGCCCACAAACCGCCAAAAACTGCCACGCCCACATTTTTGAAAAATATTTCGATATTTCTTCATTTTTGTATTAGTCTTGTAAATTTATATCTATTTGTATCCTTCGCGGCCGTCAGTCGGGTGATGGACAAGGGGACTAACGTTTGTTTCAAGCTTGCTAGATTAACGCGCCGTAAATGTCCGTACACCCGGAAGTGCGACTATACTGTCCACGCGAGGGCGCTGGAAACAGGTCCCCTGGCAAGGTTATGTCCCTGCCAGAGGATGCTGGCAAATGGTAGTCGGGCGTCCCGGGCCGGACTAAGGTGTCATTCGACCCGTGCCGAGAGTCAGCCTGACTGAGGGCCCGGGTCACAAAATAGCTCAGTCTCAAACGAAGAGCTCAGGGTACCTGGCGACCCCCTGTTCAAAGAAGCCTTACGCGGGTGTCGCGGATCTCCGCACGGGGAGCTAAACTTCGGGTTTAGCTCAGTGACCATAAGGGTCTACAAATCGGACTCCGCCAAGGAGGATCAGGAAGGCAGTGGAGGAGTGATTGAGGGGATCACCTCCGAGATCCAGGCATCGGAAACCGAGGACGGCTACTCGACCGATGCCTCAACCCTCCGCAGCCTTGCGAACATGGGTCAATTGACAGACATGGACACATCGGACGAGGAGGGAGCCTATACAACCGTGGTGGAGAGGCCCACAGCAGATGTCCGTGAGGCTTCTGCAGATAAACCTCCACCACAGTAAGGCAGCTTCCGCTGCTCCTTAACTCCATCTGGCTGAAGATGGAGTCGACATAGTCCTAATCCAGGAACCTTGGATAGTGGGAGGAAAGGTTTCAGGATTAGGGACTAAGGAATATAAGCTTCTTACAGCTCCCAGCGAAGGTAAAATAAGAGCCTGCATTCTAGCCAAAAAGCACCTCAGCATTTTTCTGCTCCATAATTACAGCGATGCAGACAATGCGGCAGCCACCGTGGAGAGTCAGCCATCTCCGTTCCGAGTGCTGTCATCATACATGGCCTACGAAAGGCAAAAACCGCGGTTGAACTGGTTAGGAGACTGCTAGAAGACAGCGAAAAGCAAATCATAGGCCTACTAATAGGCTGTGATGCTAACGCCCACCATACACAATGGGAAAGTACAGACACAAACGACCGCGGTGAGTCTCTTTTTAACTTTATCTTTAGTTCAAATCTCTTTATATGTAATAAAGGTAATGACCCCACCTTTATCATTAAGAACCGAAAAAAAGAAATAGACGTAACTCTCGTCTATAAGCCACTATTAGAGACAGTAACTCACTGGAGGGTGCTAGATAAGCACTCTTTCTCGGATCACAGGTACATAGAAACGACCGTCACAATCAATCCCTCAGAACCAGCAGTTTTCACAAACCCAAGGAAAACAGACTGGCAAAAATACAAAAATATTTTAAGGGAAAAAATCCCAACGGATCCCCCTCCATACCCCCAAACAATCTCTAGTCTAAACGAAGAAAACCTGGTGGTCAGCAGAACTGTCCCCCCTCCGAATAGACTGCAGAACCCTTTTTAACAGGGCCAAGGCAGGAAATGAGGAGGCCCTGTGGACCGCCTACAAGAGAGCCCTTGCAAAATACAAAAAATCCATCAGGAAAGCAAAGCGATCCTCGTGGCATTCCTTCTGCTCAGAAATTGAAAACACAACTGAAGCTGCCAGACTTAGAAAAATACTATCCAAATCGGACACAACCCTAGGCTACCTTAAAAGAGCAGACGGCTCCTGGACCAGCACGAGTGAAGAGTCTCTGGAGATACTTCTAGACATTCACTTCCCAGGAAATAGCCAAAACGCTCTCACCTCCCAACAATCAAACGTCACACTGGCAAGTATCGAATTGTGCATAGACCCAAAGGTCCTCCTTACCATACACAGCTTTAAACCATACAAATCTGCAGGTACAGACAAAATCATACCCGCACAAATCCAGCATGCGGGAAATATAGCCAGAAACTGGCTTCTTGACATTTTTAAACGGTCCCTACTTTCTGGACACCTACCACAATCGTGGCTAGAGTCCGGTATAGTCTTCATCCCCAAAGCTGGGATCCCATCACACACGACCCCCAAGGATTTCAGACCAATCAGTCCGTCATCCTTCCTACTAAAGACCCTTGAAAGAATCATCGACCTGCATCTGAGATCAACTCTCAACCCTAGTCTTATCACAGACACGCAACACGCCTACAAGAAAGGGAAATCTACAGAGACAGCACTACACTCTCTCGTCTCCAATCAATGTCTCAAAAGGAATATGCACTGGTAGCTTTCCTAGACATAGAACGTCGTTTAACAACGTCATCCCAACGGCGATTACCGGAGCCCTGACAGCCCTGTTTTGTCCAGCTGGACCAAAAATAACGAATTAGGAATTAACCCCTCAAAGACCGAGCTGGTTCTCTTCACTAGGAATTATAATATACCAGACTTAGTCCCACCTATCCTCAACAATCAAAGACTTTCCTTCAGTAGCAGCGCAAGGTACCTGGGCGTAATACTGGACGGGAAACTAAACTGGAACTTGAATCTCACAGACAGATACAAAAAGCTTCAATAGCACTCTTCATGTGCAAGAAAGCAATAGGGCTGAAATGGGGCATGGCACCCTATATAGTAAACTGGATATATACGGCCATCGTCAGACCAATACTACTGTACGGGGTCGTGGTATGGTGGCCGGCTCTGAAAAAGAAATCCAGCATAAAAATGCTAGCAAAAATGCAAAGAGCTGCGGCACTCAGCATCAGCAGTGCTTTACGCACCACCCCAAACGAGGCCCTAAATGCCATACTCAACCTCCCAAGCCCAGAACTAGCTGGCATGGAACAGGCTAAAGTGGCGGCAATAAGGCTAAGAGATACCAAACAGTGGAACCCACAAAAAACGGGTCACTCAAGTATCCTAAAAAACATCCCAGAGAGGGACAAGTGGAACTCACGAACACCTGGCTAGGTGTGAAGAGCTAGGCCTACGCATCTCGTTCAGACTCCCCGATCATTGCAGCGTCTTCCAAGCTAGAGTAGCAGCAATAAGGGAGGCCCTAATACACTTGAAAGCACTAAAACCGTAAAGATCACACGTAAACATTTTCAGTGATGGCCAATCAGCTATCAAATCGATTGGCTCAATCTCCAGCCACTCAAAAACAGTATCGAATTGCCGATCATCTTTACATGAGATGACACAACATCGGTACCCGGACACAGGGACATAGAAGGCAACTCTATCGCAGATGAACTAGCTTGAGAAGGCACTACCGCGCCACTTATACAAGAGATGGAGGGCATGAGTATGCTTTTAGCCACTTGTAAACTACTACTTAGGGAAAACCTAAACCATAACAAACAGACAATATGGAAAAACACCACACACTGTCGCCTAACACGCCAAATATGGCCAAAAATAAGCTCAAAAAGAACGTCAAAACTTTTAAGATTGAGCAGAGCAAACCTCAGCACTGCTATAAGAGTCATCACACGGCATTGGTTGATAGGCACCCATGCCAGAAGACTAAATGCCCCGTATAACGATTTCTGTCGTAGCTGTATTGACGAAGAAGTGTAAGAAACGGTAGAGCATCTACTCTGCCACTGCCCAGCACTGCAAGCGAAAAGACTTGCTCAACTAGGAAGCACGTCCGACCTGTCCGACACCGATCCACATCGGATACAAAAATTCACCACCGCCTATGGCTGGGGAAACTGCTAGCTTCACACGAAACTCGACGGGCAAAGGGGAAAAACAGACACGGTATCACAAGGGACCTCTAAGGTCTAAGTGCGTCGATCTCATCCGGTAACCGGTAAAACCTAACCTAACCTATATTAGTTATATTTATATTGTATGGTAAATTTATGTATTTTTTAAGAATTGTATTGTTTGGTGAATGTTTTCAAATGAGTTAATTTGTCTAATTGTTTGTTTCAGGAGTTTCGATCTGTCTTGCTGAAGGGCAGGCCAGTCCAGTAATATATGTTGTAATGCTATGTTGGTGTTGCATGTTGTTCAGATTGGTGGTGGAGTTTGAGTATGTGTCTGTAAGTTAGGTTGGTTGTCCTAGTCTTATTCTTGTAAATTTTATTGAGTCTGCTCGTGAGATGTTTTTCGTCGGGGTGCTGTCGTGGCTGATATTTATACCCGTTACTCGTAGAGTAAAAGGGTATACTAGATTCTTTGAAAAGTATGTAAGAGGCAGAAGGTAGCGTTTCCGACCATATAAAGTATACATATTCTTGATCAGGACCAATAGCCGAGTCGATATGACCATGTCCGTCTGTCTGGCCGTCCGTATGAACGCTGTGATCTCAGGAACTACAAAAGCTAGAAAGTTGAGATTAAGCATACAGACTCCAGAGACATAGACGCAGCGCGTTTGTCGATTCATGTTGCCACTCCCACTCTAACGCCCAAAACTGCCACGCCCACAATTTTGAAAAATGGTTTGATATTTTTTTATTTTTGTATTAGTCTTGTAAATTTCTATCGATTTGCCAAAAACTGTCGGTGTTGAAGACTCTCCTTCGCACTTCCACTAGCTGAGTAACGGGTATCAGATAGTCGGGGAACTCGACTATAGCGTTCTCTCTTGTTTTATAATGGATTGAGGAGTTGTTGAATATTGAATTTTTAATGGTTTGAGTGTTTCATTTGATGTGTTCAAAGATGTATGATGTGTTGAAGTTTTTTTGGGTAATCAGAGGAAAATTATGTGCGTTTTTCGCTGTTTCGTCCGCGAACTCGTTTCCTGGAATTCTGTAGTGTCCCGGGACCAATAGCATCAGGTTTTTATTTCTCTTGTATTTGTTTAGAATATTTCTGAAGAAGGTTGTGAAGTAGTTTTGGCTTTTTATATATTTAATTTTTTTAGAGCTGAAAGGGAATCTGTGTAGATTGCAAATTTTCCTCGTTGTTTGCTGGCGTTGATGCATGCTGTCAGAATGGCTGATATTTCGGCTGTATATATGGAGGAGTATTGTGGGAGTATATGGTGATAAAAAGTATATTTTTTCGTTGTTACGCTATATGAGACTCCGTTAGCTGACTTGGATCCATCTGTGTAAAGAAAGTGTCTGTCTGCTAGTGTATTTTTTATTTCCTTGAACTGTAGTTGGTATATTAATGGCGCCGTTTCTGCTTTCGGTGAGGTGTGTAGTGCGGTGTTAGTGCTTGCATTACTGCACAGCCAGGGTGGGTTCTTTTCTTTCCTGCATTTTATAGGTGATACATAAATATTAAGTTTTTTTATTTGTTCTATTGTGTTGTGTAGTGAAGACGGGAGTTTTGGTATTCTTTTGGAATTATACTTTTTGTTGTAAATTTTTTTAATTGGTGAGAACATGGAGTTGATTATGATTTTGATGTGGTTCTATTTTCTATTGGCAGTATGTTAGCTTCGTGCAAAAGGTTGTTTATTGGGGTGGTGCGAAAGGCATTGAAGGCGATTCTAATATGCTGAGTGGTAAATCGTTCTAGTTTGCTCAGGGTTGATTACGGTTCGTTTCCATAGATGTGTACGCTGTAGTTTATTTTGGACATACTAATTGATTTAACCACATATATTATTATGTTTGTGTTTCAGCAGAATTTTTTGTTGGATAGGCACTTAATGACGTCTAGCCTTTTAGCTAGTTCTAAAGTAAGGTTTTCCATGTGTTTGTTCCATATGTAGTTTTTGGCTATTGTTATTCCGAGTATTTTGAGGGACGTAACATTTTGTAGGGGGGTGTCAATGGCATGCAGTATGAAGTTGCAGGTTCTTTTCCTACAAATGTGCAGGTGCTTGCATTTGTTGGTTGAGAGAGATGCACCAGAGTAGTGTAGAGTGCGAGTAGTGTAGTGTAGTAGAGTGCGTCTCAGTTGAGGATGTTCTGTTTCTTCCCTAGATTGTAAATTATTGTAAAGTCGCCGGCGTAAGCAGTGAAATCCATTTTTTTGTGCGTATCTAGTATTTTGTTTAATTGGGTATATGCTATTGCGAATAATATTACGCATACGGGGGATCCTTGCGGTATTCCGTTGTGTGGTGGTTGAGAGTTTGAGTAGGATTTGTTGGAAAGGACTGTTATTTTTCTATTGGTGAGGAAGTTTATTATATACTTGGCGATCCTTGGGCCTATTTTCCAGGTTATGAGTTCGTCAATGATGCTGTGGATGCCTACTCTGTCAAACGTTTTGGCGAAATCTAGTGAAATGATCGTCGAGCGGCTGTTCATTGATAGGGATGCAGTTATCTGGTAATCTAGCATAGCTAGATTTTCCCTTTCTGAATCCCATTTGCCGGTTATCTAGAAGCTTGCTGTTTGAAGCTAGCCACCATAGCCGTTTTGCTATTATTTTGTCCATGCTATTATTTTATGCATGGATTGAGTGAAATGGAGTTGATGTTGGTTTTGTCCGTGAGACATATATGAGATATATATGAGCTCAAGATGTTATTGAAAAGTTAAAGCCGTCTTTTATTTTTTTTTAGAAGGTTTTAGAAGTTTTATAAGAGATATGTCCTGTTCAATGCTAAGAGCCGTAGGGGATGGGACGTGAGTGTGGGGGATTGGATTGTAGTTCGTTTGTATGAATGTTGTGTGGAAGTTGCTGTCAAGCGACGCTTTAGACCAATGGGTGCAGAGGTTGTTGGCTATTTCATTTTTTGTCCATAATGCTTTGTGTTATGTCATTGGGATCGGTAAGCTGTGGATGTCGTGCCTAGTTTTCAGGCCGCAGAAATGGTTTATTTTAGTTCATATATTTTCGATAGGTGAAATTGGGCTTATTTCGGTTGTGAAGCTTTCCATTGCAGATTTTTTCCTTATTTTTTTTCTCGTTTGAGTTTGGCGTTGGCTTTTTTGTAGGATAATACGTTTGTCATGTTAATGTTTCTGTTAAGGTTTTTCCAGGCTATTTGTTTTTAATTTTTTAATTGTTTGAGGGTTTGATCCCACCATGGAACGTTTCGCTGTCTTCTAGAGTGGTGTGATTGGGGGATGGCTTCATTGGCAGCTTGAATTATTATGCTTGTAATAATAGCGACTCTTTATTAATATTAGAGCTTGGAAGCTTTCCACTAGACAGCTTATCCGCAATCTCCGGTTACTAGTAGGGGTGGTTGTAAGTTATTGTATATATTTCTGAGGTTTTGTATTGTAAAAGATTTGGTGGGTTGGATGTATGATTATGCTATGGTGAACTCAAATTTGGAATGAATTGTTACTGCTGTTGTATCGAAGTCGAAGGCGTTAATTTGTACATTTTGATGTAATGAGTTGAGGATGAGGAAAGCGACTCCTCCAAATCTGTTTCTGGCGGTGTTTTCGTGATAGATAGTGTAGTTGATTGGAATAGGTATATTTTGAGTAGAGTGTATGTGTGCTTCTTGTGTGGATATTATCTTAGGATTGTGTTTTTTTTATAATAATTTGCAATTGGTTGTAGTTGTTTATGTTACTGTTTATGTTCCACTGTATTAGCTTAGGCATTTTTTTTTTTGAATTGTTTTTTAATTAATTTAGGACCTAAGGACAATTTACCTGTTTTAATGTGTAATTGCATAATATTTTTTTTTTACTTTTATTATATACTGTCAACTGCCTAGTTGCCGATTCGATCGCCGACGTGTGAAGACGTGTTTTTATCGAGCTCCGCACAAAATCGGTTGTTATACCCGTTACTTGTAGAGTAAAAGGGTATACTAGATTCGTTGAAAAGTATGTAACAGGCAGAAGGAAGCGTTTCCGACCATATAAATATTCTTGATCAGGATCAATAGCCGAGTCGATCTGGCCATGTCCGTCTGTCCGTCCGCACGAACGCTGAGATCTCAGGAACTACAAAAGTTGAGATTGGGCATACAGACTCCAGGGACATAGACGCAGCGCAAGTTTGTCGATTCATGTTGCCACGCCCACTCTAACGCCACAAACCGCCCAAAACTGCCACGCCCATACTTTTGAAAATTTTTTTATTATTTTGTCATTTTTGTATTGGTGTTATAAATTTCTATCGATTTGCCAAAACACTTTTTGCCACGCCCACTCTAACGCCCACAAACCGCCCAAAACTGCCACGCCCACACTTTTGAAAAATGTTTTGATATTTTTTCATTTTTGTATTAGTCTTGTAAATTTCTATCGATTTGCCAAAACACTTTTTGCCACGCCCACTCTAACGCCCACAAACCGCCAAAAACTGTCAGTGTTGAAGACTCTCCTTCGCACTTTCACTAGCTGAGTAACGGGTATCAGATAGTCGGGGAACTCGACTATAGCGTTCTCTCTTGTTTTGATTGAAGTGAACGACTAATAAAATAAACTAAATAAATAACCCGAAAGCGAAAGAGACGCTCTATACGATGCAAGATCGCTTAAATAGATATAGTGATTCGTTATCTTAAATAATAAAACTATGAGTCAGAACGACACTCGCGCTCAGCACAGCGTGAGCAAGACGAACGCCGGCTTTTAATTCAACGCAACAACGCGTACTTTTCCTACGTCTCACCGACAGCCTCCAATGCAGACATCAATAACCCATAGCCCTAGAAACCTTCTTCTACCAACAAATCAAGAAAGGGCGCGCTCTTGTTCTCCCCCTCTTTTAGCTCCGACACAAGCCCCGCAACCTCCAACAACAACAGAATGAGCTATACCGACAACCCGCTCTATTTCGTCGTCCGCTGCACCCGCTTACGCTCTGACTGAGTCAACGAAAGTAAACCCGCAAGCAACAAACGGTACTGCTGCACTATTAGCAAAACGAAACGAAAACGTAAACAAAAAAGCTGGGTCGACCTGGCAGACTGGAATGGAGCGCTACATTACAATAAAGCGAAAACAAGCCGAATAATACACGCGACAACTCTACCCTGATCGACAATGTAGCCCCCGGAAATACCAACAGATTTGTCTTGCTGGCAGATACCGCTGAGGACGTGCCGCTGGGATCCATTGATATCGAACCGAAGAAAACAAAGCCTCCGCCAATATATATCCACGAGAAGAGAACAAGCGGTTTGGTAAATACTTTGATCGGCCTTATTGGGATAGATAGCTTTCATATAATTCCCCTCGTAAGAGGTACTATCAATGAAATCAAACTTCAAACGAAAACGAAGGACAACTACAGAAAAGTCACAAACTACCTTACCGCACAAAAAATAGTCTTCTACACCTACCAGCTTAAAAGCAGCAAGGGCCTGAAAGTAGTACTGAAGGGTATTGAGTCTGATGTTACGCCCGAATAGATAAGTGAGGCGCTAAAGGAAAAGGGATTTTTCGCCTAAAGCGTGTTCAATATCAAAAACAGAAACAGGCAGCCCCATCAACTCAAGATTGAGCTTGAACCAGAAAACAAGCCTCCTAAAAAAACGAGGTTCATCCAATTTACAAACTCCAGTTCCTTCTGCACCGTAGGATCACAGTAGAAGAGCCGCATAAGCGTAACGCTCCTGTACTGCCAAGAGTATGGCCACACGAGGTCGTATTGCACACTTCGCCTGGTGTGCGTAATCTGTGGAGATCTCCATGACTCCACACACTGCCAAACTAATAAAGAAAATGCAAACGAGAAAAAATGCAATAACTGTGGGGGTAATCACACAGCAAACTACGAGGCTGTAAAATCTACAAAGAGCTGAAAATCCGTCTTCACAAAAGAATGAACACGGCGCGGGCACACCAAGGAACAGCTACGCTGACACCATCAGAAACAAATCCTGATGTACTTTTTTCGAAAGCAACAAGTTTTGCTCCCTGGCCTACACCCAGCACTAACAAGATAACCTTTGCAAACGTTTTAAAATCAGGTATGACGCCTCCAACCCAAAATACCCGAACCCCACATGAAGTGCATACAAAATTAGACACACAACAAAACTATAACCCAGCTACGCAGCAAGAAACAAAAACTGAAGCTATGATGCAAACCTTACAGCAGAGCATGATGGAATTTATGACTTTTATGAGGACCATCATACACGACATGTTGCGTAATCAAAACCTTTTGATACAGATGCTTGTAGCCCAACAATCAAATAAATAATGGCTACCCTACGCATAGCTACGTGGAACGCCAATGGCGTTTCACAGCGCAAACTTGAGCTAGCTCAATTCCTACATGACAAGCATATCGACGTAATGTTTCTTTCGGAAACTCATCTCACTAGCAAATACAATTTTCAAATAAAAGACTATCATTTCTATGGTACAAATCATCCCGACGGAAAAGCACACGGTGGCACCACCATACTCATAAGAAACCGTAGCACCACTTTTACAAAGAATTTGCGGAAAATCATCTTCAGGCCACATTTATCAACATACAGACCTCTATAAGCTGCCTGACCTGATCGTCTTCGCAGCTACGAAAAATATTCCCCGCAGTTTGGTTAAAGCTCAATGTTTGCCGGATTTGTCATCTGATCACTCGCCTGTACTAATTCACCTCCGCCGATAAGCAGAATGCGTGAAACCACCATACAGATTGACTTCTCACAAGACAATCTGGCTCAGGTATACAAAAAATATATAAGCTCACACATTGAGCTAAGCCCAAAACTCAATACTGAATCTAATATAGAGAGCTGCACGTGTGCATTGATCCATCCTTACTGCAGCAGCTCTTACTGCAACACCCAAAATCACAAATACTACAATTAATTCAAAAAAGACCAACGCACAAATCGAGCAACTCGTCCACGTAAAACGACGCCTACGCAGAGAATGGCAATCTTCTAGATCCCCAACTGCAAAACAAAAGCTAAAAATAGCCACACGAAAACTGGCCAACGCTCTGAAACAAGAAGAGGAAGACGATCAGCGCCGATACATAGAGCAACTCACACTAACAGGCCACTCAACTCTTCGCCCACCGACTGAAACCGTTTTGCCAATAAGGAATTCCTCAGGCGACTGGGCCCGTAGTGATGCAGACAGAGCCACTACACTTGCCGCTCACCTACAAAATGTGTTCACGCCAAACCAGGCTACTAGCACGTTCGCGCTACCGTCCTCACCCGTAAACTGCCACCAGCAACACACCCCAATTGTGTTTTGTCCTAAAGAAGTAATTAAAATAATCAAAGACAATCTCAGCCCGAAAAAATCCCCGGCTGCGACATTATAACACCGGAAATGATCATCGAGCTGCCTCACTCTGCAGTTCGCTACATAACCCAGCTCTTTAATGCCATCACCAAACTTGGTTACTTTTCACAACGATGGAAGAGGTCGATTATCATAATGATTTCAAAGCCTGGTAAGGACCACACAGTCCATTCATCTTACAGACCAATAAGTCTACTCTCATGTATTTCGAAAGTATTCGAAAAATGCCTGCTGGTCCGACTTAATCTACATCTGAGAACCCACAACATAATCCCAGCCCCTCAATTTGGATTTCGCAAATGCCACGGAACCATTGAACAGGTGAATAACAACGGAGCCGTTCCCGTCTCCGGCGTAAAAAAATTGTTAGGGCCGTTTAATCATAGAACAGTTGGAAAAATAATATAACTGTTCAGAAAAAAATACTTGTTATAGTTAAGATCTTAGAACTTATTGTTAGTTCTTAAACAAGAAGATTCAATAAATAAAATCAAAGTAATAAAAAAAAAGATATTGTCGCTGTTAAGAAGTGGGTTCTAATAGGGGGCTTAGATGCTGAGGAGATGGTGGAAGTTTTTTTTTCGTTCTGGAGTGATTTGGGTGGGACGGTGCGTGGTTTGGTGATTGACGTGGCTTCTTTTGTTGTTTTTTCGGCGGATATGGTTGAGTATGGAGTAGGTTGGAGGGTGTGTCGTGAGTAGTAGATCTTTAGGGCATTTTTATGGTCGACTTGGGCATGTTTTTTTCCAATGGGCTGTGCTTTTTGTCTGGGATATCGTATTTGCAGTTTACGCAAAATTTAGTTTTGTTGCATATGTCGTCTGTTGCTGTGTGTTGTTCGGCGGAGCAGTTGTTGCATATTTGGTTTGATGAGCAAGCCGTTGTGGGATGTCCAAATCTAAGACAGTTTCGGCATCTGAGTGGAAGAGGAACATATGGGCGTACATTCACTCTCTCGTATCCAATCATCAATGTCTCTGGTAGCATTAGAGATGCAAAGGTGCAAAGGAGTAATGATTACGCCAGTTTCTTAAAGTTCGTTGTTTTAAATTTTTTTAATATTTTTGTCAAGTTTTGTTGTTTTAGGTTATTTACGATTGTTTCGTCGTCGATGTTACGGAGATCATTGGAGTATATAACTCCTTTGGAGAAGTTAAGGGTCTTGTGCTCACTTACTTTTATAGGGAAGTTGTGAAAGTTGGTAATTCTTATGAGTTTTTGTGCTTGTAGGGCTTTAGTTTTGATTAGCATCGATCCTTCCTTTTTGTGCTTGTAGGGTGTCTTTAGTTTTGATTAGCATCGATCCTTCCTTTGTGACCTTGGCTGTATCCACTTTACCTCTGCATGCGTAGTCAATAACTTTTTTTCTATGGAATGGGTTTACGTCTTTGAAGGTTTCATTGTCTGTTTTGTTTATGATGATGAATTTGGGTCCTGTGTCGGATGATTTAAATAATCTATTTATATCGGGGGGCATTTTTGTTGTTGTTTATTGGGTACTAGCCCTATTAGCTTTGTCTCTTTTTTTGTTTCACTTTTTATGTTTTTTGTTTGTCAAAAATGTTGTATAGGGTTGGTGTTGTTGTTGATTTTTAACTGACAAGGCGTTTAGGTCCGCTGTTAATTAGTCACACGTCTTTACTTCTAGTGCACGGAAAAATGACTGACGAGTTACAATTAAATTTATGACTAGATAGACATTTTATTATATGTAGCTTGTTGTAGAGTTTGCGTCCATTTATATTTGTTTTTATGTTTATTCCTGGAATTTTTAAGGAAGTTACGGTAGGAATTTGGATGTTGTTGCAGCCTATCTTGCAAGTACAGGGGTGTATTTTCCATATGTGGAGGTGTTGGCATTTGGATAGGGATAGGGATAGCGATGCCCCTGCGTAGGAGCCCCAATTTGTGTTTTTATTGAAATTTATGCATTCAATTTTATTTCTTTGTGTAGGGAGTGTTGGATAATTTGTTAAAAGCTATGAGGAATAGAATTACGGATATGGGTGAACCTTGGAGGATTGCGTTGAATAGGGGTTATGGGTTTAATGTATCCGGACCGGAAGGTTTTTTTTTTGTTACTCATGAAGTTTTTTACGTAGTTGATTTTTTTTTGGCCTGTTTTCCATTCCTGCAATAGGTGTACTATGGAGTGCATACCTACTTAATCAAAGGCTCTTGAAAAATCAAGAGTGACGAAGGAGGTGTGCATTTTTGACTTCGTTATGAGTCATGTTGAAAACTAGATAAAATAGTTTTGTTATTCTGTTTTTTATTGTGTGGGAGATATTTTTGCTCATCCTTTTAATGTTTTTAATGCTGAGATAAGTTCGAGATATGTTATGTTTTTTTCTATGGCTTAGGCTATTGCAAAAGGCGTATAGTTATGTTGGCTATTTCTATATTTATTGTTTCGGAACTCCTCGATAATTTCCAGTCACCGGAGTGGTCAGAAAAGTGTTGTGCTAGCTAAAGTAGTATTATTATTTTCAGGGTTTGTGATGGCATGAATTGGCCCATATTTTGGAGAAGTGGGTTCGATGGTTAAGGTGAAAAAGCTCCTTGTTTTGATTCTTACCTAAATTTTGCGTTTTTGAGTCTATAGTTTATGATGTTTTCTACGTATATTTTAGGTTTAATTTTTCCCAAGCAAGTTGTTTTTATAATTGGTCAAGGTGTTTATTCCACCAAACATCCACCCTGTATGGAGGGGAGCTAGGACTGGAGAGCAAAGTGTGAGATCGATGTGTGTGTAAGTATTCTGTCTTGAAAAGTGTGTGGCATATTTGTCGTTTAACTGAATCACTCATCACTCGTAGAGTAAAAGCAAAAACATTATAATAATAAGCTGCGTAACAGCCAAAACATTGGTTTTGCACTATGCAGCCACTTTTTTGGTGATGACCAAAATTGCTCTCTTGGGTGCTGGGGATGTCTGGCCTGGAATTTTCCAAATATGCTGTAATATGAAAAGTCGAAAAGGCAAACACTTAACTTTTTGTAATTGCGAGGGCGCGACCGGGCGTAATGTTTATTCGGCGAATACCAATTTGACACTAATGCTTATTCTACTTAGCTAAGCTCTCCCGAGCGCAGCGGAGACTCCAATTTGAGCTGCCACGGGAAGAATAGATTGGAGATTCTGTGGTGAAGAGCGAGATAGAGAAAGAGAGATAGGGAGCGGAGAGCGGGTGACAGTCCTCGCCCCGTAACCTGGACACTCTCTTTAAAATCGAGAGCGTAAAAATCTAAAAATTGCTTGTGTGAGTAAAAACAATAAAGGAGATAGTGTGTGTTAAAATACGATTTTTTTTAAGAAACAAATTTTATTAATGTTTTGGTCAATTTCGATTCGTAACTATTATGGTTTGAAAAAAGTTTTTTATACCCGTTACTCGTAGAGCTTTTCTTACCACCCATAATTGCGCAGCAGCACGAAAAAATCGTGTGCAAAAAAACCGTATGGCGGTACGCGTCTTGTTTTTATAATGTCTTTGGTAAAAGGGTATACTAGATTCGTTGAAAAATATGTAACAGGCAAGAGGAAGCAGTTCCGACCATATAAAGTATATATATTCTTGATCAGGATCAATAGCCATGTCCGACTGTCCGTCCGTCTGCCTGTCCGTATGAACTATTAAACTGTAGCATATCTACCCTATAAATATACTAAATTAATGGGTACAACTTAGCTTCAAAACATTGTGACACTTAATAAACATAACATTCAAGTACCCAAAAGACCACCAACAATTACACAAGTATTCCAGCGCTCAAGTAATACGATCTAACGCTTATACATAAGCCGATCGCGGAGCGTGTGAATGCTGAGCTTGCACTTTGCAGCTCAAGTGGTCAGGCTATACATAACATATGCATGCCTTCTGCATACATATGTATATGCATGCCTTCTGCATGCTTTATAAATCGCCGATAAAATTTGTGTAAAAATAATAACAACAACACACAACAATTGATGGCAGAGGAGGCACAATTCTCAAACGCGCAGCCCACGCAGGGACTTGCCAACGTCCAGCAAAACCCTGCAGATGGACCAGGCCCACTCACAATAGCTAAGTACCTGGCAAGGCAGAAAAGGAAGGAACCAAAGAAGCACAAACGCTCCGGAAAAAGGGTAAAGCTTCTACAACAATGCCGACTGGTCAAGGAAATGACCCAGTTGGCCAGAGACGAGAGGTTCCGGCAACGCTACAAAGAGCGCCTTGAAGAATTTGAAAACAAGCTTTCGAAAGGTGCGAAACAACGCAAACGGGTTGCATTAATAAATGCTAATGACCCAATTTGCCTTAATTTTAATTTCTAAATACAAGACGAGGCGGGAAACCGCTGCTTGAAAAACACTAATATCTGTTAGGCTTTTTACTAACAATGCGGTCGGACAATTTTTTTATTTTAAGCAAATATGTGAGCCAACCACATTTATTAACAACTAATATTTCTACGTCTCCGGTACTGAGTATATATATAGTGACATATCCATAAGTCCCTAAGACTTAAGCACATGCCTACACACTAATACATATACAACATGTACACCCAAACACACCCACACACCCTACACAACTCTGGATGTACCCAACAGATACCAGATACCTGATAAGTCACCCACTGGTAGACTAAATATCCGTTGTCTAATTTAAACAATCTATGCTTAAGCCCTTGCATCATCGTTGCGTTCCCACGTTCAAAGCTCGGACTCGCAATCCCGAAAAACAGAAGTATTAGATTTCAAAAAACAAAATTATAAGAATCTAAGAGCACTTGTATCCAAGAGCGAATGCACTTGAATCCAAGAGAAATGCAAAGACTATTATAGTCAGCAACTCCAAAGCTTTCTCTCTTCATTTGATCAGAACCCTAAAGTCTAAAGTCCATATTAGAAAAGCTCGAAACCGAGGCTTGAACGTCAATCAAATCAGAGTAATTATTAGAGTTCAGTTTGAGACCTAATTATAATCGGTCGGTGTTCTTCTCAACTAAAAATATTGTAATCATTCAGTAAAATAAAATTATACTTATTTTTATATGAGTATTGCGATTATTTAATTGGCGCAGTCGGTAGGATCTGTTAAATAAAGAGTCCTTTTAGTGCGGTACTGATCCATTGAAGGATACGATATACAACTAGCTATCCAGGATCGGCGAATTAAAACAGTGATTCTAAAATTATTTTGAGATCCGCAAAAGAATCTACGTGAAAGTAGTATTCAAGAAAAAACAAGAGAGAACGCTATAGTCGAGTTCCCCGACTATGTGATACCCGTGGAAGAGATACCCGTGCGATACGAGTGGAAGAGAGAAGGAGAGTCTTAAACGCAGTTTTTGGCGGTTTGTAGGCGTTATAGTGGGCGTGGCAGAAAGTTTTTTGGCAAATCGATAGAAATTTACAAGACCAATATAAAAATGACAAAATATCAAAACATTTTTCAAAAGTGTGGGCGTAGCAGCTTTGGGCGGTTTGAGGGCGTTAGAGTGGGCGTGGCAAAAAGTTTTTTGGTAAATCGATAGAAAATTACAAGACTAATACAAAAATGAAAAAATTTCAAAACATTTTTCAAAAGTGTGGGCGTGGCAGTTTTGGGCGGTTTGTGGGCGTTAGAGTGGGCGTGGCAACATGAATAGACAAACTTGCGCTGCTTCTATGTCCCTGGAGTCTGTACGCTTAATCTCAACTTTCTAGCTTTTGTAGTTCCTTAGATCTCGACGTTCATACGGACGGACAGACGGACGGACAGACGGACGGACAGACGGACAGACGGACGGACAGACGGACATGGCCAGATCGACTCGGCTATTGATCCTGATCAAGAATATATATACTTTATATGGTCGGAAACGCTTCCTTCTGCCTGTTACATACTTTTCAACGAATCTTTATTTTTTTTATTTGAAGAGTTGACTTAAGCTTGAAAGTTTAAGCGAACAGTTTTTTGGAGCCATGGCTACTGAGGCCTTCGGCTAAGTCAACGAATCTAGTATACCCTTTTACTCTACGAGTAACGGGTATAATCAGTAACATCTGCAAAACAATTTAAAATCCCGTGCGGTCGGAAACAAAATAAATTAAAATTTTTAATTCCGTAACTTAAAACAAAAAATTAAAATAAACACCGTGTATCCAGAAACTTATACAAATACACTATGGCAGTTCCGCAACTTTCGGAAACCCACCTAAATCAATTATTAAATCAAATTAAAGAACTGAACTACTACGATGGCACACCGGCAAGCTGCCTGTGTTTGTTAACCAGGTCGAGCAGCTACTCAACTTATACCCTACCCAAGATGCCAGACAAGCACACGTTATCTACGGAGCAGTAAAACGGTTACTAGTGGATGCAGCATTGGAGGTCGTGACCCAAGAAAGAGTAAACACATGGCTGGATACAAAGACGGTCCTGGCGATGGCATTCAAGGATCACAGGCCCTACATAAAACTTATAAGACAACTGGAGGGTACATCATACCCCGGAAGCATCTGTAAGTTCATCGAGAAGCTCGAATCACAATATTGGATTATGTTTGACAAGTTAGAATTAGAAAGCGACCCTGTAGATAAATCAAATTACACTGAAATGTTATAAAGAACTGTTAAAGGTCAGATGCCGGTAAAAAGACAACGCGAGAGTCAAAGTGGCCAATGCAGAATGGATGTAAATTTTCATCAAACTGCCTCGGACACTCAAGTGACACAGGAGGACGTACCAGTCCCCATGTAAGAATAGGTTATCATAACAAAATGTACAAGGGAATGATCGACACAGGTTCATCCATCAATATCATAAGGGAAAATTTAGAAGAAAAAGAAGAAGAGAAGAAGAGGGGCAATAAAATTAAAGAAAAGCATAATAATGAAACCCACTTCAGTATGTCCGTCTGTTCAGAAATTCTATATCCACAAATTTTCCGACAATTATGATTTCCTGTTAGGTCGAAAGTATCTAGAGGATACGAAAGCTAAGATAGATTATGATAACGACCGTCTCGGTTAAAGGTTCAAGAACCTTTAAGTTTGTGTATGGAGAAAAAAAGGGCGAGACCGCATCTAAATGCCTCGACCCACAGCAAAAGGATTATTCAACTCCAGTGGAGGAAATCAATCCAAAGATGCAAAAGGTTAAGACCGCACCTAAGTGCCTTAAACCAAAGCATCAACAACGGAAGAAGGAAACCGCATTACCAAAATGCCTCACTTCAAAAGTTGTTAGTGACATAGTGGACAATGATGTAACACATCTCGATCCCATGTCCGTTGACAACGATATAGTAAACTTCGCGATCAACAATGAGTTACGCGAATGTAACGAGTACAGACTCGAACATCTTAATGTAGAGGAAATTGAATGTTTAAAGAAAGCTCTATACGAATATAGAGACATTCAGTACAAGGAAGGCGAAAATTTGACCTTCACCAGTACTATTAAACATGTCATCCAGACTCAGCATGAGGATCCAGTATACCGTAAACTCTATAAGTACCCCCAAAGTGTTGACCAAGAAGTCAACAAACAAATCAAAGTCCCCTTATTGTTCTCCTATTTGGGGTGTCCCCAAGAAGGCAGACGCCTCTGGGAAACAAAAATTTAGGTTGGTAGTTGATTACAGGAATCTAAACGAGATAACTGTTAATGACAAATTCCCCATTCCTCGAATGGATGAGATATTGGATAAATTGGGTAGATGCAAATATTTTACCACCATTGATTTAGCTAAGGGTTTTCACCAAATCCAGATGGACGAAAATTCTATTGTGTTTTTGCAATTTTTTGCTTTTTCAACTAAACATGGGCATTACGAATATACACATATGCCTTTTGGCCTAAAGAATGCTTCAGCTACTTTTCAGAGATGTATGAATAATCTTTTGGAAGATTTGATCTACAAAGATTGTTTAGTCTATTTGGACGATATTATTGTTTACTCCACTTCATTGGAGGAACATATTTATCTCTAAAGAAAGTCTTTGAGAAACTGAGAGACGCCAACTTGAAGTTGCAGCTAGACAAATGTGAATTCATGAAAAAAGGAACTGAATTTCTGGGACATATTGTTACAACAAATGGCATTAAACCAAACCCAAACAAAACTAATGCAATCACAAATTTTCCGTTACTTAAGACACCTAAACAGATAAAATCATTTTTGGGATTATGTGGGTTCTATCGCAAGTTCATTCCTAACTTTGCCAAGATAGTTAAACCCATGACCCTCAAACTAAAGAAAGGTGCTGTAATAGATATTAAATGTAAAGACTACATCGAATCATTTGAAAAACTAAAGATTTTGATAACTTCAGATCCGATATTAATCTACCCCGATTTTTCGAAGCCTTTTTCTCTAACAACTGACGCGAGTAATGTAGCTATTGGTGCAGTGCTCTCACAGAATCATAAGCCCGTTTGTTATGCCAGCAGAACGCTGAACGAACACGAAATCAACTATGCTACCATTGAAAAAGAATTGTTAGCTATAGTTTGGGCGACAAAATATTTCAGGTCATACTTATTCGGCAGGCCATTTGAAATAATGAGTGATCACAAGCCATTGGTATGGCTGAATAATATCAAAGAGCCAAACATGAAATTACAAAGGTGGAAAATCAAACTTAATGAATTCGATTATAAAATAAAATATCTTCCAGGCAAAGAAAACTATGTCGCGGATGCTCTTTCCCGCACAAAGATAGAAGAAGTCATGGTTGGCGAAGTCGCAAACAGCGCAGACGCAACTATACATAGTGCTAATGAAGATAATTTAAATTATATATCCATAACGGAGAGACCAATCAATTTCTTTTCTAGACAAATAGAGATAGAAAAAGGCGACAATGACACAACAAGTGTAATCCACTACTTTCAAAAACTAAAGATTAAAATAATCTATAAAGAAATGACACTTGAACTCGCCAAAACCCTCATTAAGGAATATGTGTGCACCAAGAAAAGCGCAATTTACTTCCCTAATGATGAGGATTTTCTGATCTTCCAGAGAGCACTTACCGAAATCATAAGCCCTAACAATTTCACAAAACTATTGAGATGTACCACGAAGCTAATTGATATACTAACTTATGCAGAATTTAAGGATTTAATCCTAAAAAGACATAAGGAAGTTTTACACCCAGGTATAGAAAAAACCATTAATTGGTTTAAAGAAAAATACTATTACCCAGATAGTCAAAAGCTAATTCAAAATATTATTAATGAATGTGAAATATGTAATCTAGCAAAAACAGAACATCGAGACACTAAATTGACATTTGAAACAGCACCAGAAATATTTAACACAAGAGAAAAATACGTGATAGATTTTTATCTCACGGGTAACCAGATCTTCTTATCTTGTATTGATATTTATTCAAAATTTGCCTCCCTAGTTGAAGTAAAAAGTAGAGATTGGCTAGAAGCGAAAAGAGCCATTACTAAAATATTCAATGATATGGGAAAGCCACAAGAAATTAAAGCAGACAAAGATTCAGCTTTTATGTGCATAGCTTTGCAAAATTGGTTAAGATCCGAAGGCGTACAAATTTCTGTAACAACCAGCAAAAATGGTGTATCCGATATAGAAAGATTTCACAAGACCGTAAACGAAAAAAGAATCATCGGTAGTGAACAAAATATCGAAGATAGGTTTACAAGGTTCGAAACAATCTTATACGTCTATAATCATAAAACTAAACATAATAGTACAAAACGATCTCCGGCAGACATTTTTCTATATGCAGGCAGCCCAGACTTTAACGTACAACAAAACAAAATTGATAAGATCGAATATCTTAATAAGAATAGGCATGATTTTGAAGTTGATATAAAATATAGACAGGCTCCACTCGTGAAGAGTAAAATCACCAATCCATTTAAAAAGACAGGAAGAATTGAACAAGTAGACAGTAAACATTTTGAGGAAACAAACCGCGGCAGGAAAATCGTTCATTATAAATCAAAATTCAAGAAACAAAAAAAGATTAATAAGAGCAAATACGATAATTCCAGACCAGCCAGAGAAGCGCAAAGTACGCAATATATTTCTAATAATGCTTAGTTGCATGTTATCACTTATCACTATGGTCAAATGCAGCAACATCGAAGTAAACCCAATAAGTGCGAAAAATGGATACCTTATAATCCAAGCCGGAACGATGGAAATTCCAACCAGCTACGAATACCACTATTTAAGTATAAACATAACAAAGACAATGCTTATGTTCGAAAATCTAGTAACTGAAGCAAATGACTATCCCAATGTACCTCAGATACAATATTTAGTCGATAAACTAAAACGGGAAATAAATGGATTAAGAATTATTAACAGAAGTAAAAGAGGTCTCTTGAACGTAGTAGGGAAGGCATATAAATACTTATTTGGTACATTAGATGAAGACGACAGGGAGGAGTTAGAGGAAAAAATTAATAACATGTCAGAAGACTCCGTTAAAACCCATGATCTAAACATGGTTATCGACATAATTAACAGCGGTATAGACATAATTAATAGGCTCAATGTGGAAAAAGAACAGAACCAACAAATTGCGATACTGATATTCAACCTACAGCAGTTTACAGAATACATAGAAGACATCGAGTTAGGTATGCAATTAACCAGATTAGGGATCTTTAACCCAAAATTACTAAAACACGGTTATTTGAAACACATAAATTCGGAGAAAATGCTAAAGATAAAAACATCAACTTGGCTCAAGACAGACACGAACGAAATTTTGATTATATCCCACGTTCCTAGCGAGGTCACTAAAGTTCCGATATTTCAAATAGTTCCGTACCCAGATGAACATAACTATATTCTAACCGAGCAAATATTCGATAAGTTTTATGTATTCAATAACCAAGTATTTCATAAAGATACAGATAAATTAATATTCGACAAATGTATTGTTGGACTTATTAAACAAGAGCAAACTCAATGCAAATACATTAAAACCCAAAGAAATTTCCAAATAAATTATATAGAACCAAATATACTTTTAACATGGAATATTCCTGAAACAGTTGTCAACCAAGATTGTACAAACAACAAAATATTAATATCAGGAAACAACATCATTAAAATTAAAAATTGTACCATGCAAATAGATGAATTCCTAATTTCGAATAATGTAGCAGATTTTACACAAACGATTTATATCACCAACAATGTTACACGCTTAGAACCAATAAATCACTTAGAAACAAAAGAAATGATAAAATTACATGTAAAACACTACAACTTTTTCCAAATTATATGCATTACAACTTTTGTCATCATGATAATTAGTTTGACTCTGTATTTAGCATATAAGTTTAAAAATATACCTAAGAAAATTATTGTCAAATATTGTAAACAAAAAGAAGAACATCCGCACCTTGAAACTAATGTCAAAGAAAATATTCAACCAGAAAACAATGTTATGATATATCCAAATTTAACGACCTGAGGACAGGCCAAATTCAATGATTGGGGGAGTGACATATCCATAAGTCCCTAAGACTTAAGCACATGCCTACACACTAATACACATACAACATGTACACCCAAATACACCCACACACCCATACACCCAACACAACTCTGGATGTACCCAACAGATACCAGATACCTGATAAGTCACCCACTGGTAGACTAAACATCCGTTGCCTAATTTAAACAATCTATGCTTAAGCCCTCGCATCATCGTTGCGTTCCCACGTTCAAAGCTCGGACTCGCAATCCCGAAAAACAGAAGTATTAGATTTCAAAAAACAAAATTATAAGAATCTAAGAGCACTTGTATCCAAGAGCGAATGCACTTGAATCCAAGAGAAATGCAAAGACTATTATAGTCAGCAACTCCAAAGCTTTCTCTCTTCATTTGATCAGAACCCTAAAGTCTAAAGTCCATATTAGAAAAGCTCGAAACCGAGGCTTGAACGTCAATCAAATCAGAGTAATTATTAGAGTTCAGTTTGAGACCTAATTATAATCGGTCGGTGTTCTTCTCAACTAAAAATATTGTAATCATTCAGTAAAATAAAATTATATTTTTTTACATATGAGTATTGCGATAATTTAATTGGCGCAGTCGGTAGAATCTGTTAAATAAAGAGTCCTTTTAGTACGGTACTGATCCATTGAAGGATACGCTATACAACTAGCTATCCAGGATCGGCGAATTAAAACAGCAAGACAATTTAAAATCCCATGCGGTCGGAAACAAAATTAATTAAAATTTTTAATTCCGTAACTTAAAACAAAGAATTTAAATAAACAACGTGTATCCAAATACTTATACAAATACACCATGGCAGTTCCGCAACTTTCGGAAACCCACCTAAATCAATTATTAAATCAAATTAAAGAACTGAACTACTACGATGGCACACCTGGCAAGCTGTCTGTGTTTGTTAACCAGGTCGAGCAGCTACTCAACTTATACCCTACCCAAGATGCCAGACAAGCACACGTTATCTACGGAGCAGTGAAACGGTTACTAGTGGATGCAGCATTGGAGGTCGTGACCCAAGAAAGAGTAAGCACATGGCTGGATACAAAGACGGTCCTGGCGATGGCATTCAAGGATCACAGGCCCTACATACAACTTATAAGACAACTGGAGGATACATCATACCCCGGAAACATCTGTAAGTTCATCGAGAAGCTCGAATCACAATATTGGATTATGTTTGACAAGTTAGAATTAGAAAGCGACCCTGTAGATAAATCAAATTACACTGAAATGTTAAAAAGAACTGTTAAATCTGTAATAGATCGAAAACTGCCGGATAGAATTTATATGTCATTGGCACGCAAAGATATTGATGTTATTTATAAATTAAAACAAGAGAGAACGCTATAGTCGAGTTCCCCGACTATCTGATACCCGTTACTCAGCTAGTGGAAGGGAGAAGGAGAGTCTTGAACACAGTTTTTGCCGGTTTGTAGGCGTTATAGTGGGCGTGGCAGAAAGTTTTTTGGCAAATCGATAGAAGTTTACAAGACCAATACAAAAATGAAAAAATATCAAAACATTTTTCAAAAGTGTGGGCGTGACAGCTTTGGGCGGTTTGTGGGCGTTAGAGTGGGCGTGGCAAAAAGTTTGTTGGCAAATCGATAGAAATTTACAAGACCAATACAAAAATGAAAAAATATCAAAACATTTTTCAAAAGTGTGGGCGTGACAGCTTTGGGCGGTTTGTGGGCGTTAGAGTGGGCGTGGCAAAAAGTTTTTTTGCAAATCGATAGAAATTTACAAGGCCAATACAAAAATGAAAAAATATTAAAACATTTTTCAAAAATGTGGGCGTGGCAGTTTTGGGCGGTTTGTGGGCGTTAGAGTGGGCGTGGCAACCTGAATCGACAAACTTGCGCTGCGTCTATGTCCCTGGAGTCTGTATACTTAATCTCAACTTTCTAGCTTTTGTAGTTCCTGAGATCTCGACGTTCATACGGACAGACGGACAGACGGACAGACGGACAGACGGACAGACAGACGGACGGACAGACGGACATGGCCAGATCGACTCGGCTACTGATCCTGATCAAGAATATATATACTTTATATGATCGGAAACGCTTCCTTCTGCCTGTTACATACTTTTCAACGAATCTAGTATACCCTTTTACTCTACGAGTAACGGGTATAACAAACTTCAATGGAGCTAGGCCTCTATGACCAGAAAATCAGAGTTCTAATAGATCAGAAGAGAACAGACGCAGGAACAGGGGAAATCATAGTCAAAGCAATAATCAAAGATATTGCAATAATAGAAATTACAATCACAGCAATTATTATCCTGGAACGAATCAGAATAACAATACGCAACATCAAAATTCGAATCAACCTACAATAAATCAAAATCAGTATTCCACTCGTCCCATACCGGTTAATCAAAGGGGAAATTATTACACGTTTAGAAGGGAGTTAACACAAGGCCAACAAAACAATCCTCTTAACAATTCCCTTAATTTCCAACCTTCAACTTCAAATAATACTAACGGTCAGATGCCGGTAAAAAGACAACGCGAAAGTCAAAGTGGCCAAAGCAGAATGGATGTAAACTTTCATCAAACTGCCTCGGACACTCAAGTGACACAGGAGGACGTACCAGTCCCCATGTAAAAATAGGTTATCATAACAAAATTTACAAGGGAATGATCGACACAGGTTCATCCATCAATATCATTAGGGAAAATTTTGAAAATTTAGAAGAAAAAGAAGAAGATCTAACAGTGTATACCATTAAAGGGGCAATAAAATTAAAGAAAAGCATAATAATGAAACCCACTTCAGTATGTCCGTCTGTTCAGAAATTCTATATCCACAAATTTTCCGACAATTATGATTTCCTGTTAGGTCGAAAGTATCTAGAAGATACGAAAGCTAAGATAGATTATGATAACGAGACGGTAACTTTAGGTTCAAGAACCTTTAAGTTTGTGTATGGAGAAAAGAAGGGCGAGACCGCATCTAAATGCCTCGACCCACAACAAAAGGATGATTCCACTCCAGTGGAGGAAATCAATCCAAAGATGCAAAAGGTTAAGACCGCACCAACCAAAGCATCAACAACAAAAGAAGGAGACCGCATTACAAAAATGCCTCACTTCAAAAGTTGTTAGTGACACAGTGGACAATGATGTAACACATCTCGATGCCATGTCCGTTGACAACGATATAGTCAACTTCGCGATCAACAATGAGATACGCGAATGTAACGAGTACAGACTCGAACATCTAAATGTAGAGGAAATCGAATATTTAAAGAAAGTTCTATACGAATATAGAGACATTCAGTACAAGGAAGGCGAGAATTTGACCTTCACCAGTACTATTAAACATGTCATCCAGACTCAGCATGAGGATCCAGTATACCGTAAACCCTATAAATACCCCCAAAGTGTTGACCAAGAAGTCAACAAACAAATCAAAGAAATGATAGAGCAAGGGATCGTTCGCAAATCAAAGTCCCCTTATTGTTCTCCTATTTGGGTGGTCCCCAAGAAGGCAGACGCCTCTGGGAAACAAAAATTTAGGTTGGTAGTTGATTACTGGAATCTAAACGAGATAACTGTTAATGACAAATTCCCCATTCCTCGAATGGATGAGATATTGGATAAATTAGGTAGATGCCAATATTTTACCACCATTGATCTAGCTAAGGGTTTTCACCAAATCCAGATGGACGAAAATTCTATTGCAAAAACAGCTTTTTCAACTAAGCATGGGCATTACGAATATACACGTATGCCTTTTGGCCTAAAGAATGCTCCAGCTACATTTCAGAGATGTATGAATAATCTTTTGGAAGATTTGATTTGAGAAACTGAGAGACGCCAACTTGAAGTTGCAGCTAGACAAATGTGAATTCATGAAAAAAGAAACTGAATTCCTGGGACATATTGTCACAACAAATGGCATTAAACCAAACCCAAACAAAACCATTGCAATCACAAATTTTCCGTTACCTAAGACACCTAAATAGATAAAATCATTTTTGGGATTAAGTGGGTTCTATCGCAAGTTCATTCCTAACTTTGCCAAGATAGTTAAACCCATGACCCTCAAACTTAAGAAAGGTGCTGTAATAGATATTAAATGTAAAGACTACATCGAATCATTTGAAAAACTAAAGATTTTGATAACTTCAGATCCGATATTAATCTACCCCGATTTTTCGAAGCCTTTTTCTCTAACAACTGACGCGAGTAATGTAGCTATTGGTGCAGTGCTCTCACAGAATCATAAGCCCGTTTGTTATGCCAGCAGAACGCTGAACGAACACGAAATCAACTATGCTACCATTGAAAAAGAATTGTTAGCTATAGTTTGGGCGACAAAATATTTCAGGTCATACTTATTCGGCAGGCCATTTGAAATAATGAGTGATCACAAGCCATTGGTATGGCTGAATAATATCAAAGAGCAGAACATGAAATTACAAAGGTGGAAAATCAAACTTAATGAATTCGATTATAAAATAAAATATCTTCCAGGCAAAGAAAACTATGTCGCGGATGCTCTTTCCCGCACAAAGATAGAAGAAGTCATGGTTGGCGAAGTCGCAAACAGCGCAGACGCAACTATACATAGTGCTAATGAAGATAATTTAAATTATATATCCATAACGGAGAGGCCAATCAATTTCTTCTCTATACAAATACAGATAGAACAAGAGAGAACGCTATAGTCGAGTTCCCCGACTATCTGATACCCGTTACTCAGCTAGTGGAAGTGCGAAGGAGAGTCTTCAACAGTTTTTGGCGATTTGTGGGCGTTAGAGTGGGCGTGGCAAATTTTTTTTGGCAAACTGATAGAAAATTACAAAACTAATACAAAAATGAAAAAATATCAAAACATTTTTTAAAAGTGTGGGCGTGGCAGCTTTGGGCGGTTTGAGGGCGTTAGAGTGGGCGTGGCAAAAAGTTTTTTGGCGAATCGATAGAAATTTAAAAGACCAATACAAAAATGAAAAAATATCAAAACATTTTTCAAAAGTGTGGGCGTGGCAGTTTTGGGCGGTTTGTGGGCGTTAGAGTGGGCGTGGCAACATGAATCGACAAACTTGTGCTGCTTCTATGTCCCTGGAGTCTGTACGCCTAATCTCAACTTTCTAGCTTTTGTAGTTCCTGAGATCTCGACGTTCATACGGACGGACAGACGGACAGACAGACGGACGGACAGACGGACGGACGGACAGACGGACGGACAGACGGACATGGCCAGATCGGCTCGGCTATTGATCCTGATCAAGAATATATATACTTTATATGGTCGGAAACGCTTCCTTCTGCCTGTTACATACTTTTCAACGAATCTAGTATACCCTTTTACTCTACGAGTAACGGGTATAAAAAGGCGACAGTGACACAACAAGTGTAAGCCACTACTTTCAAAAACTAAAGATTAAAATAATCTATAAAGAAATGACACTTGAACTCGCCAAAACCCTCATTAAGGAATATGTGTGCACCAAGAAAAGCGCAATTTACTTCCCTTATGATGAGGATTTTCTGATCTTCCAGAGGGCATTTACCGAAATCATAGGCCCTAACAATTTCACAAAACTATTGAGATGTACCACGAAGCTAATTGATGTACTAACTTATGCGGAATTTAAGGATTTAATCCTAAAAAGACATAAGGAAGTTTTACATCCAGGCATAGAAAAAACCATTAATTGGTTTAAAGAAAAATACTATTACCCAGATAGTCAAAAGCTAATTCAAAATATTATCAACGAATGTGAAATCTAGAAGCGAAAAGAGCCATTACTAAAATATTCAATGATATGGGAAAGCCACAAGAAATTAAAGCAGACAAAGATTCAGCTTTTATGTGCATAGCTTTGCAAAATTGGTTAAGATCCGAAGGCGTACAAATTTCTGTAACAACCAGCAAAATTGGTGAATTCGATATAGAAAGATTTCACAAGACCGTAAACGAAAAGCTAAGAATCATCGAAGATAGGTTTACAAGGTTCGAAACAATCTTATACGTCTATAATCATAAAACTAAACATAATAGTACAAAACGATCTCCGGCAGACTTTTTTCTATATGCAGGCAGCCCAGACTTTAATGTACAACAAAACAAAATTGATAAGATCGAATATCTTAATAAGAATAGGCATGATTTTGAAGTTGATATGAAATATAGACAGGCTCCACTCGTGAAGAGTAAAATCACCAATCCATTTAAAAAGACAGGAAGAATTGAACAAGTAGACAGTAAACATTTTGAAAAAACAAACCGCGGCAGGAAAATCGTTCATTATTAATCAAAATTCAAGAAACAAAAAAAGATTAATAAGAGCAAATACGATAATTCCAGACCAGCCAGAGAACCGCAAAGTTCGCAATATATTTCTAATAATGCTTAGTTGCATGTTATCACTTATCACTATGGTCAAATGCAGCAACATCGAAGTAAACCCAATAAGTGCGAAAAATGGATACCTTATATTCCAAACCGGAACGATGGAAATTCCAACCAGCTACGAATACCACTATTTGAGTATAAACATAGCAAAGACAATGCTTATGTTCGAAAATCTAGTAACCGAAGCAAACGACTATCCCAATGTACCTCAGATACAATATTTAGTCGATAAACTAAAACGGGAAATAAATGGATTAAGAATTATTAACAGAAGCAAAAGAGGTCTCTTGAACGTAGTAGGGAAGGCATATAAACACTTATTTGGTACATTAGATGAAGACGACATGGAGGAGTTAGAGAAAAAAATTAATAACATGTCAGAAGACTCCGTTAAAACCCATGATCTAAACATGGTTATCGACATAATCAACAGCGGTATAGACATAATTAATAGGCTCAAGGTGGAAAAAGAACAGAACCAACAAATTGCGATACTGATATTCAACCTACAGCAGTTTACAGAATACATAGAAGACATCGAGTTAGGTATGCAATTACCCAGATTAGGAATCTTTAACCCAAAATTACTAAAACATGATTATTTGAAACACGTAAATTCGGAGAAAATGCTAAAGACAAAAACATCAACTTGGCTCAAGACAGACACGAACGAAATTTTGATTATATCCCACGTTCCTAGCGAGGTCACTAAAGTTCCGATATTTCAAATAGTTCCATACCCAGATGAACATAACTAACTTCTAACCTAGCAAATATTCGATAAGTTTTATGTCTTCAATTTTATTTTATAAAGATACATGTATTGTTGGACTTATTAAACAAGAGCAAACTCAATGCAAATACATTAAAACCCAAAGAAATTTCCAAATAAATTATATAGAACCAAATATACTTTTAACATGGAATATTCCTGAAACTGAAACCCAAGATTGTACAAACAACAAAATATTAATATCAGGAAACAACATCATTAAAATTAAAAATTGTACCATGCAAATAGATGAATTCCTAATTTCTAATAATGTTGCATGTAAAACACTACAACTTTTTCCAAATTATATGCATTACAACTTTTGTCATCATGATAATTAGTTTGACTCTGTATTTAGCATATAAGTTTAAAAATATACCTACGAAAATTATTGTCAAATACTGTAAACAAAAAGAAGAACATCCGCACCTTGAAACTAATGTCAAGGAAAATATTCAACCAGAAAACAATGTTATGATATATCCAAATTTAACGACCTGAGGACAGGCCAAATTCAATGATTGGGGGAGTGACATATCCATAAGTCCCTAAGACTTAAGCACATGCCTACACACTAATACACATACAACATGTACATATACAACATGTACAGGTGAAGTGTGAAGTGTTTGATGACGGACGCGTCGCGTTAGCGCTCCCCTGGCGTCACGGCCCCGGTCACTTACCCGTGGAAGACTGCTCTCCAGAGGTCCATGGACTGCCAGCCGGACCCAATCTCCAGGCCCATGGGACAGGTCAGGGTGAGAAAATTCGAAGCTTTCTCTTCCGGTTTTTCTCTTTCATCCGCTTTTCCTTGTGTGCAATTAGAGATGCACTGTCACACCAGTGTTGGCAGCCTGGCCCGGCCGGTCTGGCAGCGCTGCACAGCCGAAGGCGACCCCAACCACAGGTGGCGCTTCTAGGGAAATGCTACTGGTCAGAAGCTAATTGCTACATAACTAGCCAAACGATCTCGTCTCTAAAGGTAGCATACTTTCCTGGGCTGCTGACGGGAATCCTTGCCAGCAACGCATGGAATCCTTGCGAAAATAGCACCAACAAGATGGGGCTAGGAATAAGAGGTGTCAAAGGTCAAGGAGCGGACCAACAGCCAAACCCGCCGCTAACGCGGTACACCGAAAAACGGGGCTCTGGCGACCGAGCAGGAGCGGTATAACTCCCACCGAATAAAACCCTCTCCCCTTCACACCCCTCTCACCAAAAATCCACGGAGCGTCTGACCAGAGTGGCGTCCAGAGTGCCGTCTGCACCATAGTTGCCGGCAGTAAATCCAACCCTGGCAGAAGGGATAAATCTGCAACATAAGCCTGGCAGTAGGGATAAAATGCATCCAAGTGAGGAATGTCGGTAACTAACATTACTACTCCAGGTGGCAACCACTTAGTTGAAAATCCACCCGTGGTTAATCCCACGACTGGGGCACGGATTCTGGAGGCCCCAAACCACGTTCTAAACCAACCTGGCGAGGTGGTGGCAAGCTTGGCCGCCTCGACAGTGATCGCAACAAGCAAACACTATAGCGAAATGGACATCGCGGGAGCTTTTCAAAGCAGTAAAAAGATCTTGCGTTCGCCGATACTACCAAGATCACCTGGGCCACCACAGATTGGTGGGTCAGTCCTGGCCGAGATGGGAGATGGAAAGGACACGCCGAAGCGGGCAAGGACCCCGAGCAGCCCCTCCGGCTCGAGCCGCAGTACACCTCTAAAGAGGACGAAGGCGGATGGGCAAATCCGCTGCGCTGATAAACCTGACCAACGTGAAGCAGGTGAGGCACATAATCGTGCAGATGAAGGCGATGTTCGCGAGGATGAAGGCCCTCCAAGAAGACGCCAGCCGGGGGCTGGACATGGAGGACGAACAGCGCCACGCCCTCCCAGGGTGCCCCAAGTGTGGGGTCATCTGTTGAGCCAAACCATGCGCGAAGTCCAAGCCGACGTAGCGCTAATAAGCGAGCCGTATAGAAAAACCCCCGGGTCTGACTACATATTGGACGGTACAGGAAGCGCCGCGATCCTGATCAACGGGACAAGGCTCGCAGAACCTGCCTTCGGGCAAGACGGCGGCAGCAAAGGGAGCACGGCCACCCCAACAACGAAATTTTGAGGCAAGAATATGCTGACAATGGGAGGGACTTAAAGAGACTCATCAAGCAGTCGAAGAGGAGATGCTTCTTGGAGCTATGCGACTCAGCCGAACGGGACCCTTGGGGTTCAGCATATAAAATAGTGGTAAAAAAGTTAATCCAGGCGAAACCACTAAAAGAAGGCGACGCGGCCACGATGACAGCGATCGTGGAACACCTGTTTCCAATAGTGCCCTCGGATCCGCAACCTCCTCACGCGGCTCCAGGCGACTTGTCGCAGATAGCGCTCCGACCGGAGGAAATACGCGAGGTCGCAAAGGATATGCCTTCGGGGAAGGCGCCAGGGCCGGACGGTATCCCAGATATCACCGTCAAGCTTGGAATGTACGAGCACCCGGAAGCATTCGCAGCCGTCTTCAACCAGTGTCTCACGGAAGGCTTCTTTCCAGAGCGCTGGAAGAGACAGAAGCTGGTACTGCTCCCCAAGCCTAACAAGCCTCCCGAGGACCCATCCTCATACAGACCGATATGCCTGATCGACCACATCGGCAAGGCTTTCGAACGCTGTATCAGCCTCAGACTGCACGAGGCCATCTCCGCTGCAGGGGACCTCTCAGAAATGCAGTTCGGCTTTAGGAAGGCGAGATCGACAGTGGACGCCATAGCAACGGTCAAGGAGATCGCCTCGAAGGCAATTGAAGGCACAAGATGGCACGGAGGCAGCAAGGAGTACTGCTTGGTAGTAACAATGGATATAAAAAATGCGTTCAACACAGCGAGATGGGGCGTCACCATATGAGTATTACAGCACCTAGGGGTACCGGACGCTCTGGTGGGCATAGTCAAGGCCTACTTCAGCGACAGAGTGCTACTGTACGACACAGACGGAGGCACACTTGAGCACAGGGTGACCTGCGGGGTCCCCCAAGGTTCGGTTCTCGGGCCGCTGCTGTGGAACGCAATGTACGATGGTGTGCTACGGCTGCCACTACCAGGGAGAACCAAAGTGATTGGCTTCGCTGACGATATTGCCGTGGTAATCGTAGCAAAAACCGTTAATGAAGCCGAGAGCCTCGCGAATGCAGCAATCGGCATCATAGTGGAGTGGCTCCAAGCGGTCGGCCTGGACATTGCTCACCACAAAACGGAGGCAGTGCTTATATCTAGCCGCAAGCAGGTAGAAACAGCCACCATCCGAGTCGGAGACACCACGGTCACGTCGGCGCGAGCGATTCGATACCTAGGGGTCTTGTTAGAGACTAGGCTAACGTTTAAGGAGCATCTGGCGGAAGCGAACAGGAAGGCGTCGAGCGTCGCTAGGGCTCTAGCGCGAATAATGCTCAACTGCAGGGGCCCAAGACAGGGACGCAGACTACTCCTACAGTCCGTCTGCAGGGCAACAGCCCTGTACGCAGCCTTAATATGGGCGGAAGCTGCGGAGAAGAGGTCCTACATAAGGGGCCTGGAATCGACGCACAGGCTGGGTGCCCTTAGGGTGTGCTCCGGCTTTCGGACAATCTCAGACGACGCAGCCCAAGTCATAGCGGGAACTCTGCCCATAGACTTGCTGGCCTTGGAGGCGAAGGAGATACACCACGAGGTGAAGAAGATTGTGGGACAGTGCAGCTCGGCCCAGAAGCGATCCATAAAAGCCAACGCCAGAACCAACAGCTTGGAAAGGTGGCAAAGACGGTGGCAGCAGTCGACGAAGGGACGATGGACCTTTAGGATCATCCCGGATGTGGTCGCATGGACGCGAAGACGGCGTGGCGAGGTAAACTTTTGGCTCACCCAAATGCTAAGCGGGCATGGATGCTTCAGGAGCTACCTATCTAGGTTTGGCCACGACGACGACAGTCACTGCTCAGAATGCGGCGTCGACGAGACGGCTGATCACATCATTTTTAATTGCCAGCGATTCGACCGCGACAGGGAAGGCTTCATGGAGGACGTAACGGACCCTTCAACCCTAGGGGAGCGCATGATCTCGGATCAGACGTTCTGGGGTCAGATCAGCAACTTCGATGGCGATGAAGAGGCTGCGGGCAGCGGAAAGAGAGAGAGCCGCTCGGAGACAACAGGATCCTAGCTAGGGAAAAAAGAGCGCATCCTGGCCCTGCGAAGCATAGCCTCGCGGTAGTACCGCAGGGACTCCAGGATTTCTCGCACCTCACAACACCTAACACCTAACTTAACTTTGGCAGCGAGAGCGCCGCTGTCTAAGAGAGTCATGTGCACATAAAGATCGAGCAGTCGCGAGTTACCTCCGGGGAGCTTCGTGAGGTATTGTAATGCGGAAGAGAGGGGGGTTGTGAGGAGGAATACGATCAGTAATTTATTGCGAGAATCAGTGATTTATTTTCGATATTTAACATGGATATGTCCACAAGTGCTTGGTGCTCAACATCGACTGATCGTCGCATTTTTCCTTTCGTCTTAAATAAGCTAATAGTGAATATGTATGTATGTGTTACAATGTTAAGGTTCTTAGAAATAAAGTATCTGACACAGCAGAAAGTATAAGTATGTTTATAAGTATGTATATGGAATCGTATGCGTTGCCCTGTCTGAGCGAAAAGAATGTGGTGTCAGCTCTCTGGGCGGATGACGGCGGCTGACTCGCCGTTGATGTTTATGTTGCAACTTTGTATCGCAAAGCTTCCCGGTTCGATGTCTTCTATTTGTGTAGGCGAGGTGGATTAGGGGGAGGGGTGGTGTATAGTACCGATGGATCGGTAACTCGCGCATGCAAATTATGCCGACTCTGCACTTGTGGTCTGAATAGCATTCTTGTGTGGTCAGATTGCTGAGCACTCAAGATATGCCTGGGAACTGAAAAGTCTTACATAAACATTGTTGCAAAAGTGCTACAATGTGATTGTTCCCAATGTTCTGATTTGGTACAGTGCTTATTCGATATGTGTGCACATTACATCTCCCTTCTTTTGGAAAATAACGTAGTTTTATGAAGTTATTTTATAATTTAAAAATTTTTTTCTTTGTTGAGTTGATAGGAAATTTACAAAAATAATGTTATTTTTTTTTTATTTTAAGGAAGTAATTTTAATGTTAAGGAAATTTAAGGAACATTCTGTACAAACATACGTGTTCTTGGGTTTTTAAATTCAAATTTTTTGTTTATAATCGTTCAACCATCAAAGATGATAAAAGAAAAATGTTTTCTTACATTCAATGCACTTATGTATGTGGGGTTAACTCTTTTCTCTATATATATATTTTTTTGCTGGTGGCCACCATATTATTATTATTTTTTTTTTTTTTTTTTAAGAAGTAAACAATTTTAACCTATCCTTATGTACCTTTTTTGGTTTTTTCTTATAATTTGATATTACTATATTATCCCTTTCTTCAATCTTTACTACCGTATATGGTCCAGTATATTTGAAATCTAATTTATGTCCGGTCTCGTTTATACCTACCTCCTATTGATATACTTATATCGTTTAATTTTAAGTCATATAATTCCTTATTCTTTTTCTTCTGTTCTTCGAGCATAATTCTTGCTCTGTTATATGCTACTTCTAACCTATATTTACTTTCTTTAGCATAGTCTTCTATATTATAAATGGGTTCTATTCTATCCGTGCTATTAAAATGCTTTGGTAAATGGCATGTTTTACCAAAAATCAACTCATATGGACAATAATTATGTGCCATAGAGGGTGTAGTATTAAAACAAAATTCGAAATATTTTATCCATACGTCCCAGTCAGTTTTATCAACCGATATGTATGACCGGATGTATTCGTTAAAAGTTCTATGACTTCTATCCACTGTTCCACTACCGTCTGATGATGGTGTGCTGAAGAAGTTATATTTTCTACTTTCAGGTATTTGCATAAGTCTTTGATAATTGAATTTCTGTATTCAGTTCCCATGTCCGAAATGAACGTCTTCATTGGACCGAACTTTAGTACGAAAGATTCAAATATTGCTTTCGCTACTGTATTTGCGCTTTTATTTGCGATTGGAATGGTTACCAAATATTTTGTCAGGTCGCATTTAAGGGTAACAGCATATTCATTACCGTTTTCTGACTTTGGTAGTGGACCAATCGTATCCACTATGACTCTGTCAAATGCGCTTATTGGTGTCTCTGTAATTGATAAAGGAGTTTTTGTGTGTTTCATAATTTTAGCTTTTTGGCATTTTGGACATTTCCGTATGTACTCTGTTATTTCCCGAGTCATACCTTTCCAAAAGTAATGTCTTTTAATCCTGGCCAGGGTTTTTGTAATGCCTGCGTGTCCTCCTTGTGTTGGATCGTCGTGGTGTGTAGACAGGATTGCTTCTTTTTCTTTCTTTGTATTCACTAAGGTCACCGGGTTGAGTAGCGCTACTCTTAATAGTTTTAATGTTTTATTGACCATTTTTTTAAATGTATCTATTGAAATGTTATCAAAGATATTTTCCCACGGTGCCATTTTAAGTTGATTGATATTATGCATACCGGCCTGCTTTTCAAGCCTGTGGAAAAATTGACCTAAGTCGAGAGTTCCACTAATATACAAATCTTCAACGTTGTATCTTGCAGTAATTTTTTTTCCATGTTTAAAAAAACATATCATATTATTTACATGCAATGTCACTACTTTGCGTTCTTCGTCATTATTAATGACTCCGTATACTTTGGGCTTAGAAGCTTATTGAGTAGTTTGCTTAGGCAATTCTACTTTATCATTTTTATTTCCTTTTCCTGCGCAGGATTCCTGTCTACTTTGATTTCTTGTAGTGACTTTAAGTACTTGTTTGGATATATTTTTTAGTTGGTCGATGGTTATTCTGGATAACGCATCTGCTACATAATTGTCTTTTCCCTTAAGATATTCCACAGTAAATTCATATTCTTCTAAATCAAGCCTCATTCTGGTCAGCTTTGAACTTGGATTACCCACCGAGAACAAGTATGTTAACGGTCTGTGATCTGTTTTGACGGTGAAGTGTCTACCATATATATATGGTTTGAAATGATTTATCGCCCAATGTATTGCTGACAACTCTTGCTCTGTTGTTGACTTGTTGCTCTCACCCTTAGTGAAGCTACGGGATGCATAAGCTACTGGCAAATGGATACCATTATAGTTCTGGGTCAATACCGCTCCGCATGCCTCTTTGCTAGCATCAGTTATGATACAGAACTCTTTGCTAAAGTCGGGGTATTTCAGCAAAGTTGGATTCATTAGTTCTTTTTTAAGGTGTTCGAAGGCATGCTGGCAATCAGCTGTCCATTCGAACTTTACATTTTTCTTACATAATCTTGTTATGTGACGGGAATAATCTGCAAAATTTTGTATAAAACGTCTATAATAGTTACAAAATGCTACGAATCTTCTGGCACTGTCTGCGTCAGTAGGAACTGGATATCTCTGTATAGCATCATATTTAGTATCGTCAGGCAATATGCCTTTATCAGTACATTTGTGTCCAAGAAAAGTGACTTCACTCATGAAAAATGAGCACTTATCTGGATGCAGTTTGAGGTTGTTTTTCCTGCATAGTTCAAAAACATTTGTAAGATTCTTGGTCATGTGTTTTTCAGAACAGCCTATGACAATTAAATCATCCATGTACAGAAATGCTTGAGATGGTTCCAGACCTGTAAATGCCATTGTCATCATTCGTTGAAAGGAATTTGGAGCTATTTTTAATCCGTATGGTAGTCGCGTGAAGCGATAAGAGCCACTGCTCGTAGAAAAGGATGTTATATTTCGAGAATCTTCTTCTAACTCTATTTGATGGTATCCCGACATAAGATCCTGGCACGAGAAATATTTTGCTCGGCCTAATTGATCAAGTATGTCATCTATTCTTGGCAAGGGGAACTTGTCAGCTAATAACTTTTTATTTATTTGGCTATAGTCTATCACTAAACGCCATTTTTTTTCTTTTGAATCCGGTAAGGATTTCTTTGGAACTAGCAATAATGGGCTATTATATTCAGATACAGCTGGTTCTACTATCTTGTCTTCTATTAATTTAGTTACCTGTCTCGATATTTCGGCTTGTTGTGAATGGGGTGTTCTATAGTTCTTAATATAGCTTAATTCATCATCTCTCAATCTTATCTTTTGTTTGTAAAAATTATTTGTAGTGATTGGCTCTGTCTCCAATCCAAAAATATCAGTATATTGTGAACACAGTTCAGTCAACATTTTCTTATGTGCAGATAGAAAGTTTTTCTTTAATCTGCTTAAAATTGATTCGGCTCTTATGGAGTCGTTTAGGTCTGCTATTTTGTAGTTATTTAATAATTCAAAATTGATTTTGCTTACGTTTAAAATTTTATTGCTGTTAGTTGTGTTTAGTATTCGGATGTACGTGTTTTTTGAATCTGATATCGAATTTCCGACAAATACACCATCTTCTATTTCCTGATTGGGTATTAGAATTTGGTTATCCACCGAACTTACGGTAATTTGCCTGATAACCTCACAACGAGATGGTATGGTTATCTCAGTGTTATCGATATTATGAAAAATTGGTATTTGTATCGCTTGTTTAATATTGTTTGGGCTTAGAATGAAAAAATCACTTTCTGTAGTAAAATCTAATTGGCAATTGAATGTTTTTATGAAGTCGATTCCAATTATTCCGTCACCAGGGATCGGAAAATTGTCGTCCACAACATGAAAATTGTGCGGTACTATATAGTTATAGGTTCTCATCTCGAGAAGTGTTAAACCTATTGAATTTATTGAACCCTTTCCTATTCCTGCAATTTGTGTTATATTATTATGATCAAGATTCAAAAGTTCATCTGAGTTTTCTTTAATGACTGATATATCGGCGCCTGTGTCTACTAGAAATGTAAGTATCTTATTTGTGTGTTCATTTTGTACTTTAATGAAAATATTTAGATTAAGATTGATGGACGACGTGCCTTGTGCATGTCTGACATTACCATTTTGGCTATAACTTGAGAAATTTCGGTTTTGGTTGTTATAGTTACCACCGCCTCTGTTCTGGTAGTTATTTCCTCTATATCCTCCTCGTCCTCTGCCATTGTTATTGTTATAATTATTATAGTTGTTGTATTGGCCGGTGTTCTGGTTATAATTATTTCTATTATTACCACCTCGACCATTTCCTCGTCCTCGGTAGTTACCTCTGTTGTAATTTCCTTGTCCTCTCTTGTAAAACAAAACGGAACTTGCACTTCCTGTCATCTCAGTGCTGCAATGGATGTATTTACTTATTGCTTCGTCCATTGTCTTAAATGTTCCTGCCTCTAGGATTGTTTTCAGTTTTCCATGATCGCAATTCTTTGTCATTGTATTGATTGCTTCCTTTGTGCTAAATTTGATAGCATGTTCTGGTAGCAATCCTTCATCTATATATGAAGATTCAAGAGACTTGCGTAGGTTTTCAATTTCATTTGTAAATTGTGTGGCTGTTTTACCTTTTTGGTAAACATTTGCCATTTTTGCTCTTACTACGTCCGTTGTTTCTCCTACGACCACTTCTTCTAATTTCCTGATTATGGCATCTATTGTAACTTCATTCTGTACTCTATAGAGTGTTGTTCCGATTATTTTCGATTTAATCACTTCAATGTTAATAGCTTCATGTGGTCCCTTAGTCAGGTTAACCAACTTGATTGCCGTGATAAATCTACGCAAATTGATCTTTTTACCGTCAAATTCCGGAATCGCCGTTGAAATGTCTTTTATGTATGCCCTCTGGGCAGTTGCTTCGTCCACCATGATGACAGATTTCTTCTATGTCTGACTCAGCCAATGCTTCCTCCGTCAATTCAGCTAGTGTTAATATAGCTGGAATTGTTAAGTTGTTCAAATCTTCGTCTTCTATTTCTGTTTCTGTTTGTTCGTCCGATTCTATTTTTATTGGTGAATTTAAAATGGTTGGTATTGATATATCCAAACCAAGTTTCAATTTTACAGATAACAAGTTCGATCTAAGTTTTATGAGAACTTTCGATACCTGAGACCAATGATCTGGATTTAGTCTTTCCTTGTTATCATACACTAGTATTCGTGCTTCGTTGAAGGAATTTACCAGAATATTTGCATGTTTCTTTATTGTCGGTCCTAAAATAGGTCTATTTTGTGACAAACATTTATGAGATTTTTCAAATTCGTTTCTTATTCTTGTTATGTTTTTACATAACTCGTTCCATTCCATACTATTTTATATATTCCTACTTGTTAGTATATATTTATGTACTCATTCTTTATTTTTTTTTTTTCTTTTTTTGTTTGATAATATATATATATTTTTTTTTGTATAGCTAATTTTTTTTTCTAAACCCTGTCTAGATTATTCGCCCTACTCATATATCTTCTTTTTAATATTTTGTTATGTTTTACGTACAACGTCAGAAGGAACTGGGCCACACTGGTAATTGTCAAAATTAGGAGTAAAACCCACAGTGCTTGAATATCTTCTGTGTGATCTACTATTTTGACGTTGTTCACGACATTAGCCGTGTTGTCTTTGGTCTGACTATCGTCAGATCCGAACCAACCCATAGTTGTTAATTGAACGATTATTTTTTTTTTTTATTAAATTTTGATTAAAAATTGTATATTGCTATTATTTCTTCCTACACGTCCAAGAAAAAGTTAGTTAGAGGGCATGTGTACGGTTTACAATTTTTTGCTCTATATAATTCAATACCGTACACATGTTTTTAGTAAAAGCCTAACAGAGATTAGTATTTTTCAAGCAGCGTTTTCACGCATCGGCTTGAGGTATTTATTCTTAATATTAAGGCAGATTGGGGCATTGGTATTAAATACAGCCTCAACTGCGTTATTGCGCACCACTGCACAATTTGGCTTCAATCGCTTCCAGATTTTTGGTTTGGGCTATTATTTCATCCTCTGTAGTTGCCGTCTTTATAAGGTCCTTTATTAACCTCCGTTGTTGAAGCAGCTTGATCCTTTTGCCGCTTCTCTTCTTCTTTATTTTTGGTTTTGGCTGTCTTCTTGCCCTATACTCAGCTTTTGTGAGTGGGCGTGGTCCATCGTTTGGACACACCTCTAGTGCCTCTTGTAGAGTAGGTGCGTCCCTTTGCTCGATAGAAGCAGAGTCCTCCAGTTTGCGGCTGCTGTTGTCGTCCGGGTTTGATCAATTATGGTATTATATTTCTTCTGGTCTGGTCATCGCACAGGTTTGTGTTTGTATTTTTATTTCCAAACACTTAAACATTCAAAATATTTGCCGTGTATTTAAAACTTTGATAGCATTTAATGTCACAATTTTTTTTTCAATGGTCACTGTTCGCATTTTAACTTTTATATATTTCTTTTTATTGTTGTTTTACAGGCTTAAGTGACCATGTCACGGTCGCCATGTAATAATAGTTATTCATTTTTATGTTTTTAATATAACTTTTATTAAAAGAGAGATTTAATTAGATATCCAGCGTATTTGTAACTTCTGTTAAGACTGCTTAAGATTCAATTAAGACATGTTGAAGACTCTTTGACGACTGCCTTGTACTTGGTCTTGAAGAGTCCAAGCTAGCCAAATGCAATCCGTCTGCGCCGGCAGAGAGGCCGTCGGCAGAGACGTTGCTTTGCTCTTATGTACTTAACTTTGGCAGCGAGAGCGGCGCTGTCTAAGAGAGTCATGTGCACATAAAGATCGAGCAGTCGCGCATGCTAATTATGCCGAATCTGCACTTCTGGTCTGAATAGCATTCTTGTGTGGTCAGATTGCTGAGCACTCAAGATATGCCTGGGAACTGAAAAGTCTTACATAAACATTGTTGCAAAAGTGCTACAATGTGATTGTTCCCAATGTTCTGATTTGGTACAGTGCTTATTCGATATGTGTGCACATTACAGTACATATTAATATCCACCCACAACAATAAACCTGATTAAAAAAAAAAAAAAAAACAACTTGTACACCCAAACACACCCACACACCCTACACAACTCTGGATGTACCCAACAGATACCAGATACCTGATAAGTCACCCACTGGTAGACTAAACATCCGTGGTCTAATTTAAACAATCTATGCTTAAACCCTCGCGTCATCGTTGCGTTCCCATGTTCAAAGCTCGGACTCGCAATCCCGAAAAACAGAAGTATTAGATTTCAATAAACAAAATTATAAGAATCTAAGAGCACTTGTATCCAAGAGCCAATGCACTTGAATCCAAGAGAAATGCAAAGACTATTATAGTCAGCAACTCCAAAGCTTTCTCTCTTCATTTGATCAGAACCCTAAAGTCTAAAGTCCATATTACAAAAGCTCGAAACCGAGGCTTGAACGTCAATCAAATCAGAGTTCAGTTTGAGACCTAATTATAATAGGTCGGTGTTCTTCTCAACTAAAAATATTGTAATCATTCAGTAAAATAAAATTATATTTTTTTTATATGAGTATTGCGATTATTTACTTATATATACTCAGATGCAAAATTTTTTTTTAAATGACAGAATAGAACATTTCTTATCTTCATTAAACGTAAAAATTGTTATTATTGATTTTCTAGAAGAAGAAATTAATATAATAATAATGAAAAAACTCAAAAAATAGATAATCTCACTTTTTCCTTCAAAAATAGTTTCATTGAATATAAACTAAAACATGGGATGGTTTAGCGATTCTAGTGAGGCAAAAGACAATACTTCCAACGTAGTTAATAACGTAAAAATTATAGATCACACAGACGATATAAGGCATTGTGGATCTTATTGCTGATCATTACAATAGTGGTAATTCTACAATTTCTGCTTACAATTTATGTTACCCATAACAAAATCATCAAAAAACGTTATATGAATAGGGCAAATCGTTTAGACCAGATTTAAAAAAAAAACAAGAGAGAACGCTATAGTCGAGTTCCCCGACTATCTGAAACCCGTTACTCAGGTAGTGGAAAGGAGAAGCAGAGTCTTAAACACTGACAGTATTTGGCAGTTTGTAGGCGTTAGAGTGGGCGTGGCAGAAAGTTATTTGGCAAATAGATAGATAGAAATTTACAAGACTAATGCAAAGATATTAAAAAACTTTTCAAAAGTGTGGGCGTAGCAGCCTTGGGCGGTTTGTGGGCGCTAGAGTGGGCGCGGCAAACATTTTTTTGCAAATCGACTCGGCTATTGATCCTGATCAAGAATATATAGGGTGTTTTTTTTAGAGGTATAGAACTTTAAATTGCAATAAAACAACGATGGATTATTCGATTGACATGAATTTTATTGACATGAAAGATAATCTTGTGGCATTACATTTTAAATATGATTTCTGGCATATGACCGCCACGGCTGGCTCGGATGTAGTCCAATCTGGACGTCCAATTTGCAATGACTTTTTCCAACATTTGGCCGTATATCGGCAATAACACGGCGAATGTTGTCTTCCAAATGGTTTAGCGTTTGTGGCTTATCCGCATAGACCAATGACTTTACATAGCCCCACAAAAAGTAGTCTAGCGGTGTTAAATCACAAGATCTTGGAGGCTTATGAAAAATCGGGAACAACAGCAATCTCGTTTTGGGCCCATTCGACGAATCTACGCCTTGCTTGATGATCGTTTGGTTTCAATTCTTGCACGAGTTGGATTTTGTAAGCACGCATGACGAATTGCCAAACCAAACTGAGAATAAATCACTTGACAGCTGTTAAATCGGTCGCCATCTTGAACAGTAATGCCAACTTAAAGTTCTATACCTCTAAAAAAAACACCCGTTATATACTTTATATGGTCGGAAACGCTTCCTTCTGCCTGTTACATACTTTTCAACGAATCTAGTATACCCTTTTACTCTACGAGTAACGGGTATAAATAGAGTAGAAGAAATCTTCATAAAAATTTTTTTTTTGTACGACAAGAATGGAATGGAGCGAAAAAACGATAAAAAAAGAAGAATTTCGCTACAGGTTTGATAAGTCTTATAAATGTATCAATAGAGATGCAGTAATAAAATCCGAAACTTTGAAAAATCATATAGAGATAGTTGTAGGAGAATATAATACTATAGTTACATTAGTAAATAAATATGCAAATAGACTCACATCTGAACATAATAACAAATGTTTGAGGGTTATAAAATCCCTAAACACAAGATTTAATAATATCAGAAAAAGCAGGCATATTCTGATAGATGTACCAGAAAGTCTAAGTCAATTGGTTGAATTCAACCCAGACCAGTTTAAAGAACTAGATGAATCTGTACAATCAAGCGGCGCTGAGTCCGATAGTGACATTGAAACACTAGAAGGAAGCGACCGAATTGAATTTAAATCCGAAACAATAACAATTTCTAAAATGGCACAGACAGTGACAGAATTTATCAGGCTAACCACATCTCTGATACCAGAGTTTGATGGTTAACCAAAAAATCTACAAAGTTTTTTGGATGCTCTAGGTCTACTAGACAGCTTAAAGAGCACACATGAAACGACTGCGATAAGCCTAATAAAAACTAAACTTAAAGGCCATGTAAGAAACCTTATAAGTAATGAGCAGACAATTGCTGCAATCATTACACTACTGTCAAGTGCAGTAAAAGGAGAATCGGTAGAAGTGATATCTGCCAAGCTTCTCAATCTACAACAGAGAAAAACGGCTAGCCAATACACCCATGAGGTGGAGAAACTGACAGAGGCCCTTGAAGGTGCCTATATCAGTGAAGGTCTCAGCCAGTCTTTAGCGAATAAATACAGCACTACAAAAGCTGTAAAAGCAATGACACAGAATTGCTCCGTTGATAAGGTAAAACTTATCATGCAAGCAGGCACATTCACAAACATGAATGATGCCATCCCCAAATTTGTAAACAGTTGCACAGAGATAACAGGTCAGAGTAACACTGTACTCTATTATCGACGAGGTGCTAATAATAATAAAAGAGGAGGCCGAGGTTATAATCGTGGAAGAAATAACTACCACAACAATTACAACCGAGGCAGCAATAGCAACAACAATAATAACTTTAATAACCGTGGAGGTAGAAGATGCCAAAACCAAGGGAGAGGGCGCGGAAACTACTACCAGGGTAATAATAATAATAATAGCAATGTGAGAATCGCGCAAAATACGTCGGAAAACTCACAGAACCCTTTAGGAAACAGCCAATAAATGTTAAAGTTCATTCCACCAATTATAGTCTTAATATATTCGTAACTTTCCATAATCATTCAACTGAAAATAAACTAACATTTCTCATTGATATCGGTGCAGATATCTCACTTCTGAAGGTAAATTCTGATAACTTCCAAATTCAAAATGAAAAAATAATAAACATCTAAGGCATAGGCCAAGGTGTGATAAAGTCTCGAGGACCAACCACAATAGAACTCCAATCAACAAAATATATTATTCCACCTGAATTTCATTTGGTAGACCCAAATTTTGCAATTCCATGTGATGTAATAATAGGCATTGATTTTATAAAGAAATTCAATTGTCAACTAGATTTCAAACCAAGTGAAGACTGGCTTATAATTAGACCCCAAAATTTAAATTATCCAATATATGTTCCGATAACATATAGCGCTGGCAACAATACAGTTCTTCTACCAGCCAGATCACAAGTTATTCGAAAAAAAAAACATTAATGCTGTAAATGATTACATATTTGTGCCTAATCAGAAAATACACAATGCACAGTGGTTGCACTTGTAGGGGACCGCGGCCATAAATAGTTCCCGTTGAGATATCGTTATGAAAATTTTCCCAAAAATCTAAAAAAAAAATATTTGAACATGTATTAAAAAAATTAGCCAAATCGGACGACGTTATCTTATAGCTCCCATAGTATTGCTAATATGCCGATGGTGTGCAAAAACACTTCCAGTAGAGTTGCAGGTCCCGTAAATATAAACAAATTAAAAATCTCTAGTTCTTTCAGTTAATAATAAAAGTAAAATTGAAACGAATTTTAATTTGAATTCAAAAACTTAACAAATACCATCTAACAAATCAAATGTCGACGAAAAGAATTGAGATTTATCTTTTTTTGGTAGTTTTCTTTGACCTGTTATAAAGGGGTCAGAACGCAAAAGAAGGTTGTTCATCAAATCGGTATTTGTTAATATGCGAGACATTTTTCGAGTATGCTGAAGCCGGTACTTCTTTATTTCCTTATTGTTGGACTCCGCAGCTTCTTCTGAAAGCTCTCCAATCGACAGCAACGCATGATCTATCACCTTCGCACCGTGAATTAAAATTTTATGTACTGTTGCTGGAAGATAATACCATGAATATTTTGTTACTAGCCGTTCAGCAGTATTCAAAGCATAGCTTTCGAATTTTTGAATATTAATAGAATATCCTGATGCTAAAGCTTGCAATATTGTTGCGCATCGGGTTATGACTTCTTCATCAATGCCTGTAATCTTAGATGCCAAGCTGGGGTTTCCAAAAAATTTTCTAGCTGTATTTCCATCGTTGGAAGATCCTCTGCCTCCGTCTCTTGGTTTATCAACAATGATTCCCATTTTGTCACGAAATTCCGCTTGGATTCGTTATTTTCTTTGCAGTACATTGAGCTTATGTTCTGCTGATCTCGCCTGCCACATTTTTATTTCCAACTTGTATGAAAGGTGCATTATGTACTCAAAAAAGCGTATGTACGAATGAAGTGGCGATAAGCCGAATTCAAAATACTTTTCATCAACGTTTTTTGCTAGACATTTTTCTAATTGATTCATTTCCGTTGGTTTTGCACCGCATATAAAACATTTCATTGAGGGCGTATTGCTTAACGCGTTGCACACTTTACCATCTACCATAGTAAGTTGCAGGGTATGGTTGATGAATAATTTTTTATTGAGAACTTGAAATTCAGTTGGCACTAGCTTCTCAATTTTCTTTTTGAAGTAGAGTTCTTCTTCAACGGATAGTGAGGCAGTTTCCTTTTTCAATTGAATCCTGATTGGCCTACAATAGCGAGTAGAAGATGGTCTCGGATTTTTCCATATTATTTTGGCGCTACTTTCAGCTAGCTGAAGTGGGACGTACGACGTTGCAAAAATACACCTATCATCGTCATTACAGTTGGAAAACTTTTGCTTGTATTCACTGTGACCAGTACTGCCATCAAAGCCCCATTTTCCAATTAATGTTAAATTATCCTCCACACCATCCAGACAATTTTCAATAACAGTATTTTGAAGCTGTAAAATACTTGTAGCTGTGTTGTCTAGAAGACTCTGCAGCTCCACTTCTGCATATGTTTCACCTACTGTTATGTCATTTGGGTATCTTGACTTCTTGAGTTTGAGAATTTTCTCATAGCTAGGCAATATATTGCACGAAGCTTCATTATTCACAAACTCTCGAATTACCAAGTATTGGTGTTTGGTTATACCAGTCTCCATTAAAAGCGATAAAACCTTTTCAATATCTGGTTCGGAAGACTTAAGGATCGGTGGAGTGTCGGATAAGCGTATCACAGAAGCTGCAGACTCATCGTGTTTTCCAGCAGCGCTATCCGACGACGTTTCGTCCTTTTTGAGGACTCAGCAAAGTCAATTTTGGGACGTCCACGTTCCGCACTTGAAACCTTTGCTTGAAGAGGCTCAATTAACATGGTTTCACAAGTGTTCAGCCATTCGTATTGAAATTTAACAATTAAACCTTTATTGCGTTTGTATTTAGCCCAATAAGCAATAATTTTTTTGCAAATGTAATTCAAACAGTTTTCAAGAATCGTTAACTCAACTACATAGCCCTTGTTTTTAATGGTTTCTGATACCAAACGTATCACACTACGTGTTCTTTCCGCATTCGCACCCTGTTCTGCGCACCAAAGCTCTAGGATGTGCATACGCAAAAAAGTGCAATTACAAGAATCGTCTGTAGAAAACGGTAAGAAAAATATGGGGAAAAAAATAATAAGCAAAATTGTTCACACAAACATAATTGACAAACACAAATGATGATTACAAAAGAAACATCACAAAAGCATAGTACAAGCAGCAAAATACGGCGAAAACTTGACCTTGAAGACTGCAAGACAGCTTCAGTTTATAATTGTTTACTCGTATGTTTGCAAATATTTGCAGCTAGACTTTTTATTTTTATTTTCTTAAAACATTGACAAATCCAGTGATAGCACTCATTAAGGGGGGATCGGGGGGCAATATATCTAAAAGTTTACCTAAACTAGGAAAATGACGTTCACATAATACACAAAAAAGGTATAATCCATCAAAAATTCACCAAAAATGATAAATTAATTCAATGAATTTTACAATTAGAATTTATTAAAGTAAATACCTGAAACTTTAAAATCATCCGCACGTTTGACCACTTTGAAATTCACTTTTGTTGTGACGAAAAGCAATCAAAACTCCGCTGGGCTGCAAAAATGAACAGTTGTTCTCTCTTTACACTATATTTTTAGAATGTCCCGTTAGAGTTAAGACAAAAAGGTTTTACCATACACATATTTGGACATTTTAGAGACAATCTGGTTACTTTTCGTAAATATTTGGAAAATTTTTTTTTTTGATTTTTGGCCTATGGGCGCAATGGCCACTGTGCAATGGCAGCATCCAAACATTTATACATTCGACTTCTAAATACAACTAATTTCGATTAATTGGTCAAAGTAAACAAAATCCTATATGAAAATTTAAAAGATTATGAAATTCATAATTGTAGCATATCTACCCTTCCATATATCAAAGAATGGGTATGTCTTAACGTTTGTACATAGTCACATTGTGCCAGACTAAATAAAGACATACAAATACCCAAAATGACCAACAACAATAATATAAGCATTCCAGCGCCCAAGAAATATGATCGAACGCTTATACATAAGCCGATCGCGGAGCCTGGGAATGCTGAGCATGCACTTTGCAGCTCAAGTGGTCAAGCCATACATAAACATATGCATGCCTTCTGCATACATATGTATATGTATAAATGCAATTCAGAAATATATAGAGATAAGCAATATATGTGCGGGTTAGCTGAACCCAAAATCAGCTCAGAAGATTCATTCAAATAAAGAACCATGAAGTGACCGGATCGCTCTCTGTCTCTTTTGACAAAGATATATTATATTAATTACATGGCGATAATATATATATTACATGGCGACCGTGACTTAAAGAACCAAACTGTGAGTGAAATTTTGATTTCTGGCAGTGTATGCAGCGCACCACCCGGAAGGGGAAGACCTCCGCCACAGCCGTCTACATCATAAACGGCAAATTAATAATTTGTACAATCCGGAAGAGAACCCGGACCGAAGTGATTTAATGTGTAAAAAAAATTTCCGTGTAAATGAATGGCGGATGAGCCAGAATTCGAAAAAGCGGAGCCAAAAAGGCAGAAAGATCCGCCAACATTAAAAGAAGCTTTAGAAAACCCAACAGACGGACCACGCCCACTCACAATAGCTGAGTATCGGGCTCGACAGCAAAAGAAAATAATTAAAAAACATAAAAGAAGTGGCCGTCGGGTCAAGCTTCTCCAACAACGGCGGCTGGTCAAAGAAATGACCCAGCTCGCCAAAGATGAAGAGAACCGGCAACGCTACAAAGAGCGTTTGGAACAAATTGAAGAAAAACTTCGCACTGGTGCGAAGTAACGCAAACGGGCTGCAAATTTTGCCAATGCCCCAATTTGCCTAAACAGGGCAGCCGAAAAACGCTACAAAGAGCGCATCCAAGAAGACAAGTTTCCAAGTTTCGCAAGGTGCGAAATAACGCAAACGGGCTGCAAAATTTTGCCAATGCCCCAATTTGCCTTAGTTTTTAACTTCTAAATTCAAGCCGATGCGGGAAACCGCTGCTTGAAAAATACTAATCTCTGTTAGGCTTTTACTAACAAATGTGGTTGGATTTTTAATTTTTTTTTTAAAATTTGTAATTAAATCTGTAAGCCAACCACATTAACTCACACACTAACTTTTTCACACTCAAAAAAAAAAAGGTTTTGGTACAATGACAAGAAAATAAAAAAAAAAAAGAGAAAATTTTAATTTTATTTTCATTGATTTCGTAGAAGAAATAGAATATCTAATTTTTTTTTTTTCCTTTTAATGAAGGGTTCCATTGAATACATAATTTAAAATGGGATGGTTTAGCTCTAGCAAGGAGGCAAGTGACAACACTGCCAATGTAGTAAATGAGGTAAAAATAATCGATCATAGGGAAGATATTGAATCCTTGCGACTTTTACTACTAATTATAACAGTAGTTCTAGTTCTACAATTTTTGCTTACACTTTATGTTAAGCATAATAAAATTATAAAAAAAAGATATGTCAGCAGGGCCAACCATCTAGATCTGGTTTAAAAAAAAAAAAGAAATGATCAAGAAGCTACAATCTAAGAATGGAATGGAGCGAAATAGCGAAACGCATTGACGACTTTCGCTATAGATTTGACAAATCTTACAAATGCATTAATAGAGATGCAGTAATTAAACCAGAGACCCTAAAAAGCCACACAGAAATTGTAGTAGGCGAATATAATAATATAGTTACTTTAGTAAATAACTATAAAAATAGATTCACACCTGAGCACTGCAACAAATGTCTAAGGGTAATAAAATCCCTTAATACAAGATTAAATAATATCAAAAACAGGAGACATATTGCAATTAACGTGCCAGAAAGCCTAGATCAATTGGTGGAATTCGATCCTGACCAGTTCAAAGGGCTAGATGAATCTATTCAAACAGGCGACGGTGAATCCGATAGTGACATTGAAACACTAGAGGAAAGCGATCAAATCGAATTTAAGCCTGAACCAATAACAATTTCCGAAATGGCTCAGACAGTAACAGAATTCATCAGGCTAGCCACATCTCTGATACCAGAGTTTGATGGTAGGCATGAAAATCTGCAAAGCTTCTTAGACGCTCTAGGTCTATTAGACAGCTTAAAGGGCGCTCATGAGACAACAGCCGTAAGCCTTATAAAAACAAAACTTAAAGGCCATGCTAGGAATCTCATCAGTAATGAGCAAACAATTAATGAAATTATTGCCCAACTGTCGACTGCAGTAAAAGGAGAATCGGTAGAAGTCATATCTGCCAAGCTCCTCAATCTGCAACAGAAAAACAAAACGGCCAACCAGTACACCCAAGAGGTGGAAAAACTGACGAAGGCCCTTGAAGGCGCCTATATCAGTGAAGGTATCAGCCAATCCATTGCAAATAAATACAGCACTACAGCAGCTGTAAAGGCAATGACACAAAATTGCTCCATCGATAAAGTTAAACTTATCATGCAAGCAGGCACATTCACAAACATGAATGAAGCCATCTCCAAATTTGTCAACTCTTGCACCGAGATAACAGGTCAAAGTAACACTGTTCTCCATTATCGACGAGGTGCAAATAACAATAATAGAGGAGGCCGAGGTTATAATCGTGACAGAAATAACTACCACAACAATTACAACCGAGGTAGCAGTTACAACAATAATAACTATAATTACCGTGGAGGAAGACGAGGTCAAAACCAAGGAAGAGGCCGAGTTAACTCCAATCAGAGCAATAACAACAACAATGTGAGGATGTTGCAAAATACGTCGGAAAACTCACAGAACCCTTTAGGAAACAATCAATAAATGCAAAAGTTCATACCATCAATTATAGTCTTAATACATTCGTAACCTTCTATAATCATTCAACTGAAAATAAACTAACATTCCTCATAGATACGGGTGCAGAAATCTCACTTTTAAAAGTAAATTCTGATAACTTCAAAATTCACGATGAAAAAATAATAAACATCGAAGGCATAGGCCAAGGCGTAATAAAATCTCATGGAACAACCTCAATAGAACTTCGATCAACAAAATATATTATTCCACATGAATTTCATTTGGTAGACTCAAATTTTTCAATACCATGTGATGGAATAATAGGAATTGACTTTATAAAAAAATTCAATTGCCAACTAGATTTCAAACCAAGTGAAGACTGGCTTATAATTAGACCCCAAAATTTAAAATATCCAATATACGTTCCGATAACATATAGCGCAGGCAACAATACAGTCCTTCTGCCAGCCAGATCACAAGTTATTCGAAAAATAGACATTAATACCGTAAATGATTACATTTTCGTTCCTAATCAGGAAATACATAATGGAATTTATATTGCAAATACAATAGCAGCATCCAAACATGTATACATTCGACTTCTAAACACAACTAATTTCGACCAATTGGTCAAAGTAAACGAAATCCAATATGAAAACCTAAAAGATTACGACATTCATAACATCGATCCAGAAAATAGAAGCGAACAAGTACTTTCCAAACTAAAGAAAAATTTTCCAGAGCAATTTAAAAGCCAATTAACTGAATTATGCACAAAGTATAGTGATGTGTTCGGACTGGAAACCGAACCAATATCAACAAATAATTTTTATAAACAAACATTAAGACTTAAAGATGATGAACCCATTTATATAAAAAACTACAGAAGTCCGCATAGCCATATTGATGAAATTCAAAAACAAGTAGGAAAATTAATAAACGACAAAATCGTAGAACCGTCTGTATCCGAGTACAACAGCCCACTCTTGTTAGTTCCGAAAAAATCATTACCGAATTCAGAACAAAAGAAATGGCGATTAGTAATTGACTATCGTCAAATCAATAAAAAACTTCTTTCTGATAAATTTCCACTCCCAAGAATTGATGACATTTTAGATCAACTTGGTCGAGCTAAATACTTTTCATGCCTTGACTTGATGTCAGGTTTTCATCAAATAGAACTTGAAGAAAACTCAAGAAACATAACATCATTTTCAACAAGCAATGGCTCATATCGCTTCACGCGATTACCATTTGGACTTAAAATAGCACCAAATTCATTCCAGAGAATGATGACCATATCATTCTCCGGTTTGGAACCTTCTCAGGCATTCCTTTATATGGATGACTTAATGGTGATAGGATGTTCCGAAAAACACATGATTAAAACCTAACTGATGTTTTTAATGTATGCAGGAAATATAACCTAAAGTTGCATCCAGAAAAATGTTCATTTTTCATGCATGAAGTGACCTTCCTAGGCCACAAATGCACTGATAAAGGAGTTTTGCCAGATGACAAGAAATTTGACGTCATCAAAAATTATCCTGTCCCTCATGATGCGGAGAGCGCAAGACGATTTGTAGCATTCTGCAACTATTATCGTCGATTTATAAAAAACTTCGCCGACTATTCACGGCACTTAACTAGATTATGTAAAAAGAATGTCCCTTTTGAATGGTCAAACGAATGCCAAACGCATTCGAATACCTTAAAGAAAAGCTTATGCACCCCACGTTATTACAATATCCTGATTTTCGCAAAGAATTTTGCATTATAACAGATGCTAGTAAACTAGCTTGCGGAGCGGTTCTAACTCAGAACCGTGAAGGGATTCAACTCCCAATAGCTTATGCATCTCGTTCATTTACAAAAGGGGAAAGCAACAAGAGTACAACGGAACAAGAACTCACGGCAATTCATTGGGCAATTACCCACTTTAGACCATACATTTATGGCAAACATTTCACTATTAAAACGGACCATAGACCATTAACGTATCTATTCTCTATGACTAATCCCAGTTCCAAATTAACTCGCATGCGGCTAGAGCTTGAAGAATACGACTTCACTGTAGAATACCTAAAGGGGAAAGATAATTTCGTAGCAGACGCACTTTCGCGTATAAATATAAAAGAATTAAAAGACATGCAACATAAAGTCCTGAAAGTCACTACCAGGCAACAAAGTAGACAGGATAAAAACTGTACAGTATCAAATAAGGAACTATTGCCTAGGCAAAGTATCCAAAATGTATCCAAGCCCAACGTATATGAAGTCATAACAAATGATGAAGTACGAAAAGTAGTGACCTTGCGAATAACTGAATCTATTTGTTTACTAAAACGAGGAAATAAAGTTATTGCAAGAATTGAAGTTGACGATTTATATACCAATGGAATTCTAGATTTAGATCAGTTCTTCCAAAGGCTTGAAACGCAAGCCGGTATACTAAAGATCAGCCAACTCAAATTGGCACCGAGTGAAAAAATCTTTGAATCCATTTCAATAGATGCTTTCAAGCAGATGGGCAACAAGAAATTAAAATCATTGAGAGTAGCGCTACTCCAGCCGGTGACCATTATACAAAATGAAAAAGAGATACAATCAATACTGTCTACATTCCATGACGATCCAATTCAAGGAGGTCATACAGGCATTACAAGAACGCTAGCAAAAATTAAAAGACACTACTATTGGAAAAATATGACTCGTCATATAAAAGAGTACATACGTAGATGTCATAAATGCCAAATGTCGAAGACAACGACACACACAAAGACCCCAATGACTAAAACAGAAACCCCAGCAAATGCTTTCGATATAGTGATAGTGGACACCGTTGGTCCACTACCGAAATCAGAATATAACAATGAATACATCGTCACACTAATATGTGATTTAACGAAATATCTGGTAGCCATACCTGTTGCGAACAAGAGCGCAAATACAGTCGCAAAAGCTATATTCGAAAATTTTATACTAAAGTACGGTCCAATGAAGACGTTCATTTCGGACATGGGTACCGAGTATAAAAACAAAGTAATTTTAGACATGTGTAAATATATGAAGATTGAAAATCTCACATCCACAGCATATCGTCACCAGACTTTAGGGACAATAGAACGAAGTCATAGAACATTCAATGAATACATTCGTTCGTACATTTCTGCTGATAAAACTGATTGGGACGTTTGGATACAATATTTCACATATTGTTTCAACACAACACCATCAGTCATGCATGAGTACTGTCCATATGAACTAGTCTTTGGTAGATTACCAAGACAGTTCGCAGATTTTAATAAAATAAATAGAGTAGAACCACTTTATAATGTAGAAGATTACTCTAAGGAAATAAAATTTAGATTAGAAATAGCATACAACAGAGCTAGACTTATGTTAGAAAAAGCTAAGTCTTATAGGAAACAAAACTACGATAAGAAATCGTTAGATTTTGAATTAAAAGTAGGAGATAAAGTAAGTCTAAGAAACGAAGCGGGTCATAAGTTAGATCCAGCATATTTAGGTCCTTATACGGTAGAAACCATAGAAGATAGGGATAACATTATAATTAAAGATAACAAGAATAAGAAACAAAAAGTACATAAGGATAGGTTAAAAATATATAATCGATGAAACGTTTCATTAAAGAAAAGGTCTGATCAACCCCAAAAAAAAAAAAAAAATACATAAAAATACAAAAAAAAAATATATATTCTTCTAAGAAATTTAAACTTAAAACATAACGTAATTCAATTTAAAACTTTACTTGTCATTACACACAAATGCCTTTACCCTCGAGACAGAGCATTACTAATAATTAAGTATATAATAAGAAACAAATAAATTTCATTTCAATATATAATAAAAAAAAAAAACACAATAAATTCACACTAAAACTAAATGACTACATGTATTACGTCATTTCTTTAAAAAGGGAGGTGTAGCATATCTACCCTTCCATATATCAAAGAATGGGTATGTCTTAACGTTTGTACATAGTCACATTGTGCCAGACTAAATAAAGACATACAAATACCCAAAATGACCAACAACAATAATATAAGCATTCCAGCGCCCAAGAAATATGATCGAACGCTTATACATAAGCCGATCGCGGAGCCTGGGAATGCTGAGCATGCACTTTGCAGCTCAAGTGGTCAAGCCATACATAAACATATGCATGCCTTCTGCATACATATGTATATGTATAAATGCAATTCAGAAATATATAGAGATAAGCAATATATGTGCGGGTTAGCTGAACCCAAAATCAGCTCAGAAGATTCATTCAAATAAAGAACCATGAAGTGACCGGATCGCTCTCTCTCTCTTTTGACAAAGATATATTATATTAATTACATGGCGATAATATATATATTACATAATACCAACACTAAAAATAGAAGCGAACAAGTTTTTTCAAAACTAAATAAAAATTTTCCAGACCAATTATATTATAGTGATGTGTTCGGACTGGAAACCGAACCAATATCAACAAACAACTTCTATAAACAAACATTAAGACTTAAAGATGATGAACCCATTTATATAAAGAACTTCAGAAGCCCGCATAGCCATATTGAAGAAATTCAAAAACAAGTAGGGAAATTAATTAGCGACTAAATCGTCGAACCGTCTGTATCCGCGTATAACAGCCCGCTTTTGTTAGTTCCAAAAAAATCATTAAAAAATTCACAAGAGAAGAAATGGCGATTAGTAATTGACTATCGTCAAATAAATAAAAAACTACTTTCTGACAAATTTCCACTCCCTAGAATTGATGACATTTTAGCTCAACTAGGTCGAGCTAAATACTTTTCATGGCTTGACTTGATGTCAGGTTTTCACCAAATAGAATTTGAGGAAAACTCAAGGAATATAACATCTTTTTCAAAGAATAATGGCTCATATCGCTTCACGCGATTACCATTTGGTCTTAAAAAAGCACCAAATTCATTTCAGAAGATGATGACTATATCATTCTCGGGTTAAGAACCCTCTCAGGCATTCCTTTATATGGATGACTTAATGGTGATAGGATGTTCCGAAAAACACATGATTAAAAACTTAACTGACGTTTTTAATGTATGAAAGAAACATAACCTAAAATTGCATCCAGAAAAATGTTTATTTTTCATGCATGAAGTGACATTCCTAGATTACAAATGCACAGACAAAGGAGTATTGCCAGATGACAAGAAATATGCCGTCATCAAAAAATATCCTGACCCTCATGATGCGGACAGTGCAAGACGATTTGTAGCATTCTGAAACTATTATCGTCGATTTATAAGGAACTATTCACGGCACATAACTAGATTATGTAAAAAAAATTTCGCTTTTGAATGGTCAAGCGAATGCCAGAATGCATTCGAATACCTTAAAGAAAATCTTATGCACCCCACATTATTACAATATCCTGATTTTCGCAAAGAATTTTGCATTATTACGGATGCTAATAAACAAGCTTGCGGAGCAGTTCTAACTCAGAACCGTAACGGGATTCAGCTCCCAATAGCTTATGCATCACGTTCATTTACAAAAGGAGAAAGCAATAAGAGTACAACGGAACAAGAACTAGCGGCAATTCATTGGGCAATTACCCATTTTAGACCACACATTTATGGCAAACATTTCACCATTAAAACGGACCACAGACCATCAACGTACCTATTTTCTATGACTAATCCCAGTTCTAAATTAACTCGCATGCGGTTAGAGCTTGAAGAATACGATTTCACAGTAGAATACCTAAAGGGGAACGATAATTTTGTAGCAGACGCACTCTCGCGTATAAATATAACAGAACTAAAAGACATGCAACATAAAGTCCTGAACGTCACTACCAGGCCAGTAGACAAGCTTAAAACTGTACAGTAACAAATAAGGAACTATTGCCTAGGCAAAGTATCCAAAATGTATCTAAGCCCAACGTACACGAAGTCATAACAAATGATGAAGTACGAAAAGTAGTGACCTTGCGAATAACTGAATCTATTTGTTTACTAAAACGGGGAAATAAAGTTATTGCAAGAATTGATGTTGACGATTTATATACCAACGGAATTTTTGATTTAGGTCAGTTCTTCCAAAGGCTTGAAATGCAAGCCGGTATACTAAAAATCAGCCAACTCAAATTGGCACCGAGTGAAAAAATCTTTGAAACCATTTCAATAGATAATTTCAAAAATACGGGCAATATAAAATTAAAATCAGTAAGAGGAGCGCTACTCCAGCCGGTGACCATTATAAAAACTGAAAAAGAGATACAATCAATACTGTCTATATATTATGACGATCCAACTCAAGGAGGTCATACAGGCATTACAAGAACGCTAGCGAAAATAAATATAGTGATAGTGGACACAGTTGGTCCACTACCGAAATCAGAATATGGCAACGAATACATCGTCACACTTATATGTGATATTACGAAGTATCTAGTAACCATACCGGTTGCAAACAAAAGCGCAAATACTGTCGCGAAAGCTATATTCGAAAATTTTATACTAAAGTACGGTCCAATGAAGACGTTCATTTCGGACATGGGTACCGAGTATAAAAATAAAGTAATTTTAGATATGTGCAAATACATGAAGATAGAAAACCTAACATCTACCGCATGGCATCACCAAACTTTAGGGACAATAGAACGAAGTCATAGAACATTCAATGAATACATTCGTTCATACCTCTCTGCAGATAAAACTGATTGGGACGTTTGGATACAATATTTTACATATTGTTTCAACACAACACCATCTGTCATGCATGATTACTGTCCATATGAACTAGTCTTTTGAAGATTACCAAGACATATTGATAAAACAGATAGAATAGAACCACTGTATAATGTAAAAAATTACTCCAAGGAAATAAAGTTTAGATTAGAAATAGCATATAAAAGAGCTGGACTTATGTTAGAAAAAGCTAAGTCTTTTAGAAAACAACAAACAAAAATTGGAGATAAAGTTATACTAAGGAACGAATCGGGTCATAAGTTAGATCCAGTATATTTAGGTGTTTATTCTGTAGAAACCATAGAAGACAGGGATATCATAGTAATTAGAGATACAAAGCAAAATAAACAAAAAGTACATAAGGATAGACTAAAAATATATAATCAATGAAACGTTTCATTTCACTTAAGAAAAGGTCTGATCAACCACAATAAAAACAAGAGAGAACGCTATAGTCGAGTTCCCCGACTATCTGATACCCGTTACTCAGCTAGTGGAAGGGAGAAGGAGAGTCTTAAACACAGTTTTTGGCGGTTTGTAGGCGTTATAGTGGGCGTGGCAGAAAGTTTTTTGGCAAATCGATAGAAATTTACAAAACTAATACAAAAATGAAAAAATATCAAAACATTTTTCAAAAGTGTGGGCGTAGCAGCTTTGGGCGGTTTGTAGGCGTTATAGTGGGCGTGGCAGAAAGTTTTTTGGCAAATCGATAGAAATTTACAAGACTAATACAAAAATGAAAAAATATCAAAACATTTTTCAAAAGTGTGGGCGTAGCAGCTTTGGGCGGTTTGTGGGCGGTTATAGTGGGCGTGGCAGAAAGTTTTTTTACAAATCGATAAAAATTTACAAGACTAATACAAAAATGAAAAAATATCAAAACATTTTTTAAAAGTGTGGGCGTGTTAGTTTTGGGCGGTTTGTGGGTAGAGTGGGCGTGGCAACATGAATCGACAAACTTGCGCTGCGTCTATGTCTCTGGAGTCTGTATGCTTAATCTCAACTTTCTAGCTTTTGTAGTTCCTGAGATCTCGACGTTCATACGGACAGACGGACAGACGGACAGACAGACGGACGGACAGACGGACATGGCCAGATCGACTCGGCTACTGATCCTGATCAAGAATATATATACTTTATATGGTCGGAAACGCTTCCTTCTGCCTGTTACATACTTTTCAACGAATCTAGTATACTCTTTTACTCTACGAGTAACGGGTATAAAAACAAAAAAAAACACAAACAAAAAAATTTCTTTTTCCTTTTAAGATACAAAGATACAAAGCAAAATAAACAAAAAGTACATAAGGATAGAAAAAAAATATATAATCAATGAAACGTTTCATTTCACTTAAGAAAAGGTCTGATCAACCACAAAAAAAAAAAACACAAACAAAAAAATTTCTTTTTCCTTCTAAGAAAGTTAAACATAAAACAAAAAAAAACAAGAGAGAACGCTATAGTCGAGTTCCCCGACTATCTGATACCCGTTACTCAGCTAGTGGAAGGGAGAAGGAGAGTCTTAAACACAGTTTTTAGCGGTTTGTAGGCGTTATAGTGGGCGTGGCAGAAAGTTTTTTGGCAAATCGATAGAAGTTTACAAGACCAATACAAAAATGAAAAAATATCAAAACATTTTTCAAAAGTGTGGGCGTAGCAGCTTTGGGCGGTTTGTGGGCGTTAGAGTGGGCGTGGCAAAAAGTTTTTTGGCAAATCAATAGAAATTTACAAGATCAATACAAAAATGAAAAAATATCAAAACATTTTTCAAAAGTGTGGGCGTGGCAGTTTTAGGCGGTTTGTGGGCGTTAGAGTGGGCGTGGCAACATGAATCGACAAACTTGCGCTGCGTCTATGTCCCTGGAGTCTGTATACTCAATCTCAACTTTCTAGCTTTTGTAGTTCCTGAGATCTCGACGTTCATACGGACAGACGGACAGACGGACAGACGGACAGACAGACGGACGGACAGACGGACATGGCCAGATCGACTCGGCTACTGATCCTGATCAAGAATATATATACTTTATATGGTCGGAAACGCTTCCTTCTGCCTGTTACATACTTTTCAACGAATCTAGTATACCCTTTTACTCTACGAGTAACGGGTATAATAACGTAATTCAACATACATTTTTTATTATTCAGTCATTACACAAGAATGCTTTGAGACAAAACATTGCAAATAATTAATAAGAAAAATCAATATCATTTAAAAAAAAAAATATTTTCTTTCTAAACACAATATTAATATTGAGAACTAAATGACTACATTTCTTTATAGAGGGAGGTGTAGCATATCTACCCTATAAATATTGTGGTATGCGTACATATCGAGAATACACTGTACTCAGAATACTTGCACAAATCAGCAATATAATTACATACATACATTGGCAGTGCTAGCATAAACAATAATGTTCAAGTGGAAGTGTTATATGATTGCCGACTTATGGAGCACACTGCATAAGTGCATGGTCAGCATTCCCACGCTAACCGAAAGCCGCTGTGTACATAATGTGCGCACATAGCATTCTCTCCCAACTCTCTTAACATAAGCAATACATAGTGCAGTCGCTTCTTTGCCGGCTTCACAAGGCAGCGAAGGCGCACTTCATAGCTTAAGTGGAATATGTTATTAGCAATAAGAATCAATCAAGTTGGAGTAGTGAAACGAAGAAGTTACAAATTAAACAAGAAAGAACGCTATAGTCGAGTTCCCCGACTATCTGATACCCGTTACTCAGCTAGTGAAAGTGCGAAGGAGAGTCTTCAACACTGACAGTTTTTGGCGGTTTGTGGGCGTTAGAGTGGGCGTGGCAAAAAGTTTTTTAACAAATCGATAGAAATTTACAAGACCAATACAGAAATGAAAAAATATTTAAACATTTTTCAAAAGTGTGGGCGTGGCAGTTTTGTGCGGTTTGTGGGCGTTAGAGTGGGCGTGGCAACATGATTCGACAAACTTGCGCTGCGTCTATGTCCCTGGAGTCTGTATGCCCAATCTCAACTTTCTAGCTTTTGTAGTTCCTGAGATCTCGACGTTCATACGGACAGACAGACGGACAGACGGACAGACGGACGGACGGACAGACGGACAGACGGACGGACAGACGGACATGGCCAAATCGACTCGGCTATTGATCCTGATCAAGAATATATATACTTTATATGGTCGGAAAAGCTTCCTTCTGCCTGTTACATACTTTTCAACGAATCTAGTATACCCTTTTACTCTACGAGTAACGGGTATAATAAACGGAGGTATGCTCCACAAAAACCCAAAATAAATATTGAAATAATTTCTGGCGGATCCAACTTTGGACATGGCGACCGTGACTGGACGTAAGGATTAAGGACAAAGGACAAAGGAGGACACGTCAGCAGAAAGGAAAACCAGTCGGTCGATATTGCATATAAAGGTGGATGAGAAAAATTGCGTGAGACTTAGTCAGAAAAACCCGAGTCGGAGGCGATGAAGAGTCGAAGTTCATGAGAGGACCTAAAACAAGCAAAAGTTAAATACGCTTGTATGATGCAAATCTAAGTGGGAAAAACGCTTTTCACAATTGCCCACAGCACACAGCAGTTTATCATTTAGCCCCAAATCAGTTAAACATGGCACCAAAGCAAATGCAGTGCTAATTACCGTGCCGCGGATAGCAATCACATCGAATAATCTGCCCAAACTGCCCCCGCCCCTCTTACAGCGGCCCTGCTGAAGGCCGCGAACCAGCTAAAGGAGGCCTGTGCGAAGACCAGCACCGGCACCGCTTAACGCGTCAAGTTAAGCCTGGAGAGAACCGACAGCGCTTCCAAGAGCGCAATTTTTTTTCAATAGCACTGCGTTGCAAAATTTTCTTGATTGCACTGCGATGTATATTTTTTTTTTCCTCTCTATAAACTTGTAAAATTAAGCGGAACCACTTTTGCCCGATCAGCCTTATAGCCTGTAAAGCTATACAAAAACAATAGGCAGAACATATGTAAAAAAAAGAAAGAAAGAAAGAAAGAAAATTTAAAATAATTAATAAACATAAATTTCAAATGTAAAACAAGAGAGAACGCTATAGTCGAGTTCCCCGACTATCTGATACCCGTTACTCAGCTAGTGGAAGGGAGAAGGAGAGCCTTAAACACAGTTTTTGGCGGTTTGTAGGCGTAATATTGGGCGTGGCAGAAAGTATTTTGGCAAATCGATACAAAAATTAAAAAATATCAAAACATTTTTCAAAAGTGTGGGCGTAGCAGCTTTGGGCGGTTTGTGGGCGTTAGAGTGGGCGTGGCAAAAAGTTTTTTGGCAAATCGATAGAAATTTACAAAACTAATATAAAAATGAAAAAATATCAAAACATTATTCAAAAGTGTGGGCGTAGCAGCTTTGGGCGGCTTGAGGGCGTTAGAGTGGGCGTGGCAAAAAGTTTTTTGGTAAATCGATAGAAAATTACAAGACTAATACAAAAATGAAAAAATTTCAAAACATTTTTCAAAAGTGTGGGCGTGCCAGTTTTGGGCGGTTTGAGGGCGTTAAAGTGGGCGTGGCAACATGAATCGACAAACTTGCGCTGCTTCTATGTCTCTGGAGTCTGTATGCTTAATCTCAACTTTCTAGCTTTTGTAGTTCCTGAGATCTCGACGTTCATACGGACGGACAGACGGACGGACAGACGGACGGACAGACGGACGGACAGACGGACATGGCCAGATCGACTCGGCTATTGATCCTGATCAAAAATATATATACTTTATATGGTCGGAAACGCTTCCTTCTGCCTGTTACATACTTTTCAACGAATCTAGTATACCCTTTTACTCTACGAGTAACGGGTATAAATACGAATATCAAAGAAATTTTTAACGTAAATGTCAATAGTAACAAACAGAATATATAAAGAAGAAATTTAATTTTACGCGCGAGTCCCACGGCCACACCTCCCGCCCAACCGACCGAGTGGCGCTGCCGTGTATCGTACGGCTCGAATCGCGGGAAGATAGACGCGATATAGAAGACAGTAAAGGACGAGGAAATATATGTATGCTAGTAGTAATATCTAAGAATTCGTTAAGTACGTTAGTATTGATCGCTTTAAAAACGGCAGAGAGTCTGAATTAGAGATAATAGGATAGAATCTATTATAGTCAGAACATAATACTCTGTAGGGATCATGCAACTCATAGTTAGATCTACAATGATTTAAAATTAGAGGTACGTAATTTCTAGTAAATCTACTTGGAACAGTGAAGTTTAGCCGACTAACCAAGTCGGGACTATCCACTTCACCACGAATAAGGTTAAAAATAAAGACTGTTCCAAGCATCGTTCTACGGTTAGCTAAGGAGGGTAAGTTAATTAACATTAATCTATTCGAATAAGGAGGTAATCTACGGTTTGCATCCCAATTAAGGCGCCGTAAGGCAAAAAGTAAGAAGTTCTTTTGAACCGATTCAATGCGGTCCGAGTAAACTTCATATTGTGGACTCCAAACAGGTGATCCATACTCGAGGATCGGACGGACTAGAGAAATAAATAATGTTTTGGTCAAGTAAGGATCATCAAATTCCTTTGACCACCGTTTTATAAAACCAAGCACACCCCTGGCCTTATTGACAATAGACGAAATATGGTCTGAAAATTTAAGTTTAGGTTCCAGAAGAACACCAAGATCATCAACATGTGTTATTCTGCCCAAAGAGCAGCCACTTAAAGTGTAAGTTGCGTGCATTGAGTTGGCACGACAAAAGGTCATAACTTTACACTTAGAGCCATTTAAGTTTAATACGTTATCACGGCACCAGGTTTGAAAGCAATCTAGATCGGATTGTAAGTCCAAATGGCGAGAAATGTCCTTATATTGCAAGCGTAATTTTACATCATCAGCGTACATTAGTACACGCGAATGATTTATTATTAAGGGAAGGTCGTTAATAAATAAGGTTAAAAGGAGCGGAAAATAATTTAGAGATCTTAAAACCCAACATGGGCTTTATTGATTCAAAAACAGTGGATTCCACTGCAAACGTTATAATCAAAGTGGAGATCGAGTCAAACAATTTAAGCTATATAACAATAATTCTGTTAGCAATTCTTATACTAATGATAATACAAGCACTTATAAAAGTGTACAAACTCCACAATAACTGCTTAAAGAAACGATATAATAGCAGGGCCGATGGCCTAGAAACAATTGAATTCTTAAATAATGAAAAAAGAAATCAAAGTTCTTTTTAATACATAAAAATGTTTCAAATAAATTATGGATTGGCAAAACTTAAAAGCCATCTTAAATGAAATAAAAGAAAAATTTAACAGTTCATATAAATGTTTGTCTTAGAATAGGACAATTCAAAAACAAACTGCCAATAAGCATACAACCATTCTGGTAGAATCCTTTATTCAGGCAAGATCCCATATACATAACCAAAGAGGGAAACTATACAAAGAGCAGTGGACAACACTGTCCAAATTTTTGATTAGACTTAGGAATAACCTTATAAATATCAAAGAAAGGTACGATTTAAACATATTGATACCAACTATTCTAAATTCCCCTTTGACACTAAATGAGGAAGCAACAGATTCGATGAACGATTCTGACTCTGAACTAGAAATCAAAGAAGAAGGCTTGAACGATCTGACAATACCAGCCATATTGCAATTGCCGGAAGATTCAGAGATTATAGAAGATTAAGACACAGAATTAGGCAAAATGACGGACAATTCAGCCGCCATTCATACATACGGGAAGTGTCGAGCGCAGTACCAGAGTTTGATGGACAAAAGATTCATCTTCATCGGTTTATTATGGACATTAAGTTAGTAGACCTTGCAAAATGATAATTTGAGGGCATTGCAGTCCAAGTTATAAAATTTAAATTGACAGGCACTACTCTGAACCTGGTACTGAGCGAAACTATAATTGAAGCAATAATAAAAAAATTGCAAACTTCAATTGTTGGGGAAACATCCCAAAACATCAATGCAAAACTATTCACAGTACAAAAAAAGGCAAAACAGCTACACAGTTTACAACAGAAATTGATTATTTACGTAAGCTCTTAGAAGCCTCGTATATCGATGAAGGCATACCAAGTGAGCATGCCAATAGATTGAGTACTAGAGACGCCATAGATGTTATGATTAAAAAGACCGAACACGAAAGTGTGAAAACTTTGCTAGAAGCAGGTACATGCACAACTATGGATGCTGCCATAGGTGCGTACATAAGAACTAGCACCAGAGTAACCGGAAATGTGAATCATGTAATATATTCGAAGAGAGGTTACTCCAGCAGAGGCCAAGGTTATAGCGGTAATGGTCGCGGCAGAGGCCATTACAATAACAATAACAGTAATTACAACTACGGCAATAACGGCAACCAAAATAATGGTAATAATTATAGAGGACGTGGTAACTCAAATAGAGGAAGCCGAAACAATTACAATCAAAATGATAATGCTAGTGTGAGAGTAACCCAAAATAATTCGGGAAACTCGCAACTCGCAATAAATAAAGCTCATGCACATTCAATCAATCTAAGTATAAATATATTCATTTCATTTGACCATGTGGCAACAGAAAAAAGATTAATTTTCTTAGTTGACACAGGTGCAGATATTTCCATACTAAAAGAAGAAGCCGACTACTTCAATAATATACAAGATTACAGTCTAATAAATATTCAAGGCATAAGCCAAGAGATTATTCAATCTAAGGGCTTAACCTAAATAGAGCTACAAACAGATAAATACATAATTCCTCACAATTTTCATTTTGTTAATTAACAATTTCCCATACCATGTGATGGAATAATTGGCATTGATTTTATACAAAAATTTAACTGCCAATTAGACTTCAAGCCAAAAGAAGATTGGTTTATAATTAGACCCAATAATTTAAAATTTCCGATTTATGTTCAAATAACATACAACACCGGTAATAATAGAATATTATTACCAGCGAGATCACAAGTTTTCCGAAAAATCAATATAACTTCAATTGAAGATACAAATATATTGATCCGAAACAAAGAATTAGAAACAGGTATTTATGTAGCGAATACCATTTCAACATCAAACGATGTTAATATTAAATATTAAATACGCATCATACTGATAAACTAGTAGATGGAAACAACTTAAAATACGAGCCATTTTCAAATTATGATGTAATTCAACCAAATCATAAGACAAGAGAACAAACTGTCATGTCTCAATTGTCGAAAAATTTCCCACCACAATTCAAAACCCAGCTGAAAAAACTTTGTAGTAGATACACAGATATATTTGGTCTGACTACAGAACCAATTTCGGCTAATAATTTATACAAACAAAGATTGAGATTGAAAGATGATGAGCCAGTATAGAGTAAAAATTATAGAAATCCTCATAGTCAAAAAGATGAAATTCAAGAACAAGTAAAAAAAATTGATCGATGATAAAATAGTCGAACCATCACTATCGGAATACAATAGTCCATTACTATTAGTACCGAAAAAATCTCTTCCAGACTCAGATAAAAAGAAATGGCGGTTAGTAATTGACTATCGTCAAATCAATAAAAAACTGTTGTCTGATAAATTTCCACTCCCTAAAATTGATGACATTTTGGATCAACTAGGTCGAGCCAAATATTTTTCATGCCTTGACTCCATTCGTTGACGTGTGAAGACGTGTTTTTAATCGAGCTGCGTATCGGTTAACTTGAGTGAAGTGAATGGTGATTAATATAAAACAAATAAATAAATCGAAAGCGAAAGAGACGCTCTGTGCGATGCACCATCGCTCGAATACATATTCTGTGTTTGAAACAAACAAGTAGTTTTTTTTTTTTTTTAAATCTTCAAACAAAAGACCAAAAACAAAAAAAAAAAGCAAATAAAAACAACAACTATGAGTCAGAACGACGCTCGCGCTCAGCGTCAACGCGAGCAATACGACCGCCGGCTCTCATTGCAACAAAACAACGCCTACTTCTCATACGTCCCGCAAGCACCAAACACTTGCGAAATTTCTTTACGCTTGCCTACGATGACTAGTACTGTGACAACAACAACCACTGCAACTGCAATCACAACAACAACTGGAACGGTATCATCGGCTTGCTCAATTCCGTCGACGCAAGTACTTGCTCGCCCTGAGCCAGCGATCAAAACAAAAACGCAACTTAACGGTTCCGCTGTGCTAGCAGAAAACCAAAACATAAACAAGAACGCCGGGTCGACCATACAGACTGGAATGGATCGCTACATAACAATTAAAAGAACACTCAGCCCTCAAAATTATAAAAATCAACAATCCGAAAATAAGGCAAAAATTACACGAGACGATGTCACTAATAAAACGCCAGCAAACACCAACAGATTTGAGCTTCTGGCAAATTCTACTGATGTAAGTGTACAATCGTCAGAGTCATCCAAAGAGGAACCTAAGAAGGTTAAGCCTCCTCCAATATACATTCGCGAAAAAAGCTCAAGTGCCTTAGTGAACAAAATAGCGACATTAATAAGAGAAAGCTCGTTCTACATAATCCCCCTAAGAAAAGGGAACATTAATGAAACAAAAGTTCAAACTCAAACCGAGGCTAGCCATCGTCTCCTAACCAAATTCCTGGACGATGCAGGAAAAAACTTTTATACATACCAACTAAAAAGCGCAAGGGGCCTACAGGTTGTTCTCAAAGGGATTGATGCAACTGTTTCGAATACTGAAATTGTAGAAGCGCTCAAGGAAAAGAACTTTAATACAAAAATGGTCATGAACATACTTAACATAATTGAGGAACCACAACCAATGTTCAAAATCGAGTTGGAGCCAGAGAGCTAGATACTAAAAAAAAATGAAGTTCACCCAATCTACAAGTTACTGCAATGGCGTATCACAGTAAAAGAGCCACACAAGCGCAACCGCCCAGTGCAGTGCACTAACTGCCAAGAATATGGCCACTTACTGTACACAGCACAGCGAACTGTCATAAGAACAAGGAAGACAGCTCTGTTAAAATGTGCAGCAACTGCGGTGGAAGTCACACAGCGAATTGGCGTGGCTGTGTAGTATATAAGGAACTAAAGAACAAACACGGAGAATCAACACGAGCTCAGTCCACACACATCAGTCAAACTCCGCCACAATCGGGCCCCTCTTACATGGCACCCCTTCCTACACATCGTACCAGTCCTAGCGTTTCCTTCGCTACTGCCTTAAGATCGGGAATTAAAAGCGTGAATCCAATAACACAAAAGTCAACTACTACGCGGGAAGAACAGGAAATAACTACTTCGAACGATCAAACGCAGCATATATCAACTGGCATTGAAACGATGATTATATCACTCCTGCAAACCCTAAAAGAATTTATGACATTCATGCAAACCACAATGCAAGAGCTTATGCGAAACCAAAATATGCTGATACAGCTTCTCGTGTCATCAAAATCAACATAATGTCTTCACTTCAAATATCTATGTGGAACGCGAATGGCGTTTCACGGCATAAACTCGAACTTGCCCAGTTCCTATCCGAAAAAAATATTGACGTCATTGTCCTCTCCGAGACAACCCGAGACAGAGGTCGCATCAAACACCACCTTCATAATAGAACTGAAACGGACTACCTGCAATCCACTTCCATAAGCATGCAATCTAGCATCGGCACTCTGGCCGCAGTCTACTGCCCACCTCGTTTTGCAGTTTCTGAGGACCAATTCTTGGAATTTTTCAACTCACTCGGTGAGCGATTTATAGCGGCTGGTGACTACAATGACAAGCCCACGCACTGGGGTTCACGCCTTTTAAACCCAAAGGGCAAACAACTTTACAACGCGCTCATTAAGCCACGAAATAAGCTCGATTGTGTCACTCCGGGTAGGCCTACATACTGGCCAGTAGATCCAAATAAGCTCCCGGATCTCATTGACTTCGCAATAATAAGAAAGATCCCTAGAAATAATATTACGGCTGAGTCACTTGCAGAACTATCATCAGATCACTCACCAGTTTTACTTGCTCTCAGGCATCGGCCACATATAACTGAGCACACCTAAAGGCTGACAGGCAACAGGACCAACTGGGCAAGGTACAAACAGTGTCTACCCATGAGGATATTGACCGCCTGACCGAATCGATGGAGGAAAATCTTGTTGCTGCAGCCAAGGCCTCTACCCCTCCAGACACACACAAAATGACAAATCATACCAAGACAACTCGCGAAATCGAACAGCTAGTACTTGAAAAACGAAGACTAAGAAGAGAATGGAACAGCTAAAAATAGCAACACGTAGACTAACCAGGGCACTTAAGCTTGAGGAAGCAAACGCCCAGTATCTATATATAGAACAACTATCGCCCACCAGCAGGAAGAACCCTTTTTGGAAAGCACACAAAAATATTCAGCCACCAGCAGAAACAGTCGTTCCACTGCGAGGCCCCTCAGGAAGCTGGATACGCAGCGAACAAGATAGAGCAAGTGCATTCGCTGATCACCTTCAAGGCGTATTCCAACCAAATACTGCTAGCAACTCATTTGTCCTACCTGTAGCAATTAAAATCCAGCCACCAATAAATCCAATAACATTTAGTCAACGTGAGATAGCATCTACAATAAAAGATCTTGAGCCCAAAAAATCACCTGGACACGACTTGGTGACACCAAAAATGATCATAGAACTCCCACCGTGTGCGGTTCTGACCTTATGCAATCTCTTTAACGCTATTACGAAACTTGGATACTATCCCCAAAGGTGGAAAAAGGCGGTCATAGTGATGATTCCCAAACCAGGCAAAGACAAAACCCAACCCTCATCCTACAGACCAATCAGTCTCCTATCGTGTCTCTCGAAACTGTTTGAAAAGGCATTTTTAAAACACCTAGTTCCCTACATAAGAATGCGAAACACAATACCATCCCATCAATTTGGTTTTCGAAAAAAATCATGGAACGATCGAACAGGTCAATCGCATCACAAACGAAATTCGTACTGCTTTTGAGCACCGGGAATACTGCTCAGCAATATTCTTAGATGTCGCACAAGCATTTGACCGAGTCTGGCTGAAAGGACTAATGTACAAGATAACAAAACTGCTTCCGCAGAATACCCACAAAGTGTTCGAATCTTATCTCTTCAAAAGAGTGTTCTCAATCAGGTGTAACAGTTCGACTTCACACGACCGCGTCATCAATGCTGGAGTTCCCCAAGGAAGTGTGCTGGGCCCCGTTCTTTACACTTTATATACAGCAGACATGCCTACAAACTATCAGCTCACAATCTCTACGTTTGCTGACGATACCGCAATACTCAGCCGATCCAAATGCCCATCAAAGGCAACAGAAAAACTTGACTGTCATCTTAAAACAGTGGAGAGATGGTTTGCGGACTGGCGCATTAAGATAAACGAGACCAAAAGCAGACATGTGACATTCACACTGAATAGACAAACCTGCCCACCATGTACCCTAAACAATACACTCATCCCACAATCAGACGTAGTAACATATCTCGGGGTTCACCTAGATAGACGCCTCACCTGGCGTCGACATATAGAATCTAAAAGGACTCATATGAAGCTTAAAGCAGGCAATCTCCTCTGGCTTATTAATTGCAACTCTCCGCTTAGTCTGGAATACAAAGTACTCTACAATACCGTGCTGAAACCCATTTGGACATACGGCTGTGAATTATGGGGAAACGCGTCCAAAACCAACATTGAAATTATACAGCGAGCTCAGTCAGCGATTCTGCGAACTATCACTGGGGCACCATGGTACCTACGCAGCGAAAGCATCCATACAGATCTCAACATAAACCTCGTCAACGAGGAAATGTAAGAGATGAGAAAGAGTAAACATCAAGCAAAGCTCGCCGCACACGAAAATCCTCTCGCGAAGTCGCTCACGCGTGTATGTAGTCACAGCAGACTAAAGCGCAAAGATTCTCCAGCCCAGCAAAGAAATCCTAGGGCCGTCTCTAACTAATACAACTATTTAATATTGTACTTAAACTAATTTATATAATAAGTTTTGAATAATTATTGTTAGTCTCATAATAAGAGAAGATCCAATAAATAACACAATAAGTTCGAAAAAAAAAAAAAATGCCTTGACTTGCTGTCAGGTGTTCACCAAATTGAACTTGAGAAGAGTTTAAGAGATATAACTTCATTCTCTACATCAAACGGTTCATATCGTTTTACGCGATTACCATTTGGATTGAAAATAGCGCCAAATTCTTTTCAAAGAATGATGGCAATTGCATTTTCTGGCCTTGAGCCAACGCAAGCATTTATCTATATGGATGATTTGATAGTGATAGGTTGTCCCGAAAAGCATATGATTATAAACTTATCAGATGTTTTTAACAAATGCAGGAAATACAACCTAAAACTACAGGTGTCAGGTGTTTACCAAATTGAACTTGAGAAGAGTTCAAGAGATATAACTTCATTCTCTACAACAAACGGTTCATATCGTTTTACGCAATTACCATTTGGATTGAAAATAGCGCCAAATTCTTTTCAAAGAATGATGACAATTGCATTTTCTGGCCTTGAGCCAACGCAAGCATTTATCTATATGGATGATTTGATAGTGATAGGTTGTCCCGAAAAGCATATGATTATAAACTTATCAGATGTTTTTAACGAATGCAGGAAATACAACCTAAAACTACATCCAGAGAAATGTTCATTCTTTATGCGTGAAGTTACCTTTTTGTGACATAAATGCACAGATAGAGGAATACTGCCAGATGAGGATGAGAAGTACGATGTCATTAAAAATTACCCAGTACCTCATGATGCAGATAGCGCAAGGCGTTTCGTTGCATTTTGTAACTATTATAGAAGATTCATTAAAAACTTCGCCGACTATTCACGGCACATACCTAGATTATGTAAAAAGAATTTTCCTTTTGAATGGACAGAAGACTGTCAAAAATCATTTGTACACTTAAAAACAAAACTGATGGAACCCGATTTTAGAAAAGAACTTTGTATCACAACAGATGCTAGCAAAATGGCATGTGGCGCAGTTTTATCTCAAAACCACAATGGCCACCAACTTCCAGTTGCATACGCATCTAGATCATTTACTAAGGGAGAGAGTAATAAAAGTACTACTGAGCAGGAACTAGCAGCAATACATTGGGCAATAACCCACTTCAGACCCTATATTTATGGTGAACATTTTACAGTCAAAACTGATCATAGACCACTAACCTTTTTATTTTCAATGACTTATCCTGGCTCAAAATTGACTCGTATGCGACTTGAGTTAGAGGAATATAATTTTACAGTAGAGTATCTGAGAGGTAAAGATAACTATGTTGCTGATGCGTTATCAAGAATAACCATCAAAGAATTAAAAAATATAACCGGAAATATTATGAAAGTCACTACGAGATTACAAAGTAGACAAAAATCCTGCGCAGGAGAAACAAACAAATCTGAATTGCATACGCAATCAACAGAAAAAGCTTCAATGCCCAACGTATACCAAGTCATCAATAATGACGAGGTACGTAAAGTAGTGACCTTGCAAGTAAAAAATATGATATGTTTCTTTAAACATGGAAAAAAGATATGATGTCGATGATTTATATACAAATGGAGTTCTTGATTTAGATTAATTTTTCCAAAGGCTTGAAAGGCAGGCCGGTATATATAAAATCAGTCATCTCAAAATGGCACCGTGTGAAAATATCTTTGAACACGTTTCAATAGATTATTTTAAACAAAAGGGCAATAAAATATTAACAAAATTAAGAGTGGCGCTACTAAACCCGGTGACCTTAATAAGCAATGAAAAAGAAGCAATTTTGTCTACACTACATGATGATCCATTACAAGGAGGTCATACAGGCATCGAAAAAACCTTGGCCAAGGTCAAAAGACATTATTTTTGGAAAGGAATGTCTAAACAAATAACAGACTACATTAAAAAATGTCAAAAATGCCAAAAAGCGAGAATAACAAAGCATACAAAGATCCCAATGACTTTAACTGAAACCCCTGAACATGCATTCGGCAGAGTGATAGTAGACACTATAGGTCTCCTACCAAAGTCGGAAAATGGCAACGAATACGCAGTCACTCTCATTAGTTGCAATTCCCATACCAAATAAAAGCGAAAAAACAGTCGCTAAAGCAATTTTCGAATCTTTTATTCTAACTTACGGTCCAATGAAAACGTTCATTACGGACATGGGAACAGAGTATAAGAATTCAATCATCACAGATCTTTGCAAATATCTAAAAATTAAAAATATAACGTCTACCGCCCACCACCATCAAACAGTAGGTGTAGTCGAAAGAAGTCATAGAACCTTAAATGAATACATACGATCTTACATATCGGTTGATGAAACTGATTGGGACGTATGGCTTCATTATTTCGTCTATTGTTTTAATACAACCCCTTCTATGGTACATAATTATTGTCCATATGAACTTGTTTTTGGTAGAACAAATAATTTACCCAGAAATTTCACTAATATAAGCATAGATAATATAAGCATCACTAATATAGCATAGAACCAAAATAAAATGTAGATGATTATGCTAAGGAAAGTAAATATAGATTAGAAGTTGCATATACAAGAGCTAAAACTATGCTTGAAGAGCATAAAAGAAACAAGAGGGAACGCTATAGTCTTCCCCGACTATCTGATACCCGTTACTCAGCTAGTGGACGGGAGAAGGAGAGTCTTAAACACAGTTTTTGGCGGTTTGTAGGCGTAATAGTGGGCGTGGCAGAAAGTATTTTGGCAAATCGATACAAAAATGAAAAAATATCAAAACATTTTTCAAAAGTGTGGGCAGTTTTGGGCGGTTTGTGGGCGTGGCAAAAAGTGTTTTAGCAAATCAATAGAAATTTACAAGACGAATACAAAAATGAAAAAATATCAAAACCTTTTTCAAAAGTGTTGGAGTGTCAGTTTTGGGCGGTTTGTGGGCATTAGAGTGGGCGTGGCAACATGAATCGACAAACTTGCGCTGCGTCTATGTCTCTGGAGTCTGTATGCCTAATCTAAACTTTCTAGCTTTTGTAGTTCCTGAGATCTCAGCGTTCATACGGACGGACAGACAGACAGACGGACAGACAGACGGACGGACAGACGGACATGACCAGATCGACTCGACTATTGATCCTGATCAAGAATATATATACTTTATATGGTCGGAAACGGTTCCTTCTGCGTGATTTACAAACAAAATATATAGAAATAACAGTTGGCGATAAAGTTTTATTAAGAAATGAAGAAGGACATTAATTGGATTTTAAATATACGGGACCCTATAAGGTAGAAAAGATAGAAGAAAGAGACAATATAACAATATCAAACAATAAAAATAAAAAACAAATAGTACACAAAGATCGATTAAAAATTTATTCATAAATGACGCCATGATTTAATACACATATCAATATAATAATGGAAAAATAAAAATTTTAAATGCTATTACTAAAACCAAATATAAAAACAAAATAAATATTTACAAAAAAAAATATATAATAGAATAAAATAACTACACTATGTTACGTTATTTTTCAAAAGGACGGAGATGTGGTATGCGTACATATCGAGAATACACTGTACTCAGAATACTTGCACAAATCAGCAATATAATTACATACATACATTGGCAGTGCTAGCATAAACAATAATGTTCAAGTGGAAGTGTTATATGATCGCCGACTTATGGAGCACACTGCATAAGTGCATGGTCAGCATTCCACGCTAACCGAAAGCCGCTGTGTACATAATGTGCGCACATAGCATTCTCTCCCAACTCTCTTAACACAAGCAATACATAGTGCAGCCACTTCTCTGCCGGCTTCACCAGGCAGCGAAGGAGCACTTCATAGCCTAAGTGGAATATGTTATTAGCAATAAGAATCAATCAGGTTGGAGAAGTGAAACGAAGAAGTTACAAATTAAATAAACGGAGCTATGCTCCACAAAAACCAAAAATTAATATTCAAATGATTTCTGGCGGATCCTACTTTGGACAATATACTAAATTAATGGGTACAACTTAACTTCAAAACATTGTGACACTTTGTCATAATAAACATAACATTCAAGTACCCAACAGACCACCAACAATTACACAAGTATTTCAGGGCTCAAGTAATACGATTTAACGCTTATACATAAGCCGCGGAGCGTGGGAATGCTGAGCTTGCACTTTGCAGCTCAAGTGGTCAGGCTATACATAACATATGCATGCCTTCTGCATGCTTAGAATATGTATATCGAACTATATGTATATAGAATAAGTATTGTATGTACGGGTCAGGTCAGCCCAAGATGAGCGCACAAGAAACATTCTAATAAAGTGACTCTATCAGAGCAGACGCTCTGACTCTTGATACACCGAACCTTCTTTGGAATCCTTTCAAATATTATGAAACTATAAAACTATAGAAGCTAGAAAGTTGAGATTAAGCATACAGACTCCAGGGACATAGACTCAGGGCAAGTTTGTTGACCCATGTTGTAACGCAAAAAGCGTCTATCGATTTGTAAAAAAAACTTTTTGCCACGCCCACAAACCGCCCAAAGCTACAATGCCCACACTTTTGAGAAATGTTTTAATATTTTTTCATTTTTGTATTGGTCTTGTAAATTTCTATCGATTTGCCAAACAACTTTTTGACACGCCCACTCCAACGCCCACAAACCGCCCAAAGCTGCCACGCCCACACTTTTAAAAAATGTTTTGATATTTTTTCATTTTTGTATTAGTCTTGTAAATTTCTATCGATTTGCCAAAAAACTTTTTGCCACGCCCACTCTCACGCCCACAAACCGCCAAAAACTGCCAGTGTTGAAGACTCTCCTTCGCACTTCCACTAGCTGAGTAACGGGTATCAGATAGTCGGGGAACTCGACTATAGCGTTTTCTCTTGTTTTTTTATGTCTTCTGAGAGTTGTGATGTGTATGTCGTAAGTGGTGGTGATGGTGTTGTCATCTGGGTTGTGCCGTTTGTAAGTGTTTTGGCATAGGTGTCTTTCAGTTGGAAACCGTGTTGTTGGGCGTTATATCGTTTGGCAGTTTTATGGTCAACTTTTTGTGTGGTTTTAATTGCTGTTAATTCTTGTTTTTTTTTATGAAAGTAGGACAATTGCTGTCATGTGGGCTGTGCTGATAATTGAGTTCTGGGTAGTTTCTGCAATTTAAGCAGTTTTGGTCGTTTGTGCTTTTGATCGTTTGTGTGTTTTATTTCTGAATAGCTGGTGCAAGTTTCCAAGCTTTTGCATGTGGATGCTGAATGACCGAACTGAAGGCATTTTTTGCATCGAAGTAGAAGTGGGATATTCTCGTACTCGGACTGTTTCGTAACCGATTCGTAATATTTCGGGGAGTTTATGTGACTCAAATTTTAATAGTCCGGCCAATTTTCACTAAGGTGATGTTGTTGCTTTCAGGGTTAGAGTTGGGGTTTTGTCGTTTCATTATTTTTTTTACTTCAGTTACTTTTTGTGTTTATAACTCTTGTAGAATTGTGTTGCCGTAACTCTATTAGAGAAGTTTAATGTTTTATGTTCAGTCGCTGTTACTTCCACATCTGCGATTGTTGTTAGTTTTATAAGTTTTATGGCTTGTAATTTATTTTTGAATTAGAGACTGCAGTCTTTTGTTCGTTTGCATCCCTCAACTTCTCCTCCATTCTTTCGAAAGAAATATTATCATTCCTTTTAATAACTATAAATTTTGGGTTTCCTAACTGGGATTGGTATGATTCTGAGGTAATTTTGTAAATGTTTGGTGGGTCTGCCATGATTGTCGGTTAAGGGCTTGAGTCCGGGTTGGAGGTATTGGTGTTTTTGTTGTTGTATTTTTTTGTTTTCCTCTTTGTGGTTGATATTTGCTTGTGCTAAATTTTGCTGATAAGAGTTTTGGGCTTACGCAAAGTGAGGCTATTTAGCTATTGAGTCTTTTCAATAGCTTTTGCGAATAATAAATAGCCGAATATTTTCCGATACTGTTTGTTTTGTTTATTATACTGCCAGCTAGGGCCGACCAAGAGCTATATCAAATTCACAAGTTGAGTCTTTGCCGAAAAATGAAGAAGTGACAATTGGCGGGACAGACAGCCGAAATGCAGCGCCCGAGCTTAATGTAGGTAGATAACAAAGAGAGAGAGAGTGCGATGCACTATGGGCATCGCAACTGCTATTAATGACTATTTCGGCTTACAATATTAAGAGTATAAAATTAGTCTACTGCACAGTTTTGGCGGCTGCATGACCCAACAGAGGCTTTACACTGTTGTGGCACGACTTATATCTCAGAGGTTGAAGTGGTACTCTAATAAAGCTTTTATTACAGGTTCAATACATTTAATGCTTCTTGGAATATATTTCTCTTGATATAATATTATAATATAAAGCCACTGTACAATTACATTTTATTAATGGATTCATTTTAATTTCTTAATTTGTTATATTCCACATTAATGATGCACGAACAACCTCATAATTCGCCGATTACAAATTGTATTGTATTGTATTCGACTCTGTGAAGGCAACCGACTTATTACAACACAGCTACCAAATGGCCGATATAGTCGTCTTGTACATCACCAATATAAGATTAATTTTCATTTGATCGTGTCTAGTTTGTAGTTTTACACCGGTTAAGGTAGGCTGATCTTACATATGTAAGTTTCTATGGTTCCGTTGCGTATCAGTGACCTGTTCGAACATAGTTGTTCGCGTCCAACTTGACGGAACCTCCCTCCACTACATGTCGACAGCTGCTATGCCTGTGGTAAACCGTGTATTATTGACATGTTTGAACATAATGTTCGATGCGAAAAGGGCACTTAAGAAAGGGATTAGAACCTGCAAGTACGAGTGCTTTCTTAAACTCAGCTACGAGCGAACGAAGCTCGTCAAGTGGGGCGGTGCCTACGGGATGGTTGTAAAGCGCAACCACGTCGGCATCAAAACCTACCCGATCCGAATGTGCTGGAAAACGTCATCCACGCCCTGTTCCCAAAGGGTCGGACCAGTACAACCCTTACCAGATATGGTCAAGCGGAGACAGAATGCGGCCGGTCACAGAGCCGAAATCCTGACGGCTGCGAGGAGTCACAAAACCGAAGAGGCTCCAGGATTTTAGTCAGATGACGGCTGCCCTAAGTGCGGCGAAGGGGTAGTAGCACTGACCGTAATCGCACTGGTACCCTGGGAAAAAAAACCTCTTTGGACTGGTACCCCGGTTAAGCCATCGGAGCAACATGTAACTATTCTGCATACATAACCTCTTTAAGTGGGAAGAACTCCACAAGTCACAAAAAGCTGTTCTGTCCCTTTACGTTACCTTTAATATATAGGGTGTTTTTTTTAGAGGTATAGAACTTTAAATTGCAATAAAACAACGATGGATTATTCGATTGACATGAATTTTATTGACATGAAAGATAATCTTGTGGCATTACATTTTAAATATGATTTCTGGCATATGACCGCCACGGCTGGCTCGGATGTAGTCCAATCTGGACGTCCAATTTGCAATGACTTTTTCCAACATTTGGCCGTATATCGGCAATAACACGGCGAATGTTGTCTTCCAAATGGTTTAGCGTTTGTGGCTTATCCGCATAGACCAATGACTTTACATAGCCCCACAAAAAGTAGTCTAGCGGTGTTAAATCACAAGATCTTGGAGGCTTATGAAAAATCGGGAACAACAGCAATCTCGTTTTGGGCCCATTCGACGAATCTACGCCTTGCTTGATGATCGTTTGGTTTCAATTCTTGCACGAGTTGGATTTTGTAAGCACGCATGACGAATTGCCAAACCAAACTGAGAATAAATCACTTGACAGCTGTTAAATCGGTCGCCATCTTGAACAGTAATGCCAACTTAAAGTTCTATACCTCTAAAAAAAACACCCGTTATAAGTATTTATCTGTTAAATATCTATATTAGGCGTAGGAATTGTGGACGAACCATAACCTGATCGTTATATGATCATGCGACAGTGATCGCACAAGTACCCTGGGAGACAATATGTGTTTACTTAGTTGGACCGCTACCCCGGTCAAGACACGGGACAACAGCAATCCAAAATGCAAATACTGAGAACGTGATAAAGATGCTACGGGAGCGTATTTTGACATGTTACGGAGCACCGAAGCAACTTATCTCAGACAATGGAGTACAATTTACAAGCCATAAATTTAAAACCCATCTGTAGAAATGGAGGATAAATCACCAAATAACAGCCTTATGGACCTCTTAAAAAATGGTGGAGAGAGGAAATTGAATAACTAAAATTATGATCGCGATGGGTCGATTGGCTACCGGAGATTTAACTGGATTTCTTCTGAAACAGAGAATCGAAAAACGGATTAAAGTTTTGAACAGGACTGGATGCAGGCACCGGCCGCTTTTGGCTTAACAACGGTTGAACCCGAGACAAAGGGGGTACAACGTCCATCATAAACCGCTGGCAACACCTGAAGGCTCTCCTTCAGCAATTTCGTCTGCGATGGAAGGAAGAGTACCTTAAAGAACTCTGTGTCGGGGATATGGTGGTTGTCAAGGGATATAACCTTCCGTCCAATGAGTGGTGATTAGGCCGAATTGACGCGGTGTTTCCAAGATCCGACGGCCATGTCTGTGTAGGAAAGGTCGTAATTCTTCCGATGGAAGCAGCCGGCTGCCCTCAATAATCAATAGCCTGTTCACTCCAATGTTCCTCGTCACTGTGCTGCTTTGTAGTTAGTCCAATTCGTAGTTTTACCAGTACTGATTTCCGCTTCTCTTCCCGTCCTATTCCTCCAGTCATATCAAGCACGATGTCTCCACGTCCGCGCAGCGCCACCGCATTGGAAAGCAGATGTGATCAAGTTACAAACTCTTACCGTTGCCAAAACTGCAAAGGGATCCACCCGTTACGGAAATGCCGCAGATTTCTGCGCTTGAGTGCCGAGATGCGGCTACGGGCTGTCCTCGCCAATCGGTACTGCCCCCGCAGTCTGGCCCAAGTCTGGTCCAAGTAGCCCGTAGAGCGCAGTCTCCGCTCCGTCGTCCCTATTACAGCGTCAACCTGCTACCGACTGCTCTGGTGCGGATTAATACCGGGACTCAGGTCTTCGACACGGCGGCACTCATCGACCCGTGCACGCCTACGAGCTGCATCGACGCGTCGCTGGCGACAGCATTCAGACTGCCAACTACCAGACTTGGGGATGAGCAGATTTGTTCGGCCACCGTAAGCTCCAAACGGGACAACAGCGTCCGGTTCGATCTGGTTTTCAAGATCGAGCCCCACGTGCGCATTCGCACTCCGGGAGCTGAGCGTGACTGTGTGGGCCCACTTCCGGGACATTACCTTGGCTGACGAGCGTTTTTACCTACCCGCTACGATCTCCGTGGTCCTGGGAGCTGACCTGTATCCGCACGTGATGCAGCCAGGCTTCCTGAAGATCCAGGACGGACTGCCGATTGGGCCGTGTCCAGAGCCTGTCACCAGCCTTAGCAAGGATCATATAGCAACCCTGGTGATTGCAAGGGGGGGGGGGGGCGAAATGAATTAAGCAGAACTTATGCCCATAACGCCCCGCTTCTTCGTGCTTCTTCTTCGACCCCTGGGTGGTGGTTTTTCAACTTTTGCTCTGCGCTGTGTTCTCTAACTGTATCCCAGGTCTGGAAGGCGATCGAATCAAAAAATTAAACACATTAGTGAGTTGACCGGTCACGGTTTGGTTTAGACGGGACCCTTGGGCTTGGATGGCCTTGAAAGGAAGTTTGATTAGGTCGAACAGCTGTTCTGTAATGAAGGTTGCTTCGGACGCAGGGCAGGCTCGCGCTTGGAAGTTGCACCCCAGATGGCACCCATTAATGAGGGCAGTGCCCAGTATAACGGCTCTTTAACCCGGAAGCGAAGCATACTTGCACATCTGAGGGATCTTCGGAGGCGCCTGTGCCTTCTGGAATAGGTGCGGGTCGAGTCCTCGCTGACGCAATCGAACTTGGAGCGGTTGCAAATAGATTACCGCGGTGCAGGAGGGTGTGATGCCGGCTGTGGCATGTGAAGCAGCTGTGGGCACTAGTGCAATCCCGTTGCTGGTGCCCTCGTGCAAAACAGTTCAGGCAGAGCTACCTTCTCTTGATGTAGTCGGAGCGGCCATTCACATCCATTTCGAGGACCCGTGGACATAAACGAATAGGGTGGTTCTCCCTGGAACAGAGGTCACACCCCTTGGAGTCTGAAGCCACCCTGGTCTCGTATGTTTTGAGCCTGCGCGGTGGGGCACTTGCAGTTGCCGATCTCAGCGAAAATTGCACCGAAACGCTAGGCCGGGCTTCGTCGACGGTCTCCAAAGTACGATGGCGTAAGGCCTCGCCACGCAGAACTAAACCCTTCAATCATCACCGGTGCCTTTGACACAATCACGTGTGCATCGCCACTCGTCTTGGCAAGCAGGTGAAACAACCGGTGTCAGAGGAGGATTTTGGATATATATCGCGGTGAAAAAGTCTCGGAAGGTGGGCCACCGAAGATAATCACCAGCGAAAACTTCGTTGTCCACTGGCGGTAGACGACACCCTGTCGTCGAAGGTGTGTAAACACTGACAGAAGCCTGAGTGGACTGCACAGCCGCCTTTTCTATTATCTCCTGAAGATTGGCAACACACCTCGAATAGACGGAATAACAGTAGCTGTATTTGGATTCCAGCACTGTTAATATGGCGGGATCCTCGGCGGCCACGGAAAGGAGATCGGAGCAGCTTTCATAGCCCTTCTTCACATTTTCCCATAAGGCCTTGATTTCGTCCAGATGGATTCGGCACATTTGCCGCGAAAATCTAACAGGTTCCGAGGCGCCAGGAGTGTGGAGGTAAGCTTCGAGTAAGCTAACTCGGTCCGTCGTGGCAATGAACCTTTTTAGGGCGACGTCCACCGCACCTTCCGTGATTTTATTAACCAATTCGTCGCTTTTTGCCCTTTGAATAGTGGTGGCAGCCTTTGGCTTTAACTGAGACGGCCACGGAGATGCGGATTGGGACCTGTCAAAGCGGATCGAAGGAATCGTACGCGGCTTCTTGTCGCCTCCCGTGGGAATTCTCAGAATCGACTTCTGCTGATCAGGGCTTGTCACCTGACTTGAGCAACGGGTGCCTTAAGAAGAAGCGGCCAGACGGTCACACTAATGCTCTTGGCGCGACAAGTTTGTCGTCCCCGAAACAAGAGACGAATTACGTGAATGGCATGCGGCCGCTGAAGCCGGTTTTATAACGGCGGAAAAGGCCAAAAAAAAGGGTTCAGAAAACGCTGGCCCGCAAATAACTTGACTACAACAACCCAACGGGCAAAAAAAAAATTTGTCGCCGCCATTTAGAATAAATGTGCGCCGCGACTCCGGAGCGGATCCGTAACTGGCGAAAGTTGCGCGGGCGGATGGTGCCCTATACGGAATGGACAACAGAGTTGGGAACGGGAGTGTAGGCAAGAAGATCCGAGATCTCGATGTCGTCGGACATGAATATGGGAATACAAATATTAATATTTCGTTGCTCGGATGTTGAGCTTTCTTATATTTTGTTGGGTCAGAAAACCAAATTAGGCCCACGAAGGGTTGATCTTGCCCCGTAATCCGAAAATAATTAATGAATAATTCAGAAACTATTAGTCGCAAAAATTCACTTATTCTCCAACTTAATAATTGCGAAGCCGGAACGGTGGAATTAAAACCTTGGCTGTCATGCCATCGGCAAGCATTGTGTGCGTAAGGGACGCAAGAGAGAGGGAGAACAAACAACAACAACACCGCGACCTCTGCAGCGGTTAAATCGAAACTTTGGGCAAAAAATCAATCAATCAATAATAATGTTTTTGTTGTTGTACCGCTTTTTAATTTGCGGTCCCGCCCTTATGGATTTGCAATAATGTTGTTGTTTTTGTATCGCTTTTAAGCGGAGGTTAGTTCTTGGAAAGTGGCAGATAATATACGTATATGGAATATATAGGCTGGCATGCATAGTAAAGCGTCGAGAAGTGGACTGTATTTGGATGTATTGAATGTCTGTAAAAGGACATAAAAATGATGTGGCGAAGGTGAGAAAAAACAAGAGAGAACGCTATAGTCGAGTTCCCCGACTATCTGATACCCGTTACTCAGCTAGTGAAAGTGCGAGGGAGGTCTTCAACACTGACAGTTTTTGGCGGTTTGTGGGCGTTAGAGTGGGTGTGGAAAAAAGTTTTTTGGCAAATCGATAGAAATTTACAAGACTAATACAAAAATGAAAAAATATCAAAACATTTTTTAAAAGTGTGGGCGTGGCAGTTTTGGCGGTTTGTGGGCGTTAGAGTGGGCGTGGCAAAAAGTTTTTGACAAATCGATAGAAATTTACAACACCAATACAAAAATGAAAAAATATTAAATCATTTCTCAAAAGTGTGGGCGTGGCAGTTTTGGGCGGTTTGTGGGCGTTAGACTGGGCGTGGCAGCATGATTCGACAAGCTTGCGCTACGTCTATGTCCCTGAAGTCTGTATGCTTAATCTCAACTTTCTAGCTTTTGTAGTTCCTGAGATCTCGACGTTCATACGGACAGACGGACGGACAGACGGACGGACAGACAGACGGACATGGCCAAATCGACTCGGCTATTGATCCTGATCAAGAATTATATATATTCTTTATATGGTCGGAAACGCTTCCTTCTGCCTGTTACATACTTTTCAACGATTCTAGTATACCCTTTTACTCTACGAGTAACGGGTATAATATCGCAAACGCGGCGGACTGTCCGGCGAACAAGGAAATTCCCGAACACAGTGCACACCAGTTGGCCGATATTAATAATGCCTTTTTTCTCACCACACAATTTCACATTTCACTTTGCAAATTCGCGGAGTTAGAATTGCGTCGACATATAATTGTGTACATACGGGATTTATGGGATGACTATGTATGTAACTATGTATAATGTATGATCATATGAACATAAAATATGTCATATGATACATACATAAATAAATGACCGCTTGCTCGTTGATGTACGGAAAAAAATGGAAAAAAAGCGAAGAAGGATTGAAAAGGAAAATGTCGATCGATGAGGAAAACTGAGTTTCCCATTGTGTCGGCAAATTTACGGATGTGGAATTGACACGGAAAATAGTCTTACAACAGTGCGACCGAAATTTAATGTTCGAAGCTCTGCTGAAGACCGGCAGTGAGAAAATTGAAGAAGGCTCGTACTTATCTTGGCGGAACAAATAGCGGGGAACTGCTGGCAGAAGAATATCCTGGTTTGAAGACCAATGTATAGGGGGGCTCGTCCTCCAAGATATGTTGAGCTGAATGTTGAAGTTAGGACAAATTCCCACTGCGCAAACGAATAGATCGAAAATGGGACCACCGAAGAAGTAAGAACAGTAAGCGGGGGCGTCGTGGGCATAAGTGCGTTTTATTCGGGTGCATACATACATGAGACTAATTGTAGCTTATGACTAGAGCGGCGCTCTTACCCGCTTTACATCGCTGAAGCGGGCTCGGGTGATCGGGTGCGCTTGGAGAGCGCGAGCTTGGACGAGAGCGAATGCTCTGTGCGCAGAGGCCTTTCAGTGGCCCCCCACCTAAACACCCACAAACCGCACAAACCTGCCACGCCCAGAAAAATGCTTTGATATTTGTTAGCCTTTACCAATACCCCAGTATTACGCTGGTTTATATTTCGGAAGGATTTACCCTTTCGTTTGCAATGCGTTTCGACATGTTATATTATTCTTAAATTTTTTGTTTGGGACAAGCAGCAAACTGAACATGCCGCCCGGCAATGCAAGATGTAGCTTGATACATCTCGCTTGTCCAGTCCATCCTGTTAGAAAAATTAGACAATAAGTGTGCGTTATGAGCAATTCGTTATGATTGAGGTGTGTAAGTGAGAGTGCTAAAGAACGGATTGGCAGTGGACACAGTTTCGACACTGACCATTTTAAATGACCCTGTTTGGTTTTAAGCGTTACTAATCGGACTAACTCGACGACCCGTCCTAGTTGCCTTTGTAACATCGGAAATCGGTCAACTTAGATGATGACAAAGTCGTTGAGCTGAAAACCTTCAGCCTCCTGGCACCACTTGGGCCTCTGCTGTAGGTGCTATCCCGTCTCGACTCCAGTTCTTCCAGGAATGTCATACCATTTTTTTATGAACTGTACTGTGGTCGATATTCCGGAGGCGCCAACATGGAGTCTCCAATCAAAAAATGAGCTGGCGTGAGCACCTTTAGCTTGTCTGCATCAGCATTGAATGGGCAAAGCGGCCATGAGTTGAGACGTGCTTCCATGCTTACGAGTATCGTAGACAACTCCTCATAGCTGTCGATCTGGAATGACTCAATGATAATAACCGACTCTACATTAGCCTTCCACAGCCCGCCAAGATTGGGCGACTGAGAAAACTCGGGGACTATGAGCTTCTCGTAATCCTTCTGGAGCTTGGCGTAGAACGCCTTCATCAAATTGTCCTCGCCTTGTCACTGTAGAGATGCTGAACCATTCCTTGCCGACCGTTGAATCTGTCCATAGCTAGCAGGAAATGCTCCATGGTAAAGGCCAGTCACCACTTCTAAGTGCACTGCCTTTGTTGCAAGACAAATGCAACCGGTAAATCATGGACCTTGGACCCCGGCAAAGCGGAGAGACCGTGAACTAACGGTACCGCGCTGGACCTTGGACTCGAATCGGCCAAGGGCGCAAAGGTCGTACGGTAACGGTGTGTACTTTGGACGAGCACAAAAAGGACGCACCGTGAACTAACGGAACACAAGTTGGACCTTGTACCCGAGAGAGCCGTGCGCAAAAGGGAAATAGCGGGATCCCCGCGGCATATAAAAAGGCAACGAAGGCGCAGCTCGGGGCAGTCGGTCAAACTAACACGCGTAGGTCATACAAGCAAGCAAAGAGTGCGGGCGAGAGTCGCGCATTCAGGACACAGGCGTGCGTCCGAACAGTCGGAGCAGACTCAGAAGGTGCGGGCGGACACAGTCGATCAGTAAAAGTACGTAATTTCCAGGATGAGTGGGATAAATATATATGTAACTATGTATGATGTATGAGCATATAAACATATGTAGATATGTATGATGTTGATGTACGAAAAAAAAACGGAACGAAGCGAAGACGGAGTGAAAAGAAAAATGTCGATCGATGGGGAAAACTGAATTTCTCACCTGCCGTTGTGTCGGAAAATTCACGGATGTGGAATTGACACGGAAAATAGTCTTACAGCAGTGCGACCGATATTGAATGTTCGGAGCTCTGCTGAAGACCGGCAGTGATAAGAAGACTCGTACTTATCTTGACGGAACAAATGGCCGGGAACTGATGGCAGATGGGAAGAAAATCCGGCTCGAAGGACCAATGTTTTGTAGGGGGCATCGTCCTCTAGGGATAAGTGCAAGCTTTGTCTAATTACGAAATTGTGTTGGATCCATTGGTAGGTCACAAGAAATAGCAATTTAAATATTGCTAAAATATGCAATGAGGAATTCATCAAGACCTAAAATTTCAGCTAGTAGCTTAGGTGGGCGTCCAACTCGGCTTTGGATTTGAAGACAACAATGAACTTACTGTTATAACCATGTTGGACGAAAGCCATTTGGTATGCTTTGTCTTGAATCTGGCCATATTTCTATTACAATTTGCCAAATTCTTTTGTATGTAAAGCTGAAAGCTTCTCACTTTGGTGTTGATTTCATCCTTTTTCTCCGTGCTTAAGTCAAATTCTTTCAGTTCATCATAAATCCAACTCGAAACGGAAGATGCGCTACGATTGTTTTGTATGTAGATATCAAGCAGTTGCTCATAGGCGAACTCAACCACAGCTGTAATATTAAGATGTGTAATACATTGGAGCAAAAACGAGCAAAAAAGATTTTTTAAAATTAGTTTATATACACTTTGCACTATAATGACACATAACTACTTTTTGGCAGAAATTGGCACAAAATTAGTTATACTCCACAAAAGACGGGTTAGCAGGTTAGCTTTTTTCTACTTTTGGACAACACGAATAAACGCACACAAAAAACACATTAACAAACATAAACAAAATTTTTTAATACAAATATTCTACATACCTTGGTCCTTCTTTTTCATAATTTTTGTGAAAATTGGTTAAACCACAAAAATTTTGGCACGCTCGCAAGTCAACAAAATTTTTTCCTGCGCTTTTTAGTTTCAAAATTTCAGGTAGAGTAAAAGGGTATACTAGATTAATTGAAAATTATTTAACAGGTAGAAGGAAGCTGTTCCGACCATATAAAGTATATATATTCTTGATCAGTCGATCTGGCCATGCCCGTCTGTCCGTCCGTCCGTCTGTTCGTCTATAAAAGCTAGAAAGTTGAGAGAAAGCATGCAGAACCTACCAACCCCATCTGTAGATTCAAGAAAATTTACGTGATTTACGTCACTGAGACTTTTAGGTGTTCTATTGACCTCATGTTCCTTGCTGAAGGTCCAATGGGCAGTATAGTGAGTTTGGTAGTAATAGGTGTTTCCGAAGCTAACCAGAAATTAATGTTGCATTACTTTATGTAACAACAGAAGGCGGATGGCGTGATACTTTTTTGAAAATGGGAGGCTGTTTGACAGGGTTAATTTTTGAATTTCGTAAACATTTTAGTTCATTGACGAAAAAAAACCTTACCGCGTAAGAAAATGTGTGGGTTGTTGACTTCAGACTAAAAATGTAGCTAGCAGCACTTATACAATCTAGGATGTGAGCGGCGATATGACTTACAAGATTCATGACAAATTAGTAAAATTTTCATTTTGTTCTTTTGAACAAAAAGATATTTATTATTGCCTTAGCCATCATTCTAAATTATTATTACATGGATTGGAAAAAAACTATTCAAAAAATTATTCAATTCATTGACTTATTCTAATAGAAAATAATTTAATGAATCAGGAAAATATGATTTTCTAACAAAAACCCGCTATTCAAGATGTTTTTGAGCCTGTATCCGAGAAGGTATAATGACAGAATGCATGTAAGATATAACTTAATTTGTTTTGTGTGGAAAATCTTAAAACAATCTTTTCCTACAGAAAGCTCACAAATCCATCTTAGCCCATTCTGACATTGACCACAGCGTAATAGCACTTTAATCCTTCTTGGAAAGTGATATTCAGAACTAACAGAGGATTTGAAATGTTGAAACACATGAAAACTTTTTAGTTGAAAACTTTTCATTGCTTCACCAAATTTATAACCTTTTTCCTTCTTGAGAAGTAATATTTATTCTAAAAATTGTTTCGCTTTTGTAGAGCATTTTAATGCACTGATATTTAAAAATTCTGTTTCTTTCGGTTTTTTGTATAGCTACTTGTATAACATTATCGTATTTGTAAAACGTTTATTGGAGCTTCTGGTGTGTCCATTTACCATAAGACCTCCAGCGCGATACCGTTATTTCTGGTCATTCGGCTTTACTGGGGTCCAAACTATAGCGTTTACCATTTAATTTTGGTTAACCTTAACTCCTACTACATTCGAGCCAGCTTCGCTGTTGCTATCTGCCGCGCAGATCTCTGCACCTTGACTTGTGGGGTGTTCACAAAATAGTGCAAATATAAAAAATATGTTTAAAGCTTTAAATTCGATTAAAACGCTGTTACTAATCATTGCGTTGGAAGAGCGACAAACATTGGTCGGCAACAAAATAGGTTAGAACTCAGTGAACATTAAAACTAACTTCCGTTGACTACGCTATTTATATTTGGGCGTGTTTTTGTCCAAGTAAAGGACTGTTGTCGTTTATTTTCTTTGCGCTCATCTTCCCACTAAAAACGAATTTCAGGACGCTGTTTTTTCGGTTTTTTATATTTGCTGTTGCAATGCTGCTGAGAAGGGTCCGGAATAGAGTGAATCGTTTAGCGCACTTCTTATCAAGCTCAGCATAAGTTTCGTGTGACGAGTGCGTTCTTCATGTGAGGTTGGAGGTGATCGATAAACTTCATGAAACATAAGGAAAATTTCTCAAAAATCTCGATAACTGGATTTTGACGACATGAAAAGAAGTTTGAGTAAAAAATGTTAATCATTTCTGTAAACTATTAAATACTCAATTCGGGGAGAGATTTCAAAGATAATTGCGGCCATGAGCAGTGTCCCCTCTGGCATAGGGCTCTGTCACTACGACCGCTTTAGCTCCCAAGATTTGCTACAGACGTATTGAAATTGAGTGCTTCTTGTATAAATAAGCACTTCTATTTCTTTAATATATATTCTCATTATTATCATATTAAGAAAAGTTATTTTATAAAGACTGTTATACAATTTAAAGCTTTTAATTCTAAGTTACATTAATAATGGGCAGCACATCTGGAAGTAGTAACTATTGTTATCTACGACAAAGCACTGACCGCACGTCTAATCGCACCGCACCAAATCGATGACACAACGACGGCGGAAATCGGTCATCCTTGATAATGCCAAGGTCGTTGAGATGAAAACCATCAGCCTCCTGGCACCACTTGGGTCTCTGCTGTAGATGAGCTAGCCAGCCTCGGGATCAGGACTATTTTGATTAATTAAAATCAAAAAATTAACCGGCATAAGTACCTCTAGATCGTCTGCATCTATATATGTATACTTATGAGCACCGTTTACAACTCCTCATAGGTGAACCATCGATCTGCAATGACTCTCTTAAGGTGATGTTTCACTGACTTTCGCTCCGTTGTCACTGTAGAGATGATGGACCATTTCATGCCCACTGGTGAATATGCCCAGAGCTAGGAGAACATGCTCCGTGGTGAGGCCTGCCACCGCTTCTAAGGGCATTGCATTTGTTGCAAGGCAAATGAAAACGGCAATGCATCCTTTGTAAAAGCTCCCTCTCAAACGTTCTGCTTTCAGCTCTATAGCAGCTGTGTAGTGAACTACCGTCGCCAGGGACGGTCTGCTAGGGGGTTCACTCGATGAAGCGGCGGGTATATCATGAGCTGTGTTGAAGTGATTGGCCTAGTCCGAAAGCACCTCACACATTTCTGAACAAATGTCTCCCTGCCAGTATCCAGAACCGTTGGCGAGTGTGCGCCAAAGTCAGCTGCGCACCTTCGTGTAGTGTCAAAACGTATACCGTATTACTAGTTGTGTAAAGTGATGAGAACTTGAAAGTATTATTGGATGACGACGCTCCTGTAACAGCCCAGAATGGTGCAACCGCCCCCTTACTCGCAAAACGCCTTCTACTGAGATCGGTGATAATCTCAAGAGCTTGCTTTTGGAAGGCAGTCTTTTAGCATTCCTTACCGCGGTCAGCTCGGACGAGGAAGAGCCCTTTGAACGATGCGCACGCTAGCGAATAGAGCATAGTTTAGGTCTTAAATGCTTAGAGGACCGGTACACCTCTCTACTTTTCCGAAAGCATTGGTTTTGAACCGAATTATATATGCTATGACTCGTACCACCTGGCTGAAACTAGAAAATTGCTCCAAAAGCGATGGCGTTGAGACTGCGTGGTAAACGCGTACTTTGGCATCCTTTGCCTCTAGCGCTGCATCATGTCGACCTATCCAGTCTCCGTCGAAGACCATTCACCTTGACTGCGTGTAAGCCACTCCGGGCCTCGCCACCACAAGACGAAGTCCTTCAGCTCACTTGAAGGCAGCCCTCTTGTCGCATAGTCCGCTGGATTCTCGCTAGTACCAACATGTCTCCTTTGAGATGGTGAAGACTGATCCAAAATGAAGGCGACCCTGTTAGCGACGAAAATCTTTCTTCTATTGTAGCTACTCCTTGAGGAAGCATCGCAGACGATTCGCCGTTTGGTCGACTGCAGATCCTTCTTTAAGAGTCCACAAGAAGTTACGTGCCTATTCGTGGAAGCATTCCTTATTGAGCTGCTTTCATTGCCCACCACATATTTGCTCCACCTTTCTGGACTGCTAGACAGACGTCTTTCCAACTGCATGAACCGACTATGCGCCATTTGAGATTTGAGGACCATGTCTTGTTCCCAGTAGGTTTTTAAGGCCATCCAATCGACGCACGTGAGTTTTATAAATAATTTACTCGCACCAGAGGTCCTTATCTGTTGCTTTAGGGCGGTCTGAAACCGACTCGTCCTCACACAAACGCTTCAGCAATGTCTCAGTGTCCAAAAGCACTCGAAGGCGTCCTAGTAGCCTGGCCAGTCCACACATGGACCGAAAAATTTAGGAACTGACATTGACGGAATCCGTCTCCTGAATCGCGTTCCGTAGTTCTTCCACCTGCTCCAGACGCTTTTATAAATAAATCGTTGATTTCCTCGATTGCGAATCCTTCTTAAAATTCTACAACGTCGATATTTATTAACTAATTTCTCCAAAGTCGGAGCCTCCGAATCAGATTTTATTCATATAATAGGAAAAATTCTTGTCCCGTAAACAACTTGTCAACCTACTCAGATTGCGCACAAGATTTCACTCACAAGAAGCCGCCAAAACAGAAGAGCGTCACAAGGATCTACGACCTGCAGGCCTCAAACTGAACTCTGATAATTACTCTGATTTGATTGACGCTCAAGCCTCGTTTTCGAGCTTTTTTAATATGGACTTTAGACTTTAGGGTTCTGATCAAATTAAGGGAGAGAGCTTTAGAGTTGCTGACTTTAATTGTCTTTGCATTTCTCTTGGATTCAAGTGCATTCGCTCTTGGATACAAGTGCTCTTAGATTCTTATAATTTTGTTTATTGAAATCTAATACTTCTTTTTTTCGGGATTGCGAGTCCGAGCTTTGAACGTGGAAACGTGACGATAAAGCGAGGGCTTAAGCAAGGAATGTTTATATTAGGCAACGGATGTTTAGGCTACCAGTGGGTGACATATCTGGTAACTATTGGGTACATCCGGAGTAGTGTAGGGTGTGTTTGGGTGTACATGTTGTATGTGTATTGTTGTGTAGGCATGGGCTTAAGTCTTAGGGACTTATGGATATGTCACTCCCCCAATCATTGACTTTGACCTGTCCTCAGGTCGTTAAAATTGGATATATCGTAATATTGTTTTTTGGTTGAATATTTTCCTTGACATTAGTTTCAAGGTGCGGATGTTCTTCTTTTTGCTTACAATATTTAACAATAAACTAATTATCATAATGACAAAAGTTGTAGTGCATATAATTTGGAAAAAGCTGTAGTGTTTTACATGGAATTTGATCATTTCTCTTGTTTCTAAGTGATTTATTGGTTCCAAACGTGTAACATTGTTGGTGATATAAATCGTTTGTTTAAAATCTGCTAGATTATTAGAAATTAGGAATTCATCTATTTGCATAGTACAATTTTTAATTTTAATAATGTTGTTTCCTGATATTAATATTTTGTTGTTTGTACAATCTTGGTTGACAACTGTTTCAAGAATATTCCATGTTAAAAGTATATTTGGTTCTATATAATTTATTTGGAAATTTCTTTGGGTTTTAATGTATTTGCATTGAGTTTGCTCTTGTTTAATAAGTCCAACAATACATTTGTCGAATATTAATTTATCTGTATAAAAAAATACTTGGTTATTGAATACATAAAACTTATCGAATATTTGCTAGGTTAGAATATAGTTATGTTCATCTGGGTACGGAACTATTTGAAATATCGGAACTTTAGTGCCCTCGCTAGGAACGTGGGATATAATCAAAATTTTGTTCGTGTCTGTCTTGACCCAAGTTGATGTTTTTATCTTTAGCATTTTCTCCGAATTTTGGGTAATTTTGGGTTAAAGATTCCTAATCTGGTTAATTGCATACCTAACTCGATGTCTTCTATGTATTCTGTAAACTGCTGTAGGTTTCCACCTTGAGCCTTTTAAATATGTCTATACCGCTGTTGAGTACGTCGATAACGGAGTCTTCTGACATGTTATTAATTTTTTCCTCTAGCTCCTCCTTGTCATCTTCATCTAATGTACCAAATAAGTATTTATATGCCTTCCCTACTACGTTCAAAATACCTCTTTTGTTTCTGTTAATAATTCTTAATCCATTTATTTCCCGTTTTAGTTTATCGACTAAATATTGTATCTGAGGTACATTGGGATAGTCATTTGCTTCAGTTACTAGATTTTCGAACATAAGCATTGTCTTTGTTATGTTTATACTCAAATAGTGGTATTCGTAGCTGGTTGGAGTTTCCATCGTTCCAGTTTGGAATATAAGATATCCATTCTTCGCACTTATTGGGTTTACTTCGATGTTGCTGCATTTGACCATAGTGATAAGTGGTAACATGCAAGTAAGCATTATAAGAAATATATTGCGTACTTTGCGCTTTTCTGGCTGGTCTGGAATTTTCGTATATGCTCTTATTAATCTTTTTTTGTTTCTTGAATTTTGATTAATAATGAACGATTTTCCTGCCGCGGTTTGTTTTCTCAAAATGTTTAATGTCCACTTGTTCAATCCTTCCTGTCTTTTTAAATGGATTGGTGATTTTACTCTTTACGAGTGGAGCCTGTCTATATTTTATATCAACTTCAAAATCATGCCTATTCTTATGGAGATTTTCGACCTTATCGATTTTGTTTTGTTGTACATTAAAGTCTGGGCTGCCTGCATATAGAAAAATATCTGCCAGAGATCGTTTCTTACTATTATGTTTAGTTTTATGATTATAGACGTATAAGATTGTTTCGAGTCTTGTACACCTATCTTCAATATTTTGTTCACATCCGATGATTCTCAGCTTTACATTTACGGTTTTGTAAATTCTTTCTATATCAGAAATTTTTACGCCTCCGGATCTTAATCAGTTTTGAAAAGATTTTTTTTTTATGCGTTGCTTTGAAGCCAATGTAGATTATTGGCTTTTAGTTTGAGAGCAATCTTGTCCGTTGAGGGTAAAAGTTATGTGTTTACACTTCTGTTCATTGACTTTTATTCTCCAGTCAGAAAGCCATTTCTCAATATTTGCCAGGTAGAGAGCAAGCTGTCCAGTAGCTTGCCGTGGACATTTATAGCGGCTCAGGATTGCAGTGTCATCGGCAATTGTAGATATTGTTAGCTACCTCGATGTTGGTATGTCGGCTGTATATAGTAGATATAGTGTTGGGCCAAGTACGCTGCCTTGAGGAAATCCAGCTTCTATGAGGTGGTCTTCAGACGTAACAGTGCCGCATCTAACTGAGAACACTCTATTGTGCAGGTACGACTTTCAAAGCTTATGGGTGCATTCAGGGAGTGTTGACTTAATTTTATGCATTAGGCCATCTAACCAGACTCTGTCAAATGCTTGGGCAACGTCAAGAAAAATGGCAGTGCAGTACTCTCTCTTTTCGAATTCAGTTCGAATTTCAGATGTGATTCGATTGACTTGTTCGATTGTTCCATGTTTCTCCTGAAAACCGAATTGATGCTCCGGTATTTTGTTAAAAGTTCGCAGAGGTCAGTAAACAGAGGTCAGCAGACATTTTTCGAAGAGTTTTGACATACATGGTAGTAAACTTATAGGTCTGTATGATGATGGAACTGTATGATCCTTTCCCGGTTTCGGTATCATAATGATGATCGACTTTTTCCATAACGAAGGGAAATAACCCATTATATTTATTGCATTGAAGAGCTGTCAAATATGCTCTCTATATTGGGTATGGGTATTTTGTGCTAAAAGGTGATAATTGCTCTATGTAGCGGCGTTGTGCGCATTCCAGCTCGTTAATTAGCTCCTTTTTTAATCTACGAGTTGCGATTTTGAGCCTTTGTTTCGCAAATGGCGATCTATAAGATTGCCATTCTCGTCGTAGGCGGCGCTTTTCCAATACAAGCTGCTCAATTTGAACATTTGTCTTACTTTGCATATACTGTACAGTTTGTTTTTCTGGGGTTGAGGCATGGGCTGCTGCAACAGAACAGACTTCAAAAGTTTAGTGGTGCTCTTTATGTTAGCCTTATTGATCATTCTTGGGGTCAGTTCAATGTGCGAACTTACAAATTTCTTGTATTTTAGCCAGTTAGTTCTATTCGATGTCAATCGACAGGGTGAATTTTTCAGATCCGAATATTGAAGATAAATAAGGAGCACCGGCGAGTGATCAGAAGATTGGTCTGGGAGGGATTCGCCGTTTATATGATTATATAATATGTTTCTTGTAACAGCAAAGTATATACAGTCTGGTATCTTTCTGGGGTCCGTTGGCCAATATGTAGGTGTGCCCGGAGAGGTGCAACTAAGCTTGTTGCGTACTTTAATTATTGTATTGTTTTCCCTTAGACGTTACATGACGAGATCCCCAGTGCGTATGCTTAGCATTGTAGTCACTAGCAGCTATGAAGCAATCCCATAGTGTGTTAAAAAAATCCAAAAACTGGTTTTCGGATATCGTAAAGCGAGGTGGGCAGTATACAGCAGCAAGTGTTATTTGTCCGTTACCCAGCTGCATATTTAAAGATGTTGCCTGTAAGTAGTTTGTTGCAAAGTCGTTGCGGATGTTTTAGGCGGTTTCTAATCAGGACTCCATGTGCTTTACCATCAGGGTGGTTGGTGCCGTATAATATATAACCATTTATTTGAAACTTGTACTTGTGTGTAAGATGTGTTTCAGAAAGGAGCATTACATCGATATGTTTGTCTTGGCGAAATTGAGCCATTTCAAGCTTGTGTCGCGAAACGCCGTTGGCATTCCATAGAGTTATACGTAAGGGAGCCATTGATTATTTTGACTGCTGCGATACCAGCACCTGTATCAATAGATCCTGATTACGCATAAGATTTTCCATGGTTGTTCTCATAAATGTCATGAATTCGGTCATGCTTTGTTGCAAATTAAAGATCATTGTTTCAATATTGCCTTGTGGCTGACCTGTTGGCTGATCAGTACTTACCCTGTTTTGTTCAGGGAGTGCGAATGGAGTTGTAGGATTTGTAGATGCAAGACCTGATTTAAGCACACTTGCAAATGTTACGTTCTTATTGGTCAGACTGTTTAAGTGGACATCAGGTGTATGTTATGAGGCTATAACTGTGCTCGGCGTGCTTTGCCCACGCATCATAGTCACTTTTTTGTGTAGTAGATTTTTTAGATCCTTATATACAGGGCAACCTCTGTAGTTTGCAGTGTGGTTACCTCCGCAGTTACTACACTTTTTCATGCCGGGGTCAGCTTTTTTCGATGGGCAGTTAACAGAGCTGTGAAGCTCACCACAAGCTGCACATACAGTGCGAAGGGTACAATTAGTTTTTGTATGACCATATTCTTGGTAATTTGCACACTGTACGGGTCCTTTGCGCTTATGCGGCTCTTCAAAAGGGACTCTACGGTGTAAGAGATATTGCAGCTTATAAATGGGGTGAGTCTGGTTCAAGTTCGACCTTGAAAAGAGGTTGTGGCTTTTTATCTTTGTTAAACATATTGAAAACTGATTTCGGCTTAAAACCTTGTTCTATTGAGGCTGTAACGAACTGATTTTCTTATTTCGCTCGCTACGAAATGCAACGGCTAGCTCAGAGAGTTTGTTTGTTCGTCCCACCAAATTTATGATTTGTGTGATTGCCCGACCAAGAGAAGACAGAGTTTTAGATTTAAACCACCTTTATTCAGTGACTTGATACAGAGAATCCTGTGATCCTCGCCTTCGGACGCGCGTCGTCTCTCCTTCGTCGTCCTTCTTAGCTGGTCCCGCGTCGCCCTCGACGGCGTATCCGTGCCGGCTCGACTGGACTTAGGATGTTATGGGGCAGGATGTATCGTCCGAAAGATCAGCTAGAGCTTCTCCCCGAACCACCTTTGCGTCCACTGACTCCACCGTCCCTTCTTGCGTAAGCCAGGCACTCGTCGCCCTTGCCAAAGGACCAACCTGCGGGCTTGGCCGGGGCTTAGGATGTTATGGGGCAGGGTGTATCGTCCGAAAGATCAGCTAGAGCTTCTCCCCGAACCACCTTTGCGACCACTGACTCCACCGTCCCTTTCTGACCACGCCAGGTCCTGGTGTTTGCTTCTCCTTCGCTGGTCCTTCCTTGCGGGGATCCTTTTTGGATGCTCGCTTCGACGCAATTGTACTTTCACTTGTAAGCGTCGGATCGGCTGTCTGCCCGTGTGGTACTCCGCGTACTTTCTTATTGAGTGTCTGCGTACTCCGCGTACTTTTCCCGATCGACTGTGTGCCTGTATGGCTCTCCGCGCACTTCTCATTGACTGTCCCGAGCTGCGCCGGCGCCGTCCCTTATATCGGCTGCGGGAATCCCGTTATTTCCCCTTTTGCACACGGCTCGCTCGGGTCCAAGGTCCAAACATGTCCCGTTAGTTCACGGTGCGTCCTCTTTGTGCCTGTCCAAAGTCCGCACCGTTACCGTATGACCTCTATGCCCTTGGCGGGTTTGTGTCCAAGGTCCAGCGCGGTACCGTTAAATCACGGTCTCTCCGCTTTGCCGGGGTCCAAGGTCCATTATTTCCCGTTTGACCTGACCGCCCTTGACTCCTCTCGCAATTCATCCGTCTTCGCTGTTGCTACGCCGATCTCCTGCACCCGGATTTGTGGGGAGTTTTAAGACTCCTCACATAGTTAAAGATAAGCAAATAACTGTCTGAAGTATGACAGGCTACTCTAAATTAAATAAATATGTAGACCTTCCAGCCAAACACAAAAATTCTATATTCATTTATTTTCACCTTAATATGACATTCTATTAGGAAGAAAAATACTAATCGAGAATAACGGTTTAATAGACTTCTCTCGGAGGGAAACAATAATTAACGAAGAACTAGATCCATGTGATGGGAACTCTTCAAAAAACTTTAATGCACTCTTACCAGAAAACAACATAGACTTAGAACACACATACAGACTAGAACATTTAAATAGTGAGGAAAAATACAGGCTTACAAATTTATTAAAAGAGTTCAGTGAAACTCAATATTGCAAAAATGAAAACCTTACATTCACAAGTATAATACGTCATGATATAAAAACCGCTCACGAAAACCAAGTTTACAAAAGACCATACTCGTATCCGTTTGCCTACGAAGCAGAAGTAAATAAGCAAATTAAGGAAATGTTAAAACAAGGTATTATACGCGAAAGCGACTCCCCTTACTGCAGTCCATTATGGATTGTCCCCAAAAAAATGGATGCCTCAGGCAAACCAAAATTCAGGTTGGTCGTGGAATATCAAAATCTAAATGAAATAACAATAAATGATAAATTTCCGATTCCTAATATGGACGAATTATTAGGCAAATTAGGAAAATGCCAGTATTTTACTACAATTGACTTAGCAAAAGGCTTTCACCAAATCGAAATGGATAGGGTCCATTCCAATACCAAAAATGGCGTTTTCGACAAAACATAGTCTCTATGAGCATGCCATTTGGCTTAAAAAATGCTTCTGCAACCTTCAAACGGTGCATAAATTACATCCTAAAAGGCCTCATAAATAAGCATTGCCTTGTTTATTTAAAAGATGTGATCATCTATTCAACATCTCTGAACGAACACCTAGACTATAAGTCCAGAAGGAATACCGACATAATAAAGAGAATGTTAAAGCAATCGAAAACTGTCCTCTCCCATATACACCAAAATAAATCAAATCTTTCTTAGGCTTATACGGATATTACCGTAAGTTCATTCCAGTCTTTGCAAAGATTGTAAAACCGCTGTCAATACTGACGCTAGCAATTTCGTCATAGGAGCCGTGTTATCGCAAGACCATAAACCAGTAAGCTTTGCAAGCAGACTATTAAATGATCATAAAGCACTATTAAAAAAGAACTACTAGCAATCGTTTGGGCAACCAAATATTTCCGCCCATATCTATATGGAGTCCCCTTTGAGATTTTGAGCGATCACAAACCCCTTGTTTGGCTAAATAATATTAAAGAAACTAACATAAAACTACAACGTTGGCCAATTAGACTTAGCGAATATAATTTCAAAATCAAATATTTAGAAGGTAAACTTAATCATGTAGCAGACGCTTTATCTCGCGTCAAAATTGAAGAAAACATGGTAGGCGAAGAAGAAAATATTTCAACAGCAGCAACAATACACAGTTCATCAGAAAGCAACGAAACCTACATTGAAATTACAGAAAAACCCATAAACTATTTTTCAAGACAAATTGAATTTATAAAAGATACCGTAGAGACAACGAAATACTTTTCCAAAATAAAACTGACCATCAAATAAAATGACCTGACCCTGACAAAGGCAAAAGATATCCTTATTAAGTACTTCTTAAATAATAACAGTGTTATTTACTTAGAAAACGATAAAGAATTTACCAATAGAAAACAATCAAGCATTTATCTTGTTTGAATCTGAAACAATACAAACCCCCATCAACTTTATGCATCACTGTCTCACAATAACAATAACAAGAGAGAACGCTATAGTCGAGTTCCCCGACTATCTGATACCCGTTACTCAGCTAGTAGAAGTGCGAAGGAGAGTCTTCAACACTGACAGTTTTTGGCGGTTTGTGGGCGTTAGAGTGGGCGTGGCAACATGAATCGACAAACTTGCGCTGCTTCTATGTCTCTGGAGTCTGTGTGCTTAATCTCAACTTTTGTTGAGTTCCTGAGATCTCAGCGTTCATACGGACGTACAGACGGACGGACAGACGGACGGACAGACGGACGGACAGACGGACGGACAGACGGACGGACAGACGGACATGGCCAAATCGACTCGGCTATTGATCCTGATCAAGAATATATATACTCTATATATGGTCGGAAGCGCTTCCTTCTGCCTGTTACATACTTTTCAACGAATCTAGTATACCCTTTTACTCTACGAGTAACGGGTATAATTACAGGAGTTGAAGAAACATTTAATAGTATAATTAAACAATGTCAAGAATTAAAAAATGTCACACAAATTAAATATTTAACCGAGAAAATGGAAAGAGAAATGAATGGCATACGCATCTCAAAGCGAAACAAACGAGGACTGGTTAACTTTGTAGGTTCCACATTAAAATATCTTTGTGGCACACTTGACGAAGACGACAGACAACATATTGAACAACAAATTTCCACTCTATCACAAGACACAGTACAGATCAGCACTCTAAGCCACGTTATTGACAGTCTCAATAATGGCATAGAAATGATTAACAATAATAATTAATAATTAACAAAGAACAAAAAATTAATCTATTAATATTTAACATTGAACATTTTACCGAATATATCGAGGACTTTGAAATGGGTTTACAACTAACACGACTATATTATTTATTTATCCTAAACTACTAAAACATGACAATATTGGCAACGTTAATTACGAAAATCTGATAAACATAAAAACTTCCGCTTGATATAACGTAGCTACCTATGAAATATTCCTAATGTCCCACACTCCTATGAATTCAATTGATCGACCAACTTTCATAATTGCTCCTTACCCCGACAATAATTGCAAAATTATTAAGGAAAATATTGAAGGCAAATTCTACTCACATAACAACTATGTTCTAAATACACTAACAAAGAATATTGTCAAAGACCATTGCATAGCTAACATAATAAAACACAAAACACCAACTTGTACTGTTCAAATATATCAATACATAAAACGGAATATACTTATAACCTGGAATATGACAAGAAAAAAAATTTTTTAACAATTGTAAAGGTCAAGATATTTATATTAAAAATAATAAAAATATCCAACTGCAAAGCAGAATTAAAACAAATTACAATATCAAACAAGAGAGAACGCTATAGTCGAGTTCCCCGACTATCTGATACCCGTTACTCAGCTAGTGGAAGGGAGAAGGAGAGTCTTAAACACAGTTTTTGGCGGTTTGTAGGCGTTATAGTGGGCGTGGCAGAAAGTTTTTTGGCAAATCGGTAGAAATTTACAAGACTAATACAAAAATGAAAAAATATCAAAACATTTTTCAAAAGTGTGGGCGTAGCAGCTTTGGGCGGTTTGTGGGCGTTATAGTGGGCGTGGCAGAAAGTTTTTTGGCAAATCGATAGAAATTTAGAAGACTAATACAAAAATGAAAAAATATCAAAACATTTTTCAAAAGTGTGGGCGTGGCAGCTTTGGGCGGTTTGTGGGCGTTAGAGTGGGCGTGGCAAAATTTTTTTTGACAAATCGATAGAAATTTACAACACCAATACAAAAATGAAAAAATATCAAAACATTTTTCAAAAGTGTGGGCGTGGCAGTTTTGGGCGGTTTGTGGGCGTTAGAGTGGGCGTGGCAGCATGATTCGACAAACTTGCGCTGCGTCTATGTCCCTGGAGTCTGTATGCTTAATCTCAACTTTCTAGCTTTTGTAGTTCCTGAGATCTCGACGTTCATACGGACAGACAGACGGACAGACGGACGGACAGACGGACAGACGGACAGACGGACAGACGGACAGACGGACGGACAGACGGACATGGCCAAATCGACTCGGCTATTGATCCTGATCAAGAATATATATACTTTATATGGTCGGAAACGCTTCCTTCTGCCTGTTACATACTTTTCAACGAATCTAGTATACCCTTTTACTCTACGAGTAACGGGTATAAAAAACACAATTGTAATATTTACTGAACACAATGTAACAAAAATCGAACCAATGTCACACATAGAAATTAAAGAAATGATTTTGTTAAACAATAAAAGTAACACAATTTACAGAAACATACTAATAATCTTCATATCTGTTTTAGTTTTAATTTACAAATTTTACTTTTATAGGAAATGTAAAACAGCGCCACACAAAATTATTATCTCTTACCTAAAAACAAGTAAAACCACTAACAAAAATATCGAAAAAGAAACAAAATCAAAAACAGAAATAGCTGAAACTAAAAAACCCAGTACCAAATTTATATCCAGAAATAATCGCTTGAGGACAAAGTAATATCTAAAAGGTAAGGGAGTGACATTTTCATTCTTCATATAATAAAACTAAAGCCGATCTTTTGGAAAGCTTTACTCTTCATATATAACATTCTCCCAAGATTTCAACGGTATCTTAACGGTAACTAGCTTAATGGTCTGGTAAGCTTGACATATAAAGCTAAGTAGAACTTAAAAGGCTTCTGTTAATCATCTTTAAAAGGTTTGCTGGGCCGAAAGAATACATTTGTAAATTATTTTATAACTGACCTCTGGTGAAAACTTATCAAATAAAGATTATAAAAGGAAAACATATATTTTTTTCATTAAATCAATCACCAAAAACTTTATTACATGTACTATTTACTCGGCTCGCTACAGGTAGTTCTACGATTATGTATGTATATTTTACTTTACATTTATATGGCATGTCTAGAATTCATTTAAAACTAATATTTAGAAAAAATATACTGAATTTTTATACGGCCGTAGGCAGCAGCAACATCCATCACTGGTTTGTTCCGTCTTAATATTTTCTCTCTCTCTCTTTTTTGGCTTCTTGCTCGGAGTGCATGAGGCACCCTATATCAGCGACATATTCGTACTCACGGCGATTTTTCTCTACTTCTCAGTCATCCACTGTACTTTATCTGAATACTCCACGTGTTCTGGCTTTCTTTTCCTTCGTACTTTCATCTCTAAAATCTTGGCAGCTTGCGGTCTCTGTCAGCAGCGCCTATGCATAAATATGTGTATGCATATGTGTGTAGCGAATGCACTAATTCCAGTAAATACCAATATGTATTTACACCGCGTGGCTTGGCTGCACATAGGCGTGCCGGCCAACAGTACCTCAATTATGTAAAGAACTCGTGGTCAGTTTCTTTTTTACCTGTCTTTGCAAATACACTATAAAATTTTACGAATCGAAGGACGGCGATTTTCGTGCTTTTTACACACTTCCCGCACTCAAAATATGTCTCCCTGATTGGTTTACTAAACTTTCTTTGAGCGATTACTGTTTTTAAGGAACGCACGTGTTTTACTTCAGTTTGGTGGTCTGTTCTTTTCAGAGCGTTTTTCGTCTCAGAGTAGAAAAATCAGAATGATCGCGTGTTTGCTTTACGGCGCCTTACTTTAAAGCGGCGAGCAAAGCGAGAGCAACGACTAAAGTGCGAAAGGGACGACTAGAACTTATGGCTTCTGTCTCACAGAGTTGTTACGAGCTTTCAATTAACCCACGTATGCCGAAAAGTGGTTTAGGCTGAGTCTTTACAATGATATTAGTTTTTGTTTGATTATTTACTTTTGCTTTTTTCTGGTACACTGGCCACTACCTTTCTTTTTTTTTTTTTTTTAACGCGAGTCCCACGGCCACACCTCCCGCCCAACCGACCGAGTGTCGCTGCCGTGTATCGTACGGCTCGAATCGCGGGAAGATAGACGCGATATAGAAGACAGTAAAGGACGAGGAAATATATGTATGCTAGTAGTAATATCTAAGAATTCGTTAAGTACGTTAGTATTGATCGCTTTAAAAACGGCAGAGAGTCTGAATTAGAGATAATAGGATAGAATCTATTATAGTCAGAACATAATACTCTGTAGGGATCATGCAACTCATAGTTAGATCTACAATGATTTAAAATTAGAGGTACGTAATTTCTAGTAAATCTGCTTGGAACAGTGAAGTTTAGCCGACTAACCAAGTCGGGACTATCCACTTCACCACGAATAAGGTTAAAAATAAAAACTGTTCCAAGCATCGTTCTACGGTTAGCTAAGGAGGGTAAGTTAATTAACATTAATCTATTCGAATAAGGAGGTAATCTACGGTTTGCATCCCAATTAAGGCGCCGTAAGGCAAAAAGTAAGAAGTTCTTTTGAACCGATTCAATGCGGTCCGAGTAAACTTCATATTGTGGACTCCAAACAGGTGATCCATACTTGAGGATCGGACGGACTAGAGAAATAAATAATGTTTTGGTCATGTAAGGATCATCAAATTCCTTTGACCACCGTTTTATAAAACCAAGCACACCCCTGGCCTTATTGACAATAGACGAAATATGGTCTGAAAATTTAAGTTTAGGGTCCAGAAGAACACCAAGATCATCAACATGTGTTATTCTGCCCAAAGAGCACCAACTTATGTGATGTGACTCGGAGACCACAAGAAAGAGAATTTTTAAAGAGGACCCGTTGCGTCCTGCCATTTAGATAACTTAGAATCCAATTTAGGAGATCAACAGGGAAACCTAATAAATCAAGTTTTTTTATTAAAAGTGAATGATTAACAGAGTCGAATGCTTTACTGAAATCCGTATAAATGACATCTGTTTGAAGATTATTTTTGAAACCCTGTACTACGAAGGAGGTTAGCTCCAGAAGGTTAGTAGTTGTTGATCTGCGTTTCATGAACCCATGCTGACATGGTGAAATAATTGACCTACAAAGGTGCTGCAAATGAGGAGTGATAACGTTTTCAAAAAGCTTAGGGATAGCAGACAATTTGGAGATTCCTCTGTAATTGCTTGAATCCGATTTGCTACCTTTTTTATGGAGAGGGATCACAAAGGACTCCTTCCATATTTGGGGGAACTGAGTAGATTCCAAATATTCAATCAAAAATAGCGGTTGTTAGTCTGTTCTTTCTAAATATGTATGGTCTCGGTTAAGTTTGACCTTGCTTAAAGACCAATTTAAAGTATTTTAACCCTTTTAATATTAAGTTCGCGCAGAATCCTTGCTCGGTTTTGCAGCGAACAAAATTCCAAAATTCCTGGCCAAAAATCAAAAAGCCAATATTTTTCGTTTATTGTCACATCTTTATAGGTTTTGGGGTCGCTGATTACGAAAATGATAAGAAAAAATCAAAATTCAAAATAGCGGATCCAAAATGGCGGACATTTTTGCCAAAAATATTTCGTTTGTGCTGAAATTCATATCATGTGTTTGTTGGGTCGCTGATTACCAAAATCAAATCAAAAAATCAAAATTCAAAATAATGGATATTTTCAAGAAGAACGACATTTATAAACATGTTCCATGGAATATTTTTTATTCGTTCTCTTATCTATTATTACATATATCTATATTACAAAAAGGTAGGATTTCTTTAAGTACATAATTAATCACTATCCAAATATTCGTCAACGCTTTCAGAATTTTCTTCCTCCGAAGTGCTGTGTCGCTCACGCACGAATTCACCAACACTGACACAAACAATATCGTTTTCAAGCCAAATATGCAAGAATATGCAGGTAATAATAACGGATTCGTATTTTACATACTTTACGCGTAAAACCGTTGCCCCTTTTTTGGGTTGAGCTGGGCTCATAACTAATTCTCTAGATATATGAAAAGAATTTGACAAAAATAAACAATTCGGCGCGCTGACCTTTCATTGTTAATAACTCCTTTAAATGTGCATGTAATTGATTTCCGCAAGAAATAATAATATTCTACATACCTCCAGGAACAACCTCCATTTTGTCGCGAACGATTTTATAAAGAACTGCGTTTTTATCACTATTTTCGTCAAGGGCACGAAACAGGTTAGGTTGCGCGATCTCACACGTGGAGCAATGACGGGCAAGTTTAAGTGTGTGCCCACAGCAAGGTATTAAATTACTCGACCCAACCGTTTGGATTATGACACTTTAATGCCAGCTGTTGAAGAAAAATGAAGCTTTACCTCTGGATTTCCGATCACAGTGCGCTGGTTAGTTATTTTTACGCTGTATCTTAGTGGAATATTAAATATTTTGTCTCACTTTAAAGGAAAATGTACTGCTTTACGATCTTTAGCGTGCTTGTTCTTAGGGTCCAGACGCCTTGTGCAACCTCTTCTGAAACAGCTTTTCTTATTGTTCACGCCAGAAGGGCGCAAACAGTTGAGCGGCAGTGTAAGCGGCCACTGCTTGTACTCAAAGCTCCTCCACGGCTCGCAAGCACCGCTGCTCGCGCTCTCCTTCTCTCCTCGCTCTCTCCTTCTCTCCTCTCGCTCTCCCTCCTTCCCGCAAGGTATTCACCACTCCGCGGTCCCGCGGTATTCCCAATGTTAGGTTTAAGTTAGTCTTAATTTACAAGTGTTGTAATAAAGTGCGAAATTGAAGTCGATCCCGTGACTTTTCACTTCTGGAGGAACTTATCAGCAGCAGCCGCAACAGCAACAACAACGACGTCAGAAGCCAAAATATCTTGGACAACAACTCCGCCCACTCCATTTCATGGTCCTTCGAGCCCGCGACATCCTCATCCTACCAGCGCTCCTTGCGGAAAAAATCAAGATAAGTACGGCTTTATATCCTATTCCGTCCGTGGTCGCCATTTTCGTTTTTCCAACGGCGTTATTCTTTCCGTCCATCCGTATCAAGTGAAAAGTGAAAATTAAGTGAAAATATATAAGTACATGCATAAAAAAGCACTTTGCCAATACCGGCCCCCAAATTCGTCTCACGGTGATCCGCTGGTATCCAAGCGCATATACATATATATATACATTTTTTTAAAACACTGTCCAAAATTCACTATTATCGTCCGCTGCTAAACTGCTGTTTTTTTGCCTCAATAAAAAATACAAACCACATATACATATTCAGCAAAATTTTACATACACATAAAATTATACATACCCATAAATATACATATCCATACATATATATTCATACACATATATCCATACACATATAAATCAACAATTACATATTCCAATAAAATTTACATCTACATACATATATAAGAATCACTCCATAGATTTAACCAATTTAATACACAAAATAAATATATTACCAAAAATAATAAATAACATCGAATGCGAACTGAGAACAATTTTTATCTCTTGGCTCAAAATAAAACACAAATCTCGACATACATATATATTACATTACATATATATGTTTAAACTCCAAATAATACATACATACATACACACAGTCGCGACTTACATAGGCTTGCAAAGTGCAAGTTCTTTCGTCTCCTCTTTGTTCGAGAGAATACCCTAGAATCGAAACATAAAATAAAATAAATAAGTCCGACGACAAAATTTAAGAAAAAACTGACCCGATTATTTAATAATTATTTAAGCCAAATAATAATTTTGTACAAGCTATTTCTGGCTCCTATTTCTGGTTCCTAAATTAAAATAATTATTTATCAGTTCCACCCAAATTTATCAGCCTCCCTACTTGGCTTTTTGGCGTGTTTGTTGTTTTTTTTGGTGTTTATGTTTCGCATCCGTTTGTCGCGATTTTTTCGTTGTGGTCCTAAATCCGGTAGCTATTTTTATAAATTATTAGCTATCATCCGAACTCTATTCGGTAGCTATTATTTAGCTATTTTTCCACAAATTCGAATTTATAGCTATTTTCTATATATTAGCTATTTTTTTCGGGATTTCAAGTCGGTAGCGATTTTTTATAAATTATTGGCTATTACCCAGACTCCATCTGTTAGCTATTTTTTAGCTATTTTTTTTTCCATAAATTCAAATTTATAGCTATTTTCTATATATTAGCTATTTTTTTCGGGATCTCAAGTCAGTAGCGATTTTTTATAAATTATTGGCTATTACCCAGACTGCATCTGGTAGCTATTATTTAGCTATTTTTTCCATAAATTCCAATTTATAGCTATTTTCTATATATTAGCTATTTTGTTTTTTTCGGTTTCCAGTCGGTAGCGATTTTTTATAAATCATTGGCTATTATCCAGACTCCAGCTGGTAGCTTTTTTAGCTATTTTTTCTAGAAATTGCAATTCATAGTTTTTTTTATAAATTTGAGCTATTGTTTCCAGATCCCAATTGCTACTTTCTCCCGAATTCCGACGGGATTCTTTGTCCATCCAGATTTGGGTGCTCTCTGTGTCTGGTTCTTTTTCGATTCCACATTTTTTGCGGCGGGCAGGCCTTCTTGACTTCCTTCTCCTAGGGCATAGCTGAGCATGCCCCTAGAGGGAGACAAGAAAAAGACACCCGCACCTGGAAAAGAACAAAAGTTCAACCCGCAATCTCCGCTATCCACTCGCGATAAGCCAGCACCCAAGTCCGTTAGTCCCAGGGTCAAAACCGCGACTCCCACTCCGAAAGCAAAGGTTTTGCCATCGACCAGTTCGAAGACAACTCCTAGGATTGTCATTTCCCGACCAGTGACGCGAGCGTCTAGTGAGTCTTCTCTATCGAGAAAATCCGAGAGTCCCTCCGCTGTCGGGACTGATTTCCTCCGCGTCGCACGCTCTACCACAAAGAAAATGGCATCCTCTGAGCAGCCAACGCCCGCAACCGCAGCGTTGCATAAATTCATCGCCGTCAGCGATCGCGTAAGCCTTTTCGAAGCGAAGATCAACACTCCTGATCAAGCCTCTCCGTCCCTACACACGTTACAAGTCCGTCTGCAACAGGTGCGAGCCTTATGGGACAAAGTGGAAAGAGAGTACGAAACATGCTCTGACCTAATGGCCCAAGAAGGATCCCTCGACACAGTGTCTATTCTCCAGGCCAAATATGACTACTGCTACTCAGTATACGAGTCATGTGCAGCACAAATTGGCGAAACAATCGACAGAGCAACGCCTCAAGTCGCGCAAGCACCCTCTCAGCCGCTAATTTCGTCCGGCTGCCGCTTACCTCCATGCGACACGGAAGTCTTCGATGGCGACGGGGCCGATTTCCAAGGGTAAGCCGAAACGGGTCGCATCCTTCACGACCCAGGTGCACCAAATAGGCGACCCTGATTCGCTCGACACGCTTCTCAGCAAGTTCTGGGAGGTGGAGGATCTACCAGTAAAGATGGTAAAAGAGTCGGACTCCTATTGTGAAAGGAACTTCCTCCAAACAACAACAAAAGACGCAAGCGGGAGGTACGTGGTGACGCTCCCGTTCCGGGACCCCGAGAATACCGGATCCGATTTAGGATATTCAAGATCCATTGCGTTAGCTCAGTTTCTTAGAAACAAAAATCGTTTAAAAAGAGACTTTCCCTTAAAAGAGCAATATGACAGCGTGATCCAGGAGTACCTGGATCTGGGTCATATGAAAGAAGTTCCGCCGACTCACAATTCTCCCTCGTATCATCTTCCTCATCACGCGGTAGTTAAGCCCGAAAGCACCACTACAAAGCTTCGCGTTGTATTCAACAAGGAAGGAGATATCCGAGACTTTGAACTAAAAACAGTTACCTTCGGGGTCAACTGCGCCCCCTTCCTCGCCATTCGAGTCTTGCAACAGCTGGCAGAGGATATCCAGGAGCCATTTCCTAATGCCAGCCGCATCATCCAGCAGCACATGTACGTCGACGACGTTCTGGCAGGGGCGAATTCCGTAAACGAAGCCCAAAGTTCGATTCGAGAGTTGCATGCAGCCCTAAGTGCCTCCGGGTTTCCGCTAAGAAAGTGGACCTCGAACAACAAAAGCGTCCTTAAAGACGTCCCGGCCGAACACCTCCTTCATAGCGAGTTCCTCGACATCGATGCCGAAAGCACGGCCAAGACGCTCGGTATTCGGTGGAGGGCAAAGTCCGACGAATTCTATTTCGTTCCCCCCGAAATAGTTTTGGAACCCTCCTATACAAAGCGAGAAGTTCTGTCCCAAATCGCTAGGTTGTTCGATCCTGCCGGGTGGCTCGCGCCGTTCATAATCCGTTCAAAAATGTTCATGCAGGAGATTTGGTTGCAGAACTTAGGCTGGGACGATAAGCTTTCCACTGAAATAAGTCAGCGGTGGCAATCGTTTTTAGACGAGTATTCCGACCTCAACCAGATCCGCGTTCCGAGATGGATCTGGTACCAGCCTGAGGTAATCATAGAGCACCACGGTTTCTGTGACGCGTCTCAGAGAGCCTATGGAGCGGCTATATACATCCGCGTCGAGATGGGGCAAAAGATCCTGACTCGCCTGCTTACAGCCAAAAAACGAGTGGCCCCGGTAAAAACCGTCTCCCTTCCTCGGCTAGAGCTCTGTGGTGCCGTGCTGTTAATCGAAATGGTGACAGCAATCCTTCCGCACATGCCCTCCGCCAATTCAGATATCCGCTGCTGGACAGATTCCACAATCGTCTTAGCCTGGCTACGAAAGCCTGCGTGCAACTGGACCACATTCGTGGCCAACAGAGTTGCCAAGATCACGCAGGCGACGCCAGTCGACTGTTGGGCACACGTTCGCTCAGAACAAAACTCCGCCGATCTAGCCAGTCGAGGCGTATCCCTACATGAATTGGCAGAAAACCATCTCTGGTGGCACGGACCAGAGTGGCTGCAAGGGCCACGAGAGCTATGGCCAGCACAAAGCGACACTCTTCCAGTGACAGAGCTAGAGCAGCGCGCGGTCAAAGTGCATTTTGTCAAGGCCCCGTCCATCGACTTTCTCGAACGTTTCTCCAAATTGGACAAGGCCCTGCGAGTTCTGGTCTGTGTTCAACGCTTCCTTAAACGCTGCCGCAAAGGTTCGTTTTTGCCCAATTCACGGCCTACAAGTGAAGAGATCCGGGAGGCAGAACGAACTCTGACCTCCATTGCGCAGCGCAGAGCATATGGCCAAGAGCTTCAGCATTTGACCGAGAAAAGGCCTCTTCCAGTGTCAAGTCCTTTGGTGAATTTGTTCCCGTTCATTGACCAACACGGCCTTTTAAGGGCGTGCGGCCGTCTCACTGCCTCCAAAACCCTGCAATATGATGAACGTCATCCGATTATTCTCCCCTATGACTGTAGACTGTCGCGCCTCATCGTCCAATTTACCCACCAGATTATTCTTCATGGCGGTAGTCAATTGATCGTACGCCTGATCCGATCGAAGTATTGGATTCCTAAAATCAAGAATCTGGTGAAGGCTGTGGTCAATCCGTGTAAGATTTGCACGATTTACAAGAAGAGACTCCAAACACAGCTGATGGGCGATTTCCCGACAAATAGAGTCTCCTTCTCGAGGGCGTTCACCTACACGGGTGTCGACTATGCCGGCCCTTTCGAAATAAAAAATTATACAGGGAGAGCGTGTCTCATAACGAAGGGATATGTTTGTGTGTTTGTGTGCTTTCCCACGAAGGCTATCCATTTGGAACCCACTTCCGATCTAACAACCGAGAAATTTCTAGCGGCCTTTGCTCGTTTCGTAGCAAGGCGCGGTTGTCCTCAGCGGGTCCATTCGGATAATGGTAAGACCTTTGTGGGGGCGGCAACTTTGATTTCCAGGGACTTTCTCCAAGCTACCAAAGAGTCCGTGACTGATGCATATAGCCATCAGGGACTCGTATGGCGGTTCATCCCACCAGGGGCTCCACATATGGGGGGTTTGTGGGAAGCAGGGGTGAAAAGCTTCAAAACCCTGTTCCTTAAATCGACGTCAGCCCGCAAATACACATTTGAGGATCTGGCGACGCTTCTCGCTAAGATTGAGGCTTGCCTCAACTCTAGAGCCCTCTCCCCTATGTCCGAAGATCCCTCAGATTTGCTGGCCCTCACACCAGGCCATTTCCTTATTGGAGGGCCGTTGCTTTCCACGGCGGAACCCGAGATAAAGGGCGAAGCCAAGTCGATAATAAATCGATGGCAACACCTCAAGGCACAACATCAGCAGTTTAGTGCACGGTGGAAAGAGGAGTATCTTAAAGAACTCCATAAACGAAACAAATGGCAATTTCCGACCAGGAACCTCCAAGCCGACGATATGGTAGTTGTCAAGGAGGACAATCTACCACCGAACGAATGGCGGCTCGGCCTTTCCAGGAGCCGACGGTCGCATTCGAGTCGTTGAGATCCGTACGTCTCGCGGCACCATAAAACGCCCTGTCCACAAGGTTATTCTTCTACCGTTGGAGGACAAAGAGTCCTCCGTTCCTAGGGATTAGGGCACTTCCCCCATTCCGGGGCCCAAATAGTAGTCGGCTCATACTAAGCTTTTTATTTCTTTTATTGGCAGACTTACTACTCACTTCCTAACATAATGGCTCGTGCCACCCAGTCGTTGGAGAGCAGACGTACTCGAGGTATTAAATCCTAGCGCTGCCGAGTCTGCTCTGGAATCCATCCTCTTCGGAAGTGCAAGAGGTTCCACAAACTGAGCGCTGAAAAGCGCCTTCGGGCAGTACTTATTAATAAGTACTGCTCGAACTGCCTCGCCCATCAGCACTCAGGAGGAGACTGCCGCAGCCAAGACGGATGCAGGGAGCTCCGACGCGCAGGGAGCGCCACCCCGCTGCACCTCGTCCGGTCCGGATTTCCCGCACTCCGCCACCAGCCCCAGTCGCCAACAATCGCCCGCGTCCGAAGGTCTCCGTCGCGTCTCCGTCGGTGGCAACGGGGCAGCAGAAGGCTGTCCCCATCCTGCCTACGGCCGTCGTCGTGCTGGACACGGGCTCGAAGTCTTTCGAGACCGGGGCCATGATCGACCCATGCATGCCGGTGAGCAGCATCGACCGGTCGTTGGCGGCTGCGTTCCGGCTGCCCATCACCCGGCTGGGAGACGACGAGGTCTGCTCGGTGACACTCCGGTCCCGAACAAGCACATTCCGACTCAACGTCGTCCTGAAGATCGAACCCAGCCTAAGGATCCGGACACCCATCCGAGCTCTGAGCGACGCCGCAAGGGCCAAGTTTGACGGTGTTCGTCTCGCGGACGAGCGCTTCCACCGGCCGGCCACCATCTCCCTCGTGTTGGGATCAGATGTATATGCCAATCTGATCCAACCGGGATGCCCGTCGCGCAGAACACGGTGTTCGGATGGACCGTTTCTGGAGCGTGCACGGAGTGAAGAGGCCGATCCTGCTGTCTAGCCGGCCAGGGATACCTTTGCCTACGCAAGGGGGGGGGAGAATGTTCACGCCAGAAGGGCGCAAACAGTTGAGCGGCAGTGTAAGCGGCTAATGCTTGTACTCAAAGCTCCTCCACGGCTCGCAAGCACCGCTGCTCGCGCTCTCCTTCTCTCCTCGCGCTCTCCTTCTCTCCTCTCGCTCTCCCTCCTTCCCGCAAGGTATTCACCACTCCGCGGTCCCGCGGTATTCCCAATGTTAGGTTTAAGTTAGTCTTAATTTACAAGTGTTGTAATAAAGTGCGAAATTGAAGTCGATCCCGTGACTTTTCACTTCTGGAGGAACTTATCAGCAGCAGCCGCAACAGCAACAACAACGACGTCAGAAGCTAAATTATCTTGGACAACCACTCCGCCCACTCCATTTCACTTATCTTTTTATTCCCATTACTCCTAGAGTAAGATTCGTTGAAAAGTATGTAAAAGGCAGTATAGTAAAGTAAAGTATATAAATTCTTGATCAGGATCAATAGTCGAGTTAACCTGGCCGCTTTCCGTCCGTCCGTCCGTATGAACGTCGAGATCTCAGAAACTGTACGGTTAAGATTAAGCATACAGATTATAGAAATTACGCAGAGCAAGTTTTTAAATCCATTTTTCCACGCCCAGTCTAACGCCCACAAGCCGTTCAAAACTGTCACGCCCTTCTAAAAGTTTTGATATTTTTTCTCCTCCAACACGGTGGAGGAGTCGCTTGCCAACAAGAGGCAACGCTCAACCGAGAGCGCCAATAAGGACGCACCGGGGAGCAAGCGGCGACGCGGGCGACGAAGGAGGCAGGCTTTCCCCCCAGAAAGCGAAGAATCCCGAGAAGAAGCTCAAAGTCAGTGAGGCGACCAAACGACACTTGATCGTGGCACTCATTGACAGAAGCGATGAAGCCGGCAAGATGACCGAGCCACGGTGAAAGTTGGTGCATACGCGAGTCACTGTTTGCACGGATGGAGGAAGATCCTGAGGCCCCATGCCCACATTTGATGGTGCCTGGTGGCTGAACGGGGTCAAAATCCTGAAGTGCATGGATGACCAGACGAGAAAGTGGCTGACGCAAACGGTGCCCAGCTGGAGGTGGTGGACAGGGAGCTAATCCCTTCCTTTCCTAAGGCGAAGGTTCTCTTTCCCATCGCAATCCAAGGGGACCGGGCGCTGAAGCTGCTGCAGGGACAGAATCCGGACATTCCAACCGCGGACTGGAAGGCTCTGCACCTTGCGACCCTATCGCCCAAGGAGGGGGGCCGTATTGCAGTCCTCCAGATAAATAAAGAGGCGGAGGACATCCTCTATCCGAGGTACGGGAAGATGGCGTGGGGCATGGGGAGCATGTACCTGCGCCTCAAAAAATGCCACCCCAGGGATAAGGATGCTCACACCCTGAAGGCAGGTGAGGTGGAGAAGGGCCTAGGTCTGGAAACTATCGCGGAAGCTGCCCAGGGACTTTCGCTGGGCGAGACGGACGAAGAGGACGGTGACCTGACGTTGACAGTCAACCCGTCGAATGGAGATGAGCCCAGTACAAATGCCACTGAGGGTGCTGCAACTCATAATCTTCATAAGAACAAGGTCGCGTCGGCGGAACTCCTCATCGCCCTGGAGCAAGGGTCCGCCGACATTGCCTCGGGCAATGCCGTCGCCGGACTAAACCATCTATACACCATCGGAGAGCGAAAGGAATCGCCTTTTGGTAGCTTCCTGCTACATGGCACACGACAGAACGTCCCCACCGGAGGAACTCAAAAGCATGGTAGAAGCCAGCCCAAACGACCAGCAACTGATCGTGGGTGCAGACGCCAACGGGCATCACTGCGTGTGGGGGAGCCCCGACATCAATGACAGAGGTGAGTCACTCTTAAACTTTTTGCTATCAATTAACATATGCATAGCTAACGTGGGGGAAGAGCATACCTATGTAGGTCCCACCTCTTCGAACGTGCTAGACCTAACACTCGTAAAGGGACAAAGTACTATGGTTTCAGAATGGAGAGTCTTTGAGAGACAATCTTTCTCAGATCATAAGTACATACAATTCCTATACGAATTCGACCACTCTCCCAAACCAACCTCTTTCAGAAACCCCCGGAACACTAACTGGGGAAAATCAAGAAGACTATCAGGCCACCCTGGAAAAACGGTAATCCTTCGCTTCTACGCAATAACCTCCGAGAATTGTTCAAAATCGTCAAAGACGCGAATAATGATATAATCAATGTGGAAAACAAGATCCTACTCAGGGATTACAAGAAGGAAATACGCAGGGCACAAAGAAGCTCGGAAAAACTTCTGCTTCAATATCGACACGGCCCCAGAAACGGCTAGACTCCTGAAGCTACTATCGAAGCAGCAAACCATACAGAGTCAGATCAAACGCGATGACGGACAGTGGACTGAGGGCAGCGAAGAGGCCCTTACAGCACTAATGCATGCTCACTTCCCAGGATGTACCAAGATATCCGATGCCAGCAAGCACCAGGACCTCGTAACTGGAGAAGAGCATCTCCCAACAGATCTAATATCCTCCAGAAGAATCCAATGGGCAATAGACTCCTTTGCGGGAATAAAAGCACCGGGACTAGATGGAATATTTCCAGCCATGCTACAGGTGAACAAAGAAGTGATCACTCCATGGCTACACACTATATTCACAGCTTGCCTAAGCACGGGCTATATCCCTATTTAATGGAGGACCTCTAGGACTCTAGGACATATGAGCTCCAAGGATTACAGGCCGATTACCTCTTTTTTACTCAAGAAGCTAGAAAAGCTGCTGGACATATACATCAGAAACGATGTGGGAAGATTAATGTCATCTAACCATCACGCTTACACGAAAGGTAAATCAGTGGAGACGGCACTACACTCATTAGTAGCCACCATTGAGAAAGCCCTCCATAACCAAGAATATGTTCTCGGAGTGTTAGTGGATATATCCGGAGCATTCAACAACGTGACCACAGACGGATGGTACTAGAGAGGGTGAAAAAGGCCACCATAGCGCTATATGCATCCAAGAAGATGCTTAGCAGCGCATGGGACCTCTCACCCGCTCTAATGCACTTGGTTTACATCTCGGTGGTGCGTCCAACTCTGATGTATGGAGTCTTAGTGTGGTGGCAGGCTATGGAAAAGAAGACTTACAACAAGCTCATGGAGAGAACACAGCGGCAGGCACTGCTCTGCATAACAGGGGCGCTGAGGTCAACTCCCACAAAAGCACTCGAAACTATAGTTCCTGTCTCCCTTAGAACGCTCCAAAGCGAACTGGAAAGACGGGCCGACCCACGAGCCAAAAGCAGATGGAGAAGAACTTACACCTGCAAAATTTCAAAAATCATGTGCAAAGAGCGCAACGCAAAACTCAGTCACTACGTGCTGTATCTTCCAAGGAAAGACTGCAGACTGTTAGTGGAAATTCTTACAGGTCACTGCCTAGCTGCGGCACACGCAGTCAAACTGGGCATTACCGACAACGCCAATTGCCGGAAATGTGATGAATTCGACTCAATCGAAACCTTGGAGCATCTCATTTGCAAGGGTCCGGCCCTAACAAGGGCAAGAATAAACCTAGGCGCTCCGGCTCTGGCATCGCTAGAAGATGCCTCCAGAAAGTAGCCAGACGAACTACTTGCCTTCGCGAAAAATACCTCGATCCTATAAGATTTCGAAAACCGCGTAAACATTCTCTAGGTCCATAAAGAAACATTCGGACAGCTATAGGCCATATTGGCCTATGCGCGGCCCCGTGAGTGCCTTCCGACCTCACCTAACCTAACCTTCATTGTTGCATTTTCTAAGATATTTCAACTTGTTCATTAGTTCTAATATATAAGTGTCACTTATTCACAATTTTTTTTATATATTTGCCCTTGATGCCTTTTCTGTGGAACTCAAAAATTCCGAATTTTTTTCTTTCCATTATTATATTGTACTCATTTTCTTCAGATTTTTTGTTAAATTATTTAAAGATTCCAATATGACGTGTAGTCTTTTAAAAAACGCACAATAAGTAATCTTGAGCTCGCACCAGTAATAGATTGAGACCTTAAAAAACACCTTAAGAATATAACGTTAGAAAGGACTTTTTAAATACCTTGTATATAATTTACAAAATCTTCACATTTTAATGGTGAAGTTGTGTTAGAACTCTCGCTAGGTGGTTAGGGTGCGATGAAAGCCTGCTATGGTATTTTCATTTATGTTCCGTAATCGCATTGCTGATAGGTGGAATATTTAAGTCTCTTTGAATGATTCCATTCCGAACGTACCACGGTGCCCCAGTGATGGTTTTGAGGATCTTTGATTGTGCTCGCTGTATGATGTCGATATTGCTGTCGCTTGCATTGCCCCAAAGCTGTGAGCCATAGGTCCATTTAGGTTTTAATACGGAATTGTAGAGTAAGACCTTGTGGTCTAAGCTGAGGGGAGAGCCAGCGTTGATGAGCCAGTGTAAGTTGTTGGCTTTAAGTTTAAGTTGAATTTTGTTGGCTTCAATGTGCTTCCGCCATGGGAGTCTTCTGTCGAGATGTACTCCCAGGTACATTACATTACCTCATAAACATTAGGCCGGCAAGACTATGTCTAATGCTTGGGATACGTCTAAAAATACAGCTGTACAGTATTCACGAGTTTCGAAAGCATTTCTGTTGTTAATCGATTTCCCAGCTCAATGGTTTCGTGGCTTTACCGAAAGCCAAAATGATGGGTTGGAATTTTGTTGTGCGATCTCAGATGTAGATTAAGTCGGTTTAGCAGCCATTTTTTGAATAGTTTCGAAATACATGAGAGTAGACTTATTGGTCTGTAAGATGGAGGAACTGCATGGTCCTTATCAGGCTTCGGAATTATTATGATGATCCATCTTTTCCATCGTTGTGGTAAGTAATTAAGTTTGGTGATGGCATTTAACAACTGGGATATGTAGCGAACTGTAGAATGTGGCAGCTCGATGATCATTTCCGGTGTTATACGGTTGCAGCCGGGGATTTTTTTCGGGCTGAGACTGTCTAAAATTATTTTAGTTCTTTTTTTTTTGGACTGAACACAATTGAGTTTTGTTTCTGATGGCTGTTTACGGGTGACCTTAGCGCGAATGCGCTAGAAGGCATCAGCAAAACGGTTTCAGTCGGTGGGCGAATAGTTGGCTGGGCTGTCCACAGTGACTTATGATATGTGCCTGTTGGTGAAAGTTGCTTTATGTATCAACGTATTGCTCCTCTTGTTTCAGAGCGTTGGCCAATTTCCGTGCAGCTAGTTATAGCTTTTGTTTTGCAAATGGAGATCTGGAAATCGCCATTTTATAAGTAAGCATCTCTTTGGTGGCTCGAATTGTACGTTAGTTTTATTCGGATTAATTGTAATATTTTAACTTTCTGACGCTCTTAAGTCTATGAAGTCTATTATAGTCAGAACATAATACACTGTAGGGGTCATGGAACTTAAAGATTTAAGATTAGGGGTAAGTAGTTTCTAGTCAATCTGCTTGTAACAGAAAAGTTTAACAGACTAACCAAGTATTTTCACCGCGAATGAGCTTACAAATAAGGACTGTTCCAAGCATCGTTCTACGGTTAACTAGGGAAGGTAAATTATTTAACATTAGTCTACTGGTATGGGAGGTAATATTATATAAGGCTTGCATCCCAATTTAGGCGCCGTAAGGCAAACAGTAAGAGGTTCTTTTGAACCGATTCAATGCGGTCCAAATAAACTACGTATTGTGGACCAAACAGGGGATCCATACTCAAGAATCGGACGGACCTGTGAAATAAATATGGTTTTGGTCATGTAAGGATCATGCAATTCCTTTTACCACTTTTTATAAAACAAAGCACACCGCTGACTTAATTGACTTTATACGAAATATAAATTTTAGTTTAGGGTCCAGAAGAACACCAAGATCATTAGCCCGTGTTATTTTATCCAAAGGGCATAGATTGTAAGTCGCGTGTGTAGGGTTCATACGACACTTCGAGCCATTTAAGTTTATTACGTTATCGTTGCAACATATTGGAAAGCTATATAGATCGGATTGTAAGTCAAATGACTGGAGGCATAACTTAAAATCGTCTGTGTACATGAGTACTCGCGAATGTTTAATACTAAGGGGAGATCGTAAATAAATAAGAAAAAAAGGAGCGGACTAAGGTGGCTCCCTTGTGGGACACCAGATGTGACTGGAGAATACAAGATAGATAATAAATATAACCCTTTGCTTCGTGCCATTCAGATAACTTAAATCCAATTTAAAAGATCAACTTTGAACATAATAAATCAAGTTTCCTTTTTAAAAGAGAATGATTAACAAAGTCATATGCAATACTAATGATAGTGTAGATGAAATCTGTTGGAAGCCCTGTATTACCAGGGAACCAAAGGTTAGTGGTTGTTGATTTGCGTTTCATTAAACCACGCTGACATGGTGATATAACATTGTTTAAAAGTGTAGGCATGGCAGCTTTGGGCGGTTTATGGGTGTTAGAGTTGGCTTGGCAAAATGGGTCAAAAAACTTGCGCTGCGTCTCTAAAGTCTGCATGGTGAATCTCTACTTTCTAGCTTTTATAGTTCATAAGAACTCGATGTTCATACGGACGGACAGACAGACGGACATGGCCAGTTCGACTAGGCTATTAATCCTGATCAAGAATATATATACTTATATATGGTCGGAATCGCTTCCTTCTGCCTGTTACATACATTTTTAAACGAATCTAACAAACCCTTTTAATCTACGTAACGGCTATAATCATTCTTGAGTTCTTTTAGTAACCACTCAGGCAATATCGAAATGGTTTATTACTGCTTGTAACTCTTTTGATATTGTAGAGCACCTAGGAATTCCTTTGCATGAATAAAATCCCAGGGTATTTAGGAAGCACTTAGTATCAATCGCTTTAAGATCGGCAGTCAGAATAGAGATAATATAATAAAGTCTATCATAGTCAGAAGGTAATACTCTACTACTAATACTAATGCAACTTATAATTGGATCTACAGTGATTTAAAATACTACTACTTGAAACAGAAAAGTTTAGCGGTTTCAGTTATGTAAGGGCCATTAAATTCCGTTGACAACCTTTTTATCAAAGAATACCTGTATGCATTGGTAAGTATTGGTCAATGTATGGACCTGTATGGTCCAGAAAACCACCTGATCATCAACACGAGTAATTCTGTTTAAAGAGCCCCCATTTACAGTAAAAGTCGCGTGTAAAGTTTTTGTTGTGTGTATATTACATATGTATATACATATATTATAATTAAACAATTTTTATATTAGAGATCATTATAATTTAACGAATGTTGGTACTTTATGTAGGTACGTTTTGCGGATACAAATACTATTTTTATTTTCAAGAGGTATTAGGTTGACACGACAAAGAGTTATTAGCTCACTTAAAGCTATTTAAGTTTGGTAATCACAGCATCAATCTATGTTAAAAAATTTAACGGGAAACCGTTCAGTTCCATCACAAGAAGTGAATAAATAACAGAGTCAAATGCTTTACTAAAGTGACTCGAAGAATACAAGAAAGAGAATTTTTAAAACAAGAGACAATGCTATACTCGAGTTCCCCGACTATCAGATACCCGTTACAAACGAGTAATTTTAAAATTTTACTGGCATATAGAACAAATCATACACATTCTACACATTCGTGGAAGCGGACGTCTTTCGATAGCGCTGCGCGAAAATCTCGTGTTAACGTGGTTGTTCTGAACAGTGTTAGCGGCAAATCTGTAAAAACAAACGGTGGACTTGTGCTATAGTTCTGCGCGTAACCTAGGCGTGCTGAATGACCGCGTGTTGTAGGTGGTTAGCAAAATATATAAGTTTGCAATTTTTGCAGCTGATAAAACAGCTGACAGCGCTGCCAACTTATCTCGGAGGGCGATCATGAGCGAGTGGCGTTGCCACATCAACTGGAAGACCAGTGCTGAGGTGCGAACGTTGGGCGCGTAATTTCAAAATTAATTTCAAAATTTGATTTAATTTAATTTAAACAAATAAGTGCCACGCATAACAAGCTCGAAACAATGAGCAGCGATCAAAAGAATGAGCGTAGAAGCTCCGTCAACCCAAGAAATGCTTGCTACTCCTATTTCTCAACTAGAGATATAGATCAACATCAGAAGTCGACAAAGAGCCACTCGACTCTACTGACCGTCGACAGCAAGGGAGCCAGCTCTTGCTCACCCTCTCTGCTCACCCCAACTCCCGCATCATGGAGTTACCAATGCCAAACCCCATCACCGCCGGCTTCGCTGAATGAAGCTCCAACAACAAGCAGTGCTAAAATTTCTGCAGTCGCAGCAAAATCACCACCAATAATTAAACCAACTACCAATACTGCGAGTTCGGTCCGAACGGCCGCACAATAAAATAAAATGGCAACAAAAACAGTTAGCCTCGATAAGCAACAAGCGGTCCCGGCTATACAGACCGGTATGGACCGCTACATCCAGATTAAGCGCAAGCTTAGTCCACCCAACACGGTTGGCAATAAACCAAAGATCAATCGAACCAACAAAAGCACCGATCAAACGAGGAGCTCCAATGAAAACCGATTCTCCATCTTAGCAGAGGCGGACAACAACCAACCAGAGTTGGGGCAGGAGACCCAAAGGAAACCTAAGCCCCCACCTATTTACATAAGGGAAAAAAGTTCAAGCGCCCTGGTCAACAAAATCGTTGTGGTGGTCGGGGACGAGAATTTCCATGTTGTTCCGCTTATTAAAGGGAACATACACGAAACAAAGGTTCAAACGAAGTCTGAAGAACACTTCCGAGCTGTGTCTAAGTACCTGGAAGACACAAAAAAGAACTTTTACACCTATCAACTAAAAAGCAGCAAGGGACTGCAAGTTGTGCTAAAAAGTATAGAACCTGACGTCACCCCCTCTGAAATTCAAGAAGCCCTTAAGGCCAGGGGCTTCTGTGCCAAAAATGTTAGCAATATTGTTAACAGAAACAAAAAACCGCGACCACTTTTCAAGGTCGAGCTCGAACCAGATAGAAAAGCCTTCAAGAAAAACGAAGTGCACCCTATCTACAAGCTGCAGCTCTAACTGCATCGAAGAATCACCGTGGAAGAACCCCACAAACGCAACGGCCCTGTTCAATTCACAAACTGCGAAGAGTATGGACACACCAAGACATACTGCACACTTCGGATGGTCTGCGTAGTCTGCGGAGACTTCCACAACTCCGTAAACTGCCCCGCAAACAAAGAAGACCCACAAATGAAAAAATGTGGCAACTGTGGAGGATACCATACGGCAAACTACAGAGGCTGTGCGGTCTAAAAGGAGCTGAAGAGTCGCATGCGACGAGCGACAGCTACGCACCAACAACATTTCGCCAAGGCGGCCAGATCATCTTTTGGGCAGCTAGATATAAACAAGTGAATCTCCTACGCCGAAGCACTAAGAACAGGCATGGAAAATCCGCCCCAGCCTCACTCAGAAAATGCTCAGCAGGTTCCAGTGCAGCCGCAAAGCAAATTGGAATCTATGATGTTCACCATGCAACAAAGTATGATGGAACTTATGTCATTCAGAGATGAAAACAACCATGCAAACCCTTGTTCAGAACCAGAACATGGTAATTCAGTTGCTTGTAGCACAACAGTCCAAATAATAAATGACTAACCTACGTATATCCATGTGGAATGCCAACGGCATTTCACGCCATAAACTTGAAATAACTCAATTCCTAAACGTAAATCACATCGACGCCATGCTGCTGGTTAAAACGCACCTCACATGGAGATACAACTTCCATATAAGAGGTTATACCTTTTACCGCACAGATCATCCGGATGGCAAGGCCCACGGCGGAACGGGCATCTTAATCAGAGAACGCATCAAACACCACTTTCATCAAAGGTTTGCAACAAATTACCTGCAAGCCACGTCCATAAGTGATCTCAGGAAACGGCAACCTTTTCATTGCCGCTGTCTACTGCCCACCTCGATTTAATATTTCTGAAGCTCAATTCATGGACTTCTACAACACTCTGGGGGATCGCTTCATAGCCGCAGGAGACTACAACGCCAAACACACGCACTGGGGATCACGCCTCGTGACTCCCAAGAGAAGGCAACTGTATAATGCACTTATAAAGGTGAGCAATAAACTGGACTACGTTTCTCCTGGTAGCCCCACATATTGGCCTGCAGACCCAAAAAAGATCCCAGATCTAATTGATTTCGCGGTGACAAAAAACATCCCACGCAATCTAATAAGCGCCATAGCACTACCGGATCTCTCATCTGACCACTCGCCTTTGTTGATAAGCCTTCTTCAAAGCCCAGAAATTGCGGACCACCCCCACAGGCTGACGCACAACACTAACTGGATGAAATACAGAAAGTATGTGAGTTCCCACATCGAGCTAACTCCCCAACTAAATATCGAAGCGGACATCGACTGCTCCACCGCCGCACTGGAAGAGGTACTCGTCACAGCAGCCAGGATCTCAACCCCTAAACGGAAGGATGGGGAATTTAAGAAGTTCAAGACCAACCGGCAAATTGAACAGCTGGTTCTGGAAAAGAGGCGTCTGCGACGAGCTTGGCAAACCAGCAGATCGCCATGCTCAAAGCAAAGACTTACTGAAGCCACCCGCAATCTTAGCCGGGCCCTGAAGCAAGAAGCTGAAAATGAACAACTGAAATATATTGGAAAACTCTCGCCAACTAGTACAAAGCATCCATTGTGGAGGGCTCACCCAAATCTAAGCTCTCCAATTCAAACCGTCACCCCTATAAGGAATTCTTTAGGGTGCTGGGCCCGCAGCGACAAAGATAGAGCCGAATCATTTGCCTTACATCTCAGAGGCGTCTTCCAGCCGAACCCCGCAGCAGATGATTATGTTCCTCCGCAAATCCACCTCGAAACTGAATCCACGCCAACTACATTTCAGCCGATCGAGATCACAAAAGTCATCAGGGAGCTAAAACCAAAAAAGGCTCCAGGCGGTGACCTAATAACTACAAAAATGATAATGGAACTTCCGTACTGTGCTATTAAGGTCATCTGTAAACTCTTCAATGGAATCATAAGTCTCGGCTATTATCCAAGGAAATGGAAAAAATCAATTATTATAATGATATCGAAGCCCGGAAAAGATCATACGATTCCGTCATCTTACAGACCAATAAGTTTATTATCATGCCTGTCCAAATTATTCGAAAAATGCCTTCTAACGCGCATAATACCATATATGGGAGCCCACAACATAATCACAGCCCATCAATTCGGCTTCAGAGAAAAACACGGAACTATAGAGCAAGTAAACAGAATAACATCAGAAATTCGCACAGCCTTCGAACATAGGGAATATTGCAGCGCGATATTTCTCGACGTATCTCAAGCATTCGACCGCGTCTGGCTCAAAGGTCTCATGCATAAAATTAAAACACACTTGCCCGGGTACACTCATAAACTTCTTGAATCCTACCTCTACAATAGAGCCTTCGCAGTAAGATGTAACACAACAATTTCCGACAGCTACACTATCGAAGCTGGGGTCCCACAAGGTAGCGCACTTGGGCCAACTTTATTCGTCCTTTACACAGCAGATATTCCCACGAGCGACCGACTAACAACATCCACCTTCGCCGACGACACTGCGATCCTTAGCCGCTCTAGATGCCCAGTCCGTGCAACAACCCAACTCGCCAACCACCTCGTGGTAGTCGAGAAGTGGATATCTGACTGGCGTATTAAAATAAACGAACAAAAGTGTAAACACATAACGTTTACCCTCAACAGACAAACTTGCACTCCGCTCTGTATGAATAGCACGCAGATCCCCCAAGCTAATGAAGTAACGTATCTGGGCATCCACCTCGATAGACGTCTAACATGGCGTAGACATATCAAATCCAAGAATCTGCACCTAAAACTGAAAGCCAGCAGCCTCCACTGGATTATAAACTCACGATCGCCCTTGTGTCTGGACTACAAGGTCCTGCTCTACAACTCCACTCTTAAGCCAATCTGGACGTATGGCTCCCAGCTGTGGGGGAACGCGAGTAGAACCAACATAGACATCATACAGCGAGCCCAATCAAAGATCCTGCGAACTATCACTGGGGCACCATGGTATATTCGTAACCAAAACATCCACAGGGACCTCGGCATTCTCGCAGTAAAAGATGAAATAGACAAGCAAAAAGCGTCCTACAATGACCCAAATCCTCTAGCAAGGGTCTTGACTCGGGTCTCCAGCCGAACCCGCCTGCAACGTACAAACCTTCCAACCCAGCCATAACTTGTCAGGGCTACTGTCTCAGTCTACATGACTCCTAGTTAGGTTATAGTATAAGATTTGATACACTTATTGTTAGTCTCGTAAATGAGAAGATTCAATAAATAAAAGCAAAGCATTTAAAAAGAAAAAATATATAGAACAAAAGAATAAAATTAAAGAAAGAAACTTAAAAAATTTTTTAAAAATGTGGGTGTGGTAGTTTTTGGGAGGTTTTTGGGTGTTAAAGTGGGCGTGGAAAAAAGTTTTTTGGCAAATCGATAGAAATTTACAAGACCAGTAATAAAATAAACAAGAGAGAACGCTATAGTCGAGTTCCCCGACTATCTGATACCCGTTACTCAGCTATTGGAAGTGCGAAGGAGAGTCTTCAGCACTGACAGTTTTTGGCGGTTTGTGGGCGTTGAAGTGGGCGTGGCAAAAAGTTTTATGGCAAATCGAAAGAAATTTGCAAGACTAATACAAAAATTGAAAAAGTATCTAAACATTTTTCAAAATTGTGGGGGTGGAAGCTTTGGGCGGATTGTGGGCGTTAGAGTTGGCGTGGCAACATGAATCGACAAACTTGCGCTTCGTCTATGTCTCTGGAGTCTGTATGCTTAATCTTAACTTTCTAGCTTATGTTCCTGAGATCTTGACGTTCATACGGACGGACAGACAGACATGGCCAGATCGATCCTGATCAAGAATATACATGATATGGTCGGAAACGCTTCCTTCTGTCTGTTACTTGCTTTTCAACGAATCTAGTATTTCCTTTTACTCTACGAGTAACGGGATAAAAAGTTTCAACACATGTGAATGTTAGAGTGGGCGTGACAAACCAATGTTTGGCATAACGATAGAAACATAGAAGACTAATACAAAACTGAAAAAATATCAAACCTTTTTTAAAAGTGTGAGCATGCCCCGTTACTCTACGTGTAATGGGTATAATAAACAATGTAGTATCGCTTACACTTGACTCGAAAGATAGACAACAGAAACAAATCAGCTATTTGTGCAGAGCACCGCTAAGGCGGTTTGTCCCTGTATAATGTGATTTGGGATATCAGTAGATATATATATTATACCTTGGTAAAGCCAATCAGGAACGCCATTATATATTTGATTTTCATATCCAGATGAGGTTATTCTTATATCGTCTTCCGCTAAAGGCGATTGTCGGATAAAAATATCATTTTTCACTACAAATATTATTGCAGTCGTATTGCCAAGCCAAGCCGCATACTGAAGACGAGTTCTTTGTACTTTTAATGAGCCTTTTAATTTTACTGGCGTGTGATGATCATTTTTTACGTCATAAATTGTATAAAATGCGGTAAATGATTTCTGAAAATTCTACAAAAAGAGTTTTTTTTATTAAAAAAGAGTACAATTTAAAGAACACTTACTTTTTTTACGTTATGCCTAAACAAAACATATTTTAAATCGTGGGAACATTCATATCCTCGAACATTTAGTTGACGAAGAGTGTGATTTGTTACCAATACTTTTACTAAATTTGTGGTAGTGTCCAAGACTGTTAGACTTCCATCATCTGATTGAAAAACATAGTTATGAGTCGTCACCCAAGATGAAGGTAACCTTCTAGGTGTTAAATCTCCTTGCAAGTATTCGTCTAATATCATTCTGCGACCCGACCAATACAGAAGTTCATCAACATATCTATGAAATTTATGACAAAGTACATAATTTATTATAATTAATGTATAATTGCGCCATTAAAATATGTTTAAGTATTAAAGGTTTCACTTAATAAAATCGTAATATTTAAGGTTGCACACATAGTGTTATGAAAATCAAAAAGCAAACAAGTTCGTTTTGTCTGACCGATCAGACTAATAACAAAGAAAATGCATTTCGGCAATTAAGAAATTAAAGCTCTTAGTCTGAATGTCATCGCCCAGCTGAACCAAATATTATTTACAAATTCACTTTTGGCATGTGAGCGTTACTCGGACTTTAACGTAATAGGCGGTTGTTAGCGAGGTAACGTGCATGCTTTACCTCAGTTTTCCAGCTTCCACGCAGACATTCATGTCCATATCGATCAGATCATAAGTATGTATCACTGTGAACATGTGTTCACATTGTGAGGAAACACACTATGAAAGTGAACAGGTACTATATGAAAATCTGCTATGGTGGACCGATCATAACACCTATCCATAGGAAGCGTTAAAACTGAAGGACCTAATGAGAGATATTCATCTAGAAATTCTAGTTAAAAATACGCATTAAATGACATATCTCTTAAAAGTTGTTTGTCTGTCGGGACGTTAAATTTCATTATTTATCTAGCTCGAAAAAACTTTACTTCAATAACTTTTGGAAAAACCGGATATATAGCTATAAATATCCAAGTATTTTACGCCCGTAACTTCAAAACCACCAATATTATTTTCAGAAGAACTAACCCCTTTTCACCAATAAATTTTGTATGAGCTTATCCAAACGCTATTTTGGCTTCATGGAAACATATGAATTTAAAATACATTAGTTCTACAACTTTCTGAAAAGTACGGTGTCTTCTCTGGGAAACAGCTGAAATTAGCTAGTTGAAATACAGTTCTTGCCTTTCAAGGTAATTACTTGTCTTCGTTCAAAACGGTTTTTTTGTACTTTACACGACTGAAAAGATATTGAAAAAAATGTAGCTTTTCATGTTTCCATTGAGCAGGTTCTGACTCAGGAGAAAGATTAATAAAGTGAATGGGTAAGTTGGATGGCCAATACAAAGACTCCCGAATTCTAACTCAAGGAGATATTTAATTTCTTTCACACCTTCGAATATTCAGTTTTGTTACTTAAACTAACAGTGTTGTTGCAACTTAAGTTTCCTATGAAATTTGATATCTTAAGTCTCATACTACATGCTTTACATCTTGATATGCAGGACGTATTTAAATTTTAAGTTAAAGTGCGGTGATAGAGCGGGTTTGCTAATGAATACCATTCCCACATTATATTTGAGCAATTTGTACTAATAGAAGCTATAAATATAGTGCATTATCTTGATAAGTAAATATAGATCTAAACTCTAAAGGTTTTGCTTATCTTGACAATGAATAAATTACGTTTGTTTTTGATAAATAAGGTTTGTTCTTTTGTTCTCTTCCCCTTTCAATTAAATTTTTTTTTTGTTATCTCGTTGGTACTATTGTAATGGTTTGGTGTTTTCCGTGCATATAGCTTAATTTTGAACTCGCATGTATTCGTTGGGTAGGGGATTAGAATAAGAGACGATCGTAACAATCACTTTTAGATAAGCATGCGAATAAAGCCATTAATCCAAAAAAATAATTTCAGAAACTGGTTGGCTATTAGCAACAAAGGCAATAGTTGTAAAATTATTCACCCATATCAGTGTAGAGGAAGATTTAAATATTTTTACCGTACACTGTGCCCTAAGTTTTTTTTTTTTTTCCTCTGATTTGTTACCATTTAGTAAGGCAACTCAGCCAACAGGAATGACAAACCCAGTTGCCTGCATAAAAGGTACGACATCCGTGGTAGCTAATGTTTCTCCAAGTGTAACCCCCCTTATCTGAGCTGAGAATTTTATTAAGCTCCTAATCCCCTCGATCGCAGTGACGTAATAATATGTGTCGCCTAGGGTAAAGCATTATACGGGAACTGCCGTTTAGTCATCTGTGTACCCAAAGATCTACGATTATTTACGAACACAAAATCTTTTTTTTTCTTAATTATTCGTACACAAATGCTGCCAACAATTAAAATTTTTCTATTTGTAGTCTACCACCTGAATTTTCTCTGCCTTGAGTGAATGACGGGTTCGTGTACTTCTAGCATGGCTTAGTGCTAAGCTCCTCAGATTGTCGTGGGATCTTCCTAGTCTTTTTATATCACACTATTTTAGCTGCACTCTGTAATCTAAAGGTTTAATAAAATGTGGATGTTATTATTGTTTATTTAAGAAAATAAACAAAAACAATATTTCTATTATTAGTCTTCAATTCAACTTAACCTTTAATACAAAATCATCAAATTCTAGTACCAAAATTATTTTAAATTATTACAATTACCATTTAACTAATGTCAAAAGTTTGACTTACGCAGATTTTATTACGGGTTTGGTGGTCCCATCAAAGACGCTATTCTAGGATGCAATGATATTTCAGCCTGTGTTGTATACACGGTTCGTTATTATCGGATATTAAAGAAATGTTTCTGTTACAAACGAACTATTGAAAAGTATCAACTAGGTTAATTTAACAGCAATCGAACTCCACATCTCTGTGCTCGTGGTCTCTCCTAATTTTGTTGTTTTGTCTAATCCTCCTTAACGTCGGTTTCCCTTAATACATACATCTGCGACTACGCATGTCAGACCGCTCATGGCTTTGTGCGCCTAATTAGCGTTGCGGTGCTCAGCCATATCTATACAACGACCCTAAATAAGTTGACACAAGTGGCGATTCCCCTTTTATGATATTGGTCTACATTATTTCTTGGATCAGCATGCATGCAGTATTAGAAAAAAAATAAACTTCAATATTGTAACGTACTGTATTGCTTGGTCTGCTCGCTACGGAATACGTGCGGCTAGCTCAGTAGAGTTTAGTGCGTTCTTCCCACCAAATTTATAGAATAACGTGATTACCCGGTTACCAGAAATAACACTTGCAGTTTCGTTCTTGGGTCTTTATTCGTGCTTGGACTTACAATGGAATCTCGTTCCGCTGTCTCGCCGCTCCTGTCGTCCTGAGTGGCACGGACCTTCGCTGTTGGGCGCCCGTCATCTGGGGCTGTTGTTGTTGTCTTACGGAGACTCACGGCAGCTAACGGCTGTGATCCCCAAGGCAAACGCCTGTGGAACAGCAACGCGTCAGCCCCACGTCTGGTTCGGACTGGTGGCGCAGGTATCACGCCTGTTTGGATCGCACGGACACACCTAAACGATCGCCTGGTTCAAGTTCGCGGTCTCCTACAGAGCTCACCGGGTCTACACCACAATCCCTGCCGCTTTTCCTGTGCCCTCCTTAGGTTGGCTTCGCCTGTTGGATGCCTCTGGGCTACTCGTGCTTCGTCGTACTGGACCTCAGCTACCTGCGTCTCAATTCGGAGACTTTCTCGCCCCGAACGTCTTGACGTAGCGATCTTGCTCTTTGTTGACTACCACGGCTGTAGCTTCTCTGCTGACTTCGTTCTTACGCTGTTGACTGGTACACTTGTTCTCGTCGACTGTCCCGCCTCCTCTAACGGTTCATCCCTTTGGTCTCCAGTCTCCGGATCCAAAGTCCACGATTTTACCGTTGGCCCGGTCCAAATTTCGACTTGTCCTGTTATTTGCCTTTGAACCTGCTGACTCTCCAAGCTCTCTTTTCAATAAGTCCGGAGTCTTCAACCTCTCCTTCTCTCTTGCCCGAGTCTCCAAACTCTCTTCCTTCAGAGTCTCCAAACTCTCTTTCTCCAGCCCTTTCTCCAGCCCGAAACTCTCTTTCTTCGGGCTTCGCACTGCCGTTACTACACGTTGTGCGTAACTGGCAACGGCATGCCCTCCTCATGCGATCACCATCCGAAATTGTGCGGAGTTTTAACTCTTCACATCTCTCCCTTTCTTAGGGAAAACTTCAACTCCGGCCTTGCAGTTACCGCGGAACACTCCTGAGATCTCGTTGACGCTCACAGCTCCATCTCGAGTTCCACCGCGCCTATCTCCCTCCAGTACGTTCCTCGTTCCTCTTTTTTTAAAATTTGCCGCCCATTCGTATTTCCGTGGCGTCCACCACACTTCTTCCCGAATTCCGCGTTCTCGTCTTCTCGCCATCTGGTCACACTGCTTCCCGTCGATCGATTGTTGTCGATAACTTTCGTTGGTGCGGCGTTGCCACTCGATGACCATAATGTGTTCATAGTGTGACCCGTCATGTGCAGCTTTTTCCGATGTTTCTGCCCATCGATTGGATCGAGTGCCGATCGACCGCCTTGTGATCGAGGCGCCTCCTTCCCTGTGATGACTATAAACAACATTTTGGCGGTAAGTTGGAATATAAACAAAATGTTTTATCCTTGTTAATCTGTGACTTTCTTCCCTGCAGCCTAATTTGGGGTGCCTTGCGGTACTGCTGTACCGCCCCTCCCCTTTCCTCGGGAGTATGTGGGTTCCTTGGTCCGGTGGTTGTTGCGTTCGGTAGTCTTGGCTCGCGGCCCTTTGTCAAAAATGACGGTGAGTAGCCCGTGGAATCTGAAACACTGGAATTCACAGCCAGTATGATTTCGGGCCATCTTTCATCCAAATTCCTCTGATTCTTTCCGGCAAACTGCGCTATTATTGTCTTCACAGTGCGGTTGTCTTTTTCCGTCGGATTCTCCTGTGGGGTATACCGCGCCGTAAACTGCTGCTTTATACCCATGTCGTTGTGGAACTTCTTAAAAGCCCGGCTCGTGAACTGCACGCCGTTGTCCGTAATCACCACCTTCGCTACTCCAAATCTTGAGACTATGCGTTCCCTGAACGCTTTCTGCGACGTTTCCGCCGTGGCTGTTCGCAAAGGCACCAACTCCGCTTCTTTCTTCTCTGGCATTTCCGTGATCCAGCTGCAATCTGATGTGGCCTGTGTGTCCTGCGTTCTTCTCAACATTTCGGGTTCTGCTGAGACCGATTCTGGCAGTGGCTACCTCGACAACGCATCTGGCAGTGGCTACCTCGACAACGCATCTGCTACCACGTTTAACTGGCCTTTCCTATATGCGACTTCGAAGTCATACTGCTGTAGCTCCAAAGCCCGTCACTACCTGAAAGTGGTAGCCCTCCAGATACGGCTCTAGCTTCCAAATAGCCCACACAATTGCCAAGCACTCCTTCTCTGTTGTTAAGTAGTTCTTCTCGGCTCCGTTTAGGGTCCGGCTGGAGTATGAAATGACCTTTTCGAGATCTTCCGTGTCCTGTGTGAGGATCCCGTAGTTACTGGCGTCCGTTTGCGGAATGAACATTTTCCCGAAGTCGGGGCACGCCAAGACTGGGTCGGTAACTAATCTGGCTTTTACCTCCTCGAAGGCTTGCTGCTAGTCCTGTGACCATGTCCACTTGGTACCCTTGGAGGTCGTTGAGTGGTCTTACAATGCGCGCGAAGTCAGGCACGAAACGTCTGGGTGGTGACTGGCGGCCTCCATAAGGTTGTGTTTTGACGCCTAGACTGACCCGGGGTATATTGTGCCCACTGTTCCTGGGACTGCGTGCTTAGCTCTCCTGAGTCCTCACACCTTCTACATGTGGCGTGTGTTGCGGCAGGGGCTGTGTTGCGGCTGTATTTATGGTCTTCCGCAAAGGCTTTCCGTTCCCATCTCGTACTCATCTGTCAGGATCATGAGTGCCTCTAAGTCGTCCACGTGGTAGGATCTCAACGCTATTCGGAGGTCTGGCGTGCAGTTCTCCTTGATGAGCTGGTTCGGACGGGTGGCGCCGGTATCACGCCTGTTTGGATCGCATGGACACACTTAGGCGATTGCCTGGTTCAAGTTCGCGGTCTCCTACAGAGTTCACCGAATCTACACCACAATCCCTGCCGTTTATCCTGTGCCCTCCTTAGTTTGGCTTCGCCTGTTTGATGCCTCTGGGCTACTCGTGTTTCGTCGTACCTGAGCTACCTGCGTCTCAATTCGCAGACTTGTCTCGTCCCGAGCGTCTTGACGTAGCGATCTTGCTCCTTGTTGACTACCACGGCTGTAGCTCCTCTGCTGACTTCGTTCTAACGTTGCTGACTTGTACACTTGTTCTCCTTGACTGTCCCGCTTTTAGCGTTCGGCCTGCTTAAATAGGCCTTCTGTAACGGTTCATTCCTTTGGTCTCCAGTCTCCGGATCCAAAGGCCACGATTTTACCGTTGGCCCGGTACAACATTTTTCCTTTGAACCTGCTGACACCCTCTCTCTCTCTATTGCCCGAGTCTCCAAGCTCTCTTCCTCAAGAGTCTCCAAACTCTCTTTCTCCAGCCCAGAGTCTCCAAACACTCTTTCTTCGGGCTTCGCACTGCCATTACTATGCAGGCCCTCTCATGCGATCACCATCCGCATTTGTGCGGAGTTTTAACTCCTCACAATATTATCCCATTTTTAATTTAGGTTCATTTTTAATACCAAATTTTCACAATTGTATTTATTGTATTTTTATACCTAAAGCATCTCTACTGTATGCATATCAACGAACGGGATTATTAGCATCGACGAATAACAATAGTGACATACATAAATATCTAATAAAGCTTTCGTCTCTGCTCTGTGAGCATCAACTAACGTGATAAAAAGCTCTAGCGTGTAACAATAGAAGCATACACAACTACTTTTAATAAAGCTTCATCATTCTGAGTTGTACCACCTACTTAAACAATCGATCGTATAGAACACATCGTTATACATACATACGTGTATACGTATGTATATACCCTTCAGTACCAGTCCCTTAGGATTACCTAAGGAATTCCTAGGGAGTCCCAAGGAATCGTCAAGGAATCCCGGGGAATTTGAAGTTCCCGAGGAATTCCTCAGGAATTTCACCGTATTTATCCTTGCGAGAGTTCGAAAAAAAAAATAAATCTCACAGGCCTTTTCTAGCAAAGTTTCAAACACCGAAGTCAAGCCAAATTCTGTCGTGGCTCTGCCGCTGCCTATGTTCGAAGTTCATATTTGTTGTTTATTTTTCGAAGTATTTCAGAGCAGTGACCGAAAATGAGAGTGAGATGAGAGGAGACAAATTCAGAGTAGAGAAAAAAACGCCATGTATAGACTTTTGAATACCGTTCTAATAATTGGTGGGATATTTATATATTTTCCTCGGGAATTCATTGGAAATTCCTCTCCGATTTGTATGGAAAATTCCTCGGGATTCCTCTAAGATTCCTGGACACACCCTAGATATTCCTTTGGGAATCCTTTGGAACTGGTACTGAAGGGTTAGAACCGAAACTGTCTGCAACTGCCATCAGACAATGCCACTTACAAATACAACTTAGTACATACATATTTACTTATACAGATAAAAAACTAAGATGGGGTATGTTGTACCTCGCTGCTGATCGCATGGACTGTAGGTGTTGTGTATGTAAAACTTGCACGCCGCTTTTAGCACGTATTCAATGTATAACCTATCTGGAGAAGCAATAAGGCGGTGGCATTACGGCAACATTCAAAACAAAAGAAAACAAAAAGCAATAAGGCGGTTGCAAGAAAGAAAAATTGGAAGTGCGAAGGAGACAGTTTTTGGCAGTTTGTGGGCGTTAGAGTTGGCGTGGGAAAAAAATTTTTGGCAAATCGATTGAAATTTACAAGTTTATACAAAAATGAAAAAATTAAAAAATCATTTTTCAAAAGTGTGGGCGTGGCAGTTTTGGGTGGTTTTTAGGCGTTAGAGTGGGCGTGACAACATAAATCGACAAACATGCGCTGCGTCTATGTCTCCGGAGTCTGTATGCTAAATCTCAACTTTCTAGCTTTTGTAGTTCTTGAGATCTCGACGTTCATACGGAAGGACAGACGGACATGGCCAGATCGACTCGGCTATTGATCCTGATCAAGAATATTTATTATATGGTCGGAAACGCTTCCTTCTGCCTGTTACATACTTTTCAACGAATCTAGTATACCCTTTTATTCTACGAGTAACGGGTATTAAAAGTTTCAACACATTTTTCAAAACTGTGCGAATGGCAGCTTTGGAAAGTTTTGTGAATTTTAGAGTGGGCGTGACAAACCAATGTTTGGCAAAACGATAGAAACATAGAAGACTAATACAAAACTGAAAAAATATCAAACCTTTTTTAAAAGTGTGGGCATGTCACGTTACTCTACGTGTAACGGGTATAATAAACAATGTGGTATCGCTTACACTTGACTAGAAAGATAGACAACAGAAACAAATCAGCTATTTGTGCAGAGCACCGCTAAGGCGGTTTGTCCGGCTCTTAAGGCTGAAGCGAATAACGGAGTATAATGTGATTTGGGATTTCAGTATATATATTTATTATACCTTGGTAAAGCCAATCAGAAACGCCATAAACCAAAATATATATTTAATCAATTAAAAACGTATCCTATACGAAAATCTAATCAAGAAAGACTACACAATACACACAATTTATGGAAAATGTCTCAATTAAAAAAAACAAAACAAATATTAACCAGAAATATGACTAAACTAGACCCTGACCTGTCAATGCATGATATAATATCCAACTCGGGATCCCACTCAATTTATGGAAAATGTCTCAATTAAATAAAACAAAACAAATATTAACCAGAAGTATGACTAAACTAGACCCTGACTTGTCAATGGATGATATAATATCCAACTCGGGATCCCTCACAGCCAATTCCATTTCCGTAGCCACACCTCAAGACGTACTTAATTCCCTTCGTCTACCGGATGCAATTAGGTTTCTACCAGTATACGAGGGTAACCCTAAGGCACTCAAGGAATTTATAGTAAACGTTAAGAAAATATTGATAATAATAAAGGGTACTGAGATGTCTTTATATGGCAAAATGCTGTTAAAAGCTATTCGTAACAAGATTGAGGGTAAGGCGAATGAAGCGCTATTATCGTCCGGTACACCACTTGTATGGCAAGACATCAAACAAAACCTGATTAATACATTTTCCGACAAACGCGACGAGTCAACGTTACTGTAAGACTTTTATTCTTTTTTTCTTCAAAATTGGTCAGTTACTAAGCTTTTTGAAACGATTACAGAAATCAAGACAAGTCTGTTTAATCAGGTTTAAAACCAACGATTACCAAGTGAAGTAGCTAGTGCAAAGAATAAGTCATTTAACCAAATATGTTTAAAAACATTTGTTTCAGGTATAAAAGTACCTGTGGGTTCTTTCATTAGGTCAGCTAAACCTACATTTTTATAGATGCCTATGACCAGTGGAGACCTATAGAGAATAAATCAGGCAGCCAACAACAGTCTTTCTCTTATAGTTATAGAAATAATCAGAATCAGTCTCAACGTAATAATTATTACGGAAATAACAATCGAGACGGCAATTCACGTTTCAAAACGAAAATGTTTTAACTCTGATCATAGTTTGGTCATTCTGCAAAAAAAATCCAACAAAATATACTTCAGGGAAACCTTTTCAATATTATAACACCTTCAGCACCTGAAAATGTTGGCCAAGAAGACAAATCGAATCCTTAATTATATGTTTTAAAGGCCGGGAGTGTACAGATCATTACAATGACAGTTCATTTGCTAAACGGCACATTTCTTACAGAACAAAAAAAAATGCTCTGGATATGTTTTCGTCTCAAGGATTGTACCAGGCCACAGAGTACATCAGCTACAATGAAGTAGTAAATCATTCACATTCCTTTAAACAAATTGACTTGAGCACGCAAATAGTAGTTGGAGACTGGGAACAAGACAATGTTATAGAATTAAATTTTTCCGATTTTTCGATCTAGAACACCTTAATACGGAAGAGTATATAGAATTAAGGAATTTTTGTCCAAAATGTAAAGACATAATTTATAATGAAGACACCAAATTAACTTTTGCCAATACAATAAAACATAGCATCCCAACTACGGATGACATCCCCAAATACACCAAGCCATTCAAGTATGGACACTTCGAAGGAATAGAAGCTCAAAACCAAATAAGAAAGTTATTGGACATTGGTTACGGGGCGAGGACTGTCAACCGCTCTCCGCTCCCACTCACTCTCGCTCTTCACCACAGAATCTCCAATTCTACTCACCCCGTGGCAGCTCAAATTGGAGTCTCCGCTGCGCTCGGGAGAGCTTAGCTAATTAGAATAAGCATTAGCGAATATACATTACGCCCGGTCGCGCCCGCGCAATTACTAAAAGTCAAGTGTTTGCCTGTTCGAGTGTCTTATCTTTCAGCGTATTTGGAAAATTCCAGGCCAGCCACCCCAGCACGCAACATATTTGGTCCTTTGAGCCGGATCACCTGGATTTTCAATTTTGTCCACCAGCGAACAAATTCCAAGATAAGTACGAAATTTCCATTCCCTGTAATTGACACCCACATATATCACATATATTATCTACATACATTACCGACATACATTGCACGTATTATCTGAATTCCTTATACACATATACCAAAGTGTAAAGTGTTTCCCGTCGGCAAGTCGAAAGCTACAAATAAAATTTTTTCCAAGTGCCGACGCGGAAAAGGCGTTTTGTTTTCCATCCATAAAATACAAGATAAATAAATATCCAAATTAATTTCCGAGCAATAAATTAAAAGCGGTTTTTCTTTTTTGGCAAATAAATTTTTCAATATTTATTTAATTATTTTTAAATTTTCATAATTATTATTAGTTATTATTAATTATTATTATTAATTAATCATTATTAAATTCATAATTTTTTTATCCAAAATCAAATTTTCTTTGTAAACCAAAATTTAAAAAATAAATAGACGACCGCAAAATTTAAGTCGTTCACCCGACAAATATTTTTTCCTGTATTGCTTGGATATTAATTTGTGTTTGTTTTTAGAAGTACTTCCAACGCCGAGAAAAAATTCAAATTCCACCATTCCAAATTTCTGCGTTTCCAGTTGTAAACATATTTTGACCGTGTTCCACATTCCAAGTGTTCCAACGGTACCATAAATCACCGGTCATTTAAACAATTCGCTGTTCACTCCAAGTCAGCTGTCCAATTAGTACAAACTACGGCGTTCCCACTTAGTAAATTTTACACCACTTTTACACCCGTTACATTTGATACGGTCTTTTTCCGCTGCTTTCCACCGTTCACGGCAGCAATCTTAAATTTATTAGGTGCAGTCTAACGATAATCTGTCCACATTTGCAAAAGTGTGACCGTGCTCCGAAAACGCTTCCTTTCCATTTCGCATTACTTTGAATATGCCCATCGGGGACTATAAGAAGAAATTGTCCGCTGACAAATCCAGATCTATCTTTTCACCACAAGAGCCGAAGAGTCCAAGAATTCCAAGCATTTCGGTGAAAACGCCTGCGCAGATTTCCGACGGTTGTGCTACTAAAAATATGGCTGCTTCCGATCTAGCGCTAGCCAAATTAATTTCGATTTCTGACCGCTTAAGCGAACTTGAGGCTCAGATCAACAGCGTCCGTCGCGACCAAGTCCGAGTAGCACAATCCTATGGGACAAGGTTGAAAAGGAATTCGACATCTGCTCAGAGTGCCTTGTCTCAGCAGGCGAAGCGGAAGCAGGCAACATGCCTAATCTATGGGCTAAATTCAGTTATTGCTATTCAGTCTATGAAAGGTGTGTTGCCCTATGAAAGGTGTTGTGTCTCAGTCCATCCCAGCCGCGAACGCTGCGCCACAGGCCTACATTTCCTTTAGCTGTCGGTTGCCTCCATGCGATACAGAAGTTTTCGCAAGCGCCTATCTTCGCTGGCCTACTTTCCGGGATCTTTTCACAGCCATTTATATAAATAATCCACGGCTGACTCCGGTTGAAAAGTTATTCTATTTAAGGGCCACAAGTGACGACGCGCTTGCCATCGTTTCGATTTCGCCTCTCACCAACGAGGGTTTCCGCTCTGCGTGGGAGAACCCAACAGAGCGTTTCGAAAATAAACGATTGTTGGTAAACAGTCAATTGAAAATCCTTTTTAATGTGCAGTCGATACCACAGGAATCTGGGGCGGCCTTGAAAGTACTGCAAAGTACTGTTCAGGGTTTCCTGACTGCCTTAGAAATGCCAGGCATCAACATTGAGAACTGGGACTGCCTGCTGGTATATCTGTGTTCATCCAAGCTCCCAAAGATATCTCTCCCCTTACCCATAAGGTGCTCCCAAGCAGTCGCTCCATAAGAAAGCCGACATCCCGACATGGGTAGAGCTGAACACCTTCCTCACAGAACGTCATTGAACCCTAAGGCCATCGATGATGTGAGACCACCCGTACCAAGTCAGTAAAATCCTGCAAGGCTAATCAAGCTAACTTCGTTCCTAATGAGCAAGCCGGTGTTCAAAATTATTTCGCCACGGGCTCAAGAGCTATCCTTCTTGGCACTGCCGTGATCAATATTTCCCATTTGGGCACTAACTTTAAGGCACGCGCCCTGATCGACTCCAGATCAGAGGCAACATTCATAACCGAGCGACTGTTCAATCTAATTAGATTGCCATTCCAGGTGGTTCAAGCCCAAGTCTCAGGCTTAAACCAAACAGTAGCAGCTCAGTCCAAGAAGCTCTGCAGTTTCACCATCCGATCTCCGACTAGGCCCGCGTGGCAGTTGGAGACGACGGCCTATGTCCTCCCTCAACTAGCCGGAAATCTGCCTTCCTACCCAATTCCACTGGCGGATCCAAAATTCTATGAGAGCGCACAATACATCGGAGACGACATTCTGCCTTCGGTGCTTCTGAGTTGAGCAAAAACCAACATCAAGAATTTAAGTCCATCGACATTTAATAATATAATTAATGAATTACTGTCAGCATACACCAAATATGACATGTCAACTGATTGCCAAAAATATGCATAGTCAAAAATTGTTAAGTTCGGCCACGTAATCGTTAATGATAGTTTGAAAAGTATATACATGATGCTTTCAAATAATTCCCAACTTGTTCTGGTTTATTTTTCATTATATGTACTCTCTACCAGCCCATAAAGTAGAGAATGTAATGGCCTCTATGAACGTTGATGCAGGCGACGGAGATTCAGGAGCTGCGCGGATGTACAATCTGCATTCAGGACGCCGTGAACCAGGACCAAACCATGCCAGGTTAGTAGTTTAAGGAATAAAATTTTTTTTTTGAAACTATATGTGTTCATTGAATAATCAAGAATTAAAGTCTATCGACATTTAATAATAAAATTAATGAATTACTGTCAGCTTACACCAAATATGACATGTCAACTGATTGCCAAAAATATGCATAGTCAAAATTTGTTAAGTTTGGCCACGTAATCGTTAATGATAGTTTGAAAAGTATATACATGATGCTTTCAAATAATTCCCAA